>NC_054080.1:57175748-57781748 GCF_017639655.2 Falco naumanni | reverse complement strand
TTCTGTAGGATTTAAAACCAATTACTATTATTTTCCAAGGGTCCATTCTCATGTTCTCTTGAGCATATTACAACAGAAATGGCTTATTGCTACTGTACAAAGAATAGGAAGCAAGAAATCCAGGCAAGCATTGTTTTGTAGAGTGCACTGACAGGCTTCTGAACATCAAAACTGGGAAACTGCTGGAACTGCCTACTGCACTGCGAACACCCCAGATCTTCAAGGCCACAGCATTTTCACATATTTCATAGCTGCAGCTAGGCTAGTGCATCATTTTGCACCCTTGCCCAGGATTTTTTATACATGCAAACTACATTCCTGCAAGGGTCTTGATGGGGCCTTTCATTCTAGTTATCTTTCAGAGATTCTGTATTTCACCTAAGTATGTGTAGTAAGGTACAGTGAAACGTGGCCTATTTCTATGAGAATAATATATAACTCTGATATTGCCTAAAGAGGTTTTAGTCATTCATACCCTTTAGTCTTACTGCCACAGTAATCCAGTTCTTTTAACCATTTCATCTACAACAAAACCTCATACTTTTTGCATAGAACTTGATACTCTTACAGAATAAACCATTCCTACCGTTTATTCTGTAGAAGTGTCAAGTTCTATGCAAAAAGTATGAGGTTTAGTTGTATGTCATTTTACATCTCTCAAAACAAATTCCAGAGTTGTTCATTCAGACCACCTACAAGACTGACCATCTGCTTCATTTCCACCTTCTTGCACTTTCTATTGTAGCTTAATAGCAACATTACTATTGCTGCAATTTTGCAACCTCATTTTGGCTTTTATTTTTTGGCTTCCTTTTCATTCCTGTCTACTGTTTATCAGTCTCCTCCATGCACTCCAATAGGCTGACACAAAGATGATTTAAGGATGTTTTCGTCTGATCTTTTCTTTCTTTCTACTTTACCTGCTCTTTAATTTAATAAATCATTCCTAGTCATCAGTATTTTGCAGTAGGTTGATGGGATGTGCTGAGTAAGGGTCACACTGTAGAATTCAGTGAATGGCCTGAGTGGAGAGTGTGTAGCAGGGCTGCCCTGAGAGGGCATCAAGGTGCACATTTTGCTAAAGGGCTTCTGTTCTGGGAGTGGGCAGAGACCATCACTGCTGTGCATTCTGATATACAGGGGATCTGGGTCAGCGTGTGCCTTGTGCTCATGGCAGTCTCTACTCATCCCACCATAGCAGTGCCCAAGAGTCCTTGTGGAGCTGGAACCATGCCATGGGACAGACAAGGGTCTACCCTCATTTCTCTCTAGGAGTTGTCCTGATTTTTGCCAGGTATCCTGTTTGCCACATGTTGCGTGATAACTTCTTTGGGTAGTGCTGGAGTGCCATGATCCTATTTCTGACATATGAAGAAGTTTTGTTCTTCATTTCTTGCAAAGGCAGTAGAGCAACAATGCTGAGCTGTTACTGGAAAGTATAATTTCCAATGCAAAAATATAGATCCATGACCAAGCAAACTTCAAAATACAGAAACAGAGTATTATTTTTAATGTTCTTTTCCAAATATTCCATGCAGTTTCACCCAAGATAGCTTGAACTTCTTTGGTTGTATTTTTTTCCCAACTTCTTTTTTTGCTAGTTCCAACAACTTTTCAAATTCCAAATGTTAAAGGTCATGGTTTTGTCTTCAAAACTCAAGGAAGGCAAGATCTGTATTAGCCAGATCTGACATATTTTACTGTGGCCACCCTGCATACACATTTTTGAGATAGCAGCTATCACATTGTCAATATATGACAAAATAATATGTATTTGTATATATCAAATACATAATATGTAAAGCCTCTTTTTCCCCCCAGTAATTCTGCAACTACAATTTTTTACATACAGGAGTATTTTTTTCCAGCACTGAAATGCTGCTGTTTCTGGGATAACACACGGTATGCTGAAGTAGCACTCAGTTTTGTGAAAAGACATGTACAAATATATCCTTTCCAAGCAAAGCCATGGGATTGCATTACACAGATGGAATATAATCTCCATTTTGGCATTATGCAAAGGCTCTGGAGTTTAGCAACATGTGTTCAGAGCTGTTTTTCACATTTCACTGAGAAAATCCGAGTTCTGCAAACCATAATGTGTCAACTCTGTAGTAGGAAATAGGTTTACTAATAGATTGAGGTAACAGTGTTATTTACCTGGACATCCTTACCACAAGCACTGTATGTTTTCTTTGGAGGATTTGTGCTGGGTAAATTCAGTCATAGTTGGCCGTCACTGAGAAAAAGCACCCAAACAATTCCTTATGATCTATGGGTCATAAAAATGTTCATTGATATTCCTGCATTCACACGCTGTATTTTTAACATCATTAAAATAATTGTAGATGATTCATTCAATGAAATGCTTATCTCCAGAGGAGTCTCTGATTACCTTTTCATTTTTCAACATCTCAAAGCTGTAGGCTCAGGCTTCCAGTTTGACCACAGCATTTTCCTTGGGTTCAATTAGTGTCTCAATCTCATTTGATATTAACAAACTCAGTGGGGAGTATGAAGCAGCTGTCCATGGCCACTTTGATATAAAACTAAATAAAGACCATGGTAGAAGGATAAGTAAGACTATATCTAGAAGAAAATTGCTAAAACCACCTTACAAAGCAAAGTACTGAGATGAGTCATGAATAGAAGAAAAGCTTGGGAGACAAAGTACAATGGGCATTAGTGAAGTTATAACAAAATGGACACAGCTATTTTCTCTCTCAGAAGTATTCTCTGAAGTGTAGATTTTGCTTTTATACCCTAAGCATGATCAGGATTGGTGATAAGATTTTTTGCCATTGTCTGTTCAGGAAGCCGAGTTGGATGGCTAGCATGCCAGTCTGACTCTGAAGGACATTGCTGATTGGCAAAGCCCACGCTCTCTAATCATCCAGGACAGAAAAAGGGCAACATCAAGGACCATGAAATATTTTTAAAAGGAAAAATCTCTGGCTAAGAACAACGTGAAATCAAGAAAGAGTCTTGTTTATTTTGGCTGAAAAAGATGCCCCAGGCACTGTAAAACTTTCTGTGATAATACCTATTAGTACTGCTTTCAGGCTGTGGCCGGTGGGGTGGAGGTAGAAGAGGGAAGAGGTGACTAGCAAGAGGGCTGTGGCATTGTCAGTTGAATTTGGAAAGTAATTACATAAATAAAGGATGAGCAGCTGTAGGAAGAAGTTTAGACACATGCAGTAGGAATTGAAACAAACATTAAACATGATCCCTTCTCTTCCCATGCACTCTCATTGGCAGAATCGGTGTCCCAGATGTGGGATGGGAATTCATCATTTGGGGAAAAAAAGGGCAGAGGGTTGATTCTGACACAATTCCCCTTCAGCCTCAACCCTGCAAAATCCAAGGCATTGCACAAAGGGTAAGTCAAGGTGAGCGCTGGCCAAAAGAGTCACTTCAGCCCCTCAGACAAACAATGATTTCTTGTGGCAACGGTCATCTGCATTCCCCACCGAGCAGAGCACTGGCCCTGCAGTCAATACCTCTGGCATCTCCTGACTCTCAGGATCCCTGCAACAGCTCTCATTTTCTCCTCTGGATACTTATGAAAGGTGATCAATACTGACTGCACTCACCAATCACGTCCAGGAGTTTAAGACTGGTGAAACAAGTCTTTATGATTTTAATCCTGTTTCAGCCTTTATCAAATGTATGGACTGTCCCATGGATTACCACATGCAGATTACCACAATGTGAAATTAAACCCATTGACAGCATACTAGATTTTCTGAGCTGCCTTCTACAGTTCCTGGGAAGGCACCTGAAGATTCCTATGCACCTACAGACCACACCAAAACCCCTGCTGTAATCAACAGGTCTTTTTGTCCAAAGCAGGGGCACAGCATCACGTTGCAGGATTGCTATACAGCATGCTCCTCGTCAAATTCTTTTCAAGCTGTGCCAACATACTGTGGCTCCAAGTCCAAAAGCTAATGGGATGCTCTCATGAGTAAGCATTTTCCATACTGAGTGCACTGTGATCTCTCTGGACTCCACATCACCAGGGAGAAATTTCTCAAGGTTGCTTGCAGACCCCTGCCCCTCTCTGTCTCTGCATTGTGCCACTGGTGGCTTGGCCTGTCCATCCACTATTGCACCAGCAGCAAGTGCACAAGGATTAATCAGGCGCTTCTAAACTATCTCCAACTTGTTGCCTTGCTGTCTAACCAGGGGTAGCCACTAAAATTTTCGTTCCATGAGAGTTGTTTTCCAGTGGCTTCTGAAAAAAATGCCATTTAAAAGGGTTTTTTTTTAGGGTTTTGTTTTGCTATTCTTTTTCTGAGCATGAGAAGGAGAACATACACCAGAATCTAATAAACACTGAAAGCCAAGTTGGGTTATTTTGGGTTGATGCATCTACAGTGATGTTTTGCACTGAGAATTTAATTATCAGTTCTTTTGATGATAAGTAAACCACAACAAAAATCAGCTCATCTTCCAAGAGCTGAATTTGTTCTCTACTTCTGATGGCAGTAAAAATTAATAAAATCTTATTTTAGCGAGGATGGTAAGTTACGGTAATTCTGAAAGACTGAGAGGACCCCACCTGCCAAGGGAAACAATGTATTTTATGTTTGTCATATAGATGTATTTATATTAAATCCTGTATTTGCCTTTCACCATTATGCTGTTTTCTCATTTACAAACTTCAGATTTGCTTGGTTTTGAAAAGATGTTTGAAATACACAGTTGAAATGGTAGATGTATGTTCTTAGAGAACAGCAAAACCAGAGGCATTTCTTCTCTGGATTTTTTTTTTTACATTCCTTTTCTTCTGCTCAATTTCTTACATGTATATTTTGCTTTTAAAGGATGTTCTGCTAGTGTTACTGGGTTGGGGGGTTTTGGGGGTGGTGGTGTTTTTTTTTGTTACCTTAAGCGTTTAATGTTCTTGATGTCATTGATTCAAAAAGCAGGGAGATGTCACTATGCAAATGAGCAAAGGTGAGATTTGGTAACATGAAGGGATGATCATTCTCATTTGCTTTCCCGTTTGCTGTCTCCTAACCTAAGAGGTCTCTGAATGTACTTTCCAGATACATTTTAAGCATGCTGTGATAATCTTAACAAAGGGAGTTTATTGTATCAGAGAATTTATCATTCTCAGAAAATTTCAGATCTAGATACACTGAAGAAAAGTCTGCTGTAAACTGTTGGGGTTTTTTCCTCTAGAAAAAAATATGCAAGGGAAAAGTTTACTGTGTTGGGGTAATAATATACCCAGTACAATACAGTAGTGTAGCTCTTTGTACTTGTGATACAGCGCTCCTGGCTTAGTATCACCTCATTATGCAGTACGCCCAGTTTACTGAAATTCTGGAAGCTGATAACAATAATTAAGCAATAATACATGACAAGTAGTATTTTATTATGCAATCCCAGAATGCCTAGGTGAGTTGTTAGGCTCACAGCCAACTGCTTTGAATCACCTGGGAGAATTATTTTTATACATATCGTGGATAGTGGCAGGGAATGATCTGATTTGCAGTTATGCAGTTATCACATCCTAATCACCCTGGTAAAAGCTCATATGCTTAGTAACTAGACCGATGTTGACTCAAGTGGTAATGATCAGGGGTGAATATAGCTGCTGGTTTAAAGGCTGGTGGGGATAAACACATGGCTGAAGGGATAACAATAGGCCCTTAGTCCCCAGGCAGAGCCCCAAAACACAGCTGTGGGTGTTATTATAAGATGAGACTGACTGCAAGTGTTTCAGGAGGAAGGGACAGAAAAAAGTACCATCTTCAGGTAAGCAAAGGGTATGCGTAAAGAACAAGGTTTGCAGAAGCCACAATTTTTAAATGTATGCCTGACATTTCATAGGGGCTGTAACAACATGTAAATTGACCTAAATAGCTTCTAGTCTTCTTTTTTGAAATACTAAAGATTTTTGCATTCAACTGTCTTAACCAGTCCTAAAAGGTTACTTTTCCAGAAAATGGGACATCCTCAATAGGGACACTTCATCCTCTGATGTCCAGTTTAATCAATTATTGCCTGATTTTCAAGTTTGTTTGTGCACCTTTCCAAGCCTTAGCTCACACTGGGTCTAATCTGGGGCATGATGAATTTGCTGCAAAAATCTCAGTTGTTACAATGGGATGAGAATTGAGGCCCGGTTATTTTACAGCTTCAGGATAAAAGCAGGTTAATATTTGTAGCATTTCTCTAGTTCAGACCACAATAACTAGATCTCATGTCTTCACTGCAGCTTTAATAACATAATGGTCTGTCCTTGTATATTACTACCTGTTCTGCACACATGTGCATTGAGTAATGATCACATCAAGATTTTGCAACAACAGCCATGACAAGTTAAGTCTGAAAACTGCACCGTGAATATTGGGAACAATCGTGCTATGTGAGAAAGATACCAAACTTGGGTTTCTAGGTTAGGAAGGAAATCTCTGCTCCCAGTATCGTCAGGGGAGGACAAGATGGAGTGCAGAGCAGGAGCCTGACGGGTGCTGTGAGCAGCATTCAGCAGGAGCACCCCTTTTCCTCTGCTCCTTGTAGTGCAACTGACGATGCTGAACCTTTCCATTCAGAACACTGGATTAAATACCTAAAAATTAACTGCGGTAATTTAAGCTTGTAATGTTAAAAATTTTGTATTGTATATAGAAAGTGACTAAGTTACTAATTTTGAATGAAGACTAAAGTAGCTTCCGGTGAGCTGATGACAACTCATTGGTTCTTAGAAGGTACTGAATATCCACCATTGCTGTGTTAAGGAAGCCCAGCTGAAGTGAATGAACACTGTCACTTGGTCAGTGGTCTCATTGCTGAATTTCATCTGAACATAACCATCTAAATAAAATGATAATTAAATGACTGGTGATGAACCTCTGATTTTGCATCTTGAAATATTCGTTGGCTGCCAGGATGCCCTGAGGGAAGAAACGCTGATGTATACTTCACATGAAAGAAAGCTTATTTATTTTGCCTTTTTTCAACTGCATCCCATGTCATATTGGTAGATGCTGACCTGTAAACTCATCCTATAATATTGATTTGGGTTTTTTCTCACCAAATATCACCTGGTTCTCTAGCAGCACACACAGGTCGCAGCTTTTTTGTGATACAGCTAATTCTATAAAAGGTTTGTTTTCCATCAAATAAGTTTCGCTGGTATTGAAACTGAGATTTAATGAAATAATGGAAGGTAACTCAAATGTGCAAACAATGACTGAATTATTACTCACTGCATTTATATCTTAAATAAAAAAATCTTTTCCTCAGGCATACCTGAGTATGCTGCAGTTTAGTTCTTCCTGCTTTCAAGGTGGGATCTGCACCACCCCTCTGTCATCATTACGGTGCACAGGACAACCAGAGTAGCAAGACAGATTACTTAAGTCTTATTTGTACTTGGGGAGGTCAGGGAGTTGAAAAGAACTGTGCAAGAGCTCTCCTGCCCTCCACTACGTTGACTATACTAGAAAGTGAGAAAGACAAGCCTTCTAACTGTGGTCTCTGATATAAATGCCTACAGTGAATGTCTGAGCAGCATGCAAATTATGCTGGGTTTCTAAAAATCCTTGTCTCGGAGCATGAAAAGCAAAGTTAGCCCATTTCCAGAACAGAAGGAGATTGTGCCATGCATTTTTACTTTCTCAATGAAAAAAAAAAAGCATGATAGGACCTTACTAAGCTTTCAGCTCTCTCCAGATCTGTACAATGAACCAATGAGTCACAGCACAAAATCCTAATAATGCCATTATCTGGATACTTACAGGTACTGTCCAATCAGATGTTAGAAGGGAAACTGATTTTCTGTGCTTAATAAGTCAGGAGTCTTTAAGCAATTTTGCCTTGAATGGTGCTGCTGGAACATCAGTTTGTACTACTTTTTCTACACTTCAGAATGCAAATTCAGTAAACGCATTAAAACAAAATTCTATGCACCAGTTACAAATGAGGTTTATTTTCCTTAAAAATATTTGTAACTAGAATTGGAATGGAGGTGTTTTATAAATTAACAGTGTTCATGGTTAGGCAAATGGCTGCAACTCAGCTGCTTCTCCTCCCTACAATGTTATCCCTTCATAAAACCCATCATGTTCTTTTCCCATTTTTATGCTAAGTGCTAAATGAAAGCAGTGATCATCCTTACCCAGGAGGCCTGACTGGGTCCAGTGTTGAATTTTAGCTTCCTTAAAGCAATGTATCGATCAACCTGACGATAGGAACAGAGCAAGATATAAAAGAAGAGGAAAGCCTCTAAACAACCTGCCTAATTCTTGAATGAGCTTCCAAAAAACTCTTGCAAATTAATCCCTCTTTACATAGCAAAGTTTTGTCTTGGCAGTTTTCTGCCCCTTACCCTGCAGTTCATTACCCATTTCCTGAACTTTGCAGGAGGTCAAGCCAAGCCCATTGGATCAGCTGTTCACCAACTCTTCTGTGAACAAATTCCCAAGAGTTTGCAGGAAAGTCTTTCATCCTTATTGCATCATTTTTCTTCATTATTTCCATTCTAGGAGTCCTGCTGCCTAGCCCTAATATAGTTACATATTCCAAGATCACAATACAACATTAATAAATTTCAGACTGTATGTACAAAGTTTAATTCCTATCCAGCCTCAGGCTAATAAGGCTGTATTCAGACATAGTCACAAACACCCAAGCAGTGCAAATATATTTTCCAGGAATATGTCACCTGCTTTATGTAAGGTTTTGGGTTCCAGGCACAGTGTCCCCAGCTCTCTACAGCCCTGGCACCCCTGTGACAGATGGGTCCAACCTCGCTGATCATCCTGTTATCCTGTGGGGCTGTGCACACACTCCTCGGTGAGGCAGGAGCTGGCAGCTTTGTGAAGAGATGCCACTTGGCTACAGCCTCAGCTTGACACCTGCTCCCATGCTCTGAGCCTCGGGGACAGGGAGGGGAAAATGGTGAACCGTCTGCACATGCAAGTGCGTCTGTGGACACCTATAGACATGTGTATGCCAAGAAGATTTTCTCTGCTTTCATGTGTAAAAAGGACCATGTTTTCTGAAAATATTACTATAAACTGATGCAAGTCAGCCCTGTGTCTAAGTCTGGGAGCATGAGAACAGAGATTTTGAAAGATGTGCTCCTGAAGCTAGAGACTCATATCTGTATTTAAAGCATAAACTAATTTTTAAGTGGAGTTCCCCCACTGGCTTACAATAGGCAAAGAAATCTCAGTGGAGACACCTATTAAAAAAAAAAAAAAATAATCCTTGCTGCTCATATACCAACATGTATTTCAGTTACAGACACTGAAAGCAGGGAAGACCACGCATCTAACATAACCCACTGCCGACACTGTTGTCTCCCTGCTTTATACTCTGATCTTCTTTGTCTTTGGAGTCTTGTAAATCTGTTATTCAGGTTTAAAGAACACAGACTAAGTAATCGATCAGTGATGGGTATGCCATAGATCCATGAAAGAATGTATATCAAATCACTTGAATACATTCCCAACAGCATTCTCCTGGAGAAATTGGCAGCTCATGGCTTGAATGTGGGTACCCTTTGCTGTGCAAAAAAGCTGCCTGGATGGCCGGGACCAAAGAGTGGCAGTGAATGGAGATCAATCTACTTGTCAGCTGGTCACAAGTGGTGTTCCCCAGGGCTCAATATCTGGACCCGCAGAAGAGACTGCCCAGTGAAGTGGCTGAGTCACCATCCCTGAAGGTATTCAAAAGACATGTAGATGTGGTGCTTAGGGACATGGTTTAGTGGTCCTTGGCAGTGTTAGGTTAACAGTTGGACTTGGTGATCTTAAATGGCTTTTCCAACCTAAACAATCTATGATTCTATCACTCTGTCATTCTATGTATTTTCCAATTTCAGGTGCCTCCAGTGAGAGGTGGACTACTGAATGACTATTCTGGCTATCATTTGTCCTGATTACCAAATACTGTGCTTGGGCAAGTGATTATAAAGGTATATATTGGGTGTCACACTGGAAAATAGAAGTGAAGCAACATGCATTTGAAACAATACAGAAACCATTCCACTCATTCATCTGATAAAAATTTTTGGTTAATATGCCTTTGCAATGTCCCTGCCAAACTATTTTCATCTGAAGCAAAGTAATTCCATTGATCACCATGGCATTGCCCTTATTTTCACTAGCAAACCTGGCGATAACTCCAATCCTTGTCTATCGTTGTACTTACCCAAACCTGCAAGAACTGTTTCAGAAACTCAAAGCTGTTATTTGTCTGAAGTTGATTCTTAGCCAAAAGCTGATACATCAAAGGGGTTGCTGTGCTTTGATTAGGAAAAAATAAGACCTTGTAACTGAAACAATCCAGGATGAGAGATCAGAGTTAAAGATACCACCCATTCTTTTGGGGGGATGAAATTGTCCAGGACAGTACAAAGAAAAAGGCTGTATGTTTCTTACTTTATGTCTGTTCTCACTCCCCTGTTCATTTTGACAGAATTTGGCCCTTGGTTATCTATAAAATTCAAGAGGCTACAGGAGCATTACCAGAGATTACCAGGCTCCAAACAGATCAGATATTCCTAAGTGAAGGGGTTCAGCATTTTAGATACTTATTTATTTTGGGGGTGTATAGAGTTGAGACTTCTTAGCCACTTCGGGGGGTGCAGGTAATCCATGACTTCAGCTGGAATATTCTTTATTGTTGTTTAGCAGCATATGAAGCCATGCAATGTCAAAGCTGTTCGGTGCCTCTTTAGGTATAGAGTGAGGTTCACATCCCACCTTGGGGATGTTCCATGTGAGGTAGTCCAAGAGTGATGATATTTTCATGTGCATTGTACTAGCTGAGTGCTTCATCAAGGAGATGTTATAATGATTCTTTCTGTGCTTGCTGCAATAATCTAAAGAAAGCCGTTCAGACTATGTGCGAGCTGTGAAGGTATTTAATAATGGGTTTCATGGAATAACAACAATGTTGGGCTGGGATTTCTAATGCAACTGGGGATTGTTGAAAATCAGAGGGTAAACTGTTTTCAGTGAAGTCATGCAATAAACCACGAGAATTATTCTAGCTATAGAGAAAACAAGGAACACATTTTACTACCAGGCTCTGTGAAAGTTCTTTGTCAAAACCCACATAGTTTGAATTACCAGATGAACCTCTTTATGGTGACCCTGATGTCAGGATTGCTTTGATTTTTCTAATGTGTTGAAATAAACAGGCAATATTCCTGTCTGCTAGTGACTATGAGGGAGGTATAAGCTCCTTGAATAAGCCTTCTTGAAAAGCCCTTTAGCCAAGCTCTGCTTTAGAAAACTACACTGAGTTAAAAAAACTGGAAGGAAAAAGAATGTTAAAGGTGTGGGGGGGTGTTCTAATTTGATAATCTTTAGTCTTTCCTCAGAATTTCAGCTAATTAATTGGCTTTCAAGATTTCTGCATTGCTCTGATTGTGATATTTCTGTTCTCACATTTACTGGTGGCCTTACCCTTGAATTTACATTTACCTTTATTTTGTCAGCTTGACACTCTACTATGTTCAGGAGTAACTGAGGGCTACTTGTCCAATCTCAGATCCCCTCAACACCTTGGTGGAGGTGATAAAATTTACCCCTGTTGTAGCACTTCTCGGGGTTTTTTACCAATGGTGAATTAAACTAACAGCATTGAAAATGATTACTTTTGAAAAATCCAAGAGAAAGGGCTGAAGAAATTGGCTCTTGCAGGAGAAAAATCTGTAAGTAACAGCAGGGGTTTTTTTCATTACAAGTACAGGATATTGGGAATTCGATTATAATCTAGGGTTTACCTAAATGCACCTTTACAGCTCATTTCACAAGAGTATGTGTGTGATCTTTGTATGGAGATGGATTTTAGCTTGGTCCTCATGTGATAAGTATAGTGTAGGAAAAGGGAATGGAAGACAACGGTAACCTGTAGTTCATCAATGATTTCTATTTTTCAAGACTACAGAAACAGTGGTTCACTCTATTGCTCCTCAGAAAAAGGGTGAAGTTTGACTTTTTTCACCTTTGAGGCCATAAAGGGATGCTGACAGTAATCAGCAGATGGTGGGTGGCCTCTGAGCATGCCTAGTGAGGAGGCTTGTTCTTTCCAAAGCACAGTTTCTATCTTGAGGAGAGAAGGAGGGAGGTGAGTTGTGCTGCATCACTCTCTTTGCAATCTGTTCTGGCACGAGTCCCTGTGCTGTGCGAGGGAGTTCAGCCATCCTCCGGCATTGCCTTCAGATAGGAATTAGGACTAATAAAGGGTGAGGACTGAAAACACTACAGAAGAAAGATGTGAAAATATTGACGTGTTTTAGGAGTCAAAGGATGGAAAAAATGTAATATATAGCCCCTTGTTTTGTACAAGACTGATGCTGCAATGCAATACTAACCTTTTTTCATAGCAAGGTACGCATGAGAAGCCTCAAGATCCCACATTTCGATGGCCCAGATAAAATGCAATAAAAATGAACAATACAAAGGAAATCTGAAGTGTTACTGTTTGAGACAAGCAACCTTCATTGCCTACCTCAGAGAGACTACTCTCAGTCTAGCTTAGCTGATGGTGAGCTTTGCTTTATCATCACTGCTGACCTTCCAGTTGGATGGGGTCCTAGAGCTAAAAGCCTGAAACTTCCAGAGAAGGAGCACATTTGGCAGCAGTTGTTGATGGTATAGCACCTTTCAGGGCAACTTTCTTCTGAGCAATCAAACTGGAAATTTCTTCAGAGCCTGGTTGTAAAGACTGTGCTTGTCTTCTGCAGCCATTTGCAGAGCTCTGGTTTTAAACCAGCTTTTGAGCCCATCACACCCCCAAGGAAAGTGCCACAGTGGGGAAATCTTCCCTTGTCTTTTTTTCCCCCTCCATTCCCCATGTATGCTTTATGAAAGACTTCATGGATAGCACTTTCCCTTGGGCTTACAATAGCAAACTAAAACTTAGAGCAGTGGCTTTGCTGTGTTTGTCTGTGCTCTCCAGTGTTACACACTGTGCCAAACATTTTGATAACAAGAAGGAAAAGCCACATTGGGCTGGCAGCATAGTCACAGGCTACGTTTCTTCTAAGCTGCCAGCGAAGCAAGAGGCAGCGTAGCTATTCAGGGCAGAGCCAAAGCTGGTAAAAGGAGAGCTGTGATTTCTCCACTTATGTTGTGCAGCTTTGCTCTTGGAAACACAGTTTGCAAGCCTCTGGTGATGTTGTTACTATAGAGACGATGCCCTGTGCCACTCGCCCTTTCACTGCAGTCAGCAACTTGCATGAATGAAGTCTGCCAAAAGATTTCTCTAAGATGGAGGGTTTATATGACATGTAAATATACATTCAGATGCTCTCCTTATTAATCATTACACAGAAATTTTGCAGGTTCCTTATTTCCCAAAGCTGAATGTCAGGTCTTCTTGGATTTTTTTTCTTTCAAAAGTTTGGTTTAAATGGCAGGTCAACACTGTACTCCCCCAGCCTCTGTATGGGCTCACAACTCTCTGCCTGCGGCCCTCACCTGTTCTTACTGCAGCCTGATTATTGATCACAGTTACACTGATTTCTTTGTTCTTTTTTTGCCCCTAGGTTATTATTTTACTAAGTGCTACACCAAGTACAATACAAGCAAAGCAACAGACTACATGGTCACAGGTAAGGAATCAAATGCTATCTTCTGCCCCCCAGCTAGTGCCTCTGCTATAATCCACCTGACCAAGGCAAGTGAAAGACCCTAAATGGGTCTGTTGCTCAGCCAGGCGCCTGAAATTACCATTGCAGCTTATGAATTCCCTTCTGCATTACAGTGAATTGCAGAGAATTTGAGCTGTGTTTCCAGCTAGGTTTCAAAGCGTATGTGACTGGCATGATCACTGTCTGTCTGTTGGCTTCCCTCCTTCCTCCTCCCTGTGACTTCTAGGCTTCTGGACAGGTTTTAACCAAGTTTGAAAGCATGGATGATGTCACAAATACAATTAAGTTAGTGCAATATTATGAGCATTAGTGGCAGGGTAGAAAGAAAAAAATTAATGCCCCTGTTTCAGTGAAAGACAGTAAAATGTGATTATTATATGGTTTGGCAGTAATAAGTGGTTAGCCCATGGCTGTATCCTGTTCAGCTGTATGTGTAACACTTGGCTAGAGTCAGTAGGCGTACTCAGGTGGCACAGAAAACATAGTGAGGGAAAGCCAGGCTCATTTTAGCAGGATTGAAATAAAGGAGGGAAAACATGCCAGCAGGGGCTGGAATGATCCTTCTTAGAATATTTAGCATCTTGTAAAGGGAAGTGCCTGCTCCTACAGTCCTGTGAACCTAAGACTCTGCTTTCATTTAACAATCATTTCTAGCTTACATGCTTTTTGAGAAAAGCTTAGGAACAAGACCTATGAGTATTCAAAAGGTAAATTAAAAAACCCATAAAACTAACAAAGCCAATGAATTTAGAAGTTTCTCTTTTAAAATCTCATTTTGAAAAATCTCTTGATCTAGCATGAGAAGACAGAATGTATTTCTAGTGCAGTAAATATGTTCATTTTAACTTCACACACAAGATCTTTACCTAATGCTCTGAGCATGGCAACACATCCACAATCTATTTGCCCATTTACTTCCTTGAGCTGAAACCTGCTACCCCATGGGCTGCGATACAAGTAGAACAGTCCACATTCAAGAGGCTGATCATATGAGGAGGAAATTTTACAGCAAGTAGTGACCTTGTTTCTCAGACAATGTGTTTCTTTTTTGAAAAAAAGAATGTTTAGTGAGTTGGTGGGAAAACAAGTCAGTAAATGTTATACATAAAACACTAGCATAATGCTTATGGTTACCAAATACTGTATATAGATGTAATAATGAACAAAAATGTTGGCAATTTTGGCACTAAAGATAGAAACAATATTTTATAAATTGAAGTTTGATTTAATTTCATATTTGGAAACAATATTTTTCTTGGATGTGGGCTGTTTTTAAGTTACAAATTTTAAAAATTTTCCAACTTTCGTAGAGTGTTCTCTGAAGACTGAGGGTGATGAAGTGTGTCTTTTTCATACATTTTACATATGCTTAGAAATAGAAAACTGTAAAAGAAAAGTATATGAAAGTTTAGAATCAGTGGGAAAAAGTTTACTTTTAACATTTTTATTGGAGTGTGAAGTTCTTATTCATATCTTGAACATGGTTGAGTCAGATTCACAAAACACTGCAGGTGCACAAACCCCACTGACATGAACCTATTCCCGTCTTGTTCACTGATGGTCCCTTCATGGGCATAAGTAGTGCAGAAGTGTGTCAGTGACTGCCTATACTGCATGTTAGGTTTTCCTTCTTGAGCTTCACTGACCATGCAGGCGGTTAAGGACACAGAGAATACGTTAGAAGACCAGTTTTTTTTCAGCAACTAAGTACTTTCATATATTTTTATATTATGGATTAAGCATCGGAGAGTTTGTATACCAAATGGAGGACAACTGCAAAGATGCTCCAGTGCTTGGGTTGAATGTGTGACTAACAAAGTGTTGGACTTGGGAAGATTCAAAATTTGCTCCACTTCAGTTGCATCAAATTGTATAAGGAGTTGGAAATTTATAATTCTCTGCATTTTATTTGGGAATCATCTTAGGATCATAGAATTGTTTAGATTGGAAAAGCCCTTTAAGATCATAAAGTACAACTGTTAACCTGACACTGCCAAGTCCATCGTTAAACCATGTCCCTAAGCACCCCATCTACATGTCTTTTAAATATCGCCAGGGATGGTGAACCAACCACTTCCCTGGGCAGCCTCTTCCAATGCTTGAACATCCTTTTAGTGAAGGAAGTTTTCCTCATATCCAAATTAAAACCTCCCCTGGCAGAAATTGAGGCTGTCTCCTCTTGTCCTATCACTTCTTACTTGGGAGAAGACACCAACGCCCACCTGCCTACAGCCCCCTTTCAGGTAGTTGTGGAGAGAGACAAGGTCTTCCCTGAGCCTCGTCCTCTCCAGACAAAACAGCCCCAGTTCCCTCAGCTGCTCCTCACAAGCCTTGTGCTCCAGCCCCTTCCCCAGCCCCTTGCCCTTCCCTGGACACGCTGCAGCCCCTCTACGTCCCTCCTGCAGTGAGGGGCCCAAACCTGAACACAGGGTTCGAGGTGCAGCCTCACCAGTGCCCAGTGCAGGGGGACAGTCCCTTCCCTTGCCCTGCTGGCCACACTGCTTCTGACACCAGCCAGGGTGCTGCTGGCCTCCTTGGCCACCTGGGCACCCTGCTGGCTCATGCCCAGCCGGCTGCCGACCAGCACCCCCAGGCCCTTTCCCACCAGGCCCTTTCCAGCCGCTCTGCCCCAGCCTGTAGCGCTGTGTGGGGCTGGTGTGACCCAGCTGCAGGACCCGGCACGGAGCCTTCTTGAACCTCATCCAGCTGGCCTCGGCCCACCGGTCCGGCATGTCCAGATCCCTCTGCAGAGCCTCCTGCCCTCCCGCAGATCAACGCTCCTGCCCAGCTTGGTGTCGTCTGCAAAGTTGCTGAGGGTGCTCTCAATGCCTTCATCCAGATCGTTGATAAAGATATTAAACTGAACTGGGCCCAGTCCTGAACCCTGGGGAACACCACTTGTGACCAGCCACCAGCAGGATGTAACTCCATTTTTTATTTTTATTTGGGCTCAGCCATCCAGCCAGCTTTTAACCCAGTGTAGAGTGTGCCCATCCAAGCCCCAAGCAGCCAGTTTCTCCAGGAGAATGCTGTGGGAGATGGTGTCAAAGGCTTTACTAAAGTCCAGGCAGACAACATCCACAGCCTTTCTCTCATGCGCTAGGCAGGTCATCTTGTTATAGAAGGAGGTCATGTTCATCAAACAGGACATGCCTTTCCTAAACCCATGCTGGCTGGGCCTGATCCCCGGGTTGTCCCACACATGGCACTTGGGATGGTCTGCTCCATAACCTTCTCCAGCACCAAGGTCAGGCTGACAGGCCTTTAGTTCCCCAGATCCTCCTTCCTGCCCTTCTTTTAGATGGGTGTCACACTGGCTAACCTCCAGTCTTCTAGGACCACCCTGGTTAGTCAGGACTGTTGATAAATGATGGAGAGTGACTTGGTGAGCTTTTCTGCCAGCTCCCTCAGTACCCTTGGGTGGATCCCACTGGCCCCATAGAATTCTGTGTGTTTAAGTGTTGTAGCAGGTCAGTGACCATTCCACCTTGGATTATGGGGGCTTCATTCTGCTCCGTGTCCCTGCCTTCTGGCTCAGGGGGCTGAGTACCCCAAAGGACAATCAACTGGTCTTACTATTAAAGGCTGAGGCAAAGGCAGCATTAAGTACCTCAGCCTTTGCCTCCTCCTTTGTCACTATGTTTCCCCCCATATCCAATAAAGGATGGAGATTCTCATTGGCCCTCCTTTTGTTGCTAATGTATTTCCAGAATAGAATATAGAATTTGTATTACATTAGCAATATAAATATAGAAGAAATATTCCATTCCTTATTTTGCCAAGACTGCATTTAGCAAACAAGAGGCATATGCCATGGATATCATTTTGCCTTCACTTAAACCCATCATATTCATTATTTCCTCTCTTCTACTGAAATGAAGAAATAAATGTGATATGCTGGTGATGGCTGAGCTAAACTATGCTTTAAGGCTGTCTGTATGCTTGATATGTGTGTACAACAGCATTCAAGATTTGAAAAAAATAAAGTGACATAAAATTTATTTGTATAAGCATAGGCTTTTAACAAAAAAAAAAAATAAAACAACAGTCCAAGATTTCATGAGATTTTTTTCAGCAATTCCCTTTTAATTTGCAACCTGGGTGATGGTGGATCTGTTGGATGGATGTCATCAGAATAACTTTGAAGATGACTATCCAGATCATCTTGATCTTGTCCTCAATGGGTTTAATAGTATCCCAAGAGTCTAATGATGGAATTTCTTATGGTTGTGGTATGTGTCCTGGTTTCAGCTGGGATAGAGTTAATTTTCATCTTAGTAGCTGGTGCGGTGTAGTGTTTTGGTTATGACATGAGAACTATGTTGACAGCACACTGATGGTTTCAGTTATTGCTGGGTGATGTTTATACCCAATCAAGGACTTTTTGGTTTCTTGGGCCCTGCCAGCCAGAGGGCTGGAGGGGCACGGGGAACTGGGAGGGGACACAGCCAGGACAGGTGACCTGAGCTAGCCCAGGAGCTATTCCATACCAGATGACACCATGCTGAGTATATAAACTGGGGGAAGAAGAAGGAAGGTGGGGAAATTTGGCATTGTGGTGTTTGTCTTCCCGAGTAACTGTTACGTGTGATGGAGCCCGGCTTTCCTGGGGATGGCTGAGCACCTGCCTGCCCATGGGAAGTGGTGAGTAAATTCCTTGTTTTGCTTTGCTTGCATGCATGGCTTTTGCTTTACCTACTGTTCTTATCTCAACCTTTGAGTTTTACATTCTTTTCAATTCTCTTCCCCATCCCTCTGGGTGAGGGGGACTGAGCGAGCAGCAACATGGTGCTTGGTTGCCGACTGGGGTTAAACTATGACAGGTTGTCACTCCTTGCAATTTTCATGTTTGTACCCTGCAGTCATGAGCTTATTATCTAAGGTTCTGGAAAGGAACACTTCTGTACTCCTTCCCTTGTAGGTCCCTTTTTTTCTTTCCTTTTAAGACAGAATCACAACCTTTGCATTGTCATTTTACTTGCGTTTTTGCATGCCATTTATTACTTTCTTGCATATATGTACTGGAATCGGTGTAGGTAGTGCTTGTCAGTTCACAAAACAAATAGCTCACAGACATGTGAAGACTCACTATTTGTTAATTTTTGATGATAAATTTGAACCACAATGAGATCTTATTATTTGTGCTTTTTTCCTTATTTCTTTAACCATTATTTTATGGACTTCACTTTACTTCACTCAAAAGTAGCCTATTAACACAGACTCTTCAACGGTATGATTCCTTATTCAGTACCAGTGTAGCAAAGTCTTTCACCTGATTTGCCAAAACCCAGACATCTTCATTTCACTGTGGTTCCATTCCTGCCTCAGCTGGCAATGCTGGGAATGCAATAATGAAAAAATTATATGCATACAGAGTTCTTCCTATAAATAAGAGATATCCTTTGGCATTCAAAAAGGAAAATCATACTGTGTTATACCAATAAATGGTGTTTACTTTTCATATTTAAAGCATGGGGCATAAAAAAACTAAGGTTTTTTTAATGCCACAACTGGCAAAAGAAAAAAAAAAACCTACAAAGAGTGGCACTTTCTTTCAAAGCACAGACAAATATTCTTCACATCACAGAAGTGACTCAGTGATTCACAGCAGCTACAGCTTCTGTGCCATGCAGAACTAACAGAAGATAAATGAAATGTTTGGGTTCCAAAATATTGCCCAGATCTTTTATTTATTCATTTATTTAAAAAAATCCTTGCTTTTCAGCAGATGCAGGAGGAGGCTGGCAGGCATTCATATGCACCAGAATGAAAGGCCAGGAGCAGAATATGAAACACCAGGAGCAGAATTACAGAGCAGTCTTTCTTCTGTCAGAGAAAACATTGTCACTGTCTTATTGTCCAGAGCCCATCACATCAGTGTGAGACTGGGCACTGCTTTCAAAAGACATCGCACTGATCTATACTAATTTATTAATCCCATCCTTTAAGCAGGCATTATTTAATTGCACACACAGTCAAAGTTTAGTAGCAGTTGTGTCAGTAAATTCATGAAGGAATCATGATGGGGCTGGAGTTTATCCTAATATTTATATCACTTGTCAAATTCTTATTCACGAAATAAGAAACAGTGCAGAGTTTCCACTTTGTGATGCTATGCTGAGGCTACAGTGAGCTGCCAGAAGTGGTTCAGCAAAGTTTAGGATCAGGGCAGAGAAAACCCGTCTGCCAAGATTTTTAAAAGGGGGGTCTCAAGGGCTCTGGAGTGACTTGGAGATTTCTGAAGAGCTGACTGATCCCTGCTTTTCAAAATTTAAGATCTTCAGACAAGAATGGCCTTTTCAACCATCAGGCCAGATAACTTGCATTTAGCTGTCTGCTGTGCTGTAATCTATTCTTCTTTGCTAAGGAGGCTTTTCTATGCCATGCCATCTCATCTTCATTCACACCCACTCAAAAAAACCCACCAACCCTACAGTTTGAGGGTTACCCTACAGCAAGCGCCTAACTTTTGCTCTGATGTTAGTTGCATCGCCCGAAGCAAGCAGGGCCAATAAGCCTGGTGCGTGTAGAGCAGCTCAGCCTGACATGCTACCCAGAACCAGCTCTCTCTGAGAAGCTCACAGGGTTGTTGTGATGGTTGACCTTGGCTGGACACCAGGTGACGACCAAGATGCTCTATCACTCCCCTCCTCAGCAGAACAGGGTGGGGAGAAAATAAGAAGAGAAAAAAACTTGTCAGTCAAGATAAAGGCAGTTTAATGAAAGTAATAGCAAAATTTGCATGCATGAAAGCAAAGGCAAATGAAAGGTGTTCTTCTCTACTTCCCACCAGCAGGCAATGTTTGACCGCTTCCCAGGAAGCAGGGCTTCAGTATGCATATGGAGTTGCCATGGAAGACAAACATCATAAAAAATGGATGTCCCTCTTCCTCCTCCTTTCTCTTAGCTTTTGTATCTGAGAAGATGCTGTATGGTATGGAATATCCCTTTGGTCAATTTGGGTCAGCTGTTCTGGGGCTATGTCCCCTCCCAAGATCTTGCCCACCTCCAGCCTCCTAGTGAGGAAGGTTGGAGGTACAGCCTTGATGCTGTGTGAGCACTGCTCAACAGCAGCCAAAACACTGGTGTGTTATCACCACTTTTCTAGCTACCAATACAAAGCACAGCACTGCTGTGGGGCTCAACCAGACCCAATACAATGGCTCTGCATAGACACAGGTGTCCCATCAGAGGTACTGCTGTATGTACACAATATCACACATGTGCAAAACTTGGGCCCAAAGCCGTAAGACTGACTAGGATGGCCCTGCTGCTCTTAAGGTTAAGCAATATTTTAGGAACATGCAACCAACAATCAATAGGTGACAGCTAGGAAATAAATGAGCACACTGCACTGTTAGATTCGGTTGTGGTTGAACCCTGGCCATCAACCAAATCGCACGCAGACACTCACTCTCTCCACAGTGGGATGGGGGAGAGGATTAGAAGAGTAAAAGTGAGAAAACTTGTGGGTTGAGATAAGACAGTTTAATAGTTAAACTTATTTTATTTAAAAGGTAATAAGTAAACAAGTATTTTTTAATATAGGTAGAATATGTAAAGCAAAAGCCACACACACAAGCAAATCAAAAGAAGGAATTCACTCACCACTTCCCATGGGCAGGCAGGTGCTCAGCCATCCCCAGGAAAGCTGGGCTCCATCACACGTGACGGTTACTTGGGAAGACAAACGCCACAATGCCAAATTTCCCCACCTTCCTTCTTCTTCCCTCAGTTTATATACTCAGCATGGTGTCATCTGGTATGGAATAGCTCCTGGGCTAGCTCAGGTCACCTGTCCTGGCTGTGCCCCTTCCAAAGTCCCCATGCCCCTCCCGCCCTTTGGCTGGCAGGGCCCATGAAACTGAAAAGCTTTGATTTAGTATAAACATCACCCAGCAACAACTGAAACCATCAGTGTGCTGTCAGCATTGTCCTCACACCAAATCCAAAACACAGCGCTGCACCAGCTACTAAGAAGAAAATTAACTCTCTCCCAGCTGAAGCCGGGACAGATTCTCATTGCCATGTGTTGACATCAAAGACAGGAACTTATCCTGGGTTTGTCCTGGTAGAAATGAGATCAGCATCTTGCCTGCTGTATATGAAGCTACTGTAAATATAGAAATGGATAATATATTAAAATGAAATGCGTGTCAGCTTTGTATATACAGTTTAACTTCAAAGTGGCTTCTCTAGCACAGAAACCATCTCATTTACAAAAAAGGTACATAAATAAAAATCAGAATTGAGCTCATTTGCCTGGTTCTTGTATGTAATATACTGACTTGTAATAGTTGCAGTGTAGTTCTAAAGAAAAATAGCGGTCCTATATGCATTTTTTTTCCCCCTGCATATTGATCTCCTGTATTACATTTTATTCCACAGCCTTCCAAGGATATCCCTTTTCCCCTACCCTGAGTGGCTATGTGCCTGAAGTCAGCTTCATCCTTTGTTCTACAGGATGAGGAGGGAGAGGTATAGAAACATGCTCTGTGTTACCACACACCCATGCGCACTGGCCCCAAACATGTCCAGGAGCATGGGATACCCCAGTGGCTGTGCAGACCCCTGCCCATCCCTCTTGCATTAATCCCGCAGCTGCAGCAAGGCTGGACAATAGCCTTTCCTCTTCCACATGATCCCTGCTGAAGCTCCACCAGTGGCAACAACAGAGTATCAGGCCTGGGTATCAAGTGATGCCTGATGCATGGTGTATTGTGGGCTCCCTGGAAGTGCACCTGGGGAGCCAGCACGAGTTTTGAAGTCTGAGTAATGGATCTAGGCAGTGCTTTCCTGGTTTTTTTGCGGGCACAAGGCTGGGCCCTGCCCAGCCTCCAGCCTAGTGTGTATGTGTCTGGGGATGCTGCCTACCCAATGTCCTGGGAATGCTCAGATGCAGCAAAGAATCCATTCCCCAGAACACTGCAAAGGAGCTGGCAATAACAATTCCTAGTGAAGTTCACCCCACTTTCATAGCCACACTGAAGTCATAAACATCTTAATTTCTCAGTCTTCAAGGAAGTCTGCCAGGATAAAGAAGATACAGTTTCTTCATGTAAGAAACACGCACATTGTGCTATGTAGAGCAAAGACAGACTCATACAGAGGTCCTAAGCCCTTATTCTCCACCTGGCTAATTTTCCTTGGAAAATCTTTTTTGGTTTTGTGCGGTCTTTTTTGGTTTTTGTTTTTTTCCCTGAATCATTCAGTTTTGCGTGATCTACACTCAGGAATACTTTATCGTTACTATCATTATTCATTTCTGTTACACCATTACCTGCTAGTCCAAATCCAGGGTGATCAGTTTGATGCTGGGTGCTGCAGAAACCTGACAGGAAACAAGTGACTACTTCAGACTGACAAAAATGTCCTTCTCTGGCTCAGTCCTATATAAAAATATATCACTCCTCCTATAAAAGCATCAACGATGCAGTATTCAAGGCCAATATTTTTCTACCAGTAACAGAATTAAGCAATTAGATGACCCAAAGAAAAAGATGCATGAGGAGGAGGATAAAGCAGGGATAACCTCAGCATGTGTTCACGTAGGTTAGCTGTGCAGTTTAACTCACCACCTGCCTCCTCCTAACCTGCATTTTCAAGATAGCATTGGATTTCACAAAGGAGTGAGAATTTGCCTGATGCGTTTGGCTGAAACGGCTGTTTCCTGTACAGTGCTTTTTGTTAACGGCCCTCCTTCCTCCCCACCTTGATGGCTGCATTTCAGCCATGCTAAAAATACACACTGTACACTTGCAGTGTGGTTTTTTAAATACATGTGTAACTGTATGCTATGTACAGAAACTAGTATGTGTATCTACATGCATGTGCTATCTCTGCACACATGCACAAATACACACACTCACACAAACACATTTATCTCTATACATGCATGTACACCTTAGAGTTCTGCAGGATGAACAGTCTTTCAAAGTTATATTCAAAGTGTATCCCTGGACATTCATGGGAGAAAAGCAGCAACAGAAATCCAAATTCAGGTTTCGGCACATTAGTTATTATAATTAAACATCTTGTCTGTAGGGAAAATTCCCTTTTCATGTAATTTTTCATGTATGGAAAGTTAACAAGTCTTGATGTATTTCATGTATGAGTTGCTTATTCAGCTTTGTATCAGAAGGAAACAAACATATTGACTAATCCCTCTTAAAATTACATTTACAATTAACTCCTTAAAATAAGGCAGTGGCTAAAAATGTAATGGATGATGTAATTTTCACTCTTACAGATACAGCTTCTGTTTGTGACCTTTGGACCTGGACTCAAAGTGCTCTCCCTGGAGGAGCTGAACCCATGGCTTCTTCCAGAGGAAAGGGCTTTTTCTACCCTGAAGAGCCAGCTCCCCCGCTCCCACCCACACGTCTCAATCACCCCTGCAGAGCTGTTATAAAGGTTGTTCTTTTCCAAGCACAGAGAAGCATCCTCTAAGTTCTGAAACATGGATGAGCAGGAAGGCTCATAGGCATATTAGGGTCTCCTAGCCCTGCAGATACCCAACTTGGCAGGCCAAGTGTGCTTCCAATTGCATGGACGGATCAGCAATGAAAGTGGATTGACTTCAAGAGTACATGATATCCCAGCTTTCCATTCACACTCTCGTAGCTTTAAGATTTTTGTGAGCAAACATGATGCTTTTCTATGAGTTTTGAAGGAAAAACATAGAGCTGAGCAATTCAGGCCCCATATGTTTATTATTACAATTCAGAAATGGCCCCGTTATATTTTTGACTGTTCCACAGAACCCTTTTGGTTTCATAGGGGTCCCACAAAGCATAAGGACGCAGTCATACTGTTTGCAGTTTCTCTCAGCTACAAACAATCAAGGATGTCCTGCCCCTGACACTATTCCTTCCCCAAGGCAATCCTCCATGGCCCAAAAAACTCCTTTAAAAGTGAGGGTGGCTAAAAATACCAAGATCCAAGAAAGACTATGTGGGATGCAGTACCTGCACAGGCCTGTGTGGATACGGGGGAGTGTTTGGAGCTGGTCCCCTTGCCCATCACTTAAGGGAGGACCAGAGTCCATTGCTTCCGTATAAATACTTAGATCAGCTCTGGGACAGAGTACAGGGTTGCCCTCCTGTGCTGTAGCAGCTTCCTAAATGGCCTCTGCCTGTGGAAAAAGCCTTGGATTTGGGTTTTGTAAATGCCACCTTCTCCATTTCTGCTGCTTTCATCTGTCTTGCTGTGCTTGGTTTTTACTTTTCAATACGTCTTTCATATCCTCTCAATGTCACTTTCCTCTCTTCCCCTTTTTCTCTTTCTTAACTAAACACTTAAAGATGCATTTTTTAACAGCCTTAGATACTGTCTACACTGTCATTTCTAACCACTGTCTATTTCTTTGCATGCTTATTATAGGGAGAATGTGAGCACAAAAACATTTGTGATGAATCAGGGACTTTCAAAATTGATCAAACCTCTTCTCATTTCTTAATGATTACTTTAATATTCCTATTAAAAAAGCTAAATGAGCTTTTTAACTTACTGTTTTCTGTCTATGCTTTCTAATGACTTTCTAATTGCTAAAATTTTTAGAGGAAAGTTTGTTTAATAAAGCTGATGTCTGCTTGCTCAACATGAGAGGATGTTTGCTAATAAGAGGGCATGTAAATAATCAGCAACACAGCCCTCAGGAGCAATGCAAAATAACAGGAAACTGCAAGTCATGGTGGATCTGTAATGAAATGATACCTTCCACCCTAGTGTGCCACATTGAGAAGAGCACATGAGCTCTACAAAATCAGCTAATCAGGTCAATGGAGGGCCTACTTGCAGGAAACAAAATTAACAGATAAACAGCATCACAGAAAGCTGCAAAAACAAATTAATGAAAAGAGAGGATCTTCAGACTGTAACTGCAGCCTTTTCCAAGGTAAAGGCATTCATACCATAGGGCTTCAGAGAGGACATTGCCCAGGCAGATCTCACGTGCTGCCTGGATGCAGTGACAAGAAGCCGAGTCCTATTGCCTGCCCTGCCCTCTAAAGTTTTCTCAGATACTCTCCCCATCATTTCAAAAGCATTGTACTTAACTTTTGATGTTCTGGGCTCTTTTTCTATCCGTATATCTAGTGTCATCTACCAGAGTCTTTGAGATCTCTCAGGTTTGCTCACTTTCCATAGCTGGGGAGTCTTAAAGAAGATTAAGTACTTCCTAGACTAGAGTATCCCTCACAAAGACCCATTAACAGATAGCAGCAGAATATGAATCTGAACATGCCTAAAGTTTCTTGATAACAATATTTTCTTATTTTTTGGGAGCACCACCACCAGCCTCAGAGCCCTTGGCCATTTGCCATCACCCTGAAAGGGCAACTGCCACAAGAGTCAATGGGGGATTAGAATAACACTCGGTGACAGATTTGGCACTTTACATCTCTACTACTGAATTTGGTTAAAGGGACATAAGTTTTAATCACTATTCATATCAACCCCCTTTGGCCATGTAATAGTGTATTCCATAACTGACACAGCACTAAAAACTTGAAATTCATTACCCATTGAACCACCCATAGTAATTTTGCTATTGCTCACCCTCAGGCAAATCAACTTTGGTACCATAGAGGTTTTTTCATGACAGCTCTGCAGGTCTTTATAGTCATCACATCAAGTTGTCTCCAGCCTCTTGTCACTTCTGGCTACTTAAAGGTTCTATTTTCAGTACTAGTTTTTAAACTCCTGCTTCTAAAACTGTATGCGAAACATATAGGCATGCATTTTTGTGTGCAAGCAGGTATTTATTTATTTGAATTCATATGTTCATTGTTAGATACTTCCTAGCTGGCCTTTGCACACATACAGAAATGCTCAGATACCAGTTTGAATCTTGATGGCATTTTGACCTTTACCACGCACTAGCTCCCGTTCGGAGGCATGAATGTGCAAAAATAAGGAAGAGTGAGAGGCTCTGTTTTCATCCAGAATATAAGCAATAAGTTACACTACTGAAATTGGGCAGTTATTTAAGCACCAAGAGAGTAAAGCTATTTCAGATTTATTTTGGCTGAAAGCACAAAGTGTTACTAATCCCAACTGAACCACAGCAGACATAATGACCATTCATTAGAAGAGATAAAATTTACCAACATTTTTTTATAAACCAAGGACAATTAATAGTTCTAGACTAAATTTTTGCACCTGAGTCTAAATAGTCACAACATAATGTCTAACCTTTAGGGAAGAGCAAATAAGCTCTAGATCAAACATTAAATAAATTCTAAATGTTGGCTTGAAAGCTGATTTCCAGCTCAATACCTATTATCGCATCTCATTCCACTCTCACTTTCACGAAGGTCCTTGCTACATGTTCCTTTCTGATTTGCCTCACTGTTCTAAGTGGCCATGGAAAAATAAGAGTGTGACGCCTTTCACTGTCTGTGGCAGCACAGAGATGAAAGATGTCCTTTCTAAACAAGAATGCCTGCTGCTGCAATTTCAAACCATTGGGGCAAAACTGACGAGCTTAAAACTCTTTCTCATAATTCCAGTTCTTCTTCCAGGGTTTTGCTAACTGAAATGCTGCTTTTCTAGCTTTGCTACTGGGCTCACATCCAATGTTTACATTGCATTACCAATATCTGCTCTATATTGTTTCTGTCACAGTGCTTCAGATAGCATAAGTTTTCATTTTATAGCTCTCCTGCTTCCCTTTAACTTCTGACCTTTACTGAAAACAAATGCATTTGTCTGCAGACTGTCAGGAGAAAGGGTCAAATCACAGGGGCTGGGTGTCTGTGAAATGCTTTGCAATCCACTGCAGCTGTATCAGGAAAGCAGTGATGGAAAACCATAAAATGCCCAAGATTAGAAGTTTATTCTGGAGGACCCTCACTTTCCTTTGGAAAGCCAAGCACAGTTCAAATACTCACAGAAATAAAAACAGGCCTGTTGGGAATGGACATCTTGATGCTTCCCTAACACCTTTCTTTGTTGACTTTTCAGTATTTTGAAAGAATTTCTCTTCTTTTCTTCATATCTTTACTGCTCATGGAACTCACAGTCCTCCTCAGTGTGTCCTAGGTGCTTCCATGAAGCGTTTCAGAAGCTGAACGGGGACGAAGTGAGTTCCAGAATTAAGCAGTGTTTGGCAGCAGGGACCAGACCATGGCACCAGGACATCGCATGTTACAAAAGAGAGGCAAAAAGCCATTTTGCTTTTATTTCATCAGTTCATTAAACCCCAGCCACTCAGGATATTACATCTGTATTTTTTCCCAGCAACCTGAAGGATGCTCTCAGTTTAAGAAATGAATGTGTCTTGTGTTCAGAGTGGAGCAGGGTGAGCTCTGCACCAGTGCCCCGGACACAGGGAAGGGCTTAGCTTGTTTGCCAGGAAGAGGATGGGATGGGTATGAGACTGCTTGTGTCGGTATGCTGTTGCTGCAGATATGTCCTTAACAAAAATCTCTTTACACTCAGACTTGACGCTAAGGAAGTTCTACCTGAGAGCACTATTTAGGGGACTGCACAGTTTCCCAGGGTTAGGTAGAAGCCAACACGAGATTAAGTAAATGGTGGAGGGCAACAACAGGCTAAGCCAGTCTTCTGCTTGCTGTCCCCCACTCCACTGGTAATGTTTTGGAAGTGTGTACCAGCCAGGCCATCTGCAGTTGCCCCCAGTCACAGCCCACAGATGGATATCTTCATTTCTCTGGGTGCAGCATAACAGAAACCTCACCATGGCTTCCCCTAAATGGGCGCAGCCTTCAGAGTGGCAAAGGGCTAAAACATGAAAAAAAGGGGAATGAGGATGGTGGTACATGGGTTCTCATATTTACCTGGCTACTGAGCTGGTGCTTAGGCTCTCCTGCTAGATATACGCCAAATATGGACAACTCATACAAATTCTAATGACCTTGGCAACGGTCAGAACAACATCATCCTTACTGAACCCGAAGATTTGGAGTTGGAGGGCTCTGAGATTTTGTGCTAGGTATGTTTGGGATATGTTTCTGGAGAAAAAAAACCAAACACCTAAGAATCAAAGTGAAGAAGTTGACAGTGGCACATATGTGTGCAACTGACAGTTAAATTTGCATCCCAGTAATATGTGCAATTTATGCTTACCGGAGGTTATTGGAGGCTCAGAGCAACACCAATTCACCAAGGTTAAGCTGGGTTGGGGAGAGGGAAGAGTGGGGAAAGGGTGTCACGTGATTCTACACCCTTGATAAGAGATACTCAAAATTTGGATGTCCATCATTATGGCTATGAAAGGAAGAAGATGAAAAAACAAAATTAAGAGACAACACTGCTCAACCATTCGCTGATCACAAACCATTGTTGAGGTAACTCCATCTGGTAGGAGATACCATGTATGTAGTCACTGTTCCTATACTGCAATATTTCCCATTGCAGTGCATTTATTTTTATAGCTGAAATATGGCAACCTGTTGAAACAAAATTACTGAACTAAAAAAATGTATGGAGAACTCAGGACTCTTCTTGCTGTTCATGTGAGTTCTCATTTGTCTCAGCAGGCTATCTGTGGCAATGGTCTGATCTAAACCACACCCACCCACCCACCCAAAACACCACAACACAAAACCCAAGCAATCCACCCCAAAGTATAATAGACAATTATGATGTAACTTGCATTAAAGGGACATGTAGTCTTCTTGCATCTCAGATCCTGAGATGCAGCCTCAAGGATGAAGGGAAGTGTGGTAGAGATATAGACAAGTCACTTAGACTGGTCCATTGGCAAAGAAGGATTGAGATCTGAGTAGCAGACAGTATTTCTAACATGTGTAAACTGCATGTTTATGTGGAAAATTCATCCTCAGAACTCAGCTGTGCTCTTAGGGCTAATGCTTGTCTTCTCTTAGAAAACTGTGCAGGTTGTTCCTGGCACTGCATGAAAAGAGATGCAATACTTGCTGTTTTGGTTTGGTTGTTTTATTTGAAGGGTGTTATTTCAATGCTGTCCTCACTCAAAAATTTTATTTGCAATTAAGCAAGGTTACTTGTAGCTTGTGGCGTATTTTGTGATCTCTTCCTGGAGTCTCGAACAGCTGGATTACCTCATAGTAAAATTAGGCTTCATCTCCAAAGCATATTTATTGTTCCTTGCTCTGCAGCTGAAATACCTGACCTTGTCTTCTCTCCTTTTTTTGGTCACTGCATAAACAATGTGCTTCTGGGCAGGCTTGTATTGATCTAGAAAGCCATCATAAATTTTCCAGGTTCAGATTCAAGTTGCATTAACTGAAAAAGGCAGATCACTGTAAAATGCAATATTCTCAAGAATCAATAAACCTTGTTATTGGAATGGAAGAAGGGTCCTGTCTTGTCCCATCCACCCCCACCCCCACCCCTTTACTTCACTGGATAGCAGGACACCTTGCCGTGCAGGAGGAATGGTCACGAACCAGGTCCCCACAGCACGCACGAGTGTTGCTTCTTCCCATGGCAGCAGCATCCACACTGGCTGCTGGACTTGGCACAGCTGCAGGAGCAAGAGAAGGGCTGGAGTTGGCAAGTTAATTCAAATAGCATTGACAGAGCATTTCAGGCTTACCAGTCATCTCACTGTCTTAACAGAACTGAGGTGTGTCAGGCCTACATCAATCACTTGCCCAATCTCCTTTAGCATTCCCTTTTTTATTAGGATTGAGTGTTAAAATGTAATGATGCATGTCAGTGTTTTCTAATTTAATTTCCACAAAGGATATTTTTTCATGCAAGCATCCTTCAGACATCAAGAACAACAGAGTGCCATTTTGATTTTTTTTGCATATTTTTCATTATAGCATCAATACTATGGACATCTGGTCACAATAAAATCTCATTGCAAGACACTTCGCTGCATTAGACTTGTTGCTGCCTGTTTTTCCAAGGACAGCTGGTCACATATATTTCATCCCTAACAGTGTTTATTCCAGGGCATGGACCTATTTCCAACAAGTGGAGATGAAGTTTCACTTCAATTACTGCAGCTACTATAGTTCAGCAGCTTTTCACTATGCAGAGGATTCATACAAAGACATTTCTCACACGGCAAAGTATCCTGGATAACTGAGAAATTATAAAAGAACTGGTGCCCTTACAGAGAGATTGGCCAGGGTGAATTTAGCAATTCAAGTGTCTGAACCCTACTTTTTTGCTTCAGGGTAGGATTTTAACCAAAACTGTCAAAGCTGCTTGTCTTTTAGTCTTAACCCAAGGAAAATGACCGATCTCATATTCTACCAGTGCCATTGACAAGAAGAGTTACATGTTTAACTCCTGTTCTTTTGGTTCCACTGACTTCAGAAGTGGCTCTGTGAGCGTTCACCTCTCTAAAAATCAGATTAATTGCTTAGAAATCTTACTTCATTTATTCCTTTGTAAGACCTGTAATCAGCACCTAGCCAGAAAGAATAGAACATTTATTTCGACAACTGAAAACGCTGAATTAGCAGCAATGTCTGATTTCACTTTTGCTTGCCTTTATTACCTGGGATAAGGTCTGGCATAGTGCAGTCCCAACAAGTGCTAAGTGAGCACTAGCAGCAGCTGAGCAGTGACACAATTAACTAATGATAACTGATGGCCTGGTGAGACTCCTCTTCTCTTTCCCCAGCCATCCCACTGGCACCTTTACTGGCGGAAGGACCTCTGCATCCAATAGCCAGTAAAGTCAACCTGGCTTGGACCTCCAGCCTGGACCTGCCAGCAGGGTTTTCCCTCATATGTGCCTGGCAAGCTGATGAAAAGGAAGAAACCGGACATTTGGATCGCTATCTTAAAGCTCGGGATGGAGACAAACAAAAAAGATAGCTTGCAGCAACCCACTGGGGCTCAGTGGGACACCCTCTCTCTACACAGGAGCATTGCCTTTTTTTAAATAGAAGTTCTGACCTCAGTTTACCAACCTGGGCCCATTGTGGGCTGCCTCAGTTTCCCTCGACTTAGAGTGCTCTGATATGTTTCTCAAGGAATGGATAATCTCATTTCAGGTCTTTTTGCTCTAGCCTACTGTCTTCAGCCTTGGTTTTCATTCTAGCGTCTATATTTTTACGTTTAAAATCCTATTTATCCCTCTTTACATTTTCTGTTTAATTGATAATTGCTCACTAAACCCAAATGACTGATGCACCTATAAATTTATCTGTTTCGGGGGGGAGGGTGGGTGGAATCAACAACAGCTTTGGCATTAGGGAAAAAAGAATTACAAAATTGTGGGGACTGGCTGGCACTTCTGGAGATCCTCTAGTCCCACCCTCAGCCCCAGCAGGCTCAGGGGCAGCAGCTCACCCTGGAGCATGTCCAATCTGACATTTCAGCTTAAAATGTTACTTAAAGTCCAGGTCTGAGATGTAACTTTCATATTTTTAAAGTTATTTAAATTATATTTTTATTATAATAATTAACAGAATATATAATAAACAGAAAAATATTGTTTCATTCTTAAGAAAGAAAAAGTATCTACAGAAAGCCAAAGTTAGCTATAGAACTTCCTTACTAATTCAGTGTGTAAACAATTTTTGAAAGCGTTATCGGCTGAGACAAATGATGTCTCATTAACAATTTGAGAACTCCCTCTTTTGATACCAGGGTATTTCCAGCTACTGCATCTTTTTATCTAATCCAAGACAAATAATTCTGCTTTCTTTTTTTGGAACAGAACAGTTTTCTGACACTAAAAATTAACTGGTTTTGTGGACAGGGCATTTTAACCACTTCCATGATGCAAATGCCATTGCAAACAGTGTTTCTTATAATACTGTGTATTTCTTTAATACCGGAAATATCAGAGTTTCTTGTAATACTTCAGGAAAGAAAGCTTTGGGGCATGACATCTTGGGCTATCTGTACCTGCAGGCTGGTCCTGTATGCTGCTTCCTACACTACCACTGATGGGCTAGTTGCAACCTTTGGTTCCGTATTTTCTCTGCACTCATAACTACTCGCATCTCAGATTTTGGTTCAGGCTGTTCTCTGTAACAAGTCGGATTTCACTGAGGTTGGAGATTTCACAACAGTGAGTGTGCCTCCTGCCTCTTATTTCATCATTTGGTGACCCTCTGGCTCCATGCTCCTGCTCCTGATGTACAGCATGGCAGAGCAATTACTTCAGAGGGGCCCCACCTCTCACCTGCAGCTCAGGAAAGTGCTCTTTTAATGAGCTCTCCTCCCTCCCGCCCCCATCAGATATACATCAGTCAAGATTATATATACAACCTTCTCCTGCCCTTGCCTGAAGCAAGCGCTGCCCGTTTTGCATCCCACCTGACCTGCCTGTAAGGTCACTACAACCTTATTACTCCTTGTGAAAGGATGTGTTTGCACAGGGCAACCTGCAAAGGTACATTTAGTAATGTGAAAAATCTTGTTACCATTTTTATCTTTTCCAATTTCAGTTGACGACAAAACCTTGCTAGCAATTCAAAACTCAGTTTGACAACATGGAAACAAGTGAGCTTTCACTGAAAGTGAGCAGTTGTGCTTGCAAACTGAAGCATGAAGGATGTGAAAACATAATGGGTGAGGCATTACCTGCAGTGGAATGCAGCAGACCCTAGGCCTAGGTACATGCTTGGGTTTAAAATTACCGACACTTCTCTTCTAGTGTCAGAAATGTGTAGATGAATTTGTCATCAGCACAGCCAGGCTCAAACAGCAAGAGGAAAACTGGCTTGGTCCACTGCTTGCCCAGGCACCAGTGGGTGAAAAACACTATGCTGTGTGAGCGGGACTTGGGCTAAGACCAGAGAAGAAACAAGCCAGGAACCCAGCTCCTTACAGGCACAGAAAATGATGAAGCAGCAGCTTGCTCCGGTGTAACAGGGAGCATGGTGTTACAGAGCAGCCAAACGAGTCACAGCAGCAAGGTCCGTTGCTGCTCTTGTCTCCCGAGAAGCCTGGATGTGTATCAGGAAGGTGATTTCTGAAACGAACATGCTGTTTCACACAAAGCCCTGCCTGTGCATCTTGGAAAAAAAAGAAGTCTCTCCAAGCTCCTCTCCAGCCTGTGTGTAAATCTCACAAAAACATCTGCGTTCAAGTAAAATCAGCTGAGGTGATAAATGTTTCAATAAATCACATGGCTGACTTCTTTTTCAATGTATCTATTTACAATCTGTAAATAAACCCTGGCAGGTAGTAAACCAACAAACTTTGGTATGACATTACTTATTTATATTCTTCAAACACATTTACAATGACGATACAGAAGTCACGGAAATTATGTGGATGGCATTTTCTGTTGCTATTGCAAACACACCAGTTGAAGCTAGCAGTAATGTTAAAATGGCATTGTAGAGCTACATTTTCAAAGCCGGCTTGCATTACCTGGATTCTGGTCTCAGAGGAGAAAATGAGGTCAACTCTAATACCGAGAATCCCAGCCATGAACACGATTGTTCACACCCATGAAGTATGTTCCCCTCTGAGAAGGCAGTAAGCCATTCCAGTATTAAGCACCTTATATGCCAGACTAACTTTGGGCCCTACCCTATGGACTGCTACATCAGTGAGAGTTTTGCAGCTCAGATCATGCACCACAGATTGCTTCCTGTTAACCAGACTTCAAGGGTCTGTTCAAGGTCTCAGAGAAAGTCTTTCTCATTCTATTATATATCATATATGATATCAAAATCAGCTTTTCTAATTTCTGGAGCACTGCTGCAACCACCATTTTTACAGCTTGTCACCTTTTCTTCAGTATTTATGTGTGGACACCATGTTAATTTATAGTGCTTCTTTATGAAATGTGTCTAGAACAGCCAGATTTGTCACAGATGCAGGAGTAAAACAGTGTATCAGACTGAGATGAGTTGCTGAGATCAAAACCTCACCCACAACTCAATCTCTTCAACTGAAAGGCAGTTAAGATCTACTTTGATAGCACACTACTATTTTACATTAGATCTTTATATAAGTGCATTGTATGTTAAGAGCAGCAACAATTTTGATGATGCTTCTCTTGCCAAAAACCCACCCTGCATCATCCTTTTTTCCTTTTCAAAGCTTTAGGCTTACTCTATATTAGAATATTAATACATCAAACCCAGTATTGTCCTTCTAAAGGCACAGCATAATTGTAGTCAGCTTTAGCACCAGGCCGTCATTCAGCAACAGTACAACTAATTACCGCAAGAACAGTTCATGGTTAGTGTGCCGACTTATCTTTTAAAGTACTGCTAGCAAAGGTATGCGTGTGTCTGTCTCTGACTGTTCCTTGAAATGCACTCTTTCCTTTTGTGCTCATTTCCCAATATTATTGGTGCAATTTCAATTTATTCCTATGTTACCTGGAGAAAGCAAATTTTAAATTCAGAGGTTTGATACCCCAAACACCCCTCTCCAAACAGAAGTATGTCCCAAGCTTTTGATCAAAGCTATATCCATCCAGAAAAGCCATGAAACCCAAAACACAATGGAGCAACGCCATGTGATTAATGCTCTAGTCAACGTGCCTCCAGTCTTAAGCACTGAATTCTCATAGCAAAATCTTTGCCATAAATACAGAGTTCAGGAAGAAGGGGGAAATTTTACTGAGAAACTCAAGGATAGGAAATCAGGATTGTCTTACCACACTTCTGTAAACAGGAGAGCTGGTACAAATCAAATAAATCATGCATCACTGAATTATTTACTCAGAACTAGCCAGGACATATCTGGAGCAGTATTACTTCAGAGGTGAGGTTAAACTCAATGTTACTGCAAGTCAGGTGAGTTATGTTTTTTTGGACACTGAGTGGTTTTTGTCTTTTTCCCCATAACAAAATTCTTTATGTCCACTTCTTGTCAGTCAGCTGGGGGGGATTGTCTGGCAGCTCGTGCAGTGATGAGTGTCAACATCAAGGGGGACATTACTAATATAGTAGGAGCAGCCATGAGGTAAAAAAAACAACTTAAACTTCTGCTGAGCCTGTCTCTGATTCTCTGTTCTCTAGGAATTAGTGCTCGACAAGGCATTCCTATAGATCAGCTGAAACCTTAGAGGAGGAATTAAGCACATGATTTCACTCAGTGCTCTACCATAAAGTGCTCATACCACAAAGCAAAAAAAAGTGTTGCTGTTAAACCCCTATCAAATAAAAGTAGGGCAAAGATGCTGGAAGAGAACAAAGGGCTTCAAGGAAGAAGAAAAAAGAAGGGGGGTGGGGTGGGGTGGGGAAGAGCAGCTTTTCTTTTCTTTTCCCTTGAAACTAGCAGCATGTATCTCTCTCCAAAGGTCTGTAACTGTGCTCTGTGTCACCTCACAGCCCAGCCAGAGATTTCTCGGGAAGCCCAAGTGTAATGCTGTGCTTCTGTTAATGTCCTTTACATTCTTCTGCTTGGTTATTTGCTTCCAATGTCAGAAAGGCCGAGACAGCCAAGATACCTCAGTGACAGGGACAGCATGCCTGGTGGGCAGTGGTCCCACCGAGGGTCTTGCTGGAGTCAGCCAAATGCCAGATCAGAAGCCAGAAACCAGTTCAGCTAGTCAACTAATTTTCAGCTCTCCATATCACTGCTGAGCTGTTTCTGAAGCCTCCCCCTCCTTTCTATCATGCAACAAAGCCTCTTTCACAGGGAGGGGCATTTCCAATTCAAGGGTGGAAAATCTCTGTATTTAGTATTTTTTTGAGGAGGCAGGGGGAAATAATAACCAACACCTCAGCCAGTCACTCTGGTTTTGTCTGACTGCTTAGCAAGCTTCCAAAGGAAAGCAAATAGTCACTATAGAAACTGCCGTATCAAATGGTTCTTTATGCTGCCTCTGAAATATGGAGTATCTTTTTAGTGAGACATTTGTATTTTTTTGCTGCCTTTAGGAAACACTCCACAGTAAATAGCTGGGCTTTGTTGTGTGGGGTTTTGTGTAGTTTTTGGGGTTTTAAAAATTATTCTTATTTCTTAATTTTTGCTTTTTCACCATTAAATGGAGGACAATATACAAGGCTTTATTTGGAAATTCATTTCCACATGTGATAAATGAACAATCATATTGGACTGTTTGATTCATTTAGCGGCAACATGAGTTCTTAGCACTGTGGAAGAACTAAGATTGCAGAATAGGTGTTAAAAAAGAAAAAAAGAAGAAAGAAATAGCTGTATTTAAACAGTCAATCCACAGCTCATTGAGAAGAAGGAGGGGCGAAGAGACCACATGCACAAAGTTTAGCAGGTCCCAATCTGATAACCAGTAATTCAAAATTAAATATCTACAGAGGAAAAAGCCTTGGCTGTTTGCATTGACTTTATAGATAATTGAGCTTTCAAATAAAAGGCAAGAACTCACAAAAAGCACTGATATGTGCAAAACTAACCTAATTAGTCAAGTTCTCAGTAAATACATTAAGAAAAACACTGCACGTGTAATATTCCAGCAGACATTCACTTTCAAACGATAGTGACCTATTTCTATTTTATTATCTTCACCACAACAAAGCGGAGAAGGTATAAATCATTCCATAGCATAGACCCATTGAACTTCCCCTTTCTTCAAATGCTTAACTCTCAGTAACTAGGTCTAGGGTATTTTTTATTTCTCCTCACTGAAAGGATGGAGGACTTTTGGCTGAAGTACATGCTGCCTGGTCTCCCTCTTTTCCTGCAGTGAATGTCTTTTTCTATCAAGTGTTTCTTGGGAATTTGCATGAATACAAGCATTACATATTCAGAGGTGTGGTATTATTTTATGTGATGCTCTGGATGTTTTCCACTCCTTCAGCACAGCCTCCAGCTCAAAAGAACCTCTTCCTCCACCCCAGCCTGCTCTCTCAGCCCCATGCCCTCCTGTTCCATCACACAGGCTCAAGCATCCTTGCCCATCCTTAGATGGTACTCTCACCATCTTTCCCAGCCCCTCTCTATCTTGAAACTTTCCAGTGAGCCAGCTGCCCCTCTCGCCTCAAGGCAGGCCTTGAGTGCTTTGCCAGCACTACCAAGCCTTTACTTCCAACAAAAGTTGCAGGCAGCCCTCTGCACCCTCTGCGCCCAGTGCAGAAAGCAGCAAGCAAAGGGAGAAGCCTGGGGCCGGGCTGAGCACTTCACGCCCACGTTGTGGGGCTGGAGGGCAGAGGGGGCAAAACCAACTGCCCCTCCTGGCCCCAGCTAGGTGGGTGGCAGCAGTCCCAGGAGCTGGGCAAGGAGTTCAGACCAGTAGGTATAAAACCAGACCAACCAACCCTCCCCACGCAGCTGGCAACAGCTGGGCTGCACAGAGAACGCAAGCCTAGCAAGCCTGTATTCCTATGTTCATCTCCTCCTTAGAGGAGCTCTCACTCTGCTGCTACCAAACCTGGCAGGGCTCTTTTGAGGGGTGGGTTTTTCTCTCGTTTTGGTTTCTTAAAAAAAAAAACAACAACACAACACTTTTGTTTATTTGTTTGTTTTTCTTTTAAGTATGCCCTCATAACATTCTTCATAGTTTAACTCCTGGGAAATTACTGTTAATCAGCCACAGGGGACTGGCCTTAGTCTGAGGACTGGAATGACCTATGAAGTACAGAGATCCTGGATCTCTACCAAGCAGTACTTCAGCAGAGTTTTCAGTCCAGTTTTTAGTCAGACACTGGATAAACCCTACCCACCAGTAGAAACTTGGCCAGAAGATACCTTTGTGTATCAGCTTGGCAGCCCCATATTCCGATGTCTGCCTGTTGCTAGATCTCAAAGTTACAAGGACAGAAGATAAATGGAGGCATTTCTGGTGGGCTAAAGGAGTCTGTTCACAGTCCAGTGCTATTCAATGTATTTTCCTCTAGATGATGACAAACATACAGCTGGAAAAGTTGGAAGATGAGGCAGAACTGATGGACTGGTGAATAGATCAGGTCATGACTACTGTCAGATCTGTATCCCAATGGTTAGACAACTTCATATTAACGTCTTGCATTATGTCTATAGATATGCATGTAGGGATAAAGGCTATGGGACAATCCAGAAAGGTTCAGAGTCAAGCAGGTTAACCCACTGACCCTGCCCTGCCAGCATGCCTAATGAAGTAATTGGCACAGGGCTATGACCAGAAGAAGTAGAGAGGTGTTACCCTGTAGCTATGCATGGCATTTGTACAGCCACTATGGAATCCCACACCTCTACTGGGAGCCTCCCTGATGGACACATGGCAGATCCGAGAAGAGCTCAGAGGAAAACAAGGAGAACAATGGGAGGTCCAGCAAAATCTGTTTACCAAAGTAGCACAGCCTAGGCAATTCTGCCAAAGAAAGGTTAATGGTTACTTGCTCACTGTCCCGGAGTAGCTGCATGTGGAGGCGATTCTCAGCTAGCAGAACTCTTTGGCAGGCAGAGGCTTAACAAGATCAAATGGCTGGAAGCAGGAGCGCGCTGAATTCATAGTAAAAAAAGGCTCTTTTTCAAAACCCAGTAAATGTAATTAACCAATAGAGCAATTTTCTAGGCCAATGCTCTCACCTCAATGTTTTAAATCAAACTCCCTGTCTTTCTTTAAAGATGTGCCAGGAGTTAAACTCCTGAGGTAGGAATAACTTGGTTAACTCCTACAGCCTAGTTTCAAAACCATGTCAGCAGCCGCTGCAGGTCTGACTTAAATGTCCATGCAATACATATCTCTCCAAGACAGGCCAGTGCAGGTACCCAGCACTGTTTCCACAGGACAGGCTTCCCAGTCCCCATGGTTGGCAGTGCCAGGAACCAGCCTGAAAAGGGTTGCACAACCTTGGAGCAAGCTGCTAGCCACCAGAAGAAACACATCGTGACCAACCCGCTGGAAACCACAGTGAACAGAAATGTCACCAGGAGAAACACCAAACCAGCAAGTCTAGGAAAGGCATCCAAAGGCAGTAAGATCTAGTGTGGGAAAGAGTACCTCCACACTGGGGCCTCGGGCCAAGGGCATTGCACAGCTCAGCCTCTTCCCCACCTCCCCTGAGGGGCCACCTGTCCACCATGGTCAACAGCTGCTGCTGTGGTCCCTTGAGTCCTGTTTGCCCGCTGGCAGCACTAGCATCACTCCAGACACCCAGCTGCTGCAAAGGTACCACACCACCTCCAGACGCTCCCTCATTTCTTACCGCTTCCCTCATTCATGCCCATCAGCATGCTTTCATCAGGCCTCCACCTGCTCCTTATCACTGTCCTTCTTCATCTTCCTGGTTTTCCTCCTTTTCCCCACACCTCTTAGCTATGTGCAGTGTGATGAAGGCTCCAGTCTGCAAATCCTTAAGCATAACTTCTCCCAATTGTGTGGCCACCAGGAGTAGCTGCTGGATGCCTGTTGGACAAAGCCATGTTCCTTCAAGGAACTGGAGTGTTTCCAACAGGACTCTTCCCAGCAGAGACTTCTGGCAAGATGAGAGCTTTGCACAGAACTTCTGAAAAACCCAATGCAACAAATGCCATGAAAATACATCAAAAGGAATGTACAGTCAATGCTTGGGATAAGAAACTAGCAATTATCTGGAGCTGTAAAAAAAACATAAAAGCACAGGGAAAAAAAAATGTTTCAAAGCAAGAACTATATGAGAAAAAAGATAAGGTTTAACAAGCAAACAAAGGGGGAAACGAGGACTTACAATAAAAGGAAAAATGGGTGTTGCAGATAACCAGAAGTCTGTAGCAGTTACCACAACTATTGACCTGGTCACACAATGTACCTGGGAAACGTTACAGCTGAGTGTCCTACTTCACTAGGGAAGCTGAAAGTTTGTACTGTCCATATATAAATCCATTAGCTCTTCAGAGCAAAGACTGCTTGCATGTAAATATGAAGCACTGTGGGGACTCAGTAATTAATTAGAGTAACAAAATGTGCTGCGCGGCTCCTGAAAGAGCATGTAACTACACTAGAGCATTATCTACAAAACCTCTGTTAGTGCATCATTATTTCTTGCAAAATGTTATCAGAAGAAAATTCCACTTCCATTAGGAAGGGGGGAATTTCACCTTCCTTTTCCAATTGACAGATATCTGTCTTTTGTTCAGAAGTGCATCACGTAAGGCCACAAACCTTAGTGACCAGACCATAGCTTTTTGCTTCTCTAGACAGATGGCTACCAGTCCTTGCAGTAGCAGTGAATTCTGTCATCTGCCACCAAAATTTTTGTCACTGACGTGAAAGTTCAAACCTGGAGGGCATCTGCAGAAGACTTTTCTGCGGACAACTTCCCTGTGGTAAATCCCTGGGAGTTTGTTAGTTGGGCTCCAAGGTCAGGGCTCCAAGGTCACCTCCATGCCTGCTCAAGTGACCTTTCCCATAGTCGGCATCGGATGGACTCCCACCACAGCCTATCCTGCATGGGTGAGAAACAACAGCTTTAGCTGTTCACATTCTTGCAGTTAAAAGCCATGCAGTATTGTTCAGCTATTAAGACAGGTGGCCCTGTTTCTTGTGATTTGTGAAAGCAGGATGTTCTCTATAGATCGATGACAGAGACAGTTTATAATGCAATTTCTGTTCCCCTTCACCAGTCACAGAGGCTTTTAATTGCAGGTTGTAGTCCACAGGGATTGTCTTGTCCATTCTTTTGGTGAGGCAGGTGCTGTTTTACCATGCTCACCCTCCCTCAGGATTTTTCCTAAAGGAAATTAATTCTGTAGCACAAGGCCAGTAAGCAACATGTGGATGAGGATATGAGCACGTAATTCTGCCTCTGTCTCCTCTCTTATCAGTTTGAGAGGTGCTTTAGCTGAATCTAGCAAGTTACAGTTTATAGGTATCCACAGCTGCTTCCAACAAGCCTCCCTAACTGCGCACCATGTCAGATCCTGAGCTGTGCCCATTGCCACAAGGGTAGCCTGATGTGCGTTTATGAGGCTACACCCTTGATAGCTTCATTAATGTTCTTTATGGTAAACTTTCTTCACTCCAGTGTAATAGCACTTAGAGCTTTAGGTCCTCTGTGCATGCTGGGTTTGAGAAAAAGTTTTATTTCTATGGGGAATACAGGATTTCCCATTTTGGCATATTTGTATCTTTTCCCTTTTACAATCAATCAGTGCAAAATTTTTGACCGGGTATCCTGTAAGTTCAACTTTTTGAGAAGAATATAAACCTTGTATTCTCCAGTTTACACAATTGTTGCATTAATATTGGCATGTTTTATATGTGATTGTCTGAGGGGCAGTTCAGGTAGTAGCAGTTCCTGGTACTGTGCTTGCAGAAAAAGGTACATGCACTGCAAAAGCAGAGCTATTTAAAGGGAAAATTGCTTATCTCCATTTCTCATTGAAGCAAATTACAGTCCTTTGTGCAGAAACCTTCCTTACTAAGAAGCATTCAAACAGTTTTTAGCTGACTTTTAAAATATAAGTGTTTAGGAATTGAGAAACCTCCAACATGCCTGATTGCGCACCTCACACAGCCCTGCTCAGCTGGGTTACAAAGCATCTCCCTGACACTGAGGAAAAGCATGCAAAGAATATTTTCTAAACATTTCATTCAGATATCGGCTATTATTTATTTTTGTCCTTTGAAACTGCCTTGTTCTTTGAAACAAAAACGTTCTCTCCAGAAAAATTATGCTTTCTGCTGAGGAAGCATCAAAACAAAGCAGTCAAGCAATTTTGAGATGTTATTGCATAGGAAGTGCTGTACCAGGTTCAAGCAAATCTTCATCTCACCTTGTGTCCCATCACTGGCAGCTGCCACAAGCTGGCGCTCAGGGCAGGGCAGAGCAGGTTTGTCTTGGAGCTGCCCCTGAACACTGCCACGGCAGCAGCTGACAGTACAGGACTTCTTCATCCAGGGCCTCTGGATTTGTAATTAGCAGCTCCCAGTGACTTTTGTTTTGAGAAGCTCAGTGCCTTTTACATCGCTGTGGGATTTTAGCACCTGTATCCTGCACCTGGAAGTTCCCCAGTTCAGCTGCAGGCTGGGTGAAGATCCCTGTCCCTGTTGGAAAAGGCATTGAACTGTTGCTCCTTGCCTCATGGGCCCGTGGCTCTCAGGTGTGTACAGGGCACTCTCACCTCCGTCCTGTCAGCCGCTATCCAAGGTAAAACCCTCTCATTCCTTGGGCAGAGGCTGTGTCTTGCCTCTGGTCATCCCCTGCCCATGGCTGGACTTTTCTGACTCCTGCATATCCCCTTTAAGGCATAGAAACAGAGTTGCACAGACCATCCAGCAGGTGAGCACACCAGGGATTTACAGAGCATCACAAATATATTCTTTCTATACTTTTTCCTAGTAATTAAACTTGTTTTCTGCACTTCTCCTGGTTTGTTTGTTTTGGGTTTTTTTTCAGGTTTTCACAGATCTAGGACAATGGCATGATCTCATTTCTAAATGGTCGTAGCAGTAGTGTCTTCAATCCAGAAACTAAGGGAAACTGCCCTTTCCCCATGAAGAGTTTTAGTTTTGACAATCCATCAGATGTTCATAAAACGGGGGAGGCTTTGCCAAATAAAATTTGCAGCCTGCTCAGGGAAGAAATCTCTCGTTTCCACAGGCATCAGGCTAAACTGTGAGGCTCACTATCATCTGATCTTTCACAACACTAAGTTTCTACTCTAGGGAAAGCTGTGTGAAAGAGTTGTGCTCCTCCCAGTATTGCTGAGCAAAAGGGCTCCCTAGCAGGGGCACAGCTCCTGTCTCCCCCATCATGCCCTTGCAAGCACTCTGCTGTCAGGATGCTAATTAGCCCACAGCATGATTAGCCAGGTCAGACAGATCAGCATACTGTAAATTGAGTTCTAGAGGCTGTTCAAGCCTGATATTTGAGTTAACCTTTAATTAAAATCTTCATAAGCACAAAACATCTTCTCCCAACAAGCTGCATCAGACAGGGCACGGAAAACTATTTTGCCTAGCAAAAGTTAAGGATTAAGAAACAGCAGTAAACAGAAGCAAGGACAGAAGCTGTTTTTATGGTAGTCTACCCTTAGTTTAGTCAGAAGACATCAAGAGGAATGCTGCAGCATCTCCACATGTCAGTGTGTTTGCTGAAAAAAGTGAAAACAGTAACTAGAGTTCAGCCAGTAGGTCAAGAGAAAACAAATATATTTGAATAAGTAAGTGAAAAGAGTAACACAGTTCATTTCTAAAAATACTGCTGATGTTAATAGAAAGGCATGAGCTAGCAGCTTAGGAACAGACAGGGCAGTCACCGGCTCCTGATTTCCAGCCCCAGCATCCTTTGTGGGCTTTGGCAAGCCAAGCTCAGTATCGATCTGAGGCATTTATAAGACTGCCATTTCAGTGCTTTCCACATAAATCAACAAGTTTTAGCAAAGTTTATAAAGCACTTTCAGGAGTTTCTGGCACATCTTCATTTTGTTTAAAAGTAGCAGACCACTTCAATGGGCATTTTTGGAACCTTGGTTATTTCAGTGTCGTGGTTTAACCCTCTCTGGCAACCCAGCACCATGCAGCCACTCGCTCACTCCCCCCCACACCCAGAGCGATGGGAAGCAGAATCAAAAAGGAAGGTAAAACTCGAGGGTTAAAATAAGAACAATTTAATAGGTAAAGCAAAAGCCGCACACGCAAGCAAAGCAAAACAAGGAATTCACTCACCACTCCCCATGGTCAGGCAGGTGCTCAGCCATCCCCAGGAAAGCTGGGCTCCATCACATGTAAAAGTTACTCGGGAAGACAAACGCCATAATGCCAGAGGTCCCCCCCTTCCTTCTTCTTCCCCCAGTTTATATACTCAGCATGGTGTCATCTGGTATGGAATAGCTCCTGGGCTAGCTCAGGTCACCTGTCCTGGCTGTGTCCCCTCCCAGTTCCCCATGCCCCTCCAGCCCTCTGGCTGGCAGGGCCCAGGGAACTGAAAAGTCATTGATTTAGTATAAACATCGCCCAGCAACAACTGAAACCATCAGTGTGCTGTCAATATTGTTCTCACACCAAATCCAAAACACGGCACTGCACCAGCTAAGAAGAAAATCAGCTCTGTCCCAGCTGAAACCAGGGCAGGTAATGAGGAGCATTATTAGTTCCTTGGCAATTTTGTTGTTGTTGTTAGAGAAATAAAAAGGAAATTAATAAATACTAAGCTGTCATTATCTGGGGACTGTGTTGCCCTCCAGAGGTAACACTGCTCATTCCTTGCCAGATATATGCTTATTAATATTTTTGCATGTTTTTAAACCACAATAGAGGTGACAAATGCAGGTTGTGTTGTGCCTGGCTGATTTATTTGACCTCTGCTGTAAAGGAGATGTCACAGGGCAGGGGACAAGCACTGCCCTTGTGCATCCCTCAGACCTTCCTGTACTTTTTGCAAGGACCATGGGACTGAACCCACTTGGCCTGGTGAAGTTAACTCTCACCAGCTCACCAGCTGGGCTGACGTGATGGATCTCAGCTTGATCCCACCTTCATTCTGTCTTTCACTGGAAGCTTATAGCTGTATTTTATTCAAAAGACTCAGGCCAGATACCCAGACAAACAATATCGAGCAAAGGGTTGAACACGCAGCTCATCAATGGTTACCCACCACTCAGCTGCACATTCTTACCTCTTGCTCTAAGTGCAAGGTGGCTTACATGTACCACGTGGCAAGACATTACATGCATCTGCAACCGCTAAAATATCTCTGAGGTTTGTATTCATTTCTCAAAGCATCTATTTATAGCTGAAAAATAATCTCCATATTTTTAGACACACATTTGCTGGACCCTTTCAGTGACAGCAGTCAGAGTTAAAATAGCCATACACTTAAAAAGACAGGGAGTTTTTTCCATACCCCTCAACTGAGACAGTATTTTTTGCACATATTGAAATTCCATCTTAAGAGCACACACTATGCAGAAACTGCTGGTGTCTCATTTCAATCACATCCCCACAAAAAGAGTGTGTCAACTCTGGTTCTGAAGGTGGCTGTGGACAAGAACTGTCATCAAAAGCTGGAGAGAAAATTGTCTGATGTGTAAGGAATACTTTAGGGTAAAAAGAAAATTAAAGCTGAGTTTTCCTTACAGTCACATCTGGGATACTTTATATTTTGCAATGGAGTATTGCAGTAAATTTTGTAGCAGAAGACTGATGCTGTGAATCCATGTTAGCTTGCAAAAGGTGATGGTACAATTTTTCTGATAAAAATGAGTGAGTTCTAAGCAGCAGTCTATTATTTTCTAGCACTTTCTGTCAGAGCTAATAACAAGGATGAAAAAGGCAAGAGAAATGACTGATTATTTTAGCAGAGATAAAGTCTGGGAAAAGGATTCTTTTTTCTTTCTTCTGGAGTTTCCTGCAGAGTTGTCTAAAGTTTACAATGATAGTTATGTGCTTAATGCGGGTGGAGTTGCAAAAATCCACATGTTTTAAGCATGAAATATTGTATAGGTTTTAACCATGATAGGTTATTGTTGCCTTCTATTATAAGATACTGGTAGGTTTTAAGGTTAAGTACTACAGAAAAAAGCACTGGATATGAGTTTACTCCTGCTGTGAAGGATGGAAGTCAATAGGTTACTTGGGTATAATTTGAAACAATTATCTTTATTAACAATTATCAAGAAAAAAATTATGATGATGAGAAGATAGACTGGAAACACTGGCAAACAAGAAGGGCAGAAAACAATCACGTTGCTTTAGGAAGTTACTGAAAAGCAGCACCAAAAATAGAAGCTAAGTAAGATGGGACATTCTTAAGTGATCATAAATTACTTTAGAAGGTTACACAGCAGCAGTCTTAAAGGTAGGTCAGTCCCAAATACTTGTCTGAAGGGGCACTTTTTACTTCCTATGTCTTTGCTATAGGTTTTTCTTCTCTTCCTCACCACTGCTATGCTAATAAGAGACTAGCTCCTGCCACTGACCCTGACCCCTGTTCTTGTATGCCATTTATGTAATGTAATTGAATTAATACCTTTTTACAGCGGGAGCTGAAATATTGCCCGTGGGGATTACTTTTGCTTATTCTCTCTTGTTGTAGGTTTAGCTAACATGTCATCTCACAGACTTTCCTATGACAAAAAAGCCATAAAAATTATGAAAGTAAATGAACAAATGGCTGGATAGAGAGAGTCACATATGGATAACCACCATGGCTTGTCTTCCTTGAGTGGTTTGTGCAAGTGACAGTTGCAAAAGCTGATTGATTGAAGTAAGAATGATTTTTAGCAGTCAAGGTGCAGTCATTAGGCGGACTGATTTCAGATGTAATTCTGATGTCACTACGAAGTATCATTGTTAGATGATTGATAGATAAACAGGCAGATACAAATAAACGTATAGATGCATACTTTTTCTGTGCTTGCATTTGAGTTATTTCTGTCTGTGGGCTGATCTGATCTTGGTTCATCTCTTTCACTGTAGATTAATTTCTGCATCTCAGAAAACTTAAGCAAACATGTTTTTGCAAAGTCAGAGACAGAAAGCCTCCTACAAGCTTCTCCACTTTTTACAGTCTCCTCTTCCCTTGCTGTCTTGGGGAAGGAAACGGACTCTTCTTCCCTGGTACACACAAAAGATTCTATCCTGCCTGAGAAACTTAGGCCATTGTTCTAGTCTCACAGCTGCATGAACTCTCAGATTGAAAAAGTAAAAGTAAAATCTTGAATCCTGCTCCTGAGACATCTAGCTGTTGTGGAGTTGCTCTGAAGCAAAAATTGCACCTATGCTGCATCTGTGATTTGTCTTCAGCTGCATTTGAGATTTTAAAATCCAGTTCTGTAGCTACCAGCTGGCAGATCAGAGAGTGTGTGAGCCTTGCACAAACAGCAGACCTTAGCCTCAGGAAGCTGCCCTGCCAGGGACACCTAATTGTAAGCACCCAGTCCTGGGAAGGGGCAGAAGGGGCAGTTTGCTGTACATCTGCTGCACTGAGGACTGTAGAGAAATGAGCAGAAAACATATGTGTATTTAACTTTTAAATAAGGAAGTGAAATATTCAGTGCATTTAAGATCTGAAGCCCAGAGGCATGGCTTACAGGTTCAAATACCAGAGAATCACGGAAGTGTCGTCTGGGATGGCACCCCTGACATCTTTCCTCTACCCTCCCACTTGAGGAGGACTCTCACCAGCTCTCTGACAGGTTGCTGGGGCTTTGCCTTAACCAAGTCTTTAAAGCCTCTAAGGATGATGACCCCTTTGTGGGCCACCTGTGGCAGTGCTGCACGACCTTCTAGAGCAGGGTGCCTGGTCTGAGCTCAGAAGCTGCAACACTATGGCCTCACCTCACCGGCTACTGCTGCCCAGATGCTCTCAGCCCCACCATCTTGGCAGTCACCCCCTGCACAACTGCAGGAAACTCTTAGACTGTACTTTGACTCCTCCTTGCAGATCAAGCAAGCCCAGCTCTCTCAGCCTATCCATGTGCCTTAGGACCTGAAGTCTCAGAAGGTCTCTGATGGACCCTCATTGGATTCCTCACATGCTTCTTGAAAAGGAGGCTAACCCTCCTGCACAGCACCCCAGGTGTAGCCTCACCCGGGGCTATGGAGAGGGAGGTCATAAGTCCCTGTGGTGCACCGGCCATGCTACCCAGTATGTGGTGTGCCTTTGCCATTTGGTGCCCACTGGAAAGCACAGTAGGAAAAATCTGAGAGAAACTAGGATACTTGGCAGGATTAAGAGTTATTTTCATGCAAGGAGTATTTGCTGATGAGCATATTTTCTGCTCTTGTTACCTACTTTCTTCCCAAAGATCATCAGATGCAGAACAAAACCAACAAACTGCTTTTACCTAAGTGACTAGGGGTGTGGGAATGTACGCAGTCCTCTAACACTCCTGAGAATCACAGATAGAACCAATCACAGCTATTTTTCTGTTGTACTGTTAAATTGCGGAGCATACCTTGTTCTGACTTCTAAAAACCAAAATCTTTCAGCCAGGCAGTGCTCAGGGGAGTCCAGATTACAAGGGCATGGAAATTACAATACACAGCTGAAGCAAAGCTACCACCTATAACTGTTTTTTGAAATGTGGTATAGAAAAGGTATTTATGTATTTCTCTGGTGAATGATCCCTAACTGGTGAATGACTTCAATCACAGAGACTGGGAGCTTTGGAGAAGACTAGAGGGATCCTGGAAAGCACTGTTTGAAATGCTTGGTGACAGGGTTGCTGAAGGCGCAGGAGGCTGCCATTCTCAAAGGCAGAGCTGGGCTACCTCATGCATGCATTGGCAGCGGACATGCTTACAACTTTACAAAATCTCAGCATCTCTCCAAACAACATGGTACACATGACAGGATAATATGGTATTCCATTATCATCATCAAGAGCTCATGAGGATTACTATGATAATTGCACAATTCTTGTGCTTTGCTGTTCTACCTTTATGATTGCCTGGCAGAAAAAGCAGTCCTTACATATGTATAGGTGCTATTCAAATGAGATGAAATCACAGTACTTGTCTTTATGGAAGACCTGAGCGCCAGCAGCCAGGTGTGAAACATTTGATAGTATTTTTCAGGCATGCACTCGTGCGAGGCGTTACAGTCTGTGCGCATGCCCACGCTGAAGAAAAGCTTCACCATCAAAAAGCGATTCATCAAGACAGAGAAAAATCACTTCATTCCTCATTCTAGCACAGTACAGTTGTGATGCCAGCTGCCTGCACCCACATGCCAGATGTGAATATGTCACAATTTCTCTGTATCCAGTCTGATATCACCTGTCAGAAACAAAAGGCTGTCAGGTAATTCTTTGGGGGAGGGGGGGTGGGGAGGTGCACACATATGCAAACATTCACTAGATACATGCACACATTATCAGTCCAACAGAAATGTTTTCAGGCGAGAAAGAAAAGTGTTTTCACTTTAAACTCTCAAGTTCATGTGTTTGTAATTTTCTGAATTGTCCTGGTTTCAGCTGGGACAGAGTTAAGTTTCTTAGTAGCTGGTGCAGTGCCCTGTTTTGAAAACAATGTTGACAGCACACTGATGTTTTCAGTTGTTGCTGGGTGACGTTTATACCAAATCAAGGACTTTTCAGTTCCTTGGGACCTGCCAGCCAGAGGGCTGGAGGGGCACGGGAAACTGGGAGGGGACACAGCCAGGACAGGTGACCCGAGCTAGCCAAAGATGTATTCCATACCATATGATGTTGTGCTGAGTATATAAACTGGGAGAAGAGGGAGCAAGGGGAGGACCTCTGGCATTATGGCGTTTGTCTTCCTGAGTAACTTTTACATGTGATGGAGCCCGGCTTTCCTGGGGATGGCCGAGCACCTGCCTGCCCATGGGAAGTGGTGAGTGAATTCCTTGCTTTGCTTTGCTTGCGTGCACGGCTTTTGCTTTACCTATTAAATTGTTCTTATTTTAACCCTCGAGTTTTACCTTCCTTTTTGATTCTGCTTCCCGTTGCTCTGGGTGTGTGGTGGAGTGAGCGAGCGGCTGCGTGGTGCTGGGTTGTCGGCTGGGGTTAAACCACGACATGAGTGAAATGTTCATCCCGAATATTACATTTCATGTTCAGAGTCTCATCTTGGTGGTTTCCTATCCCCTAGACATGTCAGTAAGATTTCACACAATTCAGAAAATGAGTTTGCACCATTTAAACAGGTTCTTCAGACGTTTTTTCCTGTTTACTTCAGCTAAATTTAGATTGTAACCTCCTTTCCAGAAGGACAATGTACCTTGGTCATTGAGGAGGAATTAAGGCTTATCAATGCTTCTGTAAGTCAGAGCTCCGCCCCCTTTGAGAAGACTAACAGATTCCCTATAAAGAAATCCATTTGTTCCTAAGGAAAGGACACTGAAAAATACAAAAGAGAAGAGGACTGGGGCAGCAACGAGGAAGGGATACCCACAAGTCATGGCCAGCACTCAGGGGCTTCCACTGCTACAGGAAATTGGGAAACACCTGACACAACATGGGCTTGCCTTGCTGCAGGCACACCAAGAGCTGGTTGCAAAAGGTGGTGAACCCAGCGGGCTGAATCCCTGTTCTCTCCTGCATGGAAGAAAGAGATCATATGCTTAAATGAAGTGCCCATTTAGTACAGAATGAAATAACTTGGGGCTTTTAAAAATTGTTTTAGGCTGGGGGTTTTATGACTCAAGGGAAATACTTAAGTGCATTTCAAATTTTGTGATTTTGGTTTGGTAAGAAAACATTGTACTGCTTGCCACTTCCTCTAAAAGAGTGCTCCATGTGGGCACTCAGTATTTTTGTAAAACCTTATCCTGAATGCACAATATTTTCAAGTTGGAAGATGCAGTGTCCTAGTGCAAAGAAAGTTATTTACTTAGTCTGTCAGCAGCGTCATTTATCAGCTGTGGACTCTACACCATGCTGGTTACCTCTCAGAGATCTTGGCTTTACCTATCTACATGGATAATCGCAGCCTTTGAGCTCCCATGACAGGCATCATGCTGTCAGGCCAGGGAGCAACTTGCTGATGGACTCATAAAGAGCAACGGTGCATAGTGTCTCATACAGCCATAACGCCCAGCCCTGCCATGCATTGCCAAACATTGATTAATAGACTGTTAAACACATTTTAAATTTGAGCTAGAATGGTGATTTACATTTTATTTCACTAGTACTCTTTTGTTGCTAGACTTTCAACTAGAAGCTTCAATTTTTGTTTTATTAAAGAAAGAACCAGCTACTCCCATCTGGGGATCCTGGAGACAGGTGTACGGAGGTGCAAGGGGCACACTTAGGGTACACTGCCTCCATAAGGACAGTGAAGCCACACAATCCCCAAAACACTTTCAGCAGATAGAAGGCTTGGCCTGAAACTTGGTAAGGAGCAAAGGACTGGAGTGGGAATACCAACATGTGCATGACATATAGATCCACCCTGCTAGAAGCAAATAATCAACAGACACACCATGACTCCAGGCAAGAACTGAAACATCGCACCTGGGCTCCGATTTCTCTATAATGAATGAAATATTGTCTCTCGTGTACTCTAAACATATGTATAAATGTATCAGTAACATAGAGATTAATAAAGTCGGTGTAATCTCCTAAACACAAATGAGGTATGCCCTTCTCTGTGCAAAGCCAAACATCACAGGCATGTTGCAGTTATGTAGAGTTTATTTCAAATTGTGAGGAGCAGAGAGAGAGGGAAAGAGAGCATGTATGATAACTATCAGTAGAAAAAAATCAGACCTTTTGTCAGGGTCCAAGAACTTATAGCCCAGTTCAACAGAATGAAGTATACCTACCAAGCTAACAGAATATGATTTAAGAATAAAAAGCCAGGTAAACAGTACCATGTTTCACAATGGCAAAGACTGCATAAACCTTGTTTTCTGTTCATAATAAAGAATATTTCTGAATAACAGCCTTTTATCTACCTGCCTATGCACACTCAGACCAGTGATCATGAAGCTATTTTCCCAGCAGGTGATTTTCCAGTAAGTCATTCCTGTGTGAAATCTCACTTGTAAATGAGGAAGTGGATCTATATGACCATAAATTTGACAGAAGACAAATTGCTGGTGGTGTTATTCTGGTGGTTGCTCTCTCCATGCAGCCCTGGTGTGAGATAAAGCATGACACATCGCTTATAGATTCAGAGCAATAAAGTGTAAATAACTGAAACCTTTTTGATATTATCCTGTCTTCTTTTAGCATGTGTCTTCAATAATTAATTCATTTGTATCTTAAAAGTGTCTTGCTCCATATCTTTCCTCTCTCGTACTCATCATTTTCCACATCACGTGAATCACCACATCTACTGCCTCCAGTAACCATTGTTAGCAATAGTAAATAACATAGTTATAGTGTTCAGTATTTTATTTAGCATTAAGATTCAGGACCTGCAGTTTCTTCCTTCCTGTTACTGAGTGTGTGTTTGCTGTCCCTGGAGAATTCAACATGGCCCTCCGTGTGCTGCAGAGCATCACAGCCCTGGTGCCCAGGTGACCTCTGACATAGGCAACATCCTTCATGAGGCCAGACCGGCCCCTGGTTCATTAACCTCAATTTATACTCTATGTCCTATTGAAAAAAAAACATTTTAAAAGGTTTATTAGTTTGCTTGCAAAATGTTATCACATTTAGGTTGTATAGGAGAGCTTTTCTGGGCTAGAAAGTTAATTTCAAGCTAAAAATGTACAGGCTACAGTCTATAGGTGTAGATACTTACTTCATTCACCATCACAGTTTGATTTACTGGGCCTGTTCCTCCTCCTATTTCAGCCACCAAAATTTGCTGCCTCACTGAATAGGGGTGGGCTCAATCTCTGAAAGTTTCTTTTAAAGCTTTTTTATATTTTAGGCTATTTTTACTGTGCTTTTCACACACACACACACACCCCACACCCACACACCCCACACCCACACACCCCACACACACCACCACCCCCACCACCCCCGTCCTTGATTGATTCAGTTGTGTGTTTCTTTGAACAGAAATGTTACACTGTTTTAATATTTCAGAAATATCCTTTCTCTGCATGGGTTTCTCTTGCCTAAGCATTTCAAGTTCTTAAAAGACTGTTTCCAAAAAAACATGAAGGAACAGTACTGAAGAAGGTAAATTGTGGAGACAGTGGATAGGAGACTTAGGCTAAAAATGGTTTCAAAATAAGTTCTGTTATGAAATTGATCGCTACGCACACTTTGAAATTACCACTTTGCTGACATTTGGAAAAAACAGACACAGAGCAAGGGCACATTCAGCTTCCATAGGCAGAAACAGAAAGTATTTGTGATTTTCCTAATATGATTCATTTACATTTTTACTTTGTTTCATGTTGTGCATTGGATATTTTTGTGATAGTTTGCCACTGTGGTCATTCTGCTGTGTGATCTTGCTAGCTTTGTATGTGTATTTATGTGGATGTGCATGAGTGTGAACCAGCATACATAGGTACTTTCACATGTCTAAACACATTTCTTAAATATGCCATATCAGACAGATACAAAATACACAGTTTATTAAGTAAGTATGTATTACACAGACTGAATGTAAAAATTCTATCCACTTTTATGAATATATGTAATGTATGTATTTCTGACATATATTTTCTCTGATCTGACATCTTTGCCCAAGCCAATCTACAGGAGCAGACAGTAACATCTTTCTCTCGTGATCTTTGTGGGGCCAAAATGATTTTTTATTTATTATTAATATTCATGCCATAAAATTGAATATTTAATATATAATTGATGGAAATACACACATTTTTATGAGTAGAACAGGAAGTCTACTCACCATTACTAAATTTCTCCCAGACTGGTGCTTTGTTTACTAATTCCAGATGGAAATGCAGTATTAATTTGCAGTAACATTTCTCTGACTGAATTTGAAGACTCTTTGAAATGCACATTTTTGTAGTGTTAGCTGCTGTGCCTATGCCAATGAGTATGTGTTGTTCAGCCTACACAGGTATTTCTATATGGCTGAAAACATTCAGGAAATGTGCCAGCTCAAACACTACATATACAATCTGCCGAGTGAGGGTATCATTTGCCTGGTGTCATAGAGCTTTCTTCCCTTAACCTGTCAGCTTTTCTAGATCAAAGGTGGTTCCTGTTAGATGTCTGGAAATGCCTACTGTTTCTAGAATACAGTTATAAAGTAATAATTTAATAATAATTTAAAGTAAGAAATAAAAAATATAAACTAATACCACTAAGTAAAATACCTCCTGACATACATCGGTGCAAAAAATCAGGTATTCCAAAGAAGGAATAGTGAAGCAATGAGGGTGCAGGAAATCAGTACACATCAATATTGAAATAAGACCTGAGCCACAGACGCTTTTGTAAAAGATAGCCTCATCCTGAAGCCAACGGAACTTGCTCACATGTCATACAATCCTCTACAGAGCCAAGACAAACTGTAAGAAGGGCTTTGAAGTGGTCCATTTATTTCCACTTACCACCTAAAAGATTTGTCTTGGTCTTACAGGCATGGTGATCCTGCATCAAAAATGGAAGCAATGTCCACACCAGATAGAGACAGGTAATTTATCCCCTTTCTTTAAGCAAGGCATAGTGGAGGGGAGAGAAGTTACTAATTCTATTCGTTTTGTAAACAGTTGCATTGACTGGTAGCATAATATGAACAAGAAAGATTGTGAACAGCCTCACCTATTGAACATTCAGAATAAAGCAGTTAATTTTGAAGAGAACTCGTCAGAAAGAGCGAGAGGAAAAGCAACTGTGCTAACAAGCCACCCCACTACCCAGAAGACCAAGGTCCTTAGGGGCTATGAGGTAGCGTTGGCTTTGAGTTTATGCTGATTTGGAAAAGATTACCAAGCTGTGCCATCATCGGTCCAAGCTTCACTGCACTGTTGCTACACAGACCCGTTTGTGGCAGCAAGTCTGCAGAATTGGTGTGGAGGGAGAGGGATATTAGTCTCACAGGTAGAGCGTGCAGTCAGGGTGCTTTGTAAATGTGTTGTTGTTTAATCCTGGCTGGTAATTAAGTACCACACAGCCGCTCTCTCACTCCCCCCTCACCCAGAGGGATAGGGAGGAGAATCGGAAAAGAATGTAAAACTCGAGGGTTGAGATAAGAACAATTTAGTAATTGAAACGGAATAAAAATGAAAGAGGAATAACAATGATGACAACGGTTATAATGAAAGGGGGAAGGGAAAGGATGAAGTCCAGAAGGAAAGGAAGAAAGGAACAGGCGGTGCGCAATGCACCACCCGCTGACCGATGCCCAGCCAGTCCCTAAGCAATGATCCACCCACCCTGGCCAGCCCCCCAGGTATATATACCAGGCATGGCATCCCATGGTATATATGCCTTTGGCCAGTTCGGGGCAGCTGTCCTGGCTGTGTCCCCGCCTTATTCCCTGTGCCCCTCCAGCCTCTTCGCTAGCGAGGCCTGTGGAACTGAAAAGTCTCACATCGAAGCCAAAGCACAGCACCCTACCAGCTCCTAAGAAGATAATTAAATCCATCTCAGCTGTAATCAGGACAAGATGCTTCAGAAATAGTCTTCCACGCTGAAATGTTTCCACAAGTTTGTTACCATGTATAACCAATGTGCTGGGACCGAGCCTCAGAAGAAGACTCCCCATAAGATGAGCACCATACATGCAGCAGCTGCCCAAACTCACCATTAGTTATCTCGCATTACATCTTTATGTGAAATTTATATAAGAATTAAACCTGCAGGGTTTAGAAAATAAATTTTTAAATGTACAAATGGTGTCTCTCTCATGAGATGATAGTGGTAGGAGAGGCCAGGGAGAAATAAGAGCCATAAGCAAAGCAATAGATGTGCTTACCAAGCAAACCCAAAGACATGAGGCAGAAATGCCTGTCCCAGCATCCAGACAGCACAGCCAGTGGGAAAGAAAACAGGAATGAGAAATGCCACTGTGAGCAAAGGGAGCTGGTTTGGAAGCAACACATCATGAACTATGTAGTGCTACCCCTGCTTGTGTGCCCCCCGGGTACGCCAGCCCCTCCGGATTTCCTTGGGCAGGGAGCCCCCTGGAGATGGGGCACTGGGGACCCTAAGTACAGTCCTAATGAAGAACTCTGTTTTCAAAGCTGTTTCACTGATTACCAGCGCAAGTTTTCACCCTTTCTGAAAGAAAGCAACATACTGAGCTTTTTCTCTTTCATTCATCCCCAGGAAAGTGATCACAGACTGCTCCGCATTCAGAAGGTGGCAAACGTGTCAGCAAGGGGTGGTTGGCTGGTGAAGTGCCACACACACTTTGCAGGTTTGGAAGACCAACAGCTCTACAGGGCAGTCCTCTATTAACCTGCAAGGCCCTGGTGGTGGGCTGGTGTCGTGTGAAAGGAGAGGGGAGATTTTCTTGACCCCTAGTATTTGATCTGTCTATCAGCACCCCAGGAAAGCCGAGACCCTTGTGCCTGACCAGTCCGTCAGCGTCCTGTTATAGGGACACTTCACTCAACACTCCTGCTGGATTGGAAGGTGATTCGAATGACTTGTTCAGGGAAACATGCCAACAGCATGAGGGGGACCCTTCAGCGGGTCTTCACTTTATTTGAATAGGCTACCTGCAGCTGGCGACTGCTAGTGCCCATGAAGGACTAACACAGAATAACTACAGAATAACACTTTATTAGTGTGGAACGGTGACAAATTAGGATTCATGATTGCCAGTGATAGGGACTGTCTGCAAAAACAAGACTGAAGTAATACACAACCAAACTATAATCACTAATAACAGCTAGTGTGAGTTAGTTATTTAGCGTGCATGAGATAAAGTTCTTACCCAATAGGTGTCCCTATGGGGGAGAAGACAGATTCAGCCTGTAGACTGATCCCAGAAGTTATGATCGAGTCTTCCCTACTTCTCCCCTAATTTGTACACTTTTCATACTTTTCTTTACTCTCAGGTGGAGCTTGAGTGACTCTCATCATACATTCTTCTATTATTGGTTGTGTAAAATTCTTTCACTTCTCATTTAAAAATATAGCCGATAAAAAATATAATGTGTGTACTCAGTGAGGGGTGGTCATACCTTGAGGTGGGTAACTTTGGGGTGGAGGTGTGCATTAATGTTATAATGAGGTTATAATGAGCAAGATTCACCTGAGAAAAATTATTTCACCACAGTTTTTGGCTCAGCAATGGGCATCTCTTATATTCCCCATTTGACAGCTGCTATGCAGCTGATCAGCTGTATGGTACCATCACATTCCCAGTCCTGCAGGGAGTACAGCAGAGCCTGGCCACAGTGTCTTCACTCCACTCCACCCTCCACTGCTCCTCTAGGCTAGCAGGTTGTGCTGCCTAGGGAACCATGGTAGAGTAGATTCCATGCATGCCAACCAACCTGAAAGTGGCAACAGTATTTTACCCTAAAAAGGTTTCTGTAATACTACAACTTCTGTTGGACTCCAGTCTTCCCAAGTTTCCCCCAAGTAATTTTCCCACAGCTGGTAACATTGAACACCAAGTCTGTAAGGAGATCTTGAGATTCAGCAGTAACTCCAGACTCATCACGGTTACCTACAGAAGTAAAAGCTGACTTTACATTGCTAATGGTCTCTGGGCTTTAAAAGCAAAACCATGAGTTTTGCTTGCACACAATACTGTTCAGAATGCAAATGCAAGATAAAAACCCCACACCATAAAACCAAACCACAAGCCACAACCAACCAACCCTATACTGTTCCCTGTAATTATAAAATGATGTGTCTGATGAACAGTTCCCACACATACAATCACAAAACACAGTAGGGACTCCAGGTGTGGAAAAACAAGCCAGTTGCCCTCTCTGAGTGCTCCCCAAAGGAGCTGTAGCAAGTCCTCGCCTTCCAGTTGACTTCTGATGTGACCTTTGGCAAGTAACTTAAACCCTCTGCATCTCAGATGGCTGACCATAAAATTACGCTCTTATTCTAAATCCTTTACTGATCTTGTTTATTTAGACTGTAAATTTATCAGAACAGGTGGTGTTACTTACTGTGTGTTTGTACATCAGGTAGCAGACAGAGCACCTGACCTTGGCTGGAGGTCACAGATGACACACCATGCTGTGAGGAACAAGGAACTGCAGAGTGTATCTTATCAACAGGGGAAAAAAGGTAGTGTTTATCTCTCTCTGATCTCACGCTTCTACATTCATGAATTCAAAATCATACAAAACAGTTCAACAGGACATTAGGTATGCATGGTCAGCACTTTTTTCTCTGTGAATTTCTGCATTTGCCTTTAACACAGAGAATGGAAGACAGTGGCTTTGAATTCATCAGTATATGGGGATATTTAATACACTTAATTCTTCTCTTTCAAAGCAGTTTCAGTTTGGCATGAATCCTCTATTACATGACTTGTGTCTCGGTTCGAAGAGCTGTAATGCACTAGTACTCCAGGTCCTTGTACTAAATTTAGAGAAGATATTCAACACTGTAGTTCTCTTGTCTTGCCACAGGCAGGAAAGAAAATAATCCTCTTATAACGCAGAATGCTATCAAGCCTGTGCCTATTTGTTCAACTGAGGATGGAGGCAGTGAGTGGCATTTGGAAGAGGACAGCAGTGTGACAACTGGTGGCAGAATGGTTTACAGCACCAGAAATGCAAGTCCCAGCGTGGCATAGTGAGTGCTCCTGTACAGACACACACAAATGACCATACTACCAGAGTGGTCACTGCACTGTGCTACTTAGTGCAGATAGAAAAAACTTTTCTCAGCTGCAGGTCTCCAGAGTCTTGCAGACAGTGTGTCCTGAGCTATGGGCTGCTCCTCCTTTGCTGCTATAGATGCCCAATCTCACCAGGCCAGAGTAGGCTTTGGTCCCTAAATTCATGTTGCTGTCATATCTCTGATAGCTCTATGCACAAACCTAGAAATGCATCCACAATAATTTTAGCAATTATTTTCCCTAATGGCATTTTTAAAATTACTTATAAATGCCATACATAAAGAGTTCTGCCTTCAGAGTATCCTTAGGTTGATCTCAAACTCACAGCAGGCAGTGCTAGACTCACCAGGGAGGGCAAAGCCTTTAATTTACCTCTACAGCAAAATAGCAGCACCCTGCTGTGACCCAGGACTGCGCAGCAGAACCAGGGAGAGACACAGGTGTTCAGAGACCAGCTTTGCATTAGGTAAAATAAGTATTAATCTACCCCTGGTACTACGGAGGCAAGGAAATGCTGGAGAGGCTGGAAAGCAAAGAAATACAGGAGGCAGACAAGATGTCTCCAGCATAAAAAATAACTGAAAAAATGTTGGAAGCATTATAATTGGGCTCACTGGATTCAGCTGTTGAAGTTTCCATGGCATAGGTTTTGAGGCATGCAATCTGAGACATGCAAAGCAAGTCAATCTGAGCATTTTCACTGCAGCTAGCAGTATTTACCATCCACTTTCCACAAGGACAACTGATTCTTCTCTCCCCTTTCATTAGCAGAGAGTTGAGCATTGCAGTTATGATGAAAATTCCTCTCCTTTCTGGAATAATGAAAAAAAAAACCAAAACAAAACAAAACATCCAAATTCAGGGTACACACCCTTCCTTCCCAAGCAGACCAGCTGTGCAGAAAAGAAGCACTTGCTGTTTGGCTGTCCTTTATGATGTGCTCCCCAGAGAGGGGGGCTGTACTTTCTGCTGACTCTCACCCCAGCTGGTGGGGGAAAGAAAGTGAAATACAGCTGGGTGGACAGGCAGCATCATGATGATGATTTGATGTTTCATCGTTCTGTCAGTGGCCCCATGCCAAAGTTGAGTACTGCATGGTGGTGCTTGAGTCAGAAGTGACACTAGTGGTGAATGAAACCAGGCAGAGGCAGGGGAAGATGGATTTAAACCCCTTCCTCTCTTCTCACATGGTGCCTCCCCTCCATTGCTCTGCAGTCACTAAGGCTGACAGGAGGACAAGGCTGGAGCTCCTGCTCCACCACAGGTCTTCTGTCTTGGTTCAGAGAAAGCACGCCACTCTCTGACAAGGCACCCTGCTTTATAACATGGCCATCACTTGATGGGAACCAGTCGGTGCGCAGCCAGCTTTGTCCTCGTGACTGTACACCTCCACCCAGATGCTCAGCATCACCTAGCTTTTCCTTCACTGAGCTTTGAATATCGCGATACCAGGGGTCCCAGCTAGCTATGGATGTGCGGTGTTTGTAAGCTGTCTGCCACCAGCTGCACGTTGTGGAGTATGGTGCTGTGAGAGGAGATTTTAAAGTCACTGAGGTCTGGCCCAGATGACAAATGTGTTTATCAGTGGCCACTTAGAGAGCAGGGCCCCATGTCATGGAAGGGTCAAAGCAGGTATTTTGGGGAAATTTAGGGAAACCAGAATACAAGGAAAATGTAAAAAATAACAGAGCAGGTCACTGTGGGTCCAATTCCTGCAGACACAAGACATAACAGTGATCAGGAGGAAAGTCAGGGAGAGGCAGCACAGGCAGTGGGGCTGCACACAACCTTGGCAGGGGCCAGAGACTTCCCCCATCCCTGCCACTTGTCCCCGCAGGGAGCTGGCTCCTTCAGCAGTGCTGGGAGGAGGCAACCCTGGACCCAGGCAGGCAGCCAGGGAGCCCTGCCTGTTTGCAGCCAGAGGCAAGGGCTCATGAAATCAAACTGTGTAACTGGAAGGAACTTGCTCTGTCTTTAGTTTTTCTTAAGACATGGAAAGCGTCAGTCTACAAGCCAAAGACTGCTGTGCCATGCTGGCAGCATTTCTTGTAGATGACCTCAGCATTTGCTTATTCTGACATCACTGTCAGGAGCAATATAGTTCAGGCTGGTGTCCTATGAAGTGCCCTCTGGGCAAATTTACAGAAGAAATACGGGCATGTGCTGTTCTGAACAGCAAGCCACTATGTATTTGTCTTTCCAAACTGTCTGTGAATACTAATGAGGTGGGGTTAAAAAATTCCCTTTTATCCACTGGAAGATTCACTGCTGATCATTTCCAGTGCATTAAGAAATGAAGGGCCAAACCCTGAGGCCTTCATATAATTTTCAATAGTCTCTTTTTTTGAGCAAACTGTGGAGCAGAGGTCTTCAAACAATTTCAGAGCAATTTTAATATTGTGCAGAATTAAAAGTTTCTTTTTTTTTAAAGTTTAACAGTTGCTGTGCAGCTTCATAAAAGTCAACATTTGCTTTTTCTGAAATGAAAGTGCATGACCTGAGCTCTAGATCTCCCTTTAAATCCCAGAATAGCCTTGCCCCCCTTTGATAAACCTCATCACCTCAGCAAAATTTTCAGCCTTGTCCAAGTATTGTTTATATGATAAAATAAATGAAGACATCAGAAGCTGGACCAAACTAATTCGTACAGTCCATCAAACATACTGCATGAACATGTGATAGTTAGCAGAAGATGAGCATTTCTAATATTAATAGGAACTGTCATGCATCTTTTGATATTGAGCACTGAACGCAGCACAGCACTGTACCTGTGCTTCAGACGACATGAAATCACTAATTCAAGTTGTAGTTCAATCACATTCAACTGAAAAATCAGGCTGTCTGGGTCCCAAGGACTGCATCCTCCCAGAATCTCTGCAAGAGCCAAAGGAGCCATGGCAATATATGCTGGTGTAGATTGCAGTCGTATTTCCCTCACAGTGAGCAAAATGCAGATGCCATTTAGGTACATGCAAAGTGAATGAGGAGAGGAGTTTAAGGTCTGTCACAGCATCTCTGTTGCAATTACTTTATAACCAGCTGCAACTGGAAAGGGCCAACAATTGAGGCAAAGACCTCTCCAGTCAACATCCTTTATGCTACACCCCAAGGCACGGCTTGCTTAGGAGAAGTCTCAGTTCCTATTTTGGGAAGAGACTCCTCCTGTTTATTGATCCAGCTTCAGGATGCCTATTCTCCAGTTTCCTCCAGATTCCAGTAAAAATATATGGTAAACTAAAGCATACCAGACAATGTCTTTGGTGACTCTCTCAAAGGCATAGCAAACATGACTGCCGTTAAACTAGATGACTAGATATGATAGTAAGGGTAAGACATGCATGGAGATCTAAAACTTCATTAGTCTTTCAAGCTATTTTCAAGCTTCCAAAGACTTACAGTACTGCTTTAAGTTACTTTCAGTCCTGCTTTAAGTGTGCAAACTTCATGCAGTTACGCAAAGTACGCAACAGAGACATACAGTGATTTATTTAAACAAGAGCCCAGTTCCATATATCGACTTATTCTATAATGCTATTGCTATCATAACATGAAATCAGATCATCTGCATTCAGATTATGGAGCTGCAGAACTGTGCAATTGCTATCACTTCCATAGCTCAGTGGAGGAATTTTATTAGGGGAGCTCTATCCACATATGTACTCTGCTTTGATGTTTGTGATTCAAAAGGAAATCACATTTCTACTTCTCTACAGCATGTATTCAGAAGTTATTTGCTATTGAGTATAACTGTGAAAAAGCCCATGTAAAAATTTGAAGGTGAAACTTCTTGAAAATTATAAACTAAAGCAGCCCATGTATTGTGCTGGTGCCTCATTTGTTACTGTGCTTGTAATAGCCCTGCAGTGCTCCAGCACTATTAACAAGCAAGAGGTAGAGGTTTCCCACGTTTGTTTTCTGTTGAAGTGCGAGTGACGTTTGAAGTGAGGCCTTAGGTAAATAAGAGTAGTGCAGAATTTCACCATGGGATTTGAGGACACATAACACACTTGCTTTGCATGGGCCACAGGGAGCCTAGTGTGAACCTAGGGAATAAACGCCAACTTTCCCCCCTGCCTGCTCACTCATTCCTTAGCTGAGCACAGACAAGGATGCAGTTATCTGAAGTTGACCTCAGTCACAAGATAAGTTGTGAGAGATATTTTTGGGCAGGGAAACAGACATGGTTTTAGTCTTGTTAAACAAACAGCCTGTTGTTTTGCCAGTGTTGAACTGGGTGCAATCAAAATCTACTTCCCTCATGAAGTTGATCTACCAAACAAAGGAGCAGCTCCAGTTTGCATCATTCCCACGAAACACAAATCTTGCCACCTGTGGTAAACCAGAAAGAAAAAGGCTGAATTTCAATTCATTTCTCTTCTGTCTTGTGAAAACTAGTTCTAGGCCTCCTTCACATCAAATACAGTTTTATATGTACCAAAATGCAAGGAGGCTTCATATTACTTAGATTCTGCTCTGAGGTGCTGTGGAAACAGGTCAGGGCAGCACATCCTCTCTTCCCTGGCTGCAAGCTCCCCGTTGTTACTGAACAGATCACAGCAGAAATGAGGGGAATGCTGGCAGGGCAAGCTGCCCTGCTTCTCCCTCCTGATTGCTGGAGAAGGAGGGTCTGGATATATGTCCTGGTTTCAGCTGGGCTCGAGTTAATTTCTTCTTAGTAGCTGGTGCAGTGCTGTGTTTTGGATTTGGTGTGAGAACAGTGTTGATAACACATCAATGGTTTTAGTTGTTAGTGTATACTAAGTCCAGGACTTTTTGGTTTCTCAGGCCTTCCAAGGAGAGGGCTGGAGGGGCATGAGACATTGGGAGGGGACACAGCCAGGACAGCTGCGCTTACTGTAATCGTACACCAGGCAGTCGAGCTGAATTGTTGCTCTTAGCTGCCAAAATACTTTGGGGACACCTTTTTCCATTATTTGAATATTTGTAGTCATGGCTCAGACTGATGAAGGACAGCTTTCATTTTCTTTATCTCATCTGTCATCTATGGATTCAAGTTTGAATTACATTTTATTGCTTAAACATCTGAAGGGAAAGAGTGGGCAGCCAGCAGCATTTAAAGCTGAGAGGTCTGTGTCTATAGCCCAGGCACAGTATCAGTGCCCTCCACAGAAATCAGGCATCCCGACTTGGTTCATTCCTACATCACCCCAGATGGAGGTGTTTGAATATAACACTTGCTTCTGAGCTGGGGTGGAAAGGTTAAAACTTGCTGAAGTTCAGAGGTGACAGAGGCAAAAGCACACCTGCTGTCTCCATGTGCTGCCCAGCCCTGCCACCACCATGTGTCAGTGCAGATGTGGTCACAATCAAGATCTCCCCAATGCTTTATCCAAGCATCAGATGCTGGCAGCCTGTTGCTCCTAGTTGCTCCTGGGAACTCTCACAGCCAACACACTTCCCTGGCCTTTGCCATTTGCCTGCCAGTGAGACACAGGGGTGCAGGGGCATCTCCTGTGGGGCACCCAGTAACCTTCAGGGTTGTGTGAGAGAGCTACTGGTCTGAACACAAATGAAGAGCCTATTTGCAACACCATACAGATATTGAATGGCTTGCTGGAAACTTCCATGCAAATTTTGAATCTGTACACTTTTAGGACTATTGCTCTGCTTGTGGTCCAGTGAAGACAGTTTCAAAGGTGCTGCTGTAGCTCTTTGCAAAAGCCCTGCTGCTGCTGCTGCTGCTGCTGCTGTCTGTGGTTTCATTCATTCCTCATCTATGATGACTGCCTCATTTATCTGTTTTGTACCAGTCCTTTCATGAAATCGTCACATTTCAGTATCTTTTAAAACAACTAGCGTTTGCTTTGCAGTTATCCATATGTGCAGTTCTTAATCCAAACAAAGCCACTGTAGTCTTCATGGGATCAGATTTCTGCACACTGCTTTCTGTTAGTGTGTGATCTGGGTGCTGCTCATCCAGTCACACTTCTACAAGACACAGGCAGAGTTTGCAGAGTCCACTGACCATCTGTGTGCACGAGTCAGGTATCAGCCTGATTAATACACATTGGTCTGCTGCACTCTGGGGTGCAAGGGATCACGAGCAAATCTTTCATTAATAAGGAGTTTTCACATGCAGAATTCAATCCACCATAAAGGAAACTGCTTTGGAATGTCAGCCCTTATACTATTGTTATCCCAAATCTGAGTCCTTCACCTGGTGCGCAGGAACCGACCCACACATGTGGCCAAGAAACTTGTTCATGGCACATCTGCACGGAGTGGGGTCCAGGGCAGTGGGTCCACACAGCTATACAAGGTAAAACATTTCACACACTTTGAACAGTTGTTTATAATTAGGTTTAGTTACACTCGGTTCTCATTGGTTCTTACGAGCCTCGTCTTCATTTAAAGGTATAGTGTTCTTTTTTTGCAAGTGCATACACTTCTCTGTGGAGAAGGGGCTTTGTTAGTAGGGGGCTTTCTTTTAGTGGATCTTTTAATTAGGATAGTCCACACATAATTCAAGTAATTTTCTGTTTGGGCTCATCAACCATTTGGTTCTCCATGAGCTTATCTTGTTATGCCCCAGCTTGACATATTTATGGTGTCTATTCCTTCTCCGAAGGCCTTGTCTTGTTAACTGTTTGTAAGGATTAACTAACATCCTCTGTTTTTCGAATTCTTTCTTGCTTTTTATTACAGATCTTCATTTATTCTTTTTAAAGTAGATAATTATTATATTGCTATGATACTTAGGGTAGCAGAGAGACACTCCCTTTAAACCCATGGAGGTTGGGGTGTATAAACAGTCTTAGACCTAAGAACAGTCAGAGACTAAACACTGCTGACAAAACTACCTGTTAAATGCTTAGAAACTGTTCTTACATAGACCAGAAAGAAAAAAGCAACAAGACCTGGTCAGACCTGAAAACCAGGAAAATCAGAGGTTTCAAGCACACTTGGGAGACCCACAGCAAATTCTTCAATCTTTTCTGCTTCCTTGCACACCTCTTTTTGGACAGCACAGAGTTTATTCTGTCAGTTCCTTTCAGAGAGGTTTTAGTCACCACCCCTCATCCCCTCTTGTTGCAGCTATGGCTGCTTGTGACAAGCATGCCACCACACTTACTACAAAATGGATCACATCACAGAAACAGTGTCCATAGGAAAAACAACTCTCAAGCACACTCATATCCTTCAAGTCTAGAAAAAATTTTGCTCAGGTGTGGGTGTGGGTCTAGCTAGGACTGGCTCCATGGTGACTCCAAGTCACCAGCCCACTAGTAAAAGCTTAAACCTCTGTGAAATGTCTTTAGACATTGTTATAATGCCTTTTCTATGAATCCGTAGATAACTTTTAACCTCTTGCCATAACATAAAATACCACATTTGCAAATGAGTATCCTTGATTTTAAAACAGGAGTAGCAAGACTTTCTCTCCAGACTTCTAATGAGTTAGATACTACAGAAATATACATTCACTTGTTGCATTTTAAATGCAGCTTTCCATTGCCAGGAACAAGGTGATCATAAGTAAGCATGGCAAGGGCAGCAGTGCTCTGTGAGCAGTTTCAAGCAACCCTGTAATTACAGCAAGGACATGCTGATCTCATTTGGTGATGTCACCACAAGCAACAGAAACACCTGTAGCAGCAAAGAGGAGTCAAAACCCCACAGATATGAGTTCTTTGCAAAGCAGAATAAAAGCAGCTGTTCCAAATAAGTATATGTTTAAACCATGCCAAACATAAAATGATGGGATTACACAAGGAAACCCCTCTTGGACTGCAGTGAACTCCTGGTGTCACCTGGAGTGTGGAGTCAGCAAAACTCCACAGCAGCTGGACTAACGCCAACACATTGTGCAAGCTCACTTTTGAGTTCAGGTGGTTTTCCTCAGCTGAATAAATGAAGGTGAGAAGAACAAGCAACCGCAAATCTTGCAGAATTCTCATACTATTGTCTGAAAAATTTGCTTTCATGTTTCCTTTCATTTGCTTGGATTAAAAGAGGGAGGAAGAGAGGTGACCTGGTGATTCTTGGCCTACTTGCTAGCCGAGAACTGGGAGCACAGATGCAGTCTTTTTCAAATTTCAGATCTGCTCCACCTACAGTGTGCTGAGTTTGATGGACATCCACGTTTTTGTGGCAGTGGTGTGTAAAGCAGTTTCCCCACTCTGAATCCTCAGAGGCAGTGGGGAAGGATGAGATCACATGACAAACAGAATTACCTGACTGGGGAGACCAGTGACTGCAAGAAAAACAGTTTGATGAGGAGAGGAGATGTTTTCAGGAATGAACATGTCAGCAAGTAGAGAGAAAAGAGATTCTAGGAGAAGCATCCCAGACACTTCAGATATCTCTGACCTATAACCAAGGGATGTTCCGGAGCTTTAAGAAATCTGTGTTTCCTGTGCTGGCTAAAACACTGGATGAGCAGGTTAGAAAGCCTTGCAAAGACTTTCCATTATATGATTCAGTATAAGCTGCTGAAAAAAAAATGAAAAATTAAACTGGGGTGTCCACAGTACTGGGTGAAGTAGAAAGACAAACAAAATGAAAGCCTGAAAATGAAGGTGTTAACTAGGATTTCCTAGCTGGGTTTTGATCATGGAGCACTCACCAACCATCTCTGTTCCTCCCTGTGAGACACAAGACAAACCAAGTGGCATGCCCATGGGAAACCCCGCCCTGTGCTTCCTACTTTCCCAGGCATCTTCAACAGAGGCTTATATGCCATTGCAGAAATACCTTCTGAGCAACACCAAGAAGACCAGATAGCTGCTGTGCTTCCTAGAAGATGCCTGGGGCCACCCACAGAAGGGGTAGAGAGGATTTATCTGCTGCTTAACCTCAACCCCACTCAAGTTGCCAGAGGCTGGTTTGGCTGCAAGGTCCTTGCTTTTTGGTGTCTGGATCTGTGGTGCACAGGTCCCACTGCAGCACAACCTTTCCCTGTGAGCAGCCTGCGTTCCAAGCAGGCTGCCAGCACAGCCCCATGCTGCAGATGGGGCTCAGGCAGCCCTGCCACTCTTAGCTGGCTTCTCAAGGGTGCTGGTAAACTTGCAGATAAAGGGAATCCAGCAGACACCTTCTATGTGGGTTTTCATAAAGCCTTTGACAGGATTTCACACAAAAGTTTATTAAAGAAGCTGTGTGACCATGCGTCGGAGGAAATGCCCTTCTGAGGATTAAAAGCTGGTTAAAGGATAAGACGCAACAAGCAGGGCCAAATGTCACAGCTCAGGATGGAGAAGAGTCATTGACGGTAACCCATGGAGGAAGGTGCTGGAATTATTTTTATTCAACACTTTCATTGGTGACCTACAGAATGCATTAAACAAGTGAAATACTCAGGTTTGCAGATGGCAGGTGAGCTCCTTTGGTCAGTCACTGGCTGTGCCACTGGTGAGATCCTCCAGAATGACTTTAGACAAATTAATGTGTGGGCAGAGGGGCATCCATGTAGATAAATGTAAGATCTGAACCATGTCTACGTGAAATTGAACCTGGGACTGGCAGTTACTACTTAGGCAAGAGGTCTTCCTCTTAGAGGGTTGTGAAGTGTCTAGAGAACAAGTCTGATGAGGAGCGACTGAGGGAACTGGGGTTGTTTAATCTGGAGAGGAGGAGGCTCAGGGGGGACCTTAGTGCTCTCTACAACTGCCTGAGGTGGTTGTAGGCAGGTGAGGGTAGGTCGTTCCTCCAGATAATGAGCAAAAGGACAAGGGGAAACAGTTTCAAGTTGTGCCAGGGGTGATTTAGATCAGCTGTTAGGAAAAAAATTCACTAAAAGGGTGGTCAAGCATTGGAACAGGCTGCCCAGACAGGTGATGGAATCACAGTCCCTGGAGGTATTTAAAAGGAACGTAGATGTGGTGCTTAAGGACGTGGTTTAGTGATGGACTTGGTAGTCCTGGGTTAGTGGTTGGACTTGATGATTCCAACCTAAATGATTCTATGAGTGTTGGAGTCACCATGGGCAGCCCTCTGGAAGCTGTGGCTCAGTTCAAGGAGAGCTAAAACAGCTAATAAAAACATCATAGGGAAGTGTGACGACACCAAGAGAGAAGGTGCCAGTTTGCTATATGAAATCCTTGTGCACCTACTTCTTGACACCTCTGCACAGCTCTGGTTTCAGTGTCTCAGGAAGGAAGTTGAGCAGTTGGGGGAAGTACAGAGAAAGATGAATACATCAAGTAAGGGGATGGTGCAGCTGTCTGTAAGGGGAACCCAGAAAGGCTCCAACTCTTCAGGGAGAAGGCTAAGTGAAATATGTTCTATATTTCCAAAACAGTGAAGGGGTAAGCTGAATGGGGAACAGCTGTTCACTGAGTCCTGCAGTCAGACAATTAAGGGGCATGCAATTAAAACAGTAGGAGGTAAGCCTAAACCATTTAAAATACAGTCCTTCCTTACCCAGCAAGTAGTAACTTCTGTAATTTGCTGCCACACAGGTCTGGGACAGATACACCACAGTTTCTACAAATGGTTCTGGACAGGACTGCTCAGAGTTATATTCACCAAATATCTAATGCAGAAGGTCATAGGAGGAAAAGAACTCCCAGGGAGGGCTGGGGCTTGCATTTGTACCCCAAAATCCTCTCCCACTGTCATGGTGAGAGACAGACTTCAGGGGAGGGGACTGCCAGCCTGCTCCCACCGGGAACTCCTTGCACACTTAATACAGCCCCATGTCTCTGTGCAACAAGCCTCATTACATCTGGGTCTCAGGTGGGCTGCTGGAAGATTTCTTTATCTCGTTCCCAAGGCAATAGCTTCAAAGTGCCTCACATGCATCCTCATAAACCTCTTGGGGCACAGAAACATATTAGGCATCACTTTGCAAACAAAGAATTGAAGCAAATAAGGGTGAGTCTCTCACCCAAGGACATGCAAGCTCTTTGCGGTTTCTCTTGCAATTGGGCTTCTGTACCTTAAGTGCACCATTTTTCAGACCGTTAATGCTAGAAGGCTGTTCTCTGGCTAGGCTGTATGTGGGTAAATACAACAGTCAGCACCGGGAGTAAGGTGCATGAAGAATGATGGGGGATATGTTACAAACACCAACACCACACAATCTTATTACATGCACTGAAAACCATGTACTCTGACACACAGGCTGATCAGTCGTGTGTACTAGCAGTCAACAACTTGCTGTGCTAGAGGGAATTCCCACCAACTTGAGATGCTACAACAGCACATTTTCTTTAATGGAGAACTTTTCCACCTGAGTGTCTGAACAGTGAGAGGAAAATCTGCTGCAGGTGGTAATCTTCAAAATTACTTTCAAGATATTTGCATGTATGTATAGAGCTTGGGGAAAAAAATACAAGGCTGTGACATGGCAATGATACACCATTGGCCACCTCAAGAGAAGTAGCATCTCCACTGTGCACATCACAGACTCATTGGCTGGGCACAACCAGACATGACTCAGGACTGTCAGACACAGCAGCTGTCAAGGCAGCAGGTCCTCTGCCAGTGCCATAGGCCTATCACTCTGTACCTCACATGGCAATACAGAGGAAATGTATGTGATCTATGTGATAGTTGTAACATCCAGCTATTAATCACATGGGTACTCAGAGCTCCCAGGAGAAGAGTGCAAATACACACATTGCAGTTCAACAGGAGAACTGTGTCTTTTTTTTCAGCTGTCATATAATTTCTGGTCTTCTGAAATCTGCCTTCCATCATTCACCTTTCCCTGCAACCTGGTGCTACAGAAGATTGATGCTGCCTGACAAGGTGGCAGGAACCCACTCACCCAGCTATGTGAACCTCTGTGGCACTGACATCGGGTAGATCTTGTCTCGTGGGGATGGTCAAGTCCACGTCTGACCTCACTGAGCAAATAGAGAATGCTCGTCTTAGTCACCTAGAACGAGGCGTTGTTTTGCACATCTTAAGCAAAAAGATCTGTCTTTTGGACATCATGCACCTGCCCTATGCAAAATCAGACCTCTGCAACACGTGGGGTTGGACAGCTTGAGGTACCCTAACTCATGAGCTGTTTGTCAGAGTTTATACCAGTGCTGACTCATTTTCTCCCAGAATATCTGCATCAAGACAGAAACAAGCCCTGTGGGCAGCAGCTCAGCAGCTCCCAGACAATGTTTCCTATGGTAACCTTTGCAGAAGGCAGTTTTCAGCAGCTTTTACAGTTCCAGCAGGATGGCTTTTACACATTGGTACCACTGGTATCTTAACACCTTCATCTCCTAACAACTTTCCTTGGTATTTCTTCATTTATTTGTTCAAATATTAATCATTAATTTATTCAAATATTAATCCATGTAACAACTGCATTGCTGAATCTCTGTAGTCTTTTATTTGCCCTACTTAGACTTCCTTCATGCAGAAGATTGGCACAAGTCCAAAAAGATACAAAGTTAATGAAGGACTGATTTGCACTGTGACAATAGAAGTTGTACATTGAAGTTACAAAAGCAAGACAGCCTGGCGCGTGTATGACATTAGATGAGATTGTTTACAGTTACTCCAGTATGGAGATTTAATAGGAGATAAATAGGCCATCCCGTGACAAACACAAAAGGAATTTCTTTTTTGTAACTGTGGGGCTTCAATTGCAATATTCTTGCTAGATTTGGCTATTCCATCAGCAGTACAACAACAACTACACAGCCTCTATGGACCTAAAAGATGACTGGAGTATTTTACCACCCTTAGCTCAACTCCTTCTGCAAATACTATGTCCTTCTTCCTCCCTTTCCCTACTTTGCACTTATTTCCACAGACAACCATATCTTTGCTTGCCTGTAGGCTTTAAGTACCTATTAGTAACTCAAACACAAAAGATCAATGTGATGCTGTTAGGAAAAGTCAACTACCTTTACAGACCAAATAACAAGGATGTTGTAGTGTTCAATATCAATATTGTATCACAGAACCTGTAATAACCAGATCAAAAAATAGCTGATTGGTAAGCTAGCAAATGCAGAATTATTGTCCATTAGGGCATAAACTTCTGTTACTACAGTAATGACAATAACATTTACAGGGATTTTTGAATACATAATGTCATTCAATCATTACAAGCCTTGCAAAAAAATGGCTGATAGTTGGCTCTGGAAGCAAACTTGTTAGAGGAAATACCAAAATAAAAGATCCCAAAGCCAAAACCAAGGCTCTGCTGGGATTTACTGCTGCTATCAAAGGTGATGGTATCCCATAGTGCAATGGACACAAGGGAAAGGATGTGGGCATGCATCCACCACATGTCGTGCTCCTGGTTCGCTGGTGCATCCCAGTCTTGAAGGGACAGTTGAGGTCTGGGTGACAGCATCATTCTTCATTTGCTTTTTGAAGATCAGAAGAGTTTCCTCTGCCAGTTCCTCCAAGTGGCTGCGTGCTGGCAGATCTGCCATGCCATGGGCGAAGGCGCCCAGATGCTCAGCGGGGATGTCAGGTGGGGAGCAGCCCCAGCCCCACTGTGCACTGGGATGTTGGCTGCTTGGCAGGAGCGGGGCCTGGGGGGGTGAAGACAAAGGAGCAGCAGCTGATCCTGACAGGAGGCTCCTGCCATTAAAATGTCTACAGCACAATGTGAGGTCCTAATAATAAGGCAGTTATTATCTATCTCTGTGTGATTATCTTGTTATTTCAAAGGAAAAGCAGACTATGCATTTTTCTGCTTTAAAAGAAAGAATATAGTCTTTTATTCATAAGCCATTCATCACATTTTTCCCTTTCTTCTGACTGCCAACTGTAAGGGACTACATGAATCCAGGATTCACACCAAGAAAGAGGATAGCAGCCCCACACTGGACTGTCTTTGGGTTTTGTTTGTCATCTGAAAAAAAACACTGACATATGTAATGGGCAGGTGTCGTGGTTTAACCCCGGCTGACAACCCAGCACCACGCAGCTGCTTGCTCAGTGCCCCCCCCCCCCCTAAAGCGATGGGAAGCAGAATCAAAAAAGGAATGTAAAACTCTAGGGTTGAGATAAGAACCATTTAACAGGTAAAACAAAAGTCGCACATGCAAGCAAAGCAAAAGAAGGAATTCACTCACCACTTCCCATGGGCAGGCAGGTGCTCAGCCATCCCCAGGAAAGCCGGGCTCCATCACACGTAATCGTTACTTGGGAAGACAAACACCATAATGCCAAATGTCCCACCCTTCCTTCTTCCCTCAGTTTATATATTCAGCATGTTGCCATATGGTATGGAATAGCTCTTGGGCTAGTACAGGTCACCTGTCCTGGTCGTGTCCTCTCCCAGTTTTCCATGCCCCTCCAGCCCTCTGGCTGGCAGGACCCAGGAAACTGAAAAGTCCTTGATTTAGTATAAACGTCACCCAGCAACAACTAAAACCATCAGTGTGCTGTCAACATAGTTCTTACATCAGAGCCAAAACACAGCGCTGCACCAGCTACTAAGAAGAAAATTAATTATATCCCAGCTGAAACCAGGACAGGGGAAAGCTCACCACTGACATCAGTGTACAGTGTACACATATTTCAAACACTGCAGCATTATCAGAAATAGAAATTATTTCCAGTTATGTAGTTCTCACCTGAATCTCAAAACTTCCCAAACATTGTTATGTTGGAGCCTTTTGAACATGGTTTCTCTTCGCCCTGTTGTGAAACAACAATTTCTGTTTCAGATCTCTGTCTCTGGACTTTGGATAACTACATGGGCATGGGCATTCATTCTGGCTCCAGATTCTGCCTTGTGATTCACCTCCAACTGGATATGGGTGAAACATGTGATATTTGGTCTGGATTTCAGCAGAAACATAAGTTTTTGCACAACTCAGAGTTGTGTAGTTTGTAGTCTCCTTCTGGTGCAGTAGTAAATGTAATCAGCAATTCCCTTTTTAAACGTACTCATCCAGCCAATAAACTTCACTGCACAAAATATCCCAAGATCAACAAAAACTCGGGAAGTTTTAGGAAGTAAAATCTCATCAAGGAGGCTAGCTCCCTGATGGTGCTTGGGACTATGGACATAAAAGACACCAGTGATAGATGGCCTCAGTGCAGAAAGCACCTGTGCCTAAGGTCTCTAAGGAGACTCCCCAAAGGCTGCTTGACTGCCCCCTGGAACACAGCCTTTCCCCAAAACCCAGCATCTCACCACAGTCTCCACCTGGACAGTGGGGAAGATGTTTGACATAATGTGGTGGGTTGACCCTGGCTGGATGCCAGGTGCCCACTGGAGCCGCTCTCGCTCCCCTCCTCAGCTGGACAGGGGAAAGAAAATGTAATGAAGGGCTCGTGGGGCAAGATAAGTACAGGGAGAGATCACTCACAGATTTCTCTACCTCCTTCACGTCAGCAACGCAGGGGGACAGGGACTGGGGCTTGCAGTCAGCTCACATGTTGTCTCTGACGTTCCTTCCTCCTCATGCTCTTTCCCTGCTTCAGCATGGGTTTCCTCCCACAGGAGACAGTCCTCCATGATCTTCTCCAGCATGGGTCCTTACAACAGGCTGCAGTACTTCATGAACTGCTCCGTTGTGGGTCCTTTCCACATGTCCTTTCCATGGGGTGCAGTCCTTCAGGCACAGACTGCTCCAGTGTGGGCATCCCATGAGGTCATAGTCTCCTTTGGGCATCCATCTGCTCCAGTAGGGCATCCTCCACAGGCTGCAGGTGGTTATCTGATGGACGTCCATGGGCTGCAGGGGCACAGCCTGCCTCACCAGGGGCTTCACCACAGGCTGCAGGAGAATCTCTGCTCTGGCACCTGGAGCCCCTCCTCCTCCTCCTCTTTACTGTCCTTGGGGTCTGCAGAGCTGTTGCTTTCACATAGTCTCACTCCTCTCTCCAGCTGCAGTTGCTGTTGCCCAGGAACTTTTCCTCACTTCTTGAATATGTTTTCCCAGAGGCACTACCACTATTGCTGATGGTCTTAGCCTTGGCCAGCAGCTGGTCCATCTTGGAGCTGTCTGGCATTGGATTTGTTGGATATGGGGGGAGCTTCTAGCAGCTTCTCATAGAAGCCACCCCAGTAGCCCCCCTACTACCAAAACCTTGCCAGACAAACCCAATACACATAAAGAGTGATCATTTCTCAAAGATGCATCCAAGAGCACCATGCAGGTGGCTTAAATGCTCTGCAAGAGGTGATCAAGGCAGGACTGTGCTACGATCTCTATTTCTTCCTGCAATTGTGGCTATTAAAATTTTATCTGAGAAATCAAAGGGGTGGTACTTGAAAGTTTGTTTCTTAATGCCAGGGAGGCAAGATAAGTCAATGTACCATATAATTTTCTGCAAACATGAGCTGAAAGGGATAAAGAAAAAACAACTGTTTGAATTTGTAAAAGGAAACAAAGCAAAACCAACCGAGCAAGGAAGAACTACAGGTAATATTTGAAATATGGCAGCATTCTTAACATCTGACAGCATTTAATATCAATTAACGACCAGACAACTAATACAAACTATAGTACCTTGGGAATAAAATGTTGAAGACAACAGTAAGTTCTGCTGAACAGAGATTTTGTAATAAATATGGTCACATATCTGTAACTTGTACTCCTGCCATTCTTCTACTGCTATAAAAAGGCAGTCACTCCATCAGCTTTGAAATTTCAGGTCTTCGACATATCTGATTATATCTAATCCCACATACTTCCTCAACTGCTAAGATCTTAAAAGAGTAGTTCAAGCTCAGGCTGAAGACAGATGTCAGCAACTGCAAAAAATGAAGAAATAGTTCAAAATACAGAGATTTTGTTAGCAATAACCATCATTTTAATGAGAAAAATACTGCAAGGTGATAGTCACGTGGCCAATTAATTTAGAATAAGTCATCAATTTGGTGTTGTCAGATTACCAAAGTAGTGAATTATCAAAGTATCGTTTACCTTGTGCCTATATGTGAACACAAAAATATCTGTGTTACAAGTGCAGACAGTGTTTCTGTGCAAACTAAGCAGGTGGCAGAGTAACAGTCTCACGGGTGCAAGTACAGGTACCAATTTGCAGAACAGACTACTGAGGTAGATTGCTAAAATGCTAGCTTCTTTCATTTGATGCTCATGATTTAAAATAACATATTTAACAAAACCTGACATCACCATTATTTGATTTATTATGGATGTAATCCAGGGAATGAAAAGAACAGCATGATATGGATCCAAGCCTGGGCTCCCTCATTACAACCCGCTTAGAAACTAGCCACAGGAAAATAATGAATTTGCATTAATAAAATGGCACTTTGATATGTTCTAATAAATGCATGTCTTAGGAACTTTGGATGGTCAGTTTTGATGCTTATGTAAACCTTCTTCTGTCTGCTACTGCTCAAAAAGTTCACTTTTCTTTTAATCAAATATCTAATTTTATTATTTTCTGGAAATAGAGAAATAAAGGAGCTTTATTTCATTGGTACATTCTAGCATCTTTGCATTCTAACAAGATGAGATGAGAACAAATTCTTGGAGTAAGCCTTTGCAAAAAAGCACAACGTGTTTCAAACTTTTATATGTAGTTCAAATGGTAGAAATAAAGAAGTACTTTGGAACATTTTATATCCCCCACTGAAAATATTGTTTTAGTAAGAAAAAATGTCACAGTTTTAGATTATAAAAGATTTTTTTGTCCTTAATAATATTTTTTGTCTAATAATAATAATTTTGTCTTTAATAATAAACAATTATTTAGATTTTTTTGCCTCGGTTCAATATGATAGCTTGGCACAAGATTAATTTTAAATAGGTAAGTAGTCCTCTAAATTGAATTATTCAAATTTCTGAATTAGATATGCACACAAATAACGAGTCCACATTAAGAATACCAAAGAAATGAAATCAGTCACTGGTAACCAGGCTAGTCCCCATACAACTTAGATGCAGAGCCTGCAACTTATTTCTACATTTCTTGTAATTTAAAAACTTGTTAATTTATGATTAAAATCTAATACCAATATGTTAAGCAGATGCAAAAATGGTAAAGGAAGACAGATCATCAGGTGTTACCCATTTCCATTTTCTTTTATTGCCTGAAAGTAATATCTTTCCTTAAAAAAAATTATTCAAACCAAAACCATTTTATCACAGCTCTACTAAGCAGAAATGAAAATCCTAGGGTGAAAATTTCTAACTACCCCTGGTCTTGGTCCCTGGTCATGCTTTGCCATGATAGATGATCTGTACTCCATGGAGGGTGTTCTTTATGAACATGAGTGTCCTGTTACATTTTTATTAACTTAGGTATCACCGTCCTTCTAAACTCATCTGTTTCTGAAAGGGGATTAGTTATATGAGGAGCTGCATTAGAAATCTCACATTATAGATCTTTTATTTTAAGCATTTCAAAAAGACTTCAGGCAGAGATATACATCTTTCTCATATTATTTCCATGTTTCATGCTATGCATAAGCAACACAACCACATGTAAAAACTAATTGTGGCATCAAAATTCTGCATTTAACGGAAAGAACAAGTATTAAAAGGTTTGCCAGCTACAATCTATACTGAAATGGATTCAAAACAGTGTCACTGGCTGGAAAAAGAAATAGAAGATTGATGTCCCTACTGTTAGCATATCAGGGAGGTACAGAAAGTGATAAATGATCATCATCTGTCAGATGCTTACATTTGAAGGATATCTGGGGCCCTGTAAGCAAATGCAGAATCTTCCTTCTAGGCTTTTTCCTTTGTTGCTTAATGTTGATAAAACACTAGCTCTTGGATCAAGCCCCAGGACTGGAGGGAATACATCAATATACAGAAAACAGCCAAAGAATTTTCAGTCCTAAGGCTAATTTTAGGGTACCTCTGATCGAAAAATTTTTGATCTCCATGTATTTGCTTGTGGATTTTCTGTCCTACACCTTGCTATAAAATGGGAGGGGAAAATCTAAGATCCCTTTCTGACTCTTATTTATAACTGTCTTCATCATCACAGGTTGGCCAAGTTTTTTAAGTGGTTGTAGGTGAGCATTTTCCTGTTTGGCTGCTAAACAGGCTACCTGATTTTATGAAGCCCATCATGCTCTGCCAGCATCACTTTTTGCAGACCAGCCACCTGCCATGCTGTTTCCCGTGGCATGATCCTACGACCCGGCAAACGGAGGCAGGTCCTGCCCCTAGCCATTGCTGCTGGCGGTCAGTGTCGGCCACAGCATGACCCTTTCTGCTCAATAATCCGTAACTTGCTTCCTCCAGCAGGTTGCAAGGCAGATGGGCACCTGTTAGTGACAAGGGGAGTGCAACAGAGTGGGAAATCAGGCAAAAGCCTGTGAAAAGCTGGGAGTAAAAAATTAGCTTGAAGGTCAATGTTTATTTTTGTTGCTGCTCTTGCCAATGAGCCTAATGCACAGAATTAGGTTAGAATAAATGAACGAAATACAAATGAAAAAACTAAAGCAATGAGAGAAAACCACAGACAGGAATGTACACTCTGTGAGCACTGATCATTCTCATTTACTCATGAAAATATTCGTCCTCCAGAAGACACACACCTACGCATCAAACGCTGCCATCAGTTAATGCACCCCAAGACTACTCCTTCAGATAAACTTGCAGTGCTTTTAAGGAACTAAGCATCCCACAGCATATTCCAACCATGACATGGTGAAGGCTGCACACAAGTAGGGTGAGGTGATAAAACAAGACATAGCCCCCAGCAGAACCATAAAAGCAATAAAAAAGATATACATCAGGTAAGGGCAAGTATGCCAGCCTGCACAAGGTCAGCAAAGGAAAGGTGATTATAGACTCAGCAAGAGGCTGAAAATAAGATAGTGCTGCCTAAAGGCAGGGAGAAGGACCCAGTTTGGGCAGGTGGGAAAGAGAAGGGTCAGGAAAGCACAAGAGGGAAGGAGAGTGAAGTAGGAGAGGGATTTCATGGCACTGTAGTGTCTTGCTACAGTCCCAGCTGCATGGCAGAAATTTCCCTCATTCGTCTGTTTTCAGCCTTTGAGACAAGTGGGAGTCTTAAAAGCTCAGGCTTTTCAAAAGATTAAGTTTTAAGTTGCTAAATGCCCAGCACTAAGCCCACATGTGTGGTGGTAGGGTGACCTCCAGGGCCTTTTCTCTACCTGCTGAAGTGCTGAGATGGCGTACAGCACTGAACAGTACACCAGTGCTTTTTGGTGCCAGTTTGTTCATCACTGCAGTCACTGTGATGCATCTTTCCTCTACACCCAATGTTTATTAGCAAATACTCATGTAAAAATTGGAAAAGGGTAGGTAATGTACAATGGATTTAATATTGGTCTCACCATACCTAGAGATTGCAGATCACTTGCTAGTGTATGAAAAGACTAACAGGTAGAGCCTGAGGTAAAAGCAAATTAGAGCAAATAGTTTTAGAAACAAATGTCAAATCACAAAATCTGTTTGGTTTCCTGAACTGCAAAAAACTGCAATGTGATGTAAATGCTGCTTTGCTCTAACACATCTTGGCAAATGGAAGATTATTATGTTGCTAATGCAAGAAAAAAGCAATATGTCAAATCCAGTGCTTTGAGCAAATTTACTGATACATTTCTGAAATAGTGAGGAAACCTTCCCCAAGTCCATGAAATGTGTTGTCTTGCACTTATTTGTTTGAATAAACCAAACATCAAAAAATACCATTCCATATTTTCCATTTTAAACATAGTGAGAAAAATTCCCAAGTGAAATCAAAAAGTCATATGCAAAAAAATACAAAACAGGTACATGGCTAATTTTTGTTCAGCTGCCTTGACAGCGCCTACATAGCAGGTCATTTCCCTTCCAGAAGGGCAATCGTGTATCACACAGATGCAGAAATGCAGCTCATTTTACAGACTGTAGCTCCTAGGGATTTGATGTCTTTCTGATAACTAGAAACAGAAGGTACAATAAAAACCTGTCTCCCTACTCCTTCTTTAGGATTAAATCCATACATGACTTTACAATTTTGAATTTCTTCTGAAATTAGCTTTGGCTCTGGCAGTTCCACTAGACATTTGATTGGAATGTAATCCAATAACTTTAGTTTCTTAGAAACTCTACTGAAATTATGCCAGGTTGATCACTCTCACCTATACACCTCTATGCAGAACCTTCTTTTTTTATCTTTGAAAGAGTTTGCGCAGTTTTGTTTGATACCCATTGATCAGAATGGTATCGGGCCTTACAGAACACCTGTAAACAGTGCTGCATGTTGCTGTACAACGTCTTCTGGCACAATGACTCATTAGCCCTATAGCTGCTGCTGCAGGTGCAGCGCGCATACTCGCACACCAGGCAAGGCTTCTTAAAAAGTTGTAAGGGCACATGTGGATGGCATGGCTCCTGCTCCCCACCTGGGGCAGGCAGAGAGGCTCCAAGCCCTAGATACCCTCTTTGGCCTCCTGGCTTCTCCTGAGGCTGCCGACGTCTCCACCCTCACCCTGTCTCAGCCTCGTCTTGTAGGGAGTATTGGGAATCACCCCCTTCTGAGATATAGCACCTCTCAAGTCACATTAGAAGCCATCAGAAGAGATTTGTTTCTGCCTTTATTGTTCTCTGTTTGGCTCAGAACCCCTGGGCAAGGCTGCAGAGCCAGCCCCCCACATTGTGGGTCCTTCCTGCACCATTTCCAGCCCTCCAGAACAAGGGAAACAGAGCCTCTCCAGGCACTGAGTGCTATTGGTGTTATCAAAAACCAGCAAAAAGAAAACCCTCTAGACTTCATTTTGTAAGTTTAGGAGGCAGGCATTCCTTATTGCAGTGCTGGGGCCACAGAGACTAGCATCTCAAATCATGCGCACTTTTCTGACTAGTGTTCCTCAATTTGTTACAACAAAACAGACATATTCATCATATTTTCCCAAAATCTAATACACACTGCTATTTCCCTGGAATGATTTACATATGCATAAGGCACTTGCGTATGCGCACTTTGCCTCTGGGGGTCTTTCTTGGGGTCTTTCGAGTCCCTTGGTGGTCAACAAGTTGGTGAACTTCAGCCGAACTTTCTTGGGGGACATGCGCACTGCTTGTTCTTATATAGCCTCATTTGTTCTCTGCGTGATATGGTTTTGACTGCAATGATCTGTTCCCCACTTGTCTTTCTATTGTTATATCCCAGGTGTCTCAGAAAGCTTGCTACATCTTAGTGAGCTTATTCAGTAGGTCGAGTTAATAATTGGTTTAGTTTCAGCCTCTGTTAGAGATTCTTTGTGTCTTAATCATATCATTGGCACAGCCTAGATAAAGAATCCTCTTGTCAAACATAATTTCTGGGTTTTGGACAAGTTGAATTGGCCCATTTTCTCATGGTAAAGCATCACCCCATGCATTTTCCGTACGGCAAGTGTTTGCCAACACCGTACGAGTGGGTCAGTAAGTCAGTTATCCTTTTTCCTCCCAAGCAGCTCATTTGCAATTCATCATTTACAATGCAAAGGCCAAGATGAGGCAAATGGTCTCACAGCTCCTCTACCTTACCATGGAGCCCCTGCATGCCTGTCCTTCATGGGGAGGAGGTCAATGGCAGTGACCCCATTCCCAGGTGAAGGCAGGCACTGGAGGGCCAGGGACATGCTGCAGAAGCAGAGACAGAGCCTAGCCCAGGAGGGGGTTCAATTTTTGCCCTGCTGGGCAATAAGCACTCAGCTCTGGTTATAGGAAAACTTTTTGAAGAATTTCCAGAAATTAAATCCATAAATAATGTTCAGCAGGAGATTATCAGAGCAGGTGGCAGACACATAATAAAGATCTGACAAAATCCACTTTTACACTGGGATTTCTGGGCTTCACTGAAAGTACTCCTTCTTCCTCCAGTATTTCAAAATGCTTTACATTATGATCGCTGCTTCACAGAGTTGCCACTGTCCCCTGATATTGAGAGGGGAGAAAATAATATACATTTTTAAAATTTATTTTTACTTTGTCATCTAAAGGGTATCAAGAGGGCTGAGACTTCTCATGGGCAGAGAAGTGCAGGGAAGATGAAACTAAAGAATTGGTACTGGTGTGGATACAGTCTGTAAAATATGCTGAAAGTCAGTGGCAATATTACAAAATAGATCAATTCTACATTTATGCTGATTGCATAAATCTTTTCCTGTGGTTTTCAGCCACTGAACCCTGGCTGTGGGAAAATGCAATGCCCTGTTGCTTGCTGCTGCTGCAGCAAGTCATCTGGAGCACCCAGGTACGTGGCACCCAAGAGACAAAGCAGAGGGCTGAGAGCAGGGTGCTGATTTCTTCTCCCAGGTTAAAAAAAAACCAATATAAGGAATACTTCACTCGGGTGAAAGGCAGAGATGGGAGCTGGTGCCTGGCAGCATTGCTCTGAAAACCAGACAGAAGGTTTAAATAGTCACTTCTATGTGGTTTTATGGCCTTTGATTTTCCTTTTTCTGCACTATCAGTTTTTTTACAGCACCAGGGTTTTGCCAACAGTGTATGATACCGAAGCAGGAAGTCCTGCCAGAGGATTTGCTTGAATGGAAATGGAAGGAGGAGGTCAGTGTTCTGCAATTTTGTGTCCAAGAATGAGTGGTTTATAAGGTCTGCATATTTAATGTACCTCGCGTTGTTCCTGCATAATTCCAGCCTTGCTTTGGAATCAAACACATGACTGATTATCTCAGTTGTGTTCAAAAGGTTTCCATTTCTTGACACCAGCTGACATTTTGTGAATTATTTACAGTGAGACACTGCAGTGTGCATTTCATCCCTCCTAAAAGCTCAGCTCTTCAAGGTGATTGTCTGGCTTTCCTGACATTGGAACAACTCATCCAAAGACAGGATGGAGGAGCCGTATTTACCCCATGGCCCCTGAAACCAATTGCTGCCATTTTATCAATTTTCAGAGACTCAAACAATGTAATAAAGGTCATTGAGCCTTTGAAAATGAGTGAAATCTAAAGACTACATTTTTTCTTAAGTATCTGAGCAGGAAACTGCCAAGCTTATAGTGAGAACCTCTGAAAGACAAACAGGTACAGGCTCTGCTGTGAACATCTTCCTCACCAGCTGCAAACCTTCAAAATTACCATACCAGAGAAGGCACACCCCAGTTCAGCAGATCCCCACAATTGTGCTGCTAAATAACTTCCAGGGAAAGGTGGTGAACTCCTCTGGGAGACATGTATAGCTCTGCCACGTGAAGCACCGAAACAAATAACAACAGAAACTCAAAGGTTGCATGCTGAGACATAGCACAGAGTAAGGACATCTATCCAACGGAGTAGATAGGAGTTGGGGGCTAGGACTCCCATTCCTTGCAGCTCTGTCCAGCAGGCTCTGGGCCAAGCCGGGGGCAGCTGAGCTCCCCATTTTCATTCACAGCAACTCCCCTATGGGCTCAATGTGAACATTACCTTGGTAAAGGTGGCTGCACAGCTCCTTGTGTATCCCAGCAGTGCGGATCGTAAGCATGGACACTATTATCTTTGTACTGCTTTTCTGCAAGGGTGAGGGAAGATTTGCATAGGACGTGATTCAGTGTTAACATTTTCTTTTGGAAGAGAGAACATGTATGAAGTTAATGCCCAAGCTAGCCTGACTTCAAGCACACACCAGTGCACTTAAGCACAGATTTCCCTGTTTAGTGTGAAACTCAAGTTCACAGAAGATTGCTGAGCATACCTGACTTTCCCCAGATCACCCAGAAAATCCATGGGACAGCTGGGAGCTGGACAGTGAGCTCTTGGGTCTTTGTGGACGTACAGGCCTCTCCCATTCTAAATACATGTGAAATCCTAGACTGGAAGCCCATTTCATGCACCTGCTTTAGGAATACAATTTTTTATTAATCACTTTGCATTACATGTAGTTCATTCAAAATTTCTGTGTCCTGAAGAAGACACACTGTGCAATGCAGCAGCAGCAAAGGACGATAAGGTCACATTGATTTTTTGGGTGGTTCAGAAAGAGCTGAGGTTCAACATAGAAAAACATCACTTGCTTTCCCTGGTCTTGCTGTGCTACTAGACCAGTAGAGCAGACCAAGGCATAGGCAGATTGCAAGCCTTATCCCTTTGAGGTGATGAAGGCCAAAACAGGGGTTTCTTCAGTAACTGTTGCCTGCCATATACAGAAACATGGGAAATCAAGCCACATATTTGCCACAGTTAACACATTCGAGAGCATTCTTCCCTTGAATAAGACCAGTACTTCGACAAATTTTTAGCTTTTTGGCTAGTATGTGAGAAAATACTGTGCTCCAACTGTACCAACTCACCTTGCACCATCTGTAAGTCAACAGTACAGAAGTTCTCATGAAGAGGGTGCATCACAGTCAATATAGTAAGAAGAGTGTCAGCTACCTGTCTCCTAAAGATCACACAATGTTCTCTTCCCTGCCTAAGATACATGCACAGGCACTGTCACCATGGCATCTGATGACACTTGCAATACTGTGCTATCACTGAGTCCTCTTCCACAACCTCTTCTATGCCACAGAAGGCAAAGAAAATCTTCAGTTACAAGGGAATATCATGTGCCAAACTTCAACTTTAGATAGCAAATTTAAATCTGAAGTGTTACACCCTTTTTAAACAGGCCTTTGTCCCATTGGAAGCTAGCTCTTGGGAAAATGGAAATGCAGGTGCTTTTTTAAAATGTTGTCATCGGTCCCTTGGGCCATTATTTCAGCCATGAAACAGCAGTTTGAACTTGCAGGTGTCTGAAGGTGCAGGATACCACTTTACTCCAGGCCTCCCCTTCCTTTCTTTTAAAAATGCCTCTGTTTTCCAGCTGATAGCATTTTCTTAAGCCCCAGTTTAAGGTGACTAAGAAGTTTAATGGCTGAAATAATGGCCTAAGGGTCAGAAATCTCCGGTTCAGTTCAGCCCTGGGTCACTGCATTGATCGGAGACTGCAGACCAGCGCCTGACCTGTCTGAGCTGTTTTATGCCCTGTAGCAAAAGGCAAGTATTGTAATTGATGCATGGTTTATAAATGTAATCGATTTTACAGAGCTCAGAGCATCTTGGATGAAACCATTAATAGCAAGCAAAGCTGTTATTGCGATTCTAAAAATTGCTGAAACAAAAGTAATGCTACAAAGAGCAAAGCCCTACCTAGCAGTCTAACTAGGGTTTCTTTTAGTATGCTCCTGTTCAGAAAACATACATGAAAAATTATGAAATTTAGACCCCACTCTGATGAATCAGGCAACACATTGAAGCTATATGGCAGCATAAAGTTAACATCACCCTATATCCACACAGAAAGTATATGTGTGTAGTGTACATGTGTGTTATCTATGTACTTGAGCATAAAAACACATGGATGAAAAAAGGTAAATGCATATACAGCATTCAGCACAGGTTAGATATCATACTTTACATGTGTAGGTATGCAAAAAAAAGTCTTGTCTTCATCAGTTTCACAGGCTTAGCTGCATATATCCTTCTGGAGAAAGAGCTGGAAAATGTCTTATCTATAACTATGCCACAATATGCAGGCATATAATGGAAAAGGGAAATAGCATTAAAGAACCCCAAGCAATTTGGCCAGTAAAACATGCTGTGGTCTTCCTGGCAGCCTTTCACAGAGCAACAGAACTGGTTTAACTGGTCAGCCATCGACACAAAACTTCAAAAGCATTTTCTGTTATTTAACTACAGTATCTAGCATGTCATCTGTAGACCGTTCCTTTCTGAGGGAGTACAAGCTGTGACAGTCCCATATTTTATGCATAGGAAACCTCCTGTCTTCCTGTAAATCTATCCATCTGGTATAAATTAGAGTCTCTGTGAAGAGAAGTTTTGGCTTTTGTTTTTTTGTTCATCAGAGAAGAAATATATATAAATATATATTTATATATGTAAATATACTCTCTGTCTTTGGAAATTGGACATGGACAGAATGTAGCAGTGCACAGCAAGGAAAAGAAAAGCACCAAGGAAAAGAAAAGCACGGCATTAAAACCAAGCATGAGTGAGGGAAGAAAAAAATACTTTTTTTCCTACCGTCTCACACAGCATACAAGAGGCCATTTCACACCTTTACATTCTGTCAACAACACATATAAACTTCACATACAAAACCCTGGGGGGAAATTACTAGAAAGAAACTGCACAGACTTATACACACCAGCTTACCACATGGCTTTTTGAGCTGCAAAAGTGGCTTTTCCAAACATCACTCACCACGAGCCATTAGAGGCAGGTTTAGTGGCCCAAGCCCCAGCTGCTGCCACTCGTAAGAACAGGATTCAGGCTCTGCATATGTTATGGCACAGGCTGCAGGCCATGGCAGCTCACTCACATACAACCGAGCTATATAAAGGAGCACTATATTTCGGGCAACTCAGTAGAAAAGCAAGCTTTTGCTGACAAATACAGTCATGCCCTTTCCTTTTTTTCTTGCAGAATAGATGTTGGTAAAGTGCTAAATGATGTTTTGACAACACTGTTAGAAGGCCTGTAAACCAACTGTTTATTCCACAGGCTTGCTAGACCTGGGAGCAGAGAAATACACCTGCAGTGTTATTGTTCTGGTAGCTTATGGCCTCAGCCCAGCAGCCCCTGAGGAGCACCGTGCCAACACTGCTGAGCTAAGCCTTAGCACCTGAGACGTACCTGGATGCTTTACTGACAAGACAAGCAAGCAGCCCACAATAATATTGACTTCTAATGCCAAAGACAACATCACTACTTACTAATATGAGTGCCAGCACCAGAAAGTTGCGAGCATCTCAGAAATAATTCATGCTGACAACTATTTGCTAGCGTTGCCACAGTCTTCCAGAGGAAATATTTTAGGAGCCTGGAGCTGGCACCAGGGATAGGGACAGCACTTCCCCGCACTAGCTGCACCAAGACCTGCCAAGACTGCTGCAGTGTTTTCCTGAGGAATTAATGCTTTTTTCCCTTTCAGGTAATGCAACCGTCAGCTCTCGGGGTCTGTCACCCAGACAGGGAGAATGAATACTGGTCCTTGCAGTACAGACCTTGGAAAGACCAGCCTTGGACCCACACGCTCCCTTGGGGGAGCAGGACTTGCTGAGCACCCTGTGGAGCTGTGGTAAAGCAAGGGGGTTGGGCTCAGGCATCTCACAGCCCTTCACAATAGACACAGTGGGGGAAAAACACCTCATGAACACACAGGTTTTTCCAGATTGTAAAAGGCCACCTACGCAATTCTTTTTCTGCAAATTATAAAATCAACTATGGTCACTGAGAAGTACAACAGAGATAAAAAGGTGCATTGAAGAGTGGCATTCTATGTATGAAAACACTTATTTCTGTCCATATGCATCTTGCAGTTTTGATTTCTTCCCCCATTGCTATCAGTAATTACACATACATAACAAGTGCCAGAGCTGAGGAAAGCTGCATTCATTCACATTGCTGTTTGCTGAGTATGGTTTGTTTGTTTTGCGGGTTTTTGTTCCAGTGTTTGACAAACGGCATTGTAATTGCCAAGGATTCTGGTGACAGCAGCAACAATCCTTCCACAATGTCACCTAGTGTGGCCGGTAATGGTTTTAATCTCATAGACAAGCATTTAACTGCTGCAGTGCCCTTTAAATCAACGTGCTTGGTACTTGAATTAATATTTAATATTGAAAAGCAATATATAGATGTGGCAATGCTGCACATAAATAAACACATTTAATTCAACACAGTTAAACCAAAGCTGAATTTGGCCCACTGTATTGACTTTTGCAATTAAAAACAGAAGCAGAAATAACCCAGCTGCTGAAAGAAAGAAAAAAAAGAAATACGTTGCTGTGGGAAAAATATACCCAAGACTGAAAGAGTAACTTTATGAGAGGATAGGTTAAAACCTGAAATACAAAATACCTGGGTTTTGTGTAGGCTAAGCATTTGGAAAGTGTTTGTGTGATGCATTTCCCTTGCAGAAGACATATGTTGAAGGAAGGCAAAAGCCAGCTTGTGGTGAGGTGAATGAATCTCAGCAATAATCAGGCTCACTGCAGTGAGGTACACCCAGCAGTTTGGGGGCTTTGGGGGGGCTTTTCTTTTAATAAACCCGCTGCCCTTGTAGTTTTCACAAAATTGTAGATTAGCTTGTAAATTAGATCCAAATTATCTTTGTTATATGTGAACGAGGGCAGACTGTGTGTGCATCTATTACCTGCATAATGAATGTCGGAAAAGCAGAATTCAAATTCACACTGCAGCCAATTAAAACAGGACTGGAAGATGTGCCAGGGGACTGCGGAGCTGCCACAGCTCCCTGCTAGTTACTGGTGAAAGTTTTCACCCATGGCCTGTGCTTTCAGTTGTGGACCCATGTGCAGGCCCCTACAAGTTTCCAAAGCAAACACACCATATGCTGAACATTTTCCCTGCCAGGCTTCACCAAGGGCTTCGTTTGCCAAGTGCTGTGCTTGGAGGGAGTGCAGACCACAGCGCAGCTGAAGCGTGAGATCGTTTCTGGGCAAGATGGTCTCAGCTCATGAGAGCTTCCTGCTTGCTCAGATGTCCAGTCCCAGGAGAGAAATCTTGTAAAAATCAGTTTGCACTGAGACAAATACAACTTAAACAACTCAAACCTTCTAAAAAAACTTACAGTCACTGTGTCTGAAAACAAACCTGAGGGTGTCTCTAGCTTCTTGTACCCATTGTAACCCCTTGTCACTCCCCTGCATCACCACTCACCTTCACTTGCATGCTTAATACTTATGAGCAAATTTTTAAACAGTGAATAACTGGGTGACAGAACACCTTTCCCTAGTCAAGAAATCAAATATTCATATCCCAGAGCTATATTACAGTATGTTTCCCACAAAGTTAGTAACTACTTAATGTAAGTTGCACATGCAAGCTTCCAATACTGCCTTTCCTTGCCCCATCCGCAGGCACCATGCAACATCTGCAACCCCAAACAGGTTAAATATTCCAGCCGCTCCAACATGTTTGACAGTTGAGTCACAAGAGGCACTAGGGTCTTTGTACTTTGTACTAGAGATTTTCCCTCAGACGCTAAAAGGTTCAGGGACTGATGAGAGCAGGATTGCAGAACCGAACAGGAGCAAACATCAGCTAATCAGTGAAGACAACACAGTAAACAGCAAAATCTTTTAAGACTGTTTTCATAAAAATGAAATCTTCCTTGCCATAGACGTAACACCTGATTAAGATGGCATTGTGCATTTGGATCACATTACAGTGAAGGAGGGAACTGCTGGGGGGTAATGCCCCTTTCTCAATGGACATTTCATATTGGCATCTCTTCTTTTACAGCTATAATTTGCAATGGTCCAGCCTGTGTTGCACAAGTTGCTTTTCTGAGGAAGGAAATAGCAGTGGAGTGGAAAAACAGTACAGAAGCATCCAGGGAAAGCAAGGTACTTACAATCAGAGCTTTTGTGCTCCTTGTGTTATGATTCAATATTTCCCAGGAGACAGGCTAGTGATGCCTTACCCTGTGGCACAGGAGCAGTGATGTCTCATGCTCAGTGACAGCTGCGAAAGTAAAATTTGCATCTCTTTCATTAACGGCAGCCAAGAGGAATTACATACAAATGGATAAAGGCACCCTCAGCCTGGTGTTGGAGGTTAATATGTCATTGCTGTTTGCCTGTATAATCTCCTGCCTCTGTAAGAGACCATCATGGGCTCCCATCTATATCCAACTTCAGCAAAAGTTTCTCCACATTTGTAATGCTGGGCATTGCTCCCCAGCAGGTGATAATAGGAAGTGAAATAAAGGAGGACTGGTATGTGGGCAACGTAAAGAGGGTGGCCAGAAACAGCGCTTGAAGACTGCTGAGAAAAAATAGTCAGCAGAGGATGAGAGCTGCCTTTCTGCAGGCTACTGCTGGGAGGAAGAGGGTGTTACTCATTGCCTCAGAGACATCTCAACACAAGTGTTGTTTTTTCTATCCCCCATGAAATTTTAAAATCTCCCTTACTCAGGAATGAGCACCGGGTTTTGGGTGGACCATGGCAGTGCCAAGAGTGGTGCCCCAGCACAGGATTTCCCTGTCCTAACAGAGATGGAGGACCAGTGTTCACCATAAGATGAAAGCAAAACCAGAAGAGACCTCATGTCCACCCATGCACACCTGTGAGGCCAAGGATCCCGTTTGCCCAGGACTCTAGGTAGATGCTCCTGGGTAAAGGAGTGCTCTTTCTTTATCATCTGCAAAAATAATGTTTTCACCCCAGACTGCTGCTCTATTCCCACAACTTCTCTGCCAGTTTAAGGACCCTGATGTGTGGCTTCTGATGCAGTCTCCTGCTGGAGCCACCAGCAGCGGCAGCAGGCGTGGGACAAGGATGGTCTGCACAGTCTCACCAGATCCACCATCATGGCATGCTGCTGGGGCTGGCAGGAGGGAGGAGGTGAATGACACAAGAGGCTCTTTTCTAAAGAATGTTCAAAGAGCAGCTGGGGAATGGAGGCATTGCTGCAGAACCATAGGACCCATTTATGCACTGACTATATGAAAACAGTATCACTGTTTTCCCAGACGAATGCTTGTTTCCATAACTGTTGCATTTCCACATTGCCACATGCAAATAACATCTTCATCCTGGGCCAAAAAGGAGGCCAGATACCTAGCCTCTTCCGTGAGCCTACTCCCAGGAGGAGCCACAGTGCCATACCTAGGACCATCAGCCCCTCATGCACTCCACTGTGTTTTGGAAAAACTTCCCAGAGCAGCAACACACAGGCTTTCTCTGCAGGTAGGGACAGAGGATTTCACTGCCAAGTTTGCTGTGCCCAGTTATTGTTTCCATTGATGCTTTCACAGATCCAAAGTTACTGTATTTTTGTCCTGTCAAGTGCAGTGACCCATACTAACCTCCTTCATGCAAATCAATCATCTGCTTATTTCCTTCCACATGTGCTGCCTTCAACAGCAGATTGATAATGAGAGTAGTTAGACAGAAAACATATGATGAGGCCTTCACCTCAGAGGGTGCTGTAGTATCTGTCCCAGTTCTCTTTCCTTTATCTCTGTTCTTAGGCTTTGCCTTTCTCAAGGAAAAAGGAAAGGAAAAGCGGGGGAAAAGATGGTCTTCCTGAAATCTGGCCCATTGCAGAGGTTTTATGCTTAGGCTTAGCTGTAGAAGTAATATATATATTCTTTATATATTGTATTGTTATATATTCTTTATATATATATACACACATAAATATATTTTTTTTATATATATATATATATATATATATATATATATATATATATAAAAGAATAAAGAAAATATCACACTACAAGGCGACAGTCCCTGATAATTGCTTAATTTAGGCTTGGCTACTATACCTTAACAATCTCCCAGGCTATGGTTGTGCCATGGGGCCACAGTGCGTCACATCTGTTGGCTGGACATGCTTGAGCACACACACTTTGGGAGTGTCATAATTGAAATACTCCTTTGCCTCCAAAAAAGGAAAAAAAAAATTGCCTGACGTGGCAATGAAGCCTCAGAAAGAAGTACTTTGGAGGCAGAAATGTCAGAGTGTAGGGGGAAGGTTAATGAAATGTGTGAAGCAACAGAAAGAATTTTCTATTTTTCCCCAGTGATAGCTGGTCGTTTGCACTGAAGTGAGTGAAAATAATTCAAAATCTAAAAGCATTAGATACCAGACATTAAGTCAGAATTACAGTGCTGGAGCAGAGTTGTCTGGAGAATGAAATGCAAGTTAACCATCTGATTGCTATCAGGGCAGAGCACGGACTCCTCACAAGATTTCTCTGGATTTTGCCTAATTTGGCATGCTTTTCAATGGGAAAACAATATCATACTCTCATTATTTTTATTGTAATGCACAGATTTGCATTCCTTTGGCAAGGAGGTGAGGGGCAAAGAAAGCACACCTACTGCTGCATAATCAGGCACCATGTCTTCATGCCAGCATGGGGGATGCACTGCCCCAGTAGCCCTCCTTGCTGCTTATGGCTTGTGTCTGCAGTAGTACCTATCAACCCCAAGGGCAGGTGGTGGCCAAGGAATGACACCTGCACTGAATGTTTGGGGATACACCAGGCTGTGCCAGGGTACAGGAGCTGCTGCCTTCCAAACGAGCAATGCAAGAAAACTCTCCTGCCACGTACTGCTGGAGCCCTGCCAGGGTTTTGTGCACCTACTGACCAGCAGCAGCAGCCACAGCCCAGACCCCACAGACTGGCACAGCCAGAAACGTCCAGTAGGTTCAAAGTGAGGTATACATTTAAGCACTTCACTGAACTGAGGCACACATACCCACAATAAATGTGGTCCCTTTACAGCCTGTGTCTCATCACAGCAGTGAACCTGATCCCACATACTGCAAACCATTTCACTTACAGATTTAGTTTAAAATTTAATGTGAGAGCTTATACTTTCCCTGAGGGCAAGGAAGGTACTGAAAAACTAAATGTACAGTTCAGTAACACAGAATTGAGAAATAAGAAGCTATGTTTGATGGGCATATATAATTGTTTGACATGTGTCACCAAGGTTTTATCATACCACAAAAATGAGGCAGAAGAATGTATCAGGGAACACCTTCAGGCTTGAAATACCTAAATCATACAACTAAGTGGTTCACAAATGCCACCTTTCTTTAATGCTGTCAACAAGAAGTCCAGGACTCATCTAAAACGCACGTTAATCAGAAATAAATCATTAAATAATTTCAGTAAATGGTCTTTGTTGTCACAAAGAGTTTGTAACAACTGTTTGGCATTTGAAATTATTCTGCTCTGTTTCATCTGGCTTAAAAAGCCCAAATCATGGCTTTGGTCATGGCAAAGTTTAGACTCAGATTGCTGGAGCAAATTCATTCATCTAACAATTTCAAAACCAGTCTCCCAACACTGTTGCAATATGTTGGCACTTTCAGAGCTGAAATTTCAGTGTTTAGGACCACCAGGAAGAAGCCACAGTGGCCCATCTCAAAGCCCCACAGCCTGGCTGTCACTGCCCCACCTTGGGGGACCTCAGGTAGATGTACCAGTGGGACTCCTGGAGCCAGGCAGAGGGAGGATGGTGTTGCCAATGCAACACTCAAGAGGCTGTAAGCTGCCCAGTTGATCTGAGCAAAGACCTCAAAGCTCATCAGATGGTGACAGAATAGGTGGGATATCAGATATTCCTGCTCCATGTCCACCTATCACCAAGTAACAGGAAAGCCCAAAGCACAGATGCTCGGCTCAGGGGACATGTGCCAGACCCACAGTTGGTGACTGTAGGGTGTCTCAGGGCTAGGCTGAGAAAGAGTGGGACACTGCTCAGATCCATCTGGTCTCAGATGATCAGAGGGCCAAATAAAGAGCAAGATCATCCACTACATGTGAACAGGCTGGTAACACACAGGCTGCTAGGTGATATGTCTGCAGGTGCCTTTGGCAGTAATTTCATTCTCTATGTTTTGTATAAGATCATGATGAAAAGCTCAGGAAAAACAACAGAAAACAAGTAATGGGTCATAAGAAAGAACAAAAGGAAGGCAAAAGAGAAATCAACATAAGATTTTCTGCTTATTCCCCCGTATACCTATATGAAGACTGGTATACTTTAAATTCTGAAACCATTTCTTAAACATAAGGGGTCCTCAAACTTTTTAAACAGGGGGCCAGCATGTGGATGAAGTGGCAGGTACTCATCTGCGGCTGCTTGGTTTCCCCTCCCAACCCCCGGAGGGGGGGGGTGCACGAGGGGGTCTGTAAATACTGGGGGCCGGATTGAGGACTCTGGGGGGCCATAGTCTGAGGACCCCTGATCTAGCTCATGAAACTCATTATACAGCTTAAGTTTAAAAAGGAGAATATTTTTATTACAGTGACCTTCTCTAGAACTGCTTTGAAAATTACTGGAAAAAGCCATTATCCAGGAGCTACAGCTACATGTGCCTCCACCATTAAAGGAAAATGCTTTGCAGGATCCAAAACAACAACCGAACCACATTGTGAACAAAGATTAATACTGCAGTTACAGTAAAACATTTAATTCAAAAAGCCAAGAGTTTTGGCAATGTTATAAGCTTTCATTTTTCAGGGCACATGCCAACTTCCCATCAAATGGGATTATAAAGAAACTTCTTTCGTGGCCTGGTTAATTTATGATTGCTCATTTCAGGACCTTTTCCTCTGTGTCTTAAAGCTCCTTCAATCATTGCTGAATACTGGATTAGACCAACAACTCATCCACTATGGCAATTCCCAAGGTCCTATTCCAAGTAAGTATTTTTAAAAAAGAATGCAAAACCTATTTAGATTCTGCTTAAAGAAAGTGATTTTTTGAGGTATTTAACCCATCCATATTAGTAACTATATACTCAGACAATAGGTTATCCTTCACTTGTGCTGAAAATTTGTCTGTCCCAGCATGTGGCTCCCTAACAAGGAGGTTATTTTCAAGATATTAGTCAACACAGAAACGTCCATTTCAACTGAAGCTACTTCAGTAGTTTAACTAGGTTGTAATGCATGGAACAACTATTGATGTAGCTGTTACAAGACATTTCCCTTGGCCATTGGAATGACAGGGAATGTGTGAGGGCATTACTTGTGCAGGAATTTGAAAAAGGTACAATAACAAAAATTGTAGGGCTTTTGATACTGGAGAATTTAACACTGAACGCATGAAGTCTTACTGGCAAAAATGCATAATCATCAGTTCACCCAGAACAGAATGCTTTTGTTAATATATCTAATCACACAGAAATGCTCAGGCAGAAGATACAGGCCTCTGTATAAAGCCTTCATAAACAATTCCAAGTGCTTCATTGAATACTTCTGCCATACAAAGTATTAATGAGTATTCTTGCATATGTCACATATTTTGAAGACCTTTTAACTGTTGCAGAATGCTATTTTTGTACAGGTGTAATTATCACTGAAAACACTGCTTACTTATTTTACTATATGTTTAGCATATCTGGTTTTAAATTTCATAAAGTAAAACACCTCAAAAGTCCATTTGAAGACATTGATGTTACATTTAAAATTTAAAACTTCTCTCAGTTCACATTCTTCTTCACCTATTGTATTTATAAAAAATTAACCTTTACTTTCAGTTTCCATTCTTGAACTGGTAATATATGGATTTTACACATCTCAGGCTATCCAGCTCCTCTTTATTCATGAAGGCTACTCCTCCATAGGTGTCATTTTTCCCCCCATTAGCGCTGTGGTGCAGAAGTTGTGCTGGTTTGGACAGGCCATGTACAGTTGTGATACCGAGCACTACCCAACTGCAGTGAGGGTCCTCCTGGTGCTGAGATCCATGACAGCTTTACTGTTTGCCTCAGGGAGTTGGCAAATTCTGTCATGTTTCCATAGTGGGGAAATCACAGCAACAGGGATTGCTGGGGTGAAAACCCCAAAACCATTAATGAGTGTTGAAGGAGGAGGGGGAGAAGGGAAATTCTTTGAGGAAATCAGTGATGTATCTGCACTGCATTTTATTATTTGTTGTGTGTCTCTTTTAACTGTCTTTACAACTTGGTCATCAAGAGTTTAAACTTGTGCTCTGCTTGCAAAAGGTTGTACCTTCACTGGAAGTCCATTTTGTGTGATGTCCACATAGAGGAGCCTGAAGGGCAGATGGTTTTGTACAGCAGCACTGACAACAGTTAAGTTTGGAAACAGGGATGTATTTACCACCAGCTGACAAACCTAAGCCTCAATCCACAAATGAGTCGTTCCTTGTCTTGAATGATTATCTCCTATTTCTTTGATTTATTTCTTAGAAAGGAAAATCGTCAGTGCTATGACTAATTCTCAGTGCAGAGCTAAATTGTGCATCTGAACTTTAAACTTCATATCTGAGATTTTGGCTACCAAAACTTCGTTCCTCTGTTTTCACACCTGTAAGGCTCATAATGAAAAGGCATGCAGACCTCTGGGATGGCTGTCTGGTGGCATTATGAGTACCAGGGGCTTGTGGATGTGGGCACTCGGTTGAAATGACTCAGAGAGAAGGGTACCAGGCAGGGCTTTGAACACTGCTGCAGCCAACTGCTTCCAGCAGGCTCACAAGCTTTCAGGGAGACACCTTCCCTGAGGTCAGTGCAAACATGTGCCCAGGTGCAGCAGCCAGAGAGCAGGGGAGAGCTGGAGCCACAGGGGCTCACTGCATTACACTCCTGTCTTGTTACACTGCTGCGGTACTGCTGGACTGCAAAGAGAAACTGGGGGCAGAAGGGGAGGGCTTACAGCTTGTGTGGAGGTGTCTGGTGAGGTTCACTCAAGGGTGGTGCTGGGGTCACAAGTAACTGAGGGCATACTTTGTACAGAAATAATTTCAATCTCCAAAAAAAACCCCAACATCTGAAAAGAATTTTCCAAAATGTTCCTGCCTGCCTGAAATAAATCCTGAGGACTAATGTATATAATTCCACCTTTTGTCATCTCAGGCTAGTTATATCCCATACATTCATCCTGAAATAAATACTGCTTGCATTAAGCCACAAAGTCCAGTATGCTGGATGTAAAGCACAGAGTGAGAGTGACCTAAGGTTAAGCATAAGTTCTATTTATATATTTCCAAGTGATGAAGTTAATCTGTATGTACAACTTGAGTGTGACAGCCACTAACATGCCATAGCAGTCCAAACCAACCCCTTTAAAGGAGATACTACATTTCCTAGAGAGAGCAGAGAAGTGATTCTGCACAGATCTACAAAGATAACAATAACCGCTGTAAGGCTTTACTGTAACTTCTCAACTGATAAGGCACCATGCAAATGGAGCAGATCATAAAAGACATTCCAGCCTAGCTTCTAGCAAAGCTTTTGAATGGGTTCTTGCTAAGAAATGTGGAAACGCAGAAGATAGCAAAGTGACTAAAGCAGAAAGAGTGGATTATAATGCTATTCATACTCATTCCCTTGATGATAAAGGAAGTGATTTTTTTCTAGATTTGCTCATGGCTGTATGATAAATTTTGATAGTACAAAAATTTCACATATTGCATGTAATAGAGTACTCCTTTTTTTAGCTGAGGGTAAAACTGGAGACCTGGCTCAGGTAAACATAGTTGTCTGTATGGACACAGTTGTCTGAAACCCTGTAAGTAACCAAGTTTTTCTCCTAGCTGTTTCTTACTACAGAATAAAAAAAATAAAAATGTTGTTTAGGTTTGTTGGTTTGGGGGTTGGGTTTTTTTCTGAGGTAGGAGAACTGCATTATGAACTTTCCTATCTGCAGAAAGTGTGTTACAGCCAAACATTTTGAACCTTAACAACATAACTTCTGCAGATGATTTTGGAACACAACGTGAAGAAAAATTTTCCATTTACAGATTAATAGCAAAGTGGGGTGAAATTTGCTTCTGGACAATTTTTCAGTTCAGATATTAAATTAAGTAGTAAAGTACACCACAATGATAATTTGATCCTAAAGACTATAACAAATTCTGAATCACTTTTCTTCATCTGCCAAAAGATTTTCAGAATTTTTGAAAAATTAATTTTGTCAGATGTGAACATGCACAAATACCAAAGCATTCTCTCACAAGACAATTATGCCTACATCTGCTGCTGAAAAGCTAAATATACTTACTTATCAGCTATTATAATTTACTTCTGAATATCAGGACAATTAGAAAAAACTGATCTTACATGTACTGATATACACAAACATACATTCAGAGCCCAGAATTTGCTTCAGCAAACTATACAATTTGTTCCATAGTCAAGAAAGGATTTGTCTGGAAACACTTTATAACCAAGCAAGGAACTGGAAAGTTATTTCATTCCATGATATATTCAATCTCAGGCCTGATTTCAGATTACAAAACTGAATTAGCAATTGAAACAGGCTAGTCTTGCTTTATGCTCTCCTATTTTTTATTTTGCAGAAAATTATACTGGCAATTCAAGGTCTCAAGCTTGCCAGAAGGCTAGAAAACAGTTGTTTACATCAATAGTATTGTAGGCTGAGAAACACAGTAGTGTTTGGGCATGCATCTTTTAGGATCTTTGTACCATTTGTACTCCATTGAAGTATCATTTTAAACAATAATCTGAAAATTTCAAGGACTGAACTTTCATTTTGGACTGCAAATAGTATACTTCAGTAAGATGTACTTTGGAACAAACAGCAAGGAAGAATTAAGAATTCATCCTAGAACCAATAACATATAAAATATATGCATTCATCCCATCATACTCAATGTGGGAGGGGTATCACACAGACCATCCTCTTCTCTCAGTCCTGTATCACCTGCCTTATTCAGCACCCAGGGCAGATGTAGCCTGAATTTGATCAGTCCACAGCAGGAACCTGAAATCCCCTTTCCTAAGTGAAGGCCATGGCCCCTTTCTTTCCACCAGAAGCATCAAGTACCCCTTTTCTGTGGCTGGGGGACATGGCCTTTCCTCCCCAAGGCAGACTGCAACCCCACAGGCTTCACCAACAGCATGCTTCCTCAGCCATGAATGCTTCCCATCTCTCTTCTCCCATTAACACGTTGCTGGGAGGACTGGGATAGCTAGGATACCTGCAAACGGTTGTCTTGAAGCATCTCCATGTCTGTAAAGACCTTTACAGCATCAGTTGTGCTCCAGTGGCATGTTTCCACTTCCCTCCTAAACCCCGTGAGTAAACGCCTCACCTTGAAATGGAAGGTGCTGCACTAGCTGCACAGTGACAGCAGCTGAAGACACTGTGTGGGCAACGACTGGGTCCTGAGAACTAAAACTGGTAGAAAATATTGCCGTGTATTTGCTTCAAAGATAATTCAACAGACTAAATTACAACGGTGGATCTGGCACGTGGGCTTTGAGCTGGTCAGCCAGCACCTCAGTTTTTCTCCCAGTACTTCAGTCTTTCTCCCAGATAGGAGAATGAGCAGTTTTACCCTGTGCAAATGTTACTTCTTGAACGTTTCTATGAATTTTGCATTACTTGTTACTTTTCCAAATGAAAAACTGTGTACTCGTGGTCAAAATCAGGCAGAAGCTTGCGAGAGGAGAACATTGCACTCCACATCTGCTGTGCAGGACACAAAGCATTCTGCTCTTTCTGATACAACACTGCTTGTCGCCGGTAGACATCGTTCATTCATTTACGAATTTTACAGACATACGGACATTTTCCTATGCAAACCTTACTATGACAGGCTTTTTTCCTCCACCCTCCATAAAATTGCTTCCAGTGGGCCAGCAGCGACGCTCACTACTGCCACAGCAATCACAGCCATAGTCACTCATCTCTTTCCCAGACAGAATTTTCAAAATACGTCCCTGAAGGGGATGCCTTCAAATAGCTTAGTCAGAATGTATTTTAGCAACTCACTTTGACACTGGAACATGAGGGACTTGAGTCAGCAAGTCTGCAATGACCATCTTCCTACAGACTTCTTCATTTAGAAGTTGTGGACAGTATGATGTTTGAGAGAATTACTTAATCATGGCATTAGAACATCTCCCCTCATTTATCAGCAAACAGCTTGGCAAAGACCACAGCTGTTGTAGCAGTTGCCTTATTTTCTTTCTTTAAAGTTAAAGCAGAAATTTAGATCTTCCTTTTCTGCTTTAGATGTAATGGCATTTTAGAAAAGTTGTTCCTTCACTGGCAGAGGCACGGTATGTCAATAAATCAAATTGTGTCAATAGATATTTTTTTTTCCTCAGAGGTTTCTGTTACACCTAATTGAAAACTGATTTTTTTTTACAGACGAAATATCTTTCTGGAGCAAGGGGAGGAAGGCCTTTGATATTGGGGGCTTTTCTCCTCTGTTGTTATTCCCTACAAGCCAGTAATGAGAAGCTCAGTGTAGCCAAATCCAAACACTACAGCCAAGCACAAGCTGTTCTTTTGTTGCTGCTGTGCCCCTTGTATTTTGAGCTACACTACTGCCTGGCACTGCGCTGCATATGTCCACAGAAGTGCTGCCAGCTCCTGAGTCACTAGGAAATTGAAACAAAGCTGTGACTCAGCAAAAAGCCAATCAAACTGGAAAAGAATATAATATGCAACACAAGGAGTAAACTTCAAGTAACTTAAAGCCCAAAGGACAATGAACATGGAAGAAAACCACCACTTTTCTGTGGAAGGGTAGTCTATTACAATGGTATCATTCGTCACCAGCTGTCACAGCAGTTAAAATAAAAACAGCTACAAATACACCAGTGTCCCAGATGATAGTTTCTTTCTTTCTTCCTACATGCACAACAAGCTTAAAACAGATAAAACTGTATCAGTATTTGATTTTTACAATGTATTGTTCCTGCCAGTCTGAGATTTCTCCTGTTAAAAGCTTAATGTGCAGGCTTCAGTTGAGCCTGGCTTTGGTCAGCCTGTCAGCTACCCTGTGAAATTCCCGACTTGGAGAATTCAGCTCTTTCCTGACGGCTGCTGGGTGGCAGGAACCTTCCCCTTCTCTAGCCACCTTAGCAAAGCAAGACAGACCGAGGAGAGAAGGGACTCATGCACTGCTTGTGGTTTATCCTTCCTCTCACAGGCTTGCTAAGAAACCCCTGGGGCCACAGCAAGCCTTGGAGGGAGCAAAGTGGAAACATTAACGATTGCACTACTTGGGGAGCTTCATTTCCACGGACCCTGCAGAAGCCAAAAGGGTTTCCACACACACCAGGAGGGTGTCTGGCCAGACCAGCCTTGTGTTCCCAGCCATCAGCTTCTTCCCCAGCTTCCTCTCACTGAAAGAAGCACAGACCTCACCCCACACAGCAAAACATGCAAACTTACTCCCATGCACTAATTAGTCTCAGTGGAGAGCAAATCTCAAAATGTCAGCTCCTGCAAGCCATGCTAACCTATACCAGCTAAGGATCTGCCTTCTAAAAGGCTCTCAAAGGGACATTAATTACATCCAAGTGTGATAGTCTCCACCACAGCTGCCTGTTCAAGGAGAGCTGTAGTGTATGGGGTGGAGAAGTCAACACAAGGTTGAAAATGCTATGTGCTTCAGTGTCTAAACGTTATGTTTTAGGATATTTTCATTTCAGCAGTACCCAGGTCAGGAACTGGAAGCCTGCTCTGAGACACAGTTGTCTCACTAAAGTACAGAGCAGCCTGCAACACTGGACACACAACTCTTACTTTTGCTCACTGTCTTTTGAGCTATTTTTTTTTTTGCTTAGAGTTTTGATTGATGAACTCTGAGAGAAACCTCCTACTCTATCCAGAAAGAGCAAAAGAAAGCAAATGCATGAGGGAATAATTTACAGGATTGTTCCTTTATTTTTTGGAGTGTCTCATGAGAGTCTCATCTCTGACTTGCTCCGTGACACATCTTGGTGACATATAGCTTCCATTGACCTCTGTTTTGCATTACTAGTGGCCATAGCCAGACGCCCAGGCCAACAGCCATCACTGAAAGCCACAGCTAGGCTTCAGTCCCTACCATCTAGCTAAGCTTCTGGGTAACAGCTTTTCAGTTTGACAGTCTACTGCACTTTACGACTGCCCATACATCCACCCTGTCCTTCTGGATCATTCTCAAAGGCATTAAAAAAGAACTTCGCTGCTGTGGTCCTCTTATAAAGCATACTCTTTGCTGGGAGCTGGTGCAGGCAACGATACACTTACTGTGGCATCTCGCACATTTCCAGCTACCAACCAGTGCCAAGAGTTTCTCTACAGCTTCTCTGGAACACAGGCAGCACTGCAGAGCTTTCCCTGCATCTCTCTCTGTTCATCATCTGCCGTGAGCAATAGGATGGGGAGAGACAAACCTGCTCAGCCTCCCACCTCTGCACTAGGTCCCTGCCTGCCTCAGGCTCAGTAACAGCCAGGTGGCACTTAGCTGCCTCTTGATGTGCCTGCAGCACAACTGTTGTTTTACAATGGGAGACAAGACCTGAATCATAGAGGCCAAACCCAAAGCTGAATCCCCCGGAGACCACAGAGCACACTGGTCTGGGGGCTTTTTCCCACCATGCCGGCAAGGCTGAAGGTGCTTTGCTGTAAGCTGAAGGTACAAAGGTTGGCGAGGCCCATCCTGCTGGTGAAATCAGCTAGCCTCTGCTTGACTGGAGACATGAAGGAGATGATGCAGTAGTTTTTGTGTTTTGTTTTTGTTTTTTTGAAGGGCGGTGGGGGTGGGGCCAGAGTTCTGAGGGAGAGAGAGAGAGAGAGAGGGAACTTCAGTGCCCCAGGCAGCAGAGCTAAAGCAGATGGTGAGATCTGCTGGGGGTGGGGCGAGAAGATAACTAGAGCAAACCACGGCCCCTGACCACTATCAAATAATTACTGAAGCAGAGGGATCAGCCTAAAATCAAGCAACATACTGACTAAGGCTGCAGTTTATAAAAGCAATGCTTTGTTAATGCTTCCGTAAGGAGCTCCTGTAAGTTCCAACGGCAACCTTCAGGAAAGAAAAGAGGTGGCTGAGTAGTTTCGATGGGCTACATTTAAAGGGATTTTTGGTGTCAAGTTCCAGCAACCAGTTTAAAAAAAACAGAAACCTGTTGCCTCCACCAGCTTAGGGGAAATTTGCCTGGATAATGCCCATTTATGCTAATACATGCACAAAGCCCCTTACGAAATACAGAATGCCCACCCAAAACAGCCTGGCACCCGAGCGGGGGGAGCAGCAGCAGCAGCTGCTTTTCTCTGTAGGACTTGAAGGCTGAGAGCATTAGCAGCCAAGATTCGCCCGGGCCGCATTTAAATAAAGTCAGGGTGATTTTTATGGGAATCGTGCCCTCTGTTGATGCAGGTGAAACACTTCACCGAGATGGTGCTGTTAGCTGAAGCGCGGCTGCTTTAGTAAGACGTGTTCTTATTTAGGAAAGGGTTGTTTCTGTTTGTTTGGTTTGGCGTTTATCGATACTTTTCAAGTAAGCCCGTAACAGGCGTCTCCTGACAAGGAATGCACTCACCTGAAAAAAGTTTTCCTGGTCACTACTTATGAATTTCCTCCTGGGATGAGAGTGAGAAGAGCAGGGCCATGCGTCCACCTCCCTCTGGGGTCCATGCACCTCAGATAAGACAAGCGGTGTCTTGAGCAAGCAGGAGTGGACAAGCCATGCTCTGCTCTGTGTGTGAGTGGCTATGTTTGCAGTGTTTCAGTGTCTGTACTGAAAAACAGAGTGGGGATAAGAAGAATAACAACAAATTAAATTAAATTTATACAATAAATTAGAATTTCACAAAGTATCTGGATTTCCTCATTGTTCCTTCAGACATTTGTCTTTCCCAAATCATGCTTCTAACAAATATTGTCTCCCAAAAGAAATCAAAGACAATTAAACTGTACTTGTCTTAGCAAATGAAATGTGCCCTATTTGGCATACAGAATATGCCAATATGGCAATACAGAATACTCGTGACTTTTCCCTTAAGTAGTGTTCATTAAGTAAGGTTCTCTAAGCAGATGTGTTATCTCCCTGGTAGTTTTCATTCTTCTAACCAGGAATGCAAGATCTGGCTTGCCTGGCATCAGACATACCATCAAACAAACCATGGGGCAGCCCCTCCAAACAGTCTTTTTTGGCTTTTTGCCCTGTAGCCGCTTCCGTTCAGACCTGGGTGCTGTGTTCATTAGGGAGATTTCTAATGACATTCACCTCAAGCCTTTCTAAAGTCTTACTGCTTAGTGACAATCTCCTTTTTACTGATTTTTAAAAATCCTTTTATTCTACTTACCTTCACACCACCATTTTCTTTTTCATGTTTGTCACACTTGCTGTAGCTCACAGCCACCCTTCCCAGCAATCAGCCACAGGTGTGTTATTTAATATCCTCTGATAAGGATATTTTTTAGTCTTATTTTAAAAAAAATATTACAAGCACTGATTTCAAATCTTGATTCAGATCTTGGATTTGAGTTTTAAGTAGATTAGCTGCAGGGTATGTGCACAGACACACTTGCATAGATAATATCTGACGAGTTCTGTAAAGACTTGCTATTTTCATCTCAGAAGTGAATAGGACATTTGTTATCAGAGATCAAGACATAAAACTTGGGAAAAAGCTAATGTGGTTCAGGCTTACAAACTTTAAAGCCAAGGACTCTGGCATCTACCCAATAACAATACTGGCTGATGCTCAACAGAAAGGAAAAAGTCTTGTAAGGATCCAAGAAACTTTGGAAATTTAATTAAATGTTGAGGTTAAGATTTTAAGTTGATGCACTTAGCTTGACCCTTTGTTTGCATTGCTGCCTGTGCCTAGCAAATGACACAGCCATCTGTCACACAGCAACACTGGCTTTCCCAAGCCTGACCATTTCTCCATAGGGAGATAATATTCATCACCTAATGCCCACACCGGTTATCCCTGGAAGGAGGCTAGCAGGGGAGGCTAACACCTTCGCTTCTTTAACTTCTTACCTGCCCTGTCCTGAGGTGGCTGGGGCTGCTCCTACATAGCCTGGGGACAAGCCTGCTCATCCTGCTTAGACAAGAAACAGGAGACATGACTAACATGGAGTCACCAGGCTCAGGTCATATTCCTGCAGATTTACCATAGCCCAAAGAAGAAATTAATACTTATTCCCAACCCTTAGACACCACACCACGTACATAGTTATGCCAGATGGCCGTGTTGCAGGCAGAAGCATGCACTGCAATGACAGCTTCATTTGGCACATACAATGAAATCCAAATGAAAAAAGGATCCTAGCAAGTCACCACTGCAATGAGACACTGCAGTGCTGCTGACAGCCCCGTTGGGAAGGGACTACCTCTCTCAAAGTAACTCTAATAATCACAAGTGCTTTCAGAAGTGGCACAGGAGCACAGTAGCAAGGGGTTTTCTCATAGGAGACAATATTGGATGCACAATTTCTTGATTTTTTGCTGAGTTTATCAAGGATGTGTATGCTTACATAAAAATGGATGTAATCAAACAACATATTCACCATGACTTGTTATTGCAGAGCTTGCTTATAATTGTTTAGGATAGATAATTACAATATATCATGCTATGTTGTGCACCATTAAACATATCAACAGTCATCGTAGTCATTTCACAAATACAGATATTGCTTTATTTACAATAACTTGGCATGAGAAGAAGATTTAGGGAGTGGGTGTGCAGGAGATAAAACAGGCTTCCCTTAAGCCTTTGCCTGAGAGAAGTCTGATCAAACATGCTTTCCCGTATTCTGTAAAACCTGGCTGATTTCTTTTCAAGCCTGAAAAGTAAGATCATCTCTGGGAGTCTAAAAGTGTTATATAATACTTCATCATAAATTATCAATTTACCTCACAGATAGATTTATTAGTTTCATAGATTAGAAGGAAAGCCTGGAGGTCTCTAATCCAGCCCCATGCTCAAAACAGTTGGTACCAAAATTAGATGAGGGCGTTCATGGCCTCATCCAGTCGGGTTTTATATACCTCCACGGACAGAGACCCCACAGCATCCCCTAACAGCCTATGTCAGTGTAACAACTGTCATGGTGAGGAACTCTTTCCTAATATCTGCTCAGAACAGTATTTCCCTCGGTGCACACTGAGTCCTTTTACCATTTTATCTTGGAAAGGACTTTGATTCCATCCCCTCTGTACCCACCCTATTAGGTGCCTGGAAACAGCAACTAGATTCCCCTTTAGGCTTTTTACCTCCCAGATGAACTTGATTCTCTCAGTCTCACCACCCAGGAGAGGCAAATTCGGATGCATTATGCCACCCCTGGCTCCTTGCAGGGGGCTCACTCAGGTGAAGTGCTTGCTGAGGTGAGAAGCAGCACATTTTCATTCACCTAAACCCCAACTTCTAATTCCTGCTGACTTTTCATGAAGTTTGATTTTAAACTTCAACTGTTTCCCTCTATAGGCATGATTCCCATTCTGGCCCTACATCAGGAGCATGAAAACAAGCAGAGCACAAAACACAGTGATTTGTGCTGCTTCCAGCTCAGCCAAGCCCAGGAAAAAGTGAGTTTCTCTGGGGACAAGGCCACCCCATGAGGCTGCCAGGCCAAGAAGATGTGGCTGTGGATGGAAAAACAGGACTTTCCCATGTTTTTCATGGACAGCTTGCGTTTTGCCTACACCAGTAATGACCTGCTTTTGCATGCCACATTGGGAAAACAAACTGAGAAAAAAACTGGGCACTTTATTTATAAGCCTCTTGGAGAAAGGACTGTCTATCTTGTAGTTTCCGTATAGTACCAAGCAGGCTGTGAGATCTTCAACAAGGGACTCATAGAGAGGTAGTTGTATTATCAGACACATATGAAAAAAAACACAAACGAAGAAACCCTCCTTCTCTTGCAATCAGGGCCATCAATAGCTCAGCACCCTCAGAAGAAACCCTGCTAATTTTAACACTGGATTATGAACATGGGCCTCTTCCCATGTTTAATTCAGAACAGATATGGCTTCTCTGTATCAGCTGTGCCTGCTGCTGCCTGTATTGTAAATGCTGTGGGGATCAGATTCCTCTCACTTCTTCAGATGTCTCCACTGTGATTCCTTAAAAGACAAAAAAAAAAAGTAAAAAAGAAAAGCACCTGGCATCATTTCCAGTGGTCATCATTTTCAAGAGGAGAAAAAAGGCTGAATGAAACACTTTGGGCACAGCTCTAATCCAAAAACTTTCTGTTTGCATTCTCTGTGCCCTTCACAGATTGGGCAAGTGGGTGAGTGCACTGAAAATCACCAGGTGCAGGGACCGTCACCTCCTGCCCTTTGTGTGCATGGGGCCAGGCTGGATTCATGGGCCAGGACACTCCTGGAAGGTATAAGGAGCAGCCACGTTCTGCTGTTGCACCTACACTGGAGGCTTCCCACCCTCACACCCCTGAATAATTAGTTATATTTTTCTTTATGAAGGAAATAGTCTCTTGGAACAACAGTAATACACATCCATGCCCTCTTTGGCACTTGATAGGCAAAATTAAATACCAGCAGTCTTTTCAAAATGGGCATCATTTCGCTCTGGTCTCCTTTGTAGCTCTTTCTTTTACTTAAGCTTTATTAAAAACACAGATGAGTGTCAATGGTGCCTACTACACAACATGCAGCACAGACAACATGGTAGGTAACCTTTCAAAAATGTTTGCTTTCCATTGTCACCATCTACTCAAGATTTGCAGGGCAAGTGGCCAGTTAAATAACACAAAGACATGCCAGTGGGTCACTATTTTTTCTTAAGGCATGCAGAGATCTTTAGAAAGGTCAAACCAAGAACTAGGCTAAATTCAAAATGCTGGTCTCAGAAAGCTGCAGAGTTAGGTCACTTTGGGATTTGGCCTGAGTTTGCACTTGAGACTGGTCTTTAACCTAAGCTTTGCAACAGCTGAAATTTCTGCTTCTCCTCTGGCTGGTCCTTATTACAGCAATTTGGTTGAACACCGGGACGAATTGCCTGCAGAGGCTGTGAAATGTCCATCTGAGGAGAGGCCTGGAGCAACCTACATAGGTGGGTTAGGCAGGGATTTGATCACAGATCCCTGGTGTTTGCCAGCTTGAAGATTACTGTGGCTCCAACACCTCCTTCTGGTTCCCCACTTTGCCTCAGGGCATTTTTCTGACTTGATTCCCGAGCCATCTTAGTCTCCCCTAACCAGCATTGCAATGAGCATCACTTGTGCTTTGGTATGATGTCCCATCAACACCCCAATTTCTTCATGACAAAGGCACTTCAGCAGCACCTGGAGATGGCAGGGCTCAGTCTTTCTATCGCCAGCTCTTCTGTCAACAGCCACAAGATGAACTGATGGCTGATGGGCAGGGGCAAGACAACATGTAGATCTTTGTTTTTTGTTTTTTTTTTTTAAGTTTGGGAGGGATGGATTGTTTTTAAGAAAAAAATTTAAGAAAAAATTTTAAGAAAAAATGCTGCCTCATTGACTGGATTTGGCAGTTGCCAGGTTCTAAGAAAAATACCATCTTCAACCTGTAACAATGCAGGAGCTAAACTTGCTTCTTGCTTTTATTGTGATCAGAGCTAGTCAGCCTGGGTCTCAGGCAGGGAGCTCCCCCATCACAGCTCTCTGGCTGCACTCCTTCCATCTCCTTCGTTCAGCTTCAGGTGCCTTGCATACACATTGCTGAAACTGTTGAAGTTGCCAAAACACCCCCCTCCTGCCCAGCCAGTTCTGCCTTTTCCTTTTTCAAGCCCTCCCTCAATAACCTCCTCCTCCTCCATGACTCCCCACTTGCACCCTTCTCCATAACGCTACCACAGTCCGCATCACCTGACGTACTGCTACGTGCTGCGTTTTACTCTGCAGAGTTCAAAGTGCTTTTCTTTTTAGCCTGATGTGCCGGTATCTCTGGTTATTCCTATTGGTCTTCATTTTCCACAGCCTCCACTCCCTTTACAAAGTCACCACAACAAGAAGCACAGATACTGCTTGACCTGAACTTGTGCCACCCAGTCCTCTTACAGAAATAATGTCTGGTCATTTTGAGATCTTCAGGGGAAAAAGTCACCTTACTATCTACACCCTTTGGATGACTAAAACTTGTAGAGCCAATGTTTTGGTGAGCTACCCACAATGATGCTTAGGTCAGAGAACAGTAATTGCATTCCAGCTGTATGAAACATGCATAGCAATAAACTATGACAGCTGTGTGTGGATTTAAGTAATTGGGGCTTATTATGATGTTTGCTTAGTTTTCCTAACCATCAGTCTGGTTCTGGATAAGAGTAAAAATCAACTTTCTTTAAAATACCCAGTTCCTTTTCCGTGCAGGCTTTATTGAGCAATCAGTGTTAGAACTGCTTTCCTTAAATTTGCTAAAATTTAAAAGCACAAAAGAAGAATGGATTCCCAAATTCAGAATCTGCAAAGCAGATTCAGTAGCTCTAGAAATCTGTGTCATTACTTAATTTAGTGGCAGCAGAAATAGCTGCAATTCTGTTTTGTCCTAGTGTGTATCAACTGCATATCAGTGATGCTTCTATGTATTATATGCTTCTAGCAATTATTCAGTTTGCAATTACTATTTGAGAAAACATATTTAGATAGTCGTAAAATCGAGGAGGCATTTTAAAGTGGCTTAAAAGGGCCAATTATTAAGATACTTTTAAAAATGAAATGTTGGATTCAACAGGCCTGTGAGCCACTGGTAGCAATCACTTCAGCAACAACCACCTCCAACATGCAAGCGAGCTGCTCATAAAACTGCAGCGCTGCGTCTTGGGGGATGTCCCAGCAGCAATGAGCTGCAGCAGCAGCGTGATTCCACACAAACTAGACTTATGGTTCCCTTTGACTTCTTCAGTTGCCTAACTTCAGAGCCAAAATATGTCAGACACAGAATTAATACCAGAATATTTTATTACCTGAAATCAGTAATGGAGTCCAAATAAGGCTCCTGAGCTGCTGAATGTAGCAGCTCTGTTACATAAAGGAAACAAAAGTGCATCTCCATACTGCAATCTGAGCAGAGCTACCTCAGTGAGCAGCTACTCCACCTTACAGTGTTCGAGCCTCAAGCTGAAGGAGAAACCTCTGTGGTGAAGGAGAGCACCAGTGCTATCAGTGGGCACTGCTCAAAAGCTCTTAGACATAACCACAGGTAGTAAACTTGCCCTTGATTTCCATGGGCCAATTCCCATAAACAAAGGTTGGGAAGACTGAGGCATTTTTCCATATTGAGTACGAACAACCACAAGAGCACAAGATGTTTTGGTTCCATGAACTCTGTGTGTGTACAGATCACACAAAGGACTGAGGAATGCCTTCTTTTCAAGCTATAAACCATAGGCCCATATGTCTATTGACATTCTTTTGAAACTTTAATCGGGGAGTATTACCACTGCATTTGCTGTCCCTCTGATTACAGATTACTCTTCTTACTCTGGAACAGAACTGTTTGGCAAGAACTGTATGAAATGTGCACTAGGACTACACCACCCATGTACAAAGATGTTATATATAAACCAAGGTACTAGAGAAGATTAATTCTGTTCTCCACAGTGTAGGATTGTAAACCCACAAGTAAAAGCCCTTATTTAAGGAGGAAGATGCCACTTTTTGCTCTAATTATGCCTTATATTGTTGTTTCTAACATATGCAGTAGTCAGGGTGATTACTGTCATTATAAGAATGTGTTACCTCAGTGTAACCACAAAAGGGTAAATACAGCACGTATTTATAAAGTGTTGGGGAGGTGTCCAAATTAGCTCAGAGCAGTGCAACATTCGAACACTTAATTTAATACCTGACACTTTAAGTAGTCATGGCAGAATTATATGAGCAGAATACTGCTGCCATTCAGTGAGAGATACTGATGTAACACTGGAACAGCACACAGAAGAGGGTGCCAACATTGCCAAAAAGGAAGAATTCCTTCAAGAGAGGTCTGTATCTATTTTAGGATATTGAAGAATTTTTTATTAAAAAAAAAATCATTAAATTTGCAGTCAGGGTCTATCAAGTCAATTGCAGAGAGTCCTGCCACCAAGAGGTTTTCCCTCTTCCAAGGTTGCCCTGTCAGAGGGCTGCTCATAGATCCTCATCTATCAAAAGCCACAAGGGTGCATGGCACTGTTGGTAAGGTAACAATGCCCCACCATTAGGAAAATCCCTTTGTTTAAGTGGTCCCAAGAAGATCCCCCAGCAATGCAAAAGAATTGTGGCTTTCTTTTCCTCTTATCCCCTGTAGTACTGTAGGTCGGACACTACTTATTTCCAAAAGACCACAAAGGTCATTCAACACTTAGAAAATGGTTTAGAAAAGTTAATTTGTTCAGCTGTGTAGCAGAAACCCCATCACATTCCATAGAGATAGTAATCAGCTCATTCAAAACCCATTGTACTACGAAATTTTGCAATAAAGAATTTACAAAACAAACCTTCATCAAACCATACAAATCACGATACAAGAAGGATGGGAAGAGAATACTTCTGAGACAGGTTAAAGTACTGCCATAGTTAATCAATCTGACCCAAATGATTATCAAATGACTGCTACCCTCTTCCTAGGATTGGCTTCAGCTGAAGCTGATGTTAGTGCAGAGATTTGCATCAGGGGCAAAACTGATCTTACAAGAGCTGTTTTTTATCAAGACAATCAAGATGACTGCAGAGGACAAAGGCAAAGGAACAAGAAATGTTTCCTAATGAGCATATGCTACATACAGGTATAGCAAAACACAGTAAACCATAAGTGATGATACCTTATGTTGGTGATTAATGCACCTGCTTGCTTACCATTTGATTCTAGCAAGTCCATGGCTGAGGTGGTCTCATTGGTGGGCAAGACAGGAAGGTGATAGCTGGTTCTTTTCTTTTCCTTTAACTCTTTTATTGCTAAATACGCACGGTAATATAAATAAATATAAATATAAATGTAAATATAAATATAAATATAAACATGTACATTAACGCCTATCAGCTTCTCTATGCACAGGCCTGATCAAAATATCTATATGTGACACCAAAATCATCCTAGTTTGAGGTCAATTTATCCTAGTTCCATATCAAAGTTTTCACATAAACTGTAGCTTCCCCTCAGTAAGCCAGTAACTTTCTTTGAAATTCTGTATGTCAGCAAAAGGCTTTCCAGACCTGTAAGTTCCAGCAAAACAAACATTTAAAAGTTTATGCTTGCACACAGAGGTACATGATGAAGTCTGTGCCTTAGCCTTTGCTGAAGTGTGAGCCTGTGTTAGCCTGAGGAGGTCTAGGGCAGGACGTTAGCAGTATTACAGCTATTTTGGCAGCACTTGTAACTGGAGTATCAATGTAGGGCAGGAACCAGGTACTGTCCCCATTTCCCATATTCCTGTCCTGCTCAGCAGGTGAAGCCACAGGTAGGCCAAAGGCAGCTTGTTTATGAGCAGCGATGCCTCATGCCTTTCTGCTCCGACTACAAGGTGCATGCTTTGCCCTGCTTTTGCTCTGGTAAAACACATGGCTATGCGTGCATCTGGAAAAAGCAACAACCCTAAATCACCTTGCACTGAGAATTATCTCCCAGGAAAAAGCAAAAGACTGGCAAACGTTAACCCTGCATGTTAACATACGCTACTTTGCCTTCATCACTGCAGCATCATGAACTTTGCATAGAACTGAGTTGTCAGGTGAAAGTCTTTAGGAGGCAGGACACTGTCATCCAGCAAGTCTGGGAGCTGAAATTCTTGACTTCCAGAGAGCCTGTGTGCAATTCTGACTTGTATCCACAGGTGTCAGTGAAAGACCAGCACTTCTGAGTTTTCTGGAGCACAAAATCACAGAGTTGGATTGAGCCACAGGACTGTAACATAGCTAAATTCCAGGGCTGTAGGCTCATTACCTAGAAAACATGCAACTTAAAAAAGACTTCATAAGACAATTTCCTGGCAAACTCAGAAAAGACCATTCCTCAAATGAGGAGGGCTGAACAGATCAGCAGACCATTTGCCTTCTGCACCGGTCTAAGTTTTTCCTTTGTGCCGTGAAACCCTGCCTGTTTTCTTCATTCCTCAGGCCAGACACCTGCAGTTTCCTCATCCCGTAGCTGCTTTCATGCCTTAAATTCCCAGAGTGTTTTCCCTTCTCTCTGTTGGACTCCATAGGTCCAAACTCACCTTCTGTGCTGGTGCTGGAAAACTTCTGCCTCATTTGTGCTTTTCTACACCAGCCCCATCAAGTTTCTAGTTAAAGAAAAACATACAGAGAGCCTTCTGCAGGCCCTTCTAATTAAGGATTCCCAAACTGCTTTTGCTGCTTCGAGAGCTACTGAAAGAGTGGCAGAGAGCAGAGCTCATGTATGAGACGAGAAGCACCTTAGAGTGGTTTTTCACACTCCTTGCTCCAGCCTGGGCTCACAGTATACATTTGGCCCTTGAGGGCACCAAGACAAGACAGATCTTACGAAGAACTTAAGGCAAAGAGGGGGTGTGAATGCTTACAGCTGTCTTCAGGGACATGCAGCCAGCTAAACTGCTGCATCCTCCATGGGGCCTGCCCGTGCGCGATGCTGCGGTATCTGCATCTTTGTGATACCAGTCCAGGCAGGGTGCTCTTTTGAAAGCAGGTGCAGGATAAAATCATCCCCCACAGGAACCACCTGGGACCACCTGGGGATACAGCTGTATCCTGATATATGCCTTGTACACAGGAGCTACAGATGCAGAGGGCAAAAAGGGAAAATAGTCTTTCCCAAGCAGATCACTGTTCTGTATTGGCCTATCTGTATGAGCAAATGTCTGATTTTTCATTTGTGAAAAAAAAACCCATGTCATACACCCTTTCCCAGGGCAATGTGCACGCACTCCTCATCACAGCCTGCCCACAGAAAATCCTGTCTGACAGGGAACACACTGTGGTGCTAAATCACCCTCCCTTGTCAAAACTCAGCCACAGATTGAGCCGGAAGGCAGCTACGTGGCTGCTCTGACCATTTCGTGCCAGAACCGCGACTGTCTTCAGTTTTGGCTGAGAGTAGTGCTGAGCATCCCCACCACCAGCCACCGAGACTGCAAAATCCCAGCCAAGCCAAGGCACCAGGGACCTCCTTCCCCTGGAGCAGGTTGCTGCTCCCTGGGCAGGTGCTCCCCCCTGCAGGGTGAGGCTGGGGCAGGTCTGCTTTGCCTGAGGACCCTCTGGCCAGTGTGCCTAGGAGGGGTGGCCAGGTGCAGCTTTTCCAGATGGCCAGAAGCGAGGTTTGCTGTGCCTGCAGGCTATGTGGAAAGAGTAAATAAAAGGCGTGTGAGCGCCACCACCCATCCTACGAAAGCTCTCACTTCTGAATGATTGTATTTTCCTTGACTTAATTTTTATTATTCAAGATTTTAAAGCAATGTAATTCTTTAAAATTTGAGTGTTAAGATGGAACTGAGGTGGAGGTTACCAGTGAAACCCATGAAATAATGATTGTTGCAGTAGTGATGCTGCCGGCACATTAGTGAGGAAAAAGATTATGCGCACAATCATTTCTGGTGTGACCTTTTTGTTTCCCAGAGAAGCAGATAAGGTGCAATGCTTCAACCGTACAGGTTGCTTAGAGAAGTGGGAAGAAGGCCATCCCATGGAAGAACATGGGAAGTGGTTCCCTGAGTGAAGGACATAGTATATTAAGAAAATTTCCTGCTCTGCTATGAAAGTTAGCATAAACTCTTGCTTCTGTTTTTTAAATACCACTATAATATATGAATATATAAATAATTATATATTAATATACATAAATATTGTGTCCCCATCACAAACCCCTTTTTAAATGAAAAATTCATGTTTAAATGCTGAAATATGGTAAAAGTTTCCAAATAAAAATAAGTGTTCGTTAAATAAGTTCATTTTATGTCAAGTGTGACCAGATGTCAAAGTGTATTATGCTAGCTGCTGTATCTTTTGAAAATGTCACTTCTGACTGCTCAAAAATACTTTGGATGCCACTGGAAAAGCAACTGAAGCAAAATTACAGTCTGCACAGGTTTGTAGTAGTCTGCACTATTTGCAGTCAGTGAAGCAGCTTCATGCTTTGCAATTTACAAATGATAGTTCTGATTATAGCAAATCTCCCCATTGCCATTCTCCATTGTAATCTAGCACCTACACAGTATTCAAGGCAAAGATCTCTTCTGTTTTTGAAGCCAAAATTATTATATTCTGTTGTTCCACTGAGATAATTTGGGGGTTGGTTATTTATTTTCTTTATTTGGAGGAAAAACTTTTCACTAAAACTAACTGCACTCCCATTAATCCTGCAGACTATCCCTACCATGTGGAAAGGGATATTTGGTGTTCGGTTTTGTGTTAAGACAGTGAAACAAGATCCCTGTAATGTCGTATGTGGTGGAAGGGGGAAGAATCAGCAGCAAAGCCATTTTACTTCAATTCTATGTCAAAGACAAACTTTCCAAATCTGCTATCAGCTTCAGAGGTCCATGAACAGGTATGTGGCACATGACCTAAATCAGCACGTTGCAGGCCATGGTAACACCCATCTGCCTCTCTAAGGTTGTTTCTGAGCCCGGCAGCTCTGGTCCTTCACAGTGTTCAAGCTTGCACCTCCAAACAGTGGTCACCTGTGTGCCGGCATTGAGCTGAGCTGAGCAAGTGTCAGGTATTCTTTATTACGGTGCTGGGAGCATGGGGGATATCTCCTCCTAAAATGCTCACCTTATCCTCAAATACATGTTCCTTATGTTCTGCATAATCATACATATGCATTAAGTTTCCCTCAAATCCCAAAATATATTTGATTATTTCCCAAAATTCCTTTACATTGGTCCCTCCTTTTTTTGCATGTGCATGGTTTTCTTCTGAATTGAGTTGAAGGGTTGCTTTTGCAACCAACAACCATTTCTACATACTTCATGACCTGGTTATCTCAGTCTTCTTATGATGTTCTGTTGGCAAAACCTGCTAGGTTTCCATGAGATTCGATTAACTCTTCTCTTTCATTCCTGGTGTTCCTTTCAAGTTGGATCATAAATCTCATCCATATGATACCAGGTCTTCTTGATCACAATCTAATAATTATACTGATACAAGGACTCCTTGGTTAAAATCTAATAATTATACTAAGGCTTTACTTACACTAAGGTTATACATTAAACTTCTGCTATTGGTGGTGTCAGTAGAGCTACTATAGCACCATAGCAGGGAGGCGGGTGGAAGGGCTCAAGCTGAATCCCAGTTTGTGGAGCTGCAGGAAGCTAGTGGCAAGATTTTATCTCTTAGGTGTTATTGCAGGAGATGTTAATGGCTCCTCCTTTGGTTTGGTTTGTTCAGGTATCATTAGTCAGGTACAAGGAGATTTCACAAGCAACTACACACAACGTAGAAGCACAAGGCAATCACTTCATTGGCTAACACCTGGGAAAAGCACCTAGGAGGTAACAAGCTGTTAAGCTGAGCACTAAAGTGTTCACCACCCCTATCAGGCAGGGTGAGTGGCCAGGTACCTGAATCCCTGAGCTATGAACAGTCCTGTCTTACCACCTGTCTGGCTGAGCCAAGGCTCTGCAGCTGTGATGTACCAGAGCGGGGACTTGCACCCTCGGCAGACAGGCAGCAAAACCCTGGGGTGGGGGAGGCTTACGAGAGAGACAGAGAGACACTATTTCTGAGCTCCTACCTCTGGGATGAGTGCTAGTGTTTCTGTGGGGTAGGTGGAAAGCACTGTGCAGCCTCAATTGTTGAAAGGATGACAGTGTTGAACTTGTTTTACTCCAAGAGGTTTGCTGAAGGTCTTTTGGACTCTACACTTAATCAAACAAGGTTTCTTTTGAAGTAAGGTCTGAATTAGGATTTATGGATTGCTTGTATGTAGGGAAAACAAATAGTAGAGAACCTGTCAGCTACTGCTTGCTTTTGCAATCTGTGATGTTGCCTAAACTCTCGAATTAACTGTATGTTAAACTAGTACGTGCACAAAGTTGAGGTCAAGCTGACCCACCCTCCCAAGTCATCAAAACTGATGAACAAAAGGACTTGTAATCAAGGCAGTCAACCCTGGGAAACAAAGAACAGGTAACAACAAGAACACCGTTATCTCAATTATTCAAAAAGAAGCCTTCAAGTGAGAAAGTTCTGCATGCAAGAGGAGACTAGTTGATAATGTGTTACAACCTAGAGAACATTAGAAGTAGGACAAGGGTAATTATCGTAGCAGGAGATCCCCAGATACCCCTGCTCCCACCCCCCACCCCCCCCACCCCCCTCGCAAGAGGGCAAAACTCTGCTTTGGAGTGTGCATAGTTGGTAAAAAAAATCAGTACTGCTATCGGAGGATGTGTACTAATTTCTATTAGAAGCACAAAACTTGTAACCAGTCCTGTGCGTGAATGAAAATGAATATATAATGTACTATGAATATGCAAGTACTCTGCTGTATATAATGTGTACCCTCGGGTAACTTGGTGTGCATGTTAGGAAGAAAAATCCCCCATGCACTCAGCGCTGCAATAAACCAATGTCGGCTTTCTAAACCATCATTTGGTTTGGAGAGTTTTGCTGGTTATGGTTTTCAGTAACAATGCAACACCGCAGGCAAATGTGACCTCTGTGTAAACAGGAAGCATGTAAGCAAAATAAGTTATTTTGTGACAATACTGTATGATTTATTGTGCATTCATGTTTTGGAAAATTCTTAGTACATATAATCAGTTGCAATCTACAAAATTTATGCATATACTTTTGGATATAAAAGAAACTAAGTCCAAGTAATTTTCTGCTCTGCTCTGCTTCTGGTGCTTTTTTCCAAATATTATGGTTATTTGAAGGCAATGGTTTTATTGATGTACGTCTGTGGATGTCTGTCTGAAGAGATCACACACAAGTTTGCACTGAGTTGCTGCACACCAGCACTGACATGCAGAGATGAAAACAGAGATAAATTTGCTACAGCAGTACTGCCCAGAGGCTTTCTATAGCAGCCTTCAGTAAATGCAATAATGATTATTACAACCTTCTGGAAATAACCAAATTATCTCAGATGGAGGCTTTTTGTAACTTTTTGAAAGCAATAGAACTACATTTCAGAGCTCTGAAAGCGAGATACCCCATGGTACTGAAAGAGCAAAGGGGACAATAAAAATTACTCTTGCCAGCTTATTAATGGAGATGTTTGTTCACACTAGGTGTTCACCAACTTCTGCAACTCCTGTTTGCTGAAAGTGTCCTGTGGCTATTACAAGTGAGAAGGCCATGTTCTTTGCACTATTGCATAAGTAAGCCATCTCTTCCCTGAAATTCTTCAGGAAAAATAAATTCTTCAGGAAGCACAGGAAAAGCAACAGCACTTCCAGCATTTATTGCACTTTTGTTGAACAAACAAAGAATAATAGAGTATGTTTCCATCTGAGATCACACATTACTGTGGGGTTATCTGGCAATTCGTAAACTGCAAACCTCTATAGCGATACAGGTGCAAGGGTATGTTTCCCGTATTGCAGCTATTCAGAAATACCAAAATACAGCCTACACACCATTACTTGGACTGGATTACCCAGTCTCATAGTCAACTGTGCCACAGGCAAGGACAATGCAGCTGGCCCTGCAAGGAGTGATGCTGTACTCCAGGATGGAGGCACCTGCTCAGGACAGCCAGCATGGCAAGCCCTGCCTGACCAGCCTGGCACCCTTCTGTGACAGAGTGACTACATCAGTGGACAAGGGAAGAGCTATGGATGTCGTCTATCTGGACTTCCGTAAGGCATTTGACTTATGTCTCCCAATTGGAGACATACAGATTTGGTAGGTGAACTATTCAGTGGATGAAGAACTAGTTGGATGGTTGCATTCAGAGGTTAGTGGTCAATGTCTCAATGTCCAGATGGAGTTTAATGACAGGTGGTGTCCCTCAGGGGTCTGTATTGGGACCAGTACGGTTTAATATCTTCATCAACGCCATAGTGGGATTTAGGGTGCCCTCAAGTCTGCAGATGACACGAAGCTGAGTGGTGCAGTTGACACTCCTGAGGGATGGGATGCCATCCAGAAGGATCTGGACAAGCTCTAGAAGTGGGCCCATGCGAATGTCATGAGGTTCAACAAGGCCAAGCGCAAGGTCGTGAAACTGGGTTGGGGCAATCACCAGTATCAATACAGGCTGGGGGATGAAGGGGTTGAGAGCAGCCCTGTGCAGGAGGACTTGGGGGTGTTGGTGGATGGAAAGATGGACATGGAACAGATTGCCCAGAGAGGTGGTAGATGCCCCATCCCTGGAAATATTCAGGGTCAGGTTGGATGGGGCTTTGGGCAACCTGATCTAGTGGAAGGTGTTCCTGTCCATGGCAGGGGGAATTGGACTAGATTGCCTGTTGCAGAATGGCTGTGTGATCACGGCCATGACTCCCTTAAAGATCTTTGTGAAACAAAGTTAGCGTAAGTTAGCTGAAGCAGGCCTTGCAGCTGTGCTGAGGCACGCTGATAAGCAAGCTGAGAAAAACACTGACCTTGTGCCTAATGTTGTAAATAACTTTGAGGAATTCGCGTAGACAAGAGAGAAAAAAATATATGTAGCTAGCTATCCGCAGAAACCGCAAGTAGGAGGACGTATGAAAATGTAACCCTTTAGAGCTTAGCCAATTAGCAGATGACTTGTAGGCATAATTAACTGGAACTGTATATAAGACCTAATCGCGCCGTAATAAATGGAAGCTTGCTTTATCACTCACATTGAGTCGGCTGCTTGCTTCCCCTCGCTCGTCGCAATTGCCTTTAAAAGTCCTTTCCAACTCAAACCATTCTATGATTCTACAACAGGACAGTGCAGTCTCTGGGGCTCTGTCCACCCCAGGAGGCTGTTTGTGCAGGAAGCCGCCTCCCACTAGCTACACCAGGTCCACCACACTGCTTCAGCCACCATTTTATGGTGGGTAACCAACCTTTTTGACCATATTGTGAGGCAGCATAATACTCTATGTGCTTTCCTGGTATGCAATTGTCCTACCCAAGGGATAAAAATGTTGGGGGGGGGTTTAAGACCAGCAGCAGTACCAGACAGTCCAAGACCTGTTCCCTCCTTTTGCACGATGAACATCATTACAGTGTAAGGATGTCGGGAAGGTATTTGGGGCAAGAAATGTCTGTGAGCTTTGTCATACCTTGTGTAAGCACAGCCGGGGCTGTAAATACTGCTTGCTTGCTCTGCTTGTCTCATGACTGTGCAGGGAACAAGGATAAGATGCCCCAGCTGCAAGCCACTGTGTAGATCTGGGGAATGCTTACAGAATTAACAGGATGCTTATGGATTTCTGTGAAAAGTGCAAGGCCTGCATGGGAAAACATCACAAATGTAAAGTTTGAAAGTAAGGGCTTTGCTGTGAAGAGATAGGTAACATAAAACAGCACCAGTATTTTGTGCCCATGATCAAAACTCCAGAGGCAGGGCAGGGCTGTTACCATCAATGATGTGGGATGTATGCAGGGAAGCAGAACGTGTACCCCAAACTACATTTTCCCTATGAAGTTAGGATCGTGTGCCCTCTGGGATGCAGAAAAAGGGGCAAAGAGGGAAAATGTTGAATGGGAAATGGGAGTTTAAAGAGGGCACTTGTCTCATAGACTTAATTCAGCTGCTTACAGACACAAACGTTCAGAGCTACATTTTCCTAGCAGGTAATGCCAAAGACTGTGGTGCCTACTCCATTGCTAGTCAGCATTTGAAAGAAAAAATGGATTTATCACTCAAAGTGGTGAACTCCTGTGCATGAAAGTCAGAGGCCTAATGATGCACTTCACAAACTCTAATTTTTTTACCCCAGCATTCCCCAAGTTTTGAATATCAAGGTCTGCCCAGTTTTTCAATACTGCTGACTATATAACTTACACGGGGCCTCTTCCACCACCAGAACATTACAGGTGTGGGTGGCATCATACCTGAATAGTAAAAGCTATTCTCAGCATGGCACAGGGCTAGTCAGGAGAAGATCTCTGGCCTGCAAAAAGAGCTATGTTACTATTGCCATCAGTAAACATTTGGAGGAGGGCCTGAAAACTGTACAGGAATGAGATTATGGTGATGAGCCACCACACACTCTGAGAAAGAGGGCAATGAAAATGTGGAGGTTTATAACTGAAGAGTTCTATATGGGTCTTCCTGAGCTCCACAGCAGCCCTCACAGTGCTGTGCTTTGTATTGGTAGCTAGAAAAGTGGTGATAGCACACCAGGCCTTCTGCTGAGCAGCGCTTGTGCTTGCACTCATTTCTCATTTCAGACATATGAACTCCAGCACCCTCATGCACATCCTAAGCAACGCTGATACTACAAATCATACACTTTTAATGTATTGCTAACATCTGACTTATTTTATACTAAGGGGCTTGGACAACAGAGCACAAACAGGATTTTGCCTAGCTAAAATATACAGAAAGTCATCCACAGGAGAAAAAAAATTGCAAACAATCTAACACACAGCCCAAAAGCTTGGACATGGACACATTTTGTAGAAGTCATCTACTAAGATTTCTCAAACTACATACCACTTACATTTCCCAGTCATCACTTGTCCTAATTATTGTGAACTAAAGGGGGAAAAAAAATCTGACCTTTTGTATCTTAGCTTTGTTCTTTTCCATTTTATTTAAATAGCACATGGAATTTCTCTCTTTGTCCTGTTTTTTGGGCTTCTTTATTTCTTACTTTACAAATCATTCTTAAGGCCATGCTCCACCTGGTTGCATCTTTCTTCCTACCTACCTGCTTGCTCTGTGTGACTCGAGTATACATTCTCCTTTGCAGATAATGAACATGGATATATTTTTGGTGCAAAGTCTGCATTGTATTGCTACCGATAATACAGTATCATGGATTCAATCTCAGATAAAAATACCCTCCTCTTGGGCAGTAAAATGTAACAGTGTCAGCTTTGTTTTCTGTGCATGGCATGTGCTTTTCAGCAATCCCAAACAGTAAGTGTGGAAAAGAACTCCAACTTCGATAACCTGCATTTTAGGACTATTGGTTATAAATACAGGTCTGTGACTGTGATCATGTTATGTGCTACGTGCAGCTAAGGTCTTTTACCCTGTATTTGGTCTGCCCAAGGGTAACTTCAGCTCAGTTTGTGCAGTGCCTCACACTACTCACATGGGGCCAGAGTTATCAGATGAGAAACTGCACAGGCAGAAAAGGTGCCATCACTGTATGGAAATGTGGGTTGAGAGAGGAGGATTTCAGGATAGTAGGGAAGATAAAAAGACTAAAAGGTTATCAGTAATTTTTATTTTTCTTAAGAATATTAACAGCTTTTCAGATTGCTATTTAAGAGGTGACAACTAGGGAAGTGCACTGAAACCCTTAAAATGGACATACACTTCCATTAACATTATGAAACATGAAAAAAAAAAATATTCTGAAATTATTTCACTCACTGCAGAAGATAAAACGCTCTTATGATCATGTTTTCCCAAAGCCATGGCTCAATATCTTTTTTACCTTGAACTGGAACATTTAATTTAATTTCCATCTTGCTAAAAACAAAATCTTAATTAAAATTACAGTCTGTTGGGGAGGGGTGTGGGAGGGGGCTTGGTCCTGCATACAGATGAGTAATTAGACTGCACTTGATATGGTGGTTTCCCTTTACCACTGGAAGATGTCTTACTTTCATCAGATAAATATGGAAACAGAGCACATCAGAGCCTTAACATTAAGTTAAAGATTCTTTGAGTTACATCAAAGGAATTAGCTCCCACAGTGAAATGACAAGTTGCACGGTCCAGAGCCTGGCTTTGTTATTGTACAGTTATGAGTATGTGGCAGTGGCAGGGAGGTGGAAATCATCAAAGCTGCAACACAAAATTTCATTATTTCTCTTCTGTTCTGACCCTCCCCCAGGAAACAGAACAGGACAGTAACAAATGTTCTTTGAAAAGAGAATGTTCCATTTAGCAACAATTTGTAAATGACAGGATACAGCAGAATTAAAATTGAGGTATGAAAATGAAGACTCATTGGATAGGGGCACCCATGCTGAGTGTGTCTGTACTGGAACGGCCCTGTCCCTATCACTCCTGGTACACAACCAACTGGAGGAGTACAGATATGCAACCTCTCTCCTTTTGTCACTGCAGAGTTGAGAGATGGGCAAGCAATAGCCTTGTAAGAGCTGCAAAAAGCTGGACAGTCCCCAGTTTTGCTCTGTGTATCTTTCAGGTGTGTTTGGGCTGTTCTACCATGAGAATCAGGCAGGTCTGGTGTGGCAGCTGCCCCTACACGCTTTGAACCAGTGGAAACCAGGTGGCAGAAACACAGCTCTCTCCGTAAGTCGTCATTGCTGTGTGATGAGGGAAGAGCAGATGAAACTCACAGAAAAGTGAGGGGAAAGACAACAAAGGAAGAAATACAAATACATGAGCTGGAAAGAGAGGGAGGAAGGTAAGAGGTAAAATGCAGGGATAAGGGACCTGAATCAGCAAAGCAGGTAAGAAGAAAAGCACCTCCTTCTAAAAGTAGTAACCCTTGTACCTATCTCATAAAATATGTAGTAAACAATCCCAACATATAGCAAGGAATATTTATTTACAGAAGACGTTCACAGCCTTCAATAAAGCACATGCCAGCTGGTCTGTGATCCAGGGCCACCTCCTTTCGGTAGGAGCTGGGGTATACAACCTGCCCGCAGAGTAGTTTGAACTGAAAGTGTAAGAACATCTGGATGCACGTTGGTGAGGACTGCAGCTGTGAACCTGAAGGTTCGCTGAGGACACCTGGTGTGTTTATCTTGCCAGCTCTGCACTTTTGTTACTAGAAATGTTGCCAAACCTGAGGCAATGTGCTGATAGCATGGTTTGTCTTACCCAGAGTTAGTAAAGGACTTAGAGAAATAAGGTATTGTAATAATCATAAAAATTCTGAGAAGAGGGTGTTATTGGCAGAATGTGATACTGTATTCATGGTGAAATGGCAGTCCTCTAAATTCCTTTGTCTTATCTTCCCACTGATTTAGCCCACCTGCTCACTTCTGTGGCTTCTGGGATTTTCACTGCGTTTTGAATACTTTAATTCAAGGAGTTGCCTTACAAAGAGAAGCAACTAGAGAGACTCAGTGCAAACTTGTACAGCACTTCGATTCGTGCTGAGTTCAAGGCAGATTTTTAATGAAAGACAAGTAATATTCATAGGCACCTCTCCAACAACCAGACATTAGTTTATTTTGCTTTTTGGTAAAAACTAAACGAGCAAGTAACCTTTATGAGATGACTTTGAGGATCCACATCCAGACCACGTTAGGCAAATAGTCAAAAGTCCCTCACTCACTGGTAATCATTGCATGTTTGTAGCATGACCTTCTTTGTCATTCTGCAAAGAGTAACATAGAAACCAATGCACTTTCTGCATGATTAAAAAATAATTCACAGCTCTGCTTTTTCAGCAGGTGGACTGTGATGATTTGGAAGAGCCATCTCTTATACTGGTGTTTCACAGAGGCTAGACAGTCATTTTGAGAGACATACGACGACTTTGTCTGTTTCCATCAGGCTCCATAATTGCAAAATAGTATCTCCCCTTCCTCCAAGGATTACTAGGTCAGGTTCTCCCATTCTTTGGGGGCTGAACTTAACAATCATACCTATGGGACTTAAGAACCATGTCATAGACTCACAGCATAACTCAAGTTGGATGGGCCTCCTCAGATATCTTGTCCAATCCCCCTGCTCCAAGCAGCATCAGCTAGGGCAGGTTGTCCAGGACTGTGTCCAGCTGAGTTTCAAATATCTCCATGGATGGAGGCTCCACAAGGTCTGTGGGCAACCTGTGGCAGTATTTGATCACCCTCATGGGTTTATCATGTTATTCTGTGTTCAGATGGAATTTCATATTTCAGTCTGTGCCCATTGCCTTTTGCCTTGTCAGTGGGCACCACCGAGAAGAGCTGGACTCCATCTTCTTTCTCTCCCATCAGGTATGTTTGTATATATATATACACACACACACACGTATCAGTAAGATCCCCCTGAGCCCTCTTTTCTCCAGGATGAACACTCCCAGCTCTTTCAGCCTCTCCTCAGAAGACAGATGCTATAGCTCCTTAATGATCTTCACGGCCCTTTGCTGGACTCACTCCAGGCATCTCATATATTCCTTGTACCCTGCTCTGTTGCACCTTCAGCAGATATCTGGGCAGTCAAGTCCCTCAAGAGGACAAGAGCCTGTGAATGTGAGGCTTCTTGCATATGCCTGAAGAAGAATTCCTCTACTTGTTCTTGATCAGGAGGTCTATAGCTGACACCCACTACAACATGACCCAGGTTGGTCTGCCTGCTTAACCTATAGGATCTTAATTGGTTACTGACTCACCCCAAGACAGAGCCTCATGCATCCCTGCTCCTCACTCACATAAAGGGCAGCTCCTCCTCCTTGCTGTCCCAGCATCTCTTTGCTCAAGATCATCTATCCATCAGCAGCAGTCCTTTTTTATCCCTACACTGCATGCATTAGTGTAGAGGCTTTTCAGAGAGGCACCCAAATGTTCTGATTCCCCAGAAAGGGCATGAGAGTTGTCCCTTTAAGGTTGCTCCCCAAGTACTTCCTTCTTTACATGCCCACTCTTAAGGTGATTCCAGTGCCCATTCTGTTTGAAGTCTACAACTTTGTACACTAAGATACTAGATGTAGAATAAATAAGATTTAACAGATGTGTTCTACGATTTTTGGACGACTTCCAGCTTGTATTCTAACCATCTGAATATCTATTTCTGTCGGGCTCATGATGTGTTCTCCACAGCCATCTACTCCTACTGTATTTTACAAAAAGATTTGAGCATGAAGTAAACAGCAATGTCACACATGATGCATATTCTCTGAGTTCAGTTCATTCCTCTGAAGATATCCTGCAAAACCTGCAAACCAATCGGTGTGTCCCAGCATTAGGTCTCAGCAGTGACTGACTGTCCTCTCTGTGCTCCAGCCAGCCATTTCCACCTGCTCCATCAGTGTCAGCTAGAGGCAGAGCTGGGAACTCATTCGGCTGAAAAATCACTCAAGGAAAAAAGGTTATTCTGAGTGACATCCGTTCCCCAGACTGCCCCTGGGAAGCTGCCACTACCACGGATCAGTGGTGGTGGCAGCTTATGTCTGCATTGTCATTGAGAAGCTGTTTGTGAAACCAGACGATCACACTTGGCAGCAGAGCTGCTTCACTAGTTATTTTTCAGCTGGCTCAGCTCGCAAATTAGTTTCTTTTTTGCATGAATAGGTGTGCTGGCATGCTGGAGAGGGTGATGGTGGGGTGAAAGCAGCAATGAGCAGCCAAAGACATGGGAAGCAGCAACTCCTCAAGACGCCTCTGCAACCACAGGCATACTTTGCCAAAAAAGTATTCCCAAATCTTGGCTGAAGTGCAGACTGTTTTTGTAGCTTGCAATTCAATTCCCAAATGCCCAAGTGTTATCAGCCCCCAAATGAGTATCCATATTACCTTCTACATCACAAAGATCTCTGTGTTAAAATTTTTTTGGCATTTTTTATTCCTTGAGGAAATTTTTTTTCCTCTACTTGGAATGCAAATGCTATCTGTTACTCGTTCAAAGTTTAACACTGTTTTATCACTTTTGCTCAGAAGTCTTAAATAGCTCAGAATAGAAGAAACTCTGGCAATTTTTGACAAGATCTAGTGCATTTGTACTGTGCTCAGCATGCCAAAATTTTATTAGCACGTGTTTCTCTAATTTCTTCACATCCTTCGTGTTTCCAGAACTAGGAGAAATAGAAAAGTAACTTTTAAAAACTCTCAAATTTGCCACTTGGCTGTGACCTCAAAACGTAGAGCATTAGGTTGAGCTTCAGTGCCGAGACTGTAGTGAGGGCTTTACCTTTTCACTCTGATTTTGTAATTCATACAATAAAATGAGCAGGTTTTTATGTAATTGGCTGTGATGATGGCGAGCTTGTCTGGTGGGATTAACTATTTTAAAAATGCTAAATAATTTATTTGTTTTAACGCATTTTGTGTTTGAGTTAGTTTGATGTGTATTTCTTCATTTAAGTATAATGGTTTGATCTCCTTCCACTGTGGATAGAGGGCTTCCAAACTTGTGTCTGTATCTTGCTCTCAAATTGGTCCTTACACCAAACCAGGATTTTAGACACCACTGGCTCATAGAACCTAAGAACCTAAGCAAATTACTGGATGATAGCAAACTTTTGCAGGTATGCTTTAGATAATGAAGATAGCTACTGATCCGGTTTTCTGCAATGAACAAAAGTATTGACCAATGACATGATTTGAGGGAGTGATATGCTATTAAAAAGCCAAAATTTTAATAAGATCTTATACTCTTCCCTACCTTCCTCCCAAGCTGAGATCTGTATAGGACTTTTCCAGTGTATGTGCAGACATGCTGCATTTAAGGATAACAAATAATTTCAAAGAGCTGTTGTTTGATTTCTCCAAAATGCTTGTTTTCTGCAAAACATTATAATTTGCTGCACATCACAAGTCTGAAGAATAATAGCAGATATAAAATGCTGCTTATCAGAGAAGAACTCTTTTCAAGTTGAAGTGTTTTGTAGCTGAGAACTGAAAGAAAAGAGAAGTTTCTGACAGCTAAATGCCATAAAGATTGTAGGTGCACTTCCTTGGAAGAGCACATTCTCTGTCATACTTTTCATTACACTGATAATCTGTAGATAGTCTTTCCTGACCTCAGCATTTCCAGAGGAAATGATCCAGAATAAATTTATCATCAGAAAATGAGATTAAATGAAGCTGAAGGCAAAGGAAGCTGCAAAGGAAGGAAGTACTGAAAGGTAACTCGGGAACAGGAGACCATACCAACTTTTGGCAATAAGCAGAGTCAAGAGTTAAAGGGAAGCAGCATTCCCATTTCAGTAAGCATGAACAGGACCTGTAGAGTTCAGGAAAGCGAATTGCAAACAGACAGGATGGAGTCAACTAGAAAAGTGGAAGATTGTAAAAAATGTTGAAAAAATAAAAGTACTGGATACTCTCTCTAAAACGTAGCTATCTTCACTAAGTAACACAGTATAAAGGAGGGATAGTCTGCAGTGTTTCCAGATTGAGGTGTCTTACAATAAACTAGCTGATCATCTTGAAAGTAATCAACTTACTTATACATACTGCTTGATACTAATGGAGAGGTTACACAACATATAGTAGGTAACGTCTAAGATTCATTTAAATGATTCAGCAATGAAAGTGGACAGCAGTCTCTTAAGTTACATGATTTCAAACAGATGAAAGGTGACATTCTGTGACATCCACAAATTTGGAAAAATATAGCCAGCTGCCTTCTGTACCAATAAGCATCTGCCCTCATGACAAAATCTTTATGGTAAACAATAGCATGCTGTTAGAGAAGAGCTTGCTGCTAGAAAGCAGAGTAATATGTATTAAATGTTGTGTTGTATCTCATGGTTGCCATGATAAATACTGGCAATTACATTTGAAGTAATAGGTACTAGACTTCTGCCATCTGGGCAATTCCAAAGAAAGGAAGGACTTAGATCAAAAGGCACCTGTGGAAGTCACCTAACCCAGACTTCTGCTCCAGGCAGAGCTAACTGCAAAACTCAGCCAAGTTGTCAGATTTTGAAAATCTGAAATGGGAGAGACTGCACAGCCTCTGTCCCAGAGTTGCCCCATTTCCATGCTTCCTTATTGCAGCTTTTACCTGTTCACTTTTATCCTTCTACTGTTCTACTTCAGAGAAAAGTTTGGCACTCCCTTCTCACTCAGCTCCCTCTAGGTGGTGGAAGACTGCTTTAGTTTCCCCACCTCATCCTGCTCTCACTGGGCTGAACAAGCACTCCTCCCCTAGACTTTTCTCATACATCACATGCTCCAGCTATAGCTATTTGAGTTATCCTTATCTAGACTCATTCAACTTCATTCATACCTGTTTTATAATGGCTGGACACTTTATTGCTGTTAAACTTGAAACATTGCTGGTTTCAAATAGCAAGGCAGCAGCAATAAAGATAGAAGTTGGCTTTGCAAAAAGGATTGGTTAAGAGGTAGGAAAAGCTGGGAGAAGATGTTGATAAAGAACAGGAGTGAAAAAGAAATTAAGTGAGAATGAGAGAGAGACAGCAGCACTTCTGCCTGAGAAATGAAAAACCCTACCCAGAATGAAGGTATGAAATGTCTCTCCTGTGGGTGCACAATCAACAACTACACAGGTGCCAAAAGATGAAGTTCTGCCCTTTTTTCTGCCCCAGCTGCCTATTTCTAGCTGCTCCTTCAATTGGGTCCAGGAGCTGAGCAGCTGCCAGGTGAACCAGATCAGAGGAAAAGGAGAAAAAAAAAAATAGTTCCCCTCTCTGATTTCCACTGTGCCCATTTGAACATGAGTGCTAGATAAAATGGGAAGGGAGGGAAAAAGGGGTTGGGGAAGACAGAGGGCAGTGGCTCTGAGCTGGGTGATAGGCACATAATCCCTTGGGTAGTGGTTTGTGCTGACTGAAGAGCTATAGCATTTTTCTGGAAAGCTAAATTTCTTCCGCACGGTGTTTAATAGCAGCTGAGGAGAATACACAAGACTTCAATTCTGCTGCTTCTTCACAGTCAGAATATTGAAGGTTTTGACGGATGCATGTCACTGAAAAATCTAGAGGCTAAGTCTGGACACAAGAACTGGTTCTGGCTACATGCAGTAAGGAAAATATAAAGACAGTGCCCAACTGCTGCATTTTCAGAGGAGAAACTTCTGAAGTTGTCCTTTAATAGCTTTCGGTATGCTTCGGGCAAATGAATGGATTCAATGACTAGGATGTGATAGTAAAGGCAACAGATACCAGGAGCGTGGGACATCCTTCTTATGAGAACTAGCATGGATCAGGTAAACAGCAATAGTGATCAGTGGTAGACATGGGTGCTGGCTGGGGTTACCATCTGGAAAGAGGGAGCTGGGGAGGCAGCTTCTAATGAGTTAGCAGGGAATACAAAGCTTTAGTCATCAAGCTAGCAGTGTGGTGTCCTGCAGGTTTATGGCTACTGGCTGCAGAGAACAAACTATCAACAACAGAAGTTAATTAAATTGTTGACACAGTGAATTGGAGACCAGGTTCGCTTTAAACTTTGCATGTAAAATACCTCTGAAAAGCTTTTTATGCCTTCCCGCTTTGGAGGCAACGTGCTGGGAAGGAGAGGAAGACGGACTTTATTTCTCTCAAAGACAACACCACTGTTTTAGTTAGAGTATGCTATATGAGTTCACAAGACTGTAAACTGTGGTTCAGGTTCATCTGTTATTATCAACGAGTGAACTTCATAATCCTTACTGGGTTTATATCCACCTTTTGTGGAAGCCTGTTTATACAAAATGTCTTGGGAATACAGGACAGGGAAACTAATTACCATGGATGTGCACGCACTGGCTTTTAGTCCCTTGCAATTAAGCTGTTCTAATAGCTCTAACATTTTTTCTCTCCTGATTGTGAAGTGAATCAAGAATTTCCCCCTTCTAAGCCTACTCATTTCCAGGCTAAGTTTCTTCCTGGCTATACTTTTTTCTTGTGCTTCCATTGCTAATGATTTTAATAGTTCTTTTTTCCTCCCCTTGGTGTTCACTTTTGAATGTGTTTGTTGACAGCAACCGTATTGCCTCTCAGCTTTCATTTTGCTGGGTACAACATGTCCAGCACTTTCAGTTGCTTCCCATACAATGGGCTGTTTATTCACCTGTTTACTTAATAGTGCTTCTGTGCATCTGCTGCAAGCTCAAAGGATCCTCAACCAGGATCACTTAACTTGTGCATGGCATTATTGCCTTTGAACATGGATATCAACAATTTTCCATGCTTGTGGAAGAGATCTTTCCTGATGCCTCCTATGGCCGTATCTGACTGCATTACAATTGCATCACTGAGCCATGATTGTTATCAGCAGTACTGCAGATTTATTCTCTTTCCCCTTGTGAAGCCATAAATGTTCCCTGTGAAGAGTTTCTCTTTCTCTGTGTAGTCCTGTTGGTCCCTGGGAGCTTGAATCAGTCCGGTACAACATACATTCCCTGCCTCTTCTGCTCACTGCCAAGAGCATAATTGATAACTTCACATTTACTCTTCAGTTCCTCTCAAGTCATATACATTCAAGATGGAGTTGTTTTTTGACTCACCCAGGCTTTGCTTTTGGTTGAGCTGTTTTCAAAAGATAAAGTTCCTTTTCCTTTATTCCCACTTTTTTCCAATTTTCTGTTAACTTGCTGCTTTTTTCTTGTGATTTCCCTTCCTTGTGTTTTCAATCAAAAGCAGTGGCTTTCTTAGCTTCTTTTTGAGTGTCTTTGTATCATCCACCAGATCAGCATCAAATACCTTAAAGATCTGTCCAAACCAAAAATCTGTGTTATATCCTATGGCCTCACTAGCACTGACTCTGCCTCCAGCATCACCACCAGCTTTGGTTCTTCTCAGGGTTTCCAGTACCAGCCCCATCAACTGTACTGTTTAAAATCTTAAAATTTACTCCCCAAAGAATAAAGGTAGCCTTTGATACCTCTCCCACTGTGGTTATAGATCCCAGCAAGGGGTAAGCAGCATGGTGCTGGACCACAAGCATGGTCTCTACCTCCTTTATGAAGCCATCAAGGCCAAACTGAAAGCAAGAGGAACAGTTGATACATTTGGACCTCCATGTTGTTTCAGACCAGGTTGTACCTTAGGAATGTATAGATCAGTCTGTATCATCTTCTTGACTAGAAATAGTGTTCATTCTGCTTCTCTGCACCTGTTGGAGGGGCTCAGCCAGTGACTTCGAAAGAGGCCCACTGCTTCTTCTGAGGTGGGAAGTACCCATTAGTCTTCTCCAAGTGTAAGGCTGGTGATCTACAAGGGCGGCAGAGTTTGCACATGCATTCTGTGCAGCTGGAGATATTCCTGTGTCATATATGGGAGGGGATCTTCAAACAATGGCAAGCAGTGCCAGTACAGCCTGTACCAGCCTGCAAGGAGAATGGAGATCCTTCCTGCAGACATGAAGTTAGTCAGCTTTTGCACTTGGATATCAACCTTTGCATGCACCTGCTGGTGGTGCATTTCAGATCTTGCAGCCCTAACAGACATTTCTCCTCGAATCATCAAGATATCCATCTCCTGCACTCCATTTTCCCATACAGCAGCCATCTAGGTGCAGGCCTCCTTGCTTTGTGCATTAATGAGCAGTGTTGTGTAGGCACTGCCTGCCAGGATCAGCAGTTCTGGTTTCTGAACTGAAAACTGAAGAACACTAGGACTTTGTTGATGCTCTGCTGATGTTTCTAGGTCCACTCACCAAAATGCAGACCTTCAGCTCTAACCTCCCCTTGTTAGACTCTCCATAGTACTCTTTTTGCTGATTATGGTTGACAAATTCTCCCTCAAACATGCCTGTTCATTTGCACAAAAATATGAAAAAATCACGCAGTGCTACAGGCTACACCTTTTTTAGCTTTTTTCCATGGGTTTTCCCAGCCACTGCATAATAGCTGCTTAGGCCGCTGCACATACTTCTTTCTTTTTGTAAAAAAATTTTCTTTCGACTTTTTATTTCCTTGTGATTTCCACCTCCCTCATTTCCTTTGGCAAATCAAGTCCGCTGTAAGTGCTGAAAACCTGCTTGTTTATAAACTTGACTGAATGAATGGCAGACTGTTGAGGCTTCCTTAAGTTTGGAATAACTCATTTGGTTCAATTCAGAGATGGGTAAACCATTGCAAACAAAAGCATGTATCAAAGCACGCACTGCAGTTACAGAAACAAATGCAGATATTTGTCATTTCTGACACCATATTCACTCATGAAAATAATTGTTAAAAATTATTTGAAAGCTTTGCTACCTAGAACAATTTGTTGGTTTTGTGCAAAATTCTGTCACAGGAGTCTGTCAGCAGGGCTTTTGCATCTTTCCCAATTCAAGTTCTGAAAAGGTACACCTATAACAATTAAATTCTATCTATCTGTTAACATCTGATATTTGATTGCAGAGCTTAGCCAGCCTACTGGAATGACGTCAAATAAGAAGAGTTTCAGGAGGTTCAATCTAATTACATTATAATATTTAACCAAATTTGAAAAAAATGGGAACTCTTTGTTTTAATATTAAACCTCTCAGCACAGTCAAACAGCTAGCTGTAATCTTTTTGTGCTTTGCTGGAACCAGTGCAGCAGTCCCTTCAAAGTTCACTTTTAATCTACTTTTGACAAAGCTGCTAAAGCCACACAGCCAGGCCTGAAGACCTGGCTTTGCTCCTGCTGCCGCTGGCAAACAGGCATCAGTGCCAACAGGACTGTGCTTCAGCGCCTTCCTCACCATGAAAATAAAGACAGGTCAAACCAGTGCCCAGGCTAGTCCACACCTGTCCTAGAGGAGGGCAGCACAGTTCATATGGGCAGCACCATATGTCAGCATGCTTATTTGAATCTGTAGAAAGTATATGTCTTGCTTTGATTTCTTGCACAAAAACATATTTCACCCTTAAGTCTCAATTAAAAAAGTAAAGAAGCTTGATCTTAGGACAATTGTCTTCTGTATGAACAAAGTATGTAGAGGGAATGAAAAGAAATATTTTTTTTAAAACTGACATATAAACTTTGAATGGAAAATACTGCTTTTACACTTTCTCCCTCAGTATAATTTTTCCCAAGATGTTTCACACTATCATTAAACAATGCAATCAGCTAATTACATACAATAGCATCACTTTCTAACTAATTGGTGATTGTATACTAATTTATCAGTAGAAGTCTGCCAAAATCCTTGTGTGTGTAATGATGGATTACAAAACCTTCTGTAAGACGAACACTTCGGTTGGCACATGATCTATGCTTTCGATGCCTGATGAACAAAAAGGAACTTGTCTCCTGTACAGAGGCTCCTTATTCAACAGCGTCAAAGTTACCCATGCTTGCTAAGCAATGCTGTAAAATTGTTTCCTGCTCAGAAGACATGCAGATACAGCTGTCCTTGAGGCACCACTGTGTAGTAAACAGTTGGTAAAGAGCGAAATGGAGATAACCGCCCTACGTACCCTGTAATTCACACTGCACAGCTAATGCAGTCACACTGTTTTACCTATGGCTCTAATTCTTATGCCTAGGCAAGTAAATAGAAAAGCCTTTTGTTTGGTGATTTATTATTATTATTATTTTCATTTTCATTTTCATTTTAAAAGCTTTCGTTTTTACTGTAGTCTTGACAATTTTTAACCTTCAATCCTACAGAAAGAACCATAATGTCTGGTTTGATAGGAATGCATATGCGGTTCACAGCTTTCCCAGGCTTTTGGATATCACATTAGATGTGTTATTTTTAAAGATTTGAGTATGAGAAAAATACAGCATGCCTGTATTTTAACAGGTAGAGCTTTCCTTTATAACTTCTTGCAGACAGAAAAAAGAAAGTCTAGTGATATCTTTTTTGTCACAGGGAGTTAGCACTCTGTTTTTGACAGAAGGAAATTAAAAGAAAGGAAGTCGTCACATCTGCTGAGAATCCCTCATGTTCACTGCATTTAGGTTTTTTTAATATACAAGTTCTGATAGATTTATTAACAGCCATATAGGCCAAAGGTAATTCCATATTCATTAGGGAACTGCCTAATTTTGTGTGTGATTTTTTCTGACATTTTTCTAGACATTCCACATCACCCTAAAGTATTGAATTGTTATCACAATTACCGTATTTAATTGCTTAGCAAATAAAATTATAACAGAAAGAATACCTGGAAAACATGGATGTGTGAGTTAACAAAAAGCAAATCTAAATATTTGTTAAAACTAATTTTTTTCTCAGTGATTTTAAAACTTAGTATCTAACTTCTTGTTTTAAGTATTAATATTTATTGCTTGTTTATTCTACCTGGTTCTGGGGTAGACTATTCTCAACTGTTCAGGGAAATTTTCTAATAAAAATCCTGTAACTTACTATTTTCAATCAAATCATTTCATCCCTGCTCCTTTCAGGTATTCGCTTTTTGAAAAAAATTTTGAAAAATTGAACTCGGTTTCCTTTATGTAGGTCAATCATTCATTCATAAATAGCAGCTAGACCTCATAACACCACCATGTCTTCAAAGACAAAGAGTAGTCCTTGCTGTGTTCACACATCTAGGTTTCCATAGGCATCATCAAACTCACTGGCTGGGAACTGATCTATGAAATACTGTTTTGATGTATTGCTTCTATTCTCGTTCACTCTTAAACTCTCCTGTGCTCTCAAAACCATTGTAATTAAATCAGGTATGATATGGAGAAGAGACTATATCTGCGGAACTTAATTTCCTATGCTCTCAAGTGCATATTTTTAATGAATACTAGACTTGCTAAAGAGAGACTCATTAGTAAAGCTACACTGAACTATTGACAGCAATGTACAATATTCGTTGAGTCATTTATTACCAATAGATCATGTCAGCTAAGGGTGCTAGAAGGTGAGAGAAGAGAAAAACAAAAGAGGTTTAAATGCTGAGTTTTCATTTCATTAGAATACAATACGTTTCAGAATAAAGCAAAAGAGATAATCTTGAAATTTCTGGTAAAATAGCACTTTCTAGTAACAGCAGCACATGTGACCTATAATATGACATTATCTTGCCTCATGTACTATCATATGATATGCAGCTGGTAGGTACTCATACTTCTTTCATATTTCCATGAAATTGTCTTTTTTTTATTTTATGTTTTTTTAATTTTTCCATTTTATTAGTAATTTTTAAACATGTTTGTCTTTCACAACTTTCATAAAAATTTATATGATGTCATGAATTTCTTTTTGAGTAGCATAATTCTAGCAACTGGTTTGTGAGAAAACTGCTTTACAGGTTTCAACAGGATACAGGATAAGCAATGACCTTTCCAAGTGAAATGCAAATTGCGAAACAATCACAGTCATCAAATCATCCAGTGGAACATCCATTAAGTTCATCTTCAGTCAGACTTCCTAAGAAGTGCTTTTTGTGCGTCTGGACTGCTACCTTTTGACCTTGGTCTGCAGCCAGTTCTACTCAGCAACATTCACACCGTGTTAGCTATTCCCTTTTCCCACCTGATCCTCATCAGAAGCAACTTTCTTCCTGTTTTGTAAGAGAAACAGGAAATCTGCGCGTCCAGCCTGATGCAGTCCAAGACACTCACTGCCAATAAAACAGTCTAGCTGCACAGTGTTAGGGGAATTGAAAAAGGCCAAGAACAACATTACAGAATATCTTAGGTGACAGAAAATAAGAAAAATAATAGAGCCCTGAAAATCAAACAGCATTATGGGGCTATTTCAGCTTCTCATCTCCTCTTGTTTTCCTTTATATACCTGCTATGAGAGAAGCAGTTATCTGAAGCACTGTTCTCAAGGGTAAGATACCCATAGTCTGTTGTCAGACTTAACTAACCCCTTACAGAAAACACAAAACTTCTGTAACTTGCAAAACCGGGAAGACCTGCAAATGTGAAACAGCTGGCAGATATACAGCTTCCCATAAAAGCAGCTCCTTTACTTCTTCTCCCACAGCACCACACAGGACTAATGCCTCACTCCCCAGTCAGCTCTCCATCCACAGCTCTCATGCAGTGTTGAGCAGCCCTCTGTTCACTCCACACACACACACACACAGTCGCACTGTAAGCCTGCTCCCCCCCAAGAGGTGCACCTTCTGTCTTCACCATGCTGTGGAGCCAGTGGCTGCCACTGACAGCTCTTACTTGCTCCTCCAGTTTTTTTAGAGTTACTAGAGAGCCCTCTGGGATAGAAAATGAATTTATTTTTCCAAAGATGAAGTTTATCGTGCAAGCCAGGTCTTCCCCCCATTGTGAGGGGTAGCCTAGTCACTGGCTTTTGATTCTTCTGAGCGATATAAAGATTATTTAATCTTTGTAAATTATTCATTAAAGATTTTTCAGAATCTCTCTTTTTATGTTTTTTCCTAGTATAGAAAGCAAATGTGTCTGAATCCTTCCTTTTTTTCACATAGCCAGAATATAATTTCCTGTCCAGCTTTTCCTGTAGCAATTAACTCAGCCTGCAACACCACAGATGTGATGCTGATATGTTACAGCTATAAAATTAAAACACACAGTTCAATGAGTACAGATTGATAAACAGAAAATGGGAAGTAAAAGGTGTTTTCATCGACATCATAACTTCAGTAAATAGTATGGTAGCAGAAGGACAAGTACTACAGAAGGAGTGAATAACAATAATTACCTGGATAGTAGTCATGAATAACACAATATTTCTATTTATGTCTGTGGGTAGCCTGTAAGACATGAAAGATGAAAAAAGCAGAAATAAAAAAAAATATTTTGTAAAGTAGACTGTGTTTAACTGATAGGGAGAAAGTACAAATTACACAGGAAAAATGTTGTTGTAGATTGAGTTGGATCTGTTAGCCTATGGAGAAAACAAATTGCAGGAAGAGCATTTATGAATATTTGGAACAACAAAGCACAAAGCAAAGGCAATTTGGGAGACAGTTCTGCGGTAGCAGGGAGATGAACTGGTCGACTTCATATTAGGCAAGACAGACGTGAATTATATACCTGTTTAAAGAGTTCATTTTACTGTGCTTCTGTCACATGCTTACACCTTTGTAGTTACTTTTCTGGAAGAGCAGCTGTTGCTGGTGAGCAGGCACCCAGCTTCGCTGCCTTGGCAGTGGCTCTGAGGGGTTCTGCTGGGCCCCCCCTGTTTCTTGTGCCCCCAGCCTCCACTCCCATCTTCCCTGCACAAACTCCTAGCCTCCACACATGGCTTTACCCCTCCTGGTCACCGCTTTTTTCTGTCACAGCTGGGACACTTCCTTTAAAAACTTGAATTTTGTGAAACCATTGGCTAAGGCAACAGTCTTCTATGATCCCCCAGTCCCTGACAAACCTGCTTCAGCACATGTGCTAAATGCTTTCTCATCATAGTGGGAATTTGCTCCACTTTATGCCTTCTCCAGTGGAGCAGTTCTTTTAAGGGAAGGCATCTGTTTGCTGTAGACATCCAATGCTTTTGCAGCTGAATTTTTGCTGTATTTTGCAGCTTGAACCATACTAAGCAGTATAGGGAGGTGTGAGCTGCATGTTGTAACACCCATCAGCCCCAGGTTAAGCAGCTGGGGAGAAACCTGTGAGCAGTATTCAGAACCCAGCATATCTTTGTGGTAGCCTTACATCTAGGAAACGTGCTTGCTAAGAGATGTATGGCCTCCCACTGCCTCTTCTGGGAGCTCAAGGACACACTTTGGGGCCACCCTGGGTCCCAGTCAGAGGTGCTGATCTCCTGGACTGCACAGAGCATGCAGATGCTTAATGTCAGCTTCCTATGCTCGCTGCCCCAGGGTTATGGATGGAAACACCTAGTGCCTAGACATGTAAAACCTTTGTTGAATCTATCCTGATACCTGTCTGACACTGATATTCTTCAGTGTTGCCTTATCTTGGCGAGACAGAGGGAATAAGTGAGATGATAGACCTCAGAGAGCAGCAGTTATTATTAGGATAAGGGCTAATGGTTTTAAACTAGAAGGCAGATTTAGATTAGATACTAGGGATAAACTCTTTACTGTGAGAGTGGCGAGTCACTGGAACAGGCTGCCCAGGGAAGCTGTGGATGCCCCATCCCTGGAAGTGCTCAAGGCCAGGCTGGATGGGGCTTTGAGAAACCTGGGCTAGTGGAAGGTGTCCCTGCACTTGGCAGGGGGAGCTGGGACTAGATGATCATTAAGGTATCTTCCAACCCAAACCATTTTATGATTCTGTGATTCTATGATCTACGTATGCCTATTTCCCTTCTGTGTAAATGCCTGTATGTATGCATATGTAATGTATAGATACAAATTTATCATACATACCTCTGTATATCCATCCTGGCTCATCCTCAAGGGCTACTGGAACACATCCTCCAGAAAATGTGTACACTCACACCGTGGAGTGTTATCCCTATGGTAGGCATCCCTATGAAAGCAGCCCAAAACCTGCCTGCAGTGTAGACACATGAACTGAGAGCACATGGCAAATGAACTTGTCACACTTACAGCCATGCTTCAAAGCAGTACTGCCGTCACATGGAGCTGAGTCTTTACTGTGGGATGGCAAGAGCAGAACTCATCTTCTCTGTAGGGGGCCTTCATTATAAAAAAACCTAAAACCAATTAAACGTACCAATACACAACATTCACTCCCATTTTTCTAAGAAGGAAACATAGTACAGGAGAGCTCACTGTGAACAAGATGGACTGTAAACTTGCATGCCACAAGATAAAAATTTTGTATCTCGTTACAAAATACGCATGTACAAGATTCAGAGTACATGAATGTACATCATGTACAGAGGAGTTTTTTCTTATAATAAGGACCAGAAAATTAACTTGGCATTCAGTTAAGATGCATTCTATAGTCCAAATTTCAAGATAATCTTTTTTTATTATTATTCCATAAGAAATAGTACAGACCACACTAGCACACAATGCTGAATTCCTTAGACAAATAAACAGGTTCAGTTCCTCTGTGTATCTGTACTCTGCTAAAATGCTGAACAATGCAGTGGTCTTACCTGCAGCATTAACTCAACATGAAGTTTCACTGGGTTATCCGCCCTCAACCTCCTCTGTGAAAGGTGCAGTAAAATTGGTCACACTGAGAAATAACACCCTGCTCTGCACCCACGCCAGACTCCTGTGCAGCAGTTGGGCTGCTGGGGAAGCACCCTGTGCCGACAGTGCTGCAGCCGCCTGAGCCTCTCTGCAAACTGCTTCACTGCAGGGTGGAGAATAGTCAAATTGCCCTTTCCCAGGCAAAAAGTGTCATAGTCCAGGAATGTGTTAAACTTACCTGATACGCAGCCTGGGGTGAATGCTGAAGCCTTTCTTCCATGGTGACAGAGGCCAGATACAGCCTGGAAGCGCACAGTCACTGTAGGCATCAATCAAAGTATTGCTTTGGCAACAGGAGAAGATGCAGGGCTCAGGATCCAGTGACAGGCTTCTCAGCTGTAGGTCTGTGTGAGGGGAAGTCAGCACAGTGCTTTGCATGGCTGAGGCAGGTTTTTACATGCAGATGACACCCCTGTTGAGCAGGCCAGCAGATACTTAGCAGGAGGAGAGGTCCTGACCAGTGCTGTTACACAGTCCTAGACCTGTGATGGCTGGATGGGAAAAAGTACATTCCTGGAGTGAAAACGGGAACTTGCTTTGGCCTTCCAGGGACATGGAGGAGTGGAACATGCAGCACTGAGAATCAGGTTGCTATGGCTATCCAAAATGCGCTATCCACGACTGGAAACTTGTAGCAGTCCTACTGAACAAGCCAGGGGCTCCCAAGGGGAACGCTGCTGAGCAATTTTGTTTGTCTTAATTCATGAGCAGGAAAGACAATGTATTTCCCAAAAGCATTAGCACATTTTCTGTGAGCAGGTAGCCCAAACCATAGAGGTAAGTGCGTAATTATCAGCTGCTTCCCCAGCTACAATATACGAAAATGTATTGAGGAGAGATTTGCCATTGTACAGGCTGTGAGGGTTGAAGTGTTCGAGACATCTAAGTGGAACACGCGTGACAGTTTTGTGCATCCAATGCACCTGGAGATTTGGTATATTTAAGTATGTCTGTGAATTGCTATTGTGTATAATGACCCTGAGACAGCAGTCTGTGATGTCCTCATGCCAGAGAATCACAAGAGTATTGACAGCCTAATAAGTTACTGGTAAGATGATTTCCTTCTTGTTGTAATCAAACAACAAGGGCAAATACAGCACAGGAAACTACATGTGAATGTGAGTTTCAAATACTGAGATCAGAATAAATAAATAGGTGACTTTTGATAAATGAAAAGGTGGATTGCAGGAAATATGACCTGAAGGAATTGCAAGAAGGAATTGCAGAGTGGCAAGCACTTGACTTTTATCACCTAGTTTATTGTATCAGCCACAGATCAGCCGTTGCTCACTCCCACTCTTACCTCCACATGAAGCGGTGCCAGGCTTTCTCGGTGCTGCCTAGGTGGCTGTGACCGAGGGCTAAGAGAACAGTACTATTTCAACTTTGGAAGGGTTTTTCTCTGAAATAAAGACTACCCCAAATCGCTTCTTACCTGAATGCCTTACTTAGGAAGGGCAGCAGCTGGTCTTGCTGTATTTTCACTTTTGCTATGAAAAAAAATTGGCCCCCCTTAGAAAAATTATATCTAATGATTATATTGTTTTACAAGACACACAGCTCACACAGGTACAGCCCAGGACAGGGTAAGACAGGAGACCCAGTACTTTCAGGAATCCTGTCCAGTCAGACATCAGAACTGCCTCCTCTAAGCTGAAGATACAAGGCTCAAGTGCTCTATTGAAAATGCCTGCGAAGAGCTTCCCCCTCCACCCCCTCCAGCCCAGCAGAGAAGGCTTACTGCAGGAAGAGCTAGAACCATCCTCGTCCCATCACATGTGATTCCCTTTCTCAGGATCTGCATAAATGACCTAAGCATCTAGACTGAAGCAGTATGTTAGAAGGTTTTATCGCACTGACTGCCGAAGTCCTACAGCTCCCCCAGACTGTGTGTAGTGAAATAGAGTCCACAGTAGGTAGGAAGAAACCTTCTGATAGGACGTGCCAGAAAATTCTCATAATCATTTGTTATGTGTGGTTACCCATACGTAACCAACCTCATTAAATATCACCCAATTTTTTGCATACCTGCAATAAAGTCATTATTGCATCAAAGATTTGAGCCTGAGCCTATTTTTTTAATAGTCTCCTGTTCTGATTTGCTCACTGTGCAACAGAAATTTTACACCAAACTTAGGCAAGGGCTAATTAATTACTCCATTACTGAAAATATTAAGAGGTATAATCAGTAATGTTCCAAATAAGGTAGCATTTATAGACAAGTTCTGATTATGAAGTTTGCTACATTCTATAGAAAACTAGTGGGTATACTCTTCAAGAGAAGATCCATAGGCTAATTCTAAAGATCATTTTTTGTATCAAAGGTAGCAATATTTAGGCCTAAAATCTATTGGCAGCAAGCATCTCTGAATTTCAGATGTCTTAAGTATATTTGGAAAACTGAGTATAGGTGAGTATAGGTGAGTATAGGCTCAAGGTGCTAGCCTTGAGCACTGACCCTTTTGAAAATCACTCAATAAAAATTGCTGGAAGAGAGAAGAAAGTATCACTAAAGGAGTCGGAGTACAATTGAACCTGCAAACAAAGTAAGAGATTTCTTGTATGCCTATGTCCTTTTCGACATTCTGCAATCTTGAGTTCTTTCATTTTATATACTAAATTCATTGATTATAACACGTAGCAAGCTAGAAGTCTATCCTTTTTCAAAGGATTATTAAAAATATCAAGGCAGTTTAATAATGTGTCAGAGACAGGAGACCAAAATCCAATAATAAATGAAAATTCATGATTAAGAAAGAAGTACATTTTCCCTTCAAATTTTTAATAGGGAGTTATGAATAGTGGTTTTGTTATTTGATTTTTTTTTTAAAGACAAAAACATACAGGTCTCATTCATAAACTAGCACTGTGTAAACCATTGCAAATTGTAACATGCAGCAAATGCAGCAGTTCAGTATGTACTCCAGAGATTACGGTGGCAAAGGAATGACGCAGGAAGTCTCTGCTTCCTTCCTTAAAGTAAGTTTAAGATTACAAATTAATCTCAAAAGAGATTATGAGTATCTCGAAGAGTTAATGAGTATCTTAAAACTGCCTGCTTCTCTTAATTGTCCAAAGGCCAATTGATCCTCAAGTGTATAAAGTACCAATGCATGAAGATGAGCAGCAGAGCTGAGAGAGCCAGCAAACAAACAGCAGACAGGAACCAAGTGCTGTGTCTGCTTGGAAAGATGCCAAAAATTGGTTTTACCTTCATTCGGCTTTTTATGTTCTTACTTGGTTTCTCCACTATTTGTCTGGGAGTCCTTTGCATTTCCACGAGCTCCTATACATGCAGATGTGGAAATAATGAGCTGGTGTTCTATTGCCTGTTAACTTTGGGTTTCTTTCTCATTTTGACTGGCATTTTCTGGAGCACTTTCCATGAAGCCTTGAAATTCAGACGCCTCAGCAGTATCTTTATTCGAAACCCCAGCCATGGAGAGCTCCATGTCAGCACTATAGACAGGTATGTGTTGCAGACTGCTGCTGATGAACTGGGAGGGAGGGATGCTGCTTTGTAAATGTGCTGTGAGAAGAAAGTAATATAAGGTCTTTAGAAAATAAAAAAAAATATGTAGCCGTTCTATTATATTTCTATGGAGAGAACTGTAATCTGAAATTTGATTTTCTAAAGCAAGCAGCAATGTCCGAACAGCAATTTGTGCAAACAGTACATAAGGCAAGGTATAGTACAGGAAATGTAGCATGTTGCACAGAGCGGTCCAAAGTCATGCATGGAGGCAGCAGGTACAGCAACACCGACTTCAAGGAGCTCCTGCAGGAGCATCATTAGTTCCATCCCAAAAGACAATTCCAGATGTGCTGCTGTGGGATAGATGCCCATATTATTAACAATGAGGTATGTAGGGAGCTTCAGCTAGCTATATGGCTCCTGCTAAAGTTCTCTTGTGTAATCGTACCTTCTATGTCTGAGCAAACTCTGACACTTTGAGAGAAAGAGTTTCTTAAACTGATTGGCGCTAGGCCTGACAAAAGTCTTTAACAGGGTCACTGGATATGAATTACTTTTCCCAGACTGTTGTGGAAACCACACCAGAAACACTGATACTGGGTGCTCTAAAGATACTATAACAATAACACTTAGCAAATTTTGGTTAGATGAGCAGAAACATGCAAAATGTATTTCAAAACTGTGGAAAACAATGATTATTGTAATAACAAACAACTCACTAATTTAACCTACTTTGAACAGTGATATCTTTCTTCTTCCAAATCAAACTTCTCTTGGGCTCCTGTTGAAATACTCACAAGCACAAGTGTTCGTATGCCATGCGTGGAACCTCTCATGGGGAAAACTCATCTTTTTAGAATGCAGTGTTTTAATAAAACATTTTGTAGAAAGACACAGGTAACCATCCCAGATATGCCAGCTGTTTCATACTAATATATTCCATTGATCTAAACCTAGTTAAGTTTCCATTTGCAGTTTAGGCCTGATCTAGACTTTGGAAACGTAACAGACAAAGCACCTAACCAAGCTCTCTTGAGATAAATCACATTTCACCAGGATGTGTTTCTTTTTGGTTTGCTTTTTTCAGGTCTGACTTCTATCCCCCCTCCTATGAAGACAGCACAGATCCTGAAAAACAGACCTCCTCACTGCCAGTTGCCTCCACACTAAAACAGCAAGAAGTCATCAACATCCCTCCACCTCCGTATAGTGAAAGCAGTGCTGAGTTCATCAGTGAAACTGACCAGGAACAGGCACCACTGTACGAATCATCTGCGCAGCAGCTACTGCAGCAGCAAACAGGTGACCAAGACGCAGACCCCAGAGAGGAGTCTAATTCTCAGCCATCCACACAAGAAAACAGTTACCAACAGGATACAGACTGCCAAGGAACCCCAGAAAGAGCAATATCCGTCAGAACATCTGAGACAGGCAGTGGGTAAGCCCCTGCACCTGTAAAGTGGGGAAAGCTGGAAGAAGATGTATGTCAGCGATCCCTAATAGTACACCACTTAGGCTGAAATTGCCCAGGAAAAGCATTGATCATTTGTTTGAAGGGGATATATATATGTATGTATGTATGTATGTATGTATGTATGTATGTATGTATGTATGTATGTATGTATATACAAATATATGTATATACTTGTATACATATATGCATATATACATTTATACATATATAAGGTGCTCAGTATTTCAAAGCAGAAGGAATCTCCATAAAGACAGAAATGACCAGGCTGTATCTTGCAAAAGCCAACATCACTGGCAACAGGAGTTTCTTACGCTGCAAGGTAAATGAAGCATCACGCTGTTATCAATCTTAAATGTCTTGTGCCTCATAAGGAGTTTCGGCTGAGAGCCCTCGTTTGTGGCTTTGTAACGTAACATTAGCTAACTTGGGAAACCTATTAACTCGGCTTTAGTTTGGAATTTGTAAATTATTTGTTGTAAATGCTTATTTTTGTATCATATGCCTTTCAAGTTACTTGTTTTATTTTGGGGTACTAATAGCTGGTATTTTACTGTTGAATTCATTAATAAATTTTGTATTTAAAACAAATGCCTTGTACTTGCTTATATGATACGTGGCCTCCATGATTCAGGATAAGCACACAATACAAGACACTGAATACACTTCCTGGCTGCTAAACAGATGACCCTGGCTGTGCTCACAGCTCCTTGGAGGGAACTAGCAACTGCAGGAGGAAAAACCTTCTCTGACTCCTCTGAGCTGTCTCTATAAGCATTTCCTTCCACTGCAGCTTACCTGAGACTACAGGAACTAAAAAAAAAAGGGTCCCAGGCCCTCAAGACCACAGGAAAAGTCTGGTGCAAGGAAAACTTACCCTGGGTGGAGCAGGATCAGGTTAGGGAGCACTTAAAGGGCATGGGATGACTCTGGGTACGTGCATGGTGCTGAGGAAGCTGGAGGCCACCCTCCATTACCTTTAAAAGATTGTGGTGACTGGGAGAGGTTCCTGAGGACTGGAAGAGAGCAATTGTCACTCCTGTCTTTTAAGAGGAGGATCTGGGGAGTTACAGGCTGGTCAGCCTCACCTCAGTCCCTGGGGAGGTGATGGGGCAACCAGTTCTCGAAACCTTTGTGAAACCCATGCTCAATAAGGTGACTGGGAGTAGTCAGCATGGATTTATGCAGGGCAAATGATGCTTAACCAACTTGATGACCTTCTACAATGAGATGACTGGCTTGGTGGATGAGGAGAGAGAAGCGGATGTTGCTTGCCTCGACATTAGTAAGGCTTTTGACACCACCTCCATAGCATCATCATAGACAAACTGACAAAATATGGTTTAACTAAGTGGACAGTAAGGTGGATTGAAAAGTGGCTGAACAGCCAGGCCCAGGGAGTTGTGATCACTGTCACAAAGTCCAGCCAGAGACCAGTCACCAACAGTGTCCCCCAGGGTCAATATTGGATCCAATATTGTTTACCATCCTTCTTAATTATCTGGACAATAGATGACAGATGACAGAACACTGGAACAAGCAGCTGACACAACAGAGAGACCTGGATGGGCTGGAGAGATGGGCCAACAAGAACCTTACAGAGCTCAGCAAAAGGAAATGCAAAGTTCTGCCCCTGGGGAGCCAGTGGGCTGGAAAGCAGCTCCACAGAGAAAGACCTGGGGGTCACATACTGGAAAACAAGTTGCCAGCAACTCACCTTCATGCCATTGGCCACCCTGGGTTGCATTAGGAAAAGCATCACCAGCAGGTGGAGGGAGGTGAACTTTCTCCTCTGCTCAGTGCTGCTGAGATGCATCTGGACTGCTGGGTCCAGGTCTGGGCTCCCCAGTACAAAAGGGACGTGGACATATTGGACTACCTTCAGCAAAGGGCCACAAAGATCAAGGGACTGGAGCATTTGTCACACAATAAGAGGCTGAGAGAACTGGGAGTGTTTAGCCTGGAGAAGAGAAGGCTCAGGAAGGATCTTACTGATTTCTGTAAGTACCTGATGGGAGAGAGAGGTGGAAGAGGATGAAGAAGAGGGTGGAGCCAGGCTTCTCTCAGTGGTACCCAGAGAAAGGACAAGAGGTGATGGGCACAAACTGAAACACATGAAATTCCACTTGAACACTCAAGAAAGCTGGGTGTTGGTTTTTTTTTTTTTTTGCTGTGGGAGTAGTCAAACCATTGAACAGTTTGCCCAGACAGATTGTAAAGTCTCCAGTCTTGGAGATAATCAAAACTTGATTGAACATGGTCCTGGGCAATCTCCTTCTAACTGACCCTGCTCTGAGCTGGTAGATTGACAAGATGATTCTAGTCCTGTTTGACTAGATGGTCCCTTGTAATCTCAAGGATTCTGTGATCCCGTGGTTCAGGTGAGTACTGCTGCCTTCCAAATGGTCTCTTTGAACACAATGTGCTTCTCATCCTGCCACTAACTTTTACAGAAGGGCACTTGTCCCAACGGAAAATGTAATTTAGCTGTGCTGGCAGGTGAATTTGCTGGTATTTTATGGCATAGCTCAAACGACATGATGCTGAAGAGCAGATGCTAGAAGCCTGTATGGTAAAAAGCCACAACCATGCTCCCCAGTGAGACTACACCAAACAATTTGTTGCTTCTAGTCACATTGGCACTATATCCTACTACCATTTTCAGTAATTCAGCCTGAACTACTGTGGTTTTGTAAACTGTTAAAGTTATGTCAGTCACCAATCAATACTGCTCCAAACTTGCCTTTATTTCCCCCTAGTGTAGACTACTATTTATCTTAGATCGTAAGACCAGTTACTACAATACACTGTCATTAAACAGGTAAGATTATAGACAGTTTTCTTTCATGTTGGACATTATTAAATCATTGTTAGACTATGCTCCCTTCCCATCTTTACTTCCTTTCTCTCTCTTTCCCTCTCTCAAATCCGTTGTTACGCTATTAATATTCTTTCACCACACCTCTCTCTTTCCAGCTGAACCCAGCAACTTGTCCTCTCCTAATCCTCTCTGCCACCTGCGACCTCTTTCTCTGTTCCTGGGACCCACTCAAGTCCTGTCTTGGCCAGCCCTCTGCTGATGTACCCTGAAATTGTTCTCTCTTTCACTGGTCTCCCTGAATCCCTCTTGCTCCTTTTCCTCCAGCGTGCTGGCACTATATCTCATATATGCTGGGTACAGAAAAAATTTGAGGTCTTAGGAAACAAAATTACTGTCCAAGTAAATGTCAGTGCAATCACAGCTGAATAACACAGGAATCTTGCAGTTTCCAGACTTGATGAAACCTCCTAATCCAGCAATAGCCACAGAATGGTCTGGGTCTCTGTCATAGTGCCTAGACACTGTAATAAGACAAACAATTTTAACAGTAGTTTTCCCTCTGCTAGATGCATGGTCCGTTTTTAGGAGCCTTACACCTTTGTGTAAGTTCATGTATGTTGCTCTTTTCCAAGCATTCATCTCTCATGTTAGTAAGTACAAGACTTCAGGAAATGCAGCCCACTTTATGAGATTATGGCTGCAGTTTTTCTCCAACACACCAGATATATAGATACACACTGTACTTCAGCCTTAGAAAGTTTTATTCAGTTCCTTGCAGAGAAAAGCAATTAACTGGTGGAAAATACCAGCTGTTACATTTTATTAGTATCACCAGTTGCCATAAGAAAGAGATGGCACGTGGAATTGGGGTTAGGCTAGTTATGGAAATGTGCTGTTTGATAGCTATTAAAAACCATACAAACAGCCCTTTTCTCCATTTCAGTACAGAGACATGACTATTGTTGCTGAAGCCCAGGAGAAAGTCAGTACTGAGATTTTAAAATGTATCCTTTCTTCATGAAGACTGTCTTCATGAAAGCAGACTGCCATCTACTGCAGCTAGTGCTCTAGTGACTTTCCGATAAAAGCACAAGTATGCTTCTTCACAGTCCCAATGTGTTACGCATGAGTCTTCCCACTGCATCTTGAAAGACATGTAGCTTCAGCACATCTTACTTGTCAAAAGTGCGAGTCCCAGTCCCAGAAGCTTGGCTAAAGGGATACTTGATAGAATAGCTAGTTAGTTCACCATGTGATCAAAAATCCTTTCATTGTCGGAGAATGTGTAAGAGATTTTAGAGGTGTGTGGACTGCCTTTCAGAAAGTTTTGCATGCAGCCCAGCAATTTGAACTAAGTGTCATAATCCTGAGAGTGTCTGTGCTTGACTATGTGTGATCCACTAGTTAGGAGCGTACTATCCTGCACCTAGAGGAGTTTGATATATAAGAAAAATGAAAGAATAGATAAACAAGGTCTCTGTAAAGATTAATATCATTACATTTAAAAGTAGATATGAGGATACTGTGTTTATCTTCAAAAAAATCCTTATAAAAAGAATAAAGTCTTAAAATCTTTTTTTTTGGTTTATCGGAATACTTAATGGTAAGGTAGAACACTATGTGAGAACATTAATACCTTATTTGTTTAGAGACAATTAACTAGATAATGTAATTGTATTAAAGGCATTTTTATTAGGATGCTTGGAAGTGCAGTGTGTCTTGTCCACAATTACGTATTAAGACAGAAATACAGCATTACTCTTTATTGTGTACTAAGTGCCATAGCAATTCTTTGACAGAAGTGTTGAAAGAAATCAAAACAATTTCCTCTGCTGCAATGTTATATAAATTGCACTAAAATTTGACAACCACAATGAATTGAAACACACTGCAAAGAGGCAAGTTGCACAAAGCCACCCTGATGAACAATACAAGTGACCACACTGTTCCCAAGGAAGCAAAACTTTCAAACAAGTCACATGCATAAAGTGTTTGTGTTCTTCAGAGAACAGTATTGTAGCTAGAACTGCAGTATCATTTCATAAGCAGAAAAACGCTGCCCATATCCCCAATATCCTTCTCAGATCTATGCCAGGACATATCTTCCCCCTTTGCACTCCCCAAATTTTTATTCCATGATCCACTGATACAAAGAATCTAACAGAAACTGTGTCCAGCTGGTGAATCAGACAAGTATTTCTATTTAATTCATTAGCATTTGTCTTCATTTCCTCTTCACTACATGCTTCACTTACCATAAGTAAGCAGAGCAGAAGTACTCCAAAGACTAAAAAAACTTCCCTAATAACTCCTCCACAAAAAATTGCTGAACTTGCAGTGATTACCTTTCAAACACAGTAAGCACCAATATCATCTCCTGACATGAGGAATATTGCAAAAGATAGCCAGGTTACACACCCGACATATCACTGGAAGGACACAATCAGCTTCTACAGCACACATACCTCCCTTTGGAGGAAAAAAAAGAATCAAATAAAAAGGAAAATCTAAAGGCACAAGTCACATTGATATGCTTTAAAAGCAGGGGTAAAAAAAATATGGGATAACCCCTTCTTTGGAAGCATGTGCAAGTACGTATACAGCACTGCTGCCAGCATGCATGTATGAGCAACAGGAGACAGGAGAGGAGGAGCGGTGTCAGAAGAGGCAATACACTCTTTGCAAAGCTTAGTGTAAGCATACAGCCCTTATGCCTCAGACATGCTCTGTATACCTCTTTGTAAACCAACAAGAAGATGACAGGATCCCAAACAATATTCACCAAGCACGTCTTTGCTTTGCAACTCCTCCCCACCTCTCCCTAACTGAAATTTCCCCAACTTTTATCACAGCATTCAAAAACAAGCAGTTTTCCTTTTCTGTCACATTGCTGACAACACTTGAAGTTTAAGGCCTCTTTCTTTGGTTATATTGTTATCTGAAATTAAGATATTGCAGGTAAAACAAAGAAGTCAATACACTACTGTATTTGGAGATCAATGCAAATGAGTATGCTCAATATTATACTGAATTTTTCTTCCTACCCTACCTCTATTCCCAAGAAAACTTTTAAAATCATACAAGGCACAAATGGCTAACAAATTTCAGCAAGGTCCTGTCTCTTCCTTGCTGTTCCTCTTTTGGCCCTGGTTTAACAATCTTCCGTGGCTTCAGGTGATGACAGTGGGTCCCTTTCGCCCTGTCCTCTCGTGAATCTGAGATATTTTCAGTGCAATTGCTATAAGAGGACTCAGCACAGCCTAAAGAGGAAGAAACACACTGAATTACATAAAATATAAATATCATAACAAACCCATTTATAAATCCCCCTTTTAACTGTAGCATTATATAATAATAGTAAATAATTTAATAATAAACAGTGACACAACTACAGTATCTATATCGTCATACTTGATAAAACGAAGTACCACACTAACCATATGTTTTGTGAAGCACTACAATAAGTGTACCTAGGCTACACAGAAAAGAGAAACCAGTAAAAATACTATACTGATAATGTCTCTCTATGTAACAGGAATTGCAGAGCTTTTGCAAAATTTGCTGTCCAAAACAACCTAGAAATCACAGAAGTAAAATTATTTCTATTCTGATGAGTGGAAGCTATGTAGATGAGATTTTTCTTCCTATATGTACTTAATCTGTGAAGTTTAGGGTCAGAACGTAATGCAACAATTACCTTAACAGAAATCACAGAAGTGTGTTTTTAATACCACCTGCAATTGTATTAAATAGCACAAATTCCAACAGAAGCAGCCTGAACTCTCAAGTTCCAGGCTACACACCTTATTAAATGTCTGTATGTATGGGACTGCCCAGATGGGTGAATGCAGGTAACAATAATAGTACCTCATGAAACCCAAGTAAAACACATTTTTTCACATGGCAACTGAATCTTTTCTCAGTTGATTAAATGATACGTAAAGATAAACCAGCAGACCAGAGTTTTGTGCCAAAACCTTCCTTTCAGAGAATCATATATTTGAATACCAAACTAGCAAGGTAATTTTTTGATGCTCAAAGATTTCCCGCTGCTGCCCCTTTCAAATAGACTACATTCTGGCTTTAAACCTGTCAGGTTTAAAAATCAAATCAAACACAACAGTAATTCTGAAGAACTTAAATTTACAGTTATCTTTTTTATATTCTTAATATAATAAATACTTTGAATCCGTTTCAGCCACCTAACAGTTTCTGACAGTATGAGGCGTTTGCTTTATTTATACAAATGGTCAGACGTTTAAATCAAGGGTGAGGAGACAACCTTACTGTGCAAGCAGCCATGGAATAACACCATGACTGCCACTGGTGTCAAGTGAGTTTACGATCAAACTTAGTTATGCATGGGTGTGAGCAGTCTGACATGTTATTGTTCAAAAAGTTCCATTTTTGTAGATATCTACCTACTGAATAATCACTGAAGCAGAATAAAAGCCCACTGAAGTCAAACATGCTTAGATAAAAGATTAATATTCAAAGTACAAATTCGTAATTGTGGGCAAATTCTGCAAAAGAAAAAATTAAAATGTGCCAATTTGTAAGATCTTTCATATATCATTCCTTCCCTCCAGCAACATGGATTAAGGAGAACTGAAGTAAGACCAAAGCACATGAAGTCCCTCTGGGCACTCCCTTAAGAAACCTCTTCCTTATTTAATCTAAAAAGCACAAGAAAATTTAAAGAGCAACTCTGCTAACCAGCTTTACTTGACCCTGCTTTCTTAAGCACCAAATGCACTCTGAAGAAAAAAACTCAAACCAAACAAACTTGACACAATGCTTTGAACAACGCACAAAATCAAATGAGTTTATATGACACCCATTTACATAAAAAATTTAGCTGCTGCTGTTTTGCCAGGTCACTCCAATTACTACTAAATATCCTGCTTGCTACAATCATGCTTCTCAACTGAGAAAGTCCTGGTTTAGTTCTGTCCTCTCACACTTCAATTTAATGACAGTTTCTTTATCCTACAGATGTAAAAAAGCCAAAAGTGCATTCTCTTCAGAATGGCAAGAGCCGGGCAGAACAGCAAGGAACTGGAGCTGTATACACCTTTTAAAAGCTCCTTTATCTCTGTAATAAATAGTTTACATTTCAGTTGCAAAAGAGAAATCCCAGCCAGCAATCATCTACAGTTAATATGATTCTACAAAGACTTCCATATCTTAAAGAGATCTTGATTTTAAAATATTTTTTAAATGTTTCTTTCTACTTAAGAAATTACTATTGGTATGTTGACTCGAAATGGCAATTACAATCACACTGTACGTTAGCGTATTTAGCTCTTGGAAACAGTTTGGGAGATATGGTATGTTATCCTTTAGACAAAATTTAAGAACTGAAAATTAAAAGAACTTACTTAAATCAGAGTTTTGCTTTAGTTAACAACAGATAGAAGTGATATCTCTAAAGAAATAACTGGTAGGAATGATTATTCATACCAGCAAATACATCAAAGAAGCAGATACCTAACATAAAGCAAACAAAGAGCAAAAGCCCTTTGCTTGGGAATAATCTGTACCAAAGCTGTCAGAGGTGTATCATTCCTGCTTGGCTCATATAGCTTTTTTTTTTTCTCTCTGCATCTTGCAAGAAAATTCTGTATAACTGTCTTTCCTCTAGTCAAGTTCTCAGACAAGATTTGCCCTGTGATGCATCGATTTTACCAAAGGCTCAAGCAGGGCTGAAATGTACCTGCTTGCAGGTTAAAGGCTCAGCATGTGTCTGGAGTTTGGCTTTAGAAAATACTTTTCTAAATAATTTTCTCAAATCAGGTGGACAAATGCCATCTATATGTCAAGAAACACTTTGTGAAAACCTACTATGTGTAGCACTTGCAGTAAGACTTGCCAACTTCCATAAAAAATCAATGCAGTTCTGATGCAAAATGATCTGTCCAGTCTTTGCCTGGAAAGTTTGTGAATTTTTCTCTTCAGTCTCTCCTCCAGCCTGCACTGAATTTCAGTCTTTTTAGGAAAACTAAATGTAGGCGAGTTTTACACAGTCTAGGCACAGACATTTTCCATAGGTCTCAAATTCACCTTTCCCAGTTCAATGTAAGCCTCAAAAACAAGTTGCTCCATCAGTCTCATAAGTAATAAGAATTCTGCAGAATTTATCTGGGAAAAATAAAACAAAAGAAGGCTAACAGAATGGTAATGCCCTCAAATAGGATCCAAACATTTTACTGAACACCAGCTAACTACAGCTCTCTTCTGCACTTCTCGAGTTTTGCTCTGTCTTCTCTTACTGTACTGATCTGCATTTTGCATTCAGCATCATGCCCACCAGTGTTATTTTGAGGTCTCTCAGCTTTACTTATACCCAAGTGAATGCACAGGGTGGAAGACTAGGAACATGGTCAATTATTTGTATATATGTCACTATTTGTAAAACATTAAAGGCTAAACCATTTGCTCTCTGTATTCTGGGATCACCAGGACAGCTAATGGAAGGCCATTCAAATTGATCAGTCTTAAGAGAATGTCCTACTGGAGATAAAGATCCAGCATCAATCGGCTAAACCTTGTGTGACTGTTACGCAGGCATTTAGTCACCTGAATTACTAATAATCAAAATGGCACTTTGGACAGTAATTATTTCAGAACAAATGTTCAGACCTTGCAACAGATTTCTAAGCAGAGCTGGCATAATACTACATGTTCCAGAAGAATTCATTTCCATAGAACAATTGTTAATGCCTCAAAATTAAAAAGAGATAAACAAGTGGGTTAGTACAGCATGAAGTTCTCAAAGAAAGGCTATAGTTTAACTTCTGGAGCTTTCTAAAGATAGAAGATGTGCCAAGTGTTTTCCACCTCTCTCTAAAAACTGCTGTCCATTCTACTTCATCAGCTGCTTGCCTGTCAGCATCAATTAAAGTAGTTTTCCCATTCGTAAAGGCAGCCTTGAAAAAAGCATGCTTGCAGAATGCTTCAAAGTTACCAAAAGCTGTAATTGCTAGGTGTTGTTGGTATTATTATTTTATAAATTACAATAAACCTTGATGTTTCAGGCCTGGGCTAGAAATCTTTTTCTCTCCCAAAACTTAAATTCCTTTCCATTCCTTCTCTTTTTATCATTTAAACACTACACAGAAGTTTGTTTAGAGAGGTCAGGGTAACTGAGACAGCTCTATGCCCTGGAACAAGGACACAGAGGAATCAAGAAATAACTCTTTCCCTTCTTACCTCTTCCTGCTGCCCTGTCATTTCCCCTTGCTTCGTGTGACGGCTCAAAGCTGCTGATAGCCCTCTGTAACCTGGGCAACAGAATCACTATCACATGAACTAAGGGAAAGAAGAAAGGCAGAAGAGAGGGGCAGATCCCCAAAACATTTTTTGATGGCCTTACCTATGAGAAGGAGCTTTTCCTTTGGCTGTAACGTACTTTCAAAGTCAAACAAATACACTTACAAAGCAACACTAAAGTGATGGAAGAGATACAAAGCATGGACTGAAACAACTACACGGTGATCTCGGCATTAAGATCACATAGTCTGGCACCACAGTTGTACCTTCTGCAGGGCTTCTGCCATAAGGGTTCAACACACAGCTCAGCTCAGTGTGCCTGCTTGGGTCTTGCATTCCAAAAAAACAGAAGTCTTTGGACAGGTTTATGCTACAGCTACCCATCCCAGAAGATCTAAACAATGTGGATAGCCTGGTTCATCATGGAACAAACTGGACTGGCTCTGTAACATACACAGCACTGGTAACGATAATTTTATTACCATGAAGCAGCACACTCGCTGTAGGAAAAAGGGAACTAATCTCTCTACTCTTGTGCATGGTCTGCCTGCTAACTCAAATAAAAATACAATAAAGGTCAGGAGGCCAGCTGTTCTGCCCCTAGCAATAGAGGAGGGCAGGCAGGAGGGGTGAAAAAGACAGGAGGAAAATGTAAACTGAGTGGTGCCCGGAAACATCTACATTTGCAACAGAATAGTTATTTTTTAGTACATCCAAAGAGCTTTGAGGGAAGATCAGGTTTAATGAAATAATTTCCTGGATTCATGAAATATTTTATAATTACTGTCACATGAAGTAGTTTTCCTATATTCCTTTCCAGTTCCAGCTGATTTAAAATTTGTCATTGTATGGCTTTGGGTAGAATCAGAAGCTAAATTACCTGAACAGTACAAACATGCTGCGCTACCTAAAAGTGTGAACAAACAGATGGAAATCTCTATATCCCATGTCCCCTCAAAGCTAGTATTATTACTTTTAATAGTAAAGGCAAAACCTCATATGATTCCTCTGGACATACTGTATGATTTAATAGTCAACCAGAGCCATGCTAGAAGATGCAATACTTCAAAAGTAAAGAGAGGCAATCATTTTACAGCAAACTGCACTTGTGCTTAGGGTTGTAGGAGTGTCTTGACAGGACCTTATATAGAAACCTTTAATTTTATACCTCATAAGTCACATTGGACACAAGGATTTCTGGGTTACTGATTTCAGCTCCCTGCTCTTGGATATAGTCACACTATAAACTAACGCTTTATGTAATCACTACATATATACAATCATACATACTCATTATCCTTTCATATGCCAACCAAGGTCCACCTGAGAATCAGGTTTTTCCTCCATTATTTGCCATTCAAAAATTGTTTCAGAAATTCAGTCTTTGAAGATCAAGACACAGTTTATCCCAATGATTCTTCTTTTATTTGCCTTGCCTTTTTGGACAAAACCACAAAGAAACAACTCCTGCCCCAAAATCTTTGCTTGGCTGCTGCTAGTCTAATTATTCTGTAGCTAACTAGCACTTAGCTCATTAGTCTTTTGCAAAAATAACTGCAGCATGTGTGATTCACTGCATCCTGTTTTAAGAGTACCTGATATAGACTGCATAGGTCTATGACAACACCTATTTATTGCTGTTGCAATTCACGTAATGAATAATAACATACTGCAAACACAGCTAGTTTGCCCATATTCAGAACAATCCAGATTACTCACTACATTATTCCCAGGGCACTTATCCTGCAACAGCAGCACAACCATGCTGTTGAAGGACATGTTGGATTTACAAGTTAAGCAATTCAAAGCAACTCTGCATAATGGGTCACTTCATTCTTGGTACTTATACATGAAACTTCCTGTTTGAATCTTATCCAACTTTGATAATGTATCCAGGTGGCTAGACAAAGGACAAGAAGATATTAGCCATGTGCTGAGATCTGCAAATAACAAATAATGAGCTGATCTATAAAATTTGGCTATAAATGAGCCTAAAGATCAATAAATTCTTATTTTAATATTTCATGCCCATTGAATGTATCTCTAGATTTTCCATTTGTGTTACAATTAGCACAGCTAATAACTCTGTTAATTTTAGAAAAATATACATGCCAATGCATAAAGGTCCAAGATTACAGATAGAAGTCTGTGGTTTGAAATAATGAACTGCACTTCCTGAAAGTGTGAGTTGGATGCCTACTGGACTGGTTAAAACCAAAGAAATTGTCTTTTTAAGAAAATCTTCCCTGTTATCTGGAAAGCAATTTTCTCAGGTATAAAGAGTGATGAGGGACATCACTAGTGCCAAAGAGCATCACCAGAGTGGTCTTCCACTCTAAGGAAAATATTCCAGTTTCAGAAAAGCATTTGGCATTGTTTTCAAGGCTTTGTTTTAGAATTAGATTGCATCACCACTATAAATCATGTAATTTTAAAATGCTTACATGGAATTGGTTGTAATATACTCTGCACACAGCATGATAGCCATTTCTCTTTATTGCTCCTGATTTTCACTCCTGTTGATACTGGCTTATAGGAAGAATTCAACTAGTAATGGAAAAAGTAGCCATTCTTTATCTCCCAGCTGACCACGAAGCTGCTTCTGCCAATTTCCTTCAACAGATCATTCAACAGCTAGAAGTCACTGCCATTGACATTCATCTATGACCTCAGACTTCTAATTATTGGCACATTTTACTACTCTCCCTTGGACTCATGTTGTTGATCAGGCAGTTGCTATGCTTAATTTATTCTAGGTGGAAAGTATTACCAATTAATTGTACGAAAGACACTACTAAAACAACATTTGTGTGACCCTTACGTTCATTAATAGCTACTGTTTGGCCAACATACACATTGGAAAAAAAGATGCTTATAATCCTTGCTTCTGTTTGGTTACAAGAATGCTCTTATGGAAGCTCTAATGATTCTGAAGGAAAACATACACTTAAAGGCCATAAGGCCTGAAAATCAGCTCTTCCTGTAAGACTCATGAAGCGTTACACAGTACTGAAGCACAACAAAGCATGAGGAGACCTTCACTTGAGCATCACTCACTTTGATGGCTCGCTCTGGCCAAAGTTAAGAGGCACAGCTCTGAGCAGCCCCCATAGTCCTTCAAAGTATGTCAGGCTTTCTGTTGGGTATCAAACCAAAGTAGCTAGCACTCTCACTGTAGTTGAACCTGGATGATATTGAGCATCGTTACAGATCTTTGTCCAAATTTTGCTCTGGACAAAGGTTCATCGTAGAACAGCCCAGGCTGGAAGGGTCCTTGAAAGATCATCTGGTCCAGCCTTTTGTGGGAAAGGTACTATGGTCATCCACAGAAGTACAGCACCTCTAAGGCAAACAATTAATTCTGTCCACCTCAAGTGAACAGTTGTTTTTAAAAGAAACGTACTTGCATATATTACTTTTACAATACCTCCCAATTAATATTTCACTCCAGAAGTGCCATAATGTCATGTTGGTGTTTCAGGACAATATGCAAGTCTCAGCATGCATATTGGAAGGTGTGGTTTAGATTTCTGTGTATCTGTTCAAGATTCACCAACAGCAGTTACACTGCCAAAGGGAACAGAAGCAAACTAGAAAAACTTGAAAACTGCTGAAAAGCTGTGTGAATAATTTTGGAAGAGGCTTTGTCTGAAAGGAAAGGGGGAAAAAAAGGATGCTGCTATGAGACAAAATCAAGCTACTTACCACAATGATTCCACAAAATCAGACTGTAACTTCCAATATAGATGAGTTGTCTATCAAGACAGAGAGATTTATTTCTTGCAAAAAAAGGGCAAAAAGATGTCTCGAGGTATTTTTACCTTTTGTTTCAGGTATTCACTGGAATTACCCTAGTGAATGGTGATACATGGAAAAAAACACAGAGCAATGCAAAGCATTCCTCTTCCACTTATTTATGTAAAAAATGAAAAGAAGGTATTGGAAGGAGGTGCTCCAGTAAGGAGAAGCAGCCAAGTATTTACTTAAGCAGCCAATCATCAATTAATTCTATGTCTTGGTTTATAATATAAGAAGTATGCAAGAGAGTTTCTCCTGAACAGCTGTTCCAGGCAGAGTGCAATGATACAGAAGCTACATGTAGTCATCTACCCAATTATGAAGATCACCTACACTTAAAGAAAAATAAGCATTTATCCCAAATGTAACAATTTTCTTAAATACTATATATAAGGTATATACTTTACATACTTTACATCAGTGCTCTTTGAGTAACGTGAATATGTTGTTTATGGCCCCATTACTGAAAGTGAATAGGAAACAAAGTACTTAAAATTTCAAATCTCTTAGAGCTCTTCCAGATGTACATGTATCAGTATGAATCTCAAAGCAAACTAAACAACAAAGAAATTACAGTATAAGGAAAACTATGCTGCCTCTCCCCAGCAATGTTGAAAAGGAGTTTGCTATTCACTGTCTTCCACATATTCCATTGAAGATTATCAAAGGACCTCCTGAGAAATTTTCAGTTAATTTTTTACTAACATGAGGATCTTCTGAAATCAAATTTATGTACTGCCTTGAAATCCACCATTTGCTTACGGGATACAATCTATGACCTTGCAGGTCCTAATGCCCTCACATTGTTGGCAAGGTATCCAGCCAGGGCAAGGAAAGAGGAGCAGTGGGAACTGTGCAATACTATAAAATGAGAAACCAGAAAAAGAATTTATTGCATTAATTGTGATGAAACTGCTGTTTGTCCTAGATTTGGTGCACATGGCAAGAGATGAGGAGAGTGTATGTATTTCCTGAGCCAGCCTGGATGTTAAAATGTCTGTCTGCACTGCATGAATGCAGGAAAGTCCCTGCAATGAGTTTCAAGGCAATGACGTTTCTACCCCTGGGATTATCTGTTCACTAGGGACTATCCTTCATAAACAGCCAAAAGTGTAACAATCTGACAGGCTCTGGTACACATACAGGACAAAAACTTTCAGCCTATTTCTGTCTCTAAGAATAACAGACCCTTTTGGTATCTAGAATAAAAGACCAGACTCTGAAAGCCTTGAGAGCAGTGACAAGCCCTACTGCCCTGCCCAGTCTCCCCCGAGGACTCCCCCCTGCACCCTGCCCACGGGCTCACGGCTGTTTCAGCCTGCCCAGGGGTGTCAGCCCCTGCCTGAGCTGTGCCATAGGACTGCTGGTCTCCAGACTCTGGCTCTGCTGCCTGGGCAGACCTCAGACCTGTGCTACAGGTAGCTCTTCTCCCTGACATAACCCTCGGATGTACGTTGTAGCTTGTCTCCAGTCCTGACTTTGACCCTGCCGTCTCCTGGCCGGACTCACACAGTAGCCTTTTCTCCAGCCCTGTCTCTGATCCCATCTCCTGCTCCAGACAGACCCTGAACCTGACTCGTCAATTGCCTTGTCTGAGCTTGTTACCAGAGCCCTGCTCTGCTCTGCCTGCTCCACTTGCCAGCTGTGGGACTGTCCCCTGGACAATGATGGCACCACCTGTGCCATAGCTGCTCAGGGTGCCTGGCTCCTACCACCTTGTGCAGCAGTCCCTTTCTGGCTGCTCCCTGGACGCAATGTGAGTTGCTGGTGAGGTCACTAGACCTTGCAGTGGACTTTATTGGGTCTCTCAAGCAAACCCAGGCAGAACAGAGATTCAACGTAACAGCAGGGCAGCACATTTCTCATTTTCTGAGGATAACCTCTGCTCCCTCAACCTAGTGTCTTTACAAGTTGAAGATTTACTGAGAACATTTGCTGTTTTCCACTCATTTACAAAGAAAAAAAAAAAAAAGTGTTAAATACTGAGCATTGATTGCAGGTTACATTAGGAGACACACAAACCTAAACTCTGCCAGCATGTCACTTCTTTCATATTGCATACCTTGTAACAACTAGAACAATCTGTTGATGCAAAAAACATTCCATCTTAAAAGGCACATGCTCCTTTATAATGAAATAGTCAGAAGTTTAGCTAGACGAATGCTGCAAGTACATGCTCCATTGTTTTCTAGTATTTTTTGTTGGGATTTGTTAGGCAGGAAAAGTGTTCAGGTAACACTTTTTGTGTCACATATCACAAGGTTACTCCAAGTCCACTGCAAATGTCTAAAACGAATGTCTTAGTCTGTTTCTTCCCATGAGTTATTTTCATTTCATCTATGCCTTACCTACATAGCACAAAGAACCATTTTTACAATGGTCAGCTTAATTGCAGCTGATAAACAATTTGTGCTGTGGCAAAATTTCACATAGGCGCGTTGGCCTTGGCTGGCCACCAGGTGCCCACCAAGCCGCTCTGTCACTCCCCCTCCATTCTTCACTGACCTTAGTGTCTCCGTAGTTGTTGCTCCCACATATTCTCACTCTTCCCTCCCTGCTACTGTTGCACAACGGTTTTTACCCTTCTTAAATATGTTATCCAAGAGGGGTTACCAACATCGCTGATTGGCCCAGCTTTGGCCAGTGGTGGGTCCACCTAGCAGCCATCTGGAACTGGTTCTGTTTGACATGGAGACAGCTTCTGGTGCTTTTCACAGAAGCCACCCTTGCAGCCCTCCCCCACTATCAAAACCTTGCTACATAAACCCAATACAGTAGCAAGTGCGAATGTCCTCGGCCAAAATATATTTATAACCCTGCTCACGGGCTAAACCTAGGTGCACAGAAAAACAATAGAACTGCTGAAAAATGGTCCTTCACTCTGTTGGAAGCTTAAAATGGTAAGTATTCTGTCAGAGGAGTTACTGAGGATGCAAACTGCTCTTTAAGAAGCAAATAAAATAAACAGATCGTATCTGCAACATTTCTGGAAAAAACTGAAGCACTTTTCATGACTGATAGACAATTGTTTAATAGCATAAGAAGAAACTCACTAAGTTTATGGTGAAAATCCAGTGAAAAAACAATGTCTAACATTTGCCTAGGGTTCACATGCATTTGACAGCTTTTATGTTTTGGGAAATTTGCATTTGCATTACAGTCAGGAATACATAACTAAATGGGACTTCAAACTACAGGTTTTTGATTTACTACCAACCAAATGTTTATCCTCTCTTCCATGAAACATCTTTAGTTCTCTTGTTGCATTAAGGTGTTTTACTGGGAAAAATCTGGAAATCAAAATGTGATTTGTATAACAAAAAGGTTTAGGCATCTGCTGGACTATACTGCAACCTGCTCTCAACCTTCACTCTCCTTAGGAATGAGTTATGATATCAGATAATTCTCAGACAGCGGCACGTCTTTCCCTTACAAGGAATCCCTGCACTGTTTAGAATCTGGCATAACTGTTACTGTAAGGAATCTCTGGGATGTTGCAACTAAGTGGTCCCCAGATAACCTGCTTGAAAAATCATTATATTTTTAAAAAATATCGTTCTATAATTCAGATTACAACACTTGCAAAAAAATGAGAGAAAAACTAAAACTAGCTCAGCTTCACTTAATAGACTAAGAGTCATTGCCCAGCATTTATCACCAGGTATCTCAGCCCTTGACATTCCTGTTTTGTTAGATATTACACAAACATACTAAAATTGTTGGTCCTGCCTCAAAATGTTTACAGTCACACGATCAAGGAAAATCATCCACTAACAGTAAACAGGGGTCAAATTGCTGAGTGTTCCTTCTGATTAAAGATGAAAACCTGTAGCCATTGTTATTACAACGGAATTGCATTACTCATCAACTTATTACAATATTATTGCATTACCTGTGGTTCCTTATTGTGTTGGCTAGGATCCTTTTCATAACTCTCTGCATAGATACGGAGAGTAGCTCTCACATGGCTAGAAGCACTCATTCTGAAGATCAGCCTGGAAGCATCTGTAAAAACAATCCGCAGCCCCTATGGGAGAAGAAGGAGCAGCATATATGTAATGCGGCAGTACATTTGCAAATCACAGTTCACTGCTTTAAAATGAAAAGTGAAAGGAATGGTAATTTGGATGCAATTCCTTACTTTGGACAAATGATTTATTACTCTTTTTTTTCTCCTTCTAAAGACTAGAAATGATCTTGCGTATTCCTTCCCACTTCTCATAGCAAGGACCCTCTTACTGCTGTTTTTACTTTCTTTAGCTGATTTGTTCTTGCTCTGTGTGGCAGGGCACAAAATCAATGGCCTGAGAAATAGTTATAAGATCAACAAGGATCAGTGGCCTAATAAACAGCTACAGGATCCCAGGACCAAAACCCAGTTGTCAGTAGTGAATACAGAAGACGGCATCAGTTGCTACCCCTCACATAACAAGCATCAAGATCAGAGTACAAGAATTTCAATGGAAGTCTGTAGTACAACTTGGGAAACTTAATTTAAGATGTTAATTAATTTCAACTACTCTAATTAATGCACATTAACTGTGTATTGAACAAAAAGGATTTGTTATTAATTAACTGTGAATTTGCTCTTTACTTCCATCTTCACCTCTTTTTTTCTTTCCTCCTCCTCCGTTTTGTGTGGCATACATGAATACAGGTTTCCACAGAACACAGACCATATACTTGGATCCACAGTCAACAGACTTTCCATACAGGAAGGCTATTAATGTTAAAGGACTAAATTGCACAGTTAAATAGTTGTGGTGTTTCAATAATCTACCAATTCTGCACTAACACACAGTCTAATTACCTTTCTGTAAATGGTGCCCTTAGGCTAAGCAAGGCTCCGTGCCGGGTCCTGCAGCTGGGTCACAGCAGCCCCACACAGCGCTACAGGCTGGGGCAGAGCGGCTGGAAAGGGCCTGGTGGGAAAGGGCCTGGGGGTGCTGGTCAGCAGCCGGCTGGGCATGAGCCAGCAGGGTGCCCAGGTGGCCAAGGAGGCCAGCAGCACCCTGGCTGGTGTCAGAAGCAGTGTGGCCAGCAGGGCAAGGGAAGGGACTGTCCCCCTGCACTGGGCACTGGTGAGGCTGCACCTCGAACCCTGTGTTCAGGTTTGGGCCCCTCACTGCAGGAGGGACGTAGAGGGGCTGCAGCGTGTCCAGGGAAGGGCAAGGGGCTGGGGAAGGGTCTGGAGCACAAGTCCTATGATGAGCAGCTGAGGGAACTGGGGCTGTTTAGCCTGGAGAAAAGGAGGCTCAGGGAAGACCTCATCACTCTCTACAACTACCTGACAGCAGGTTGTAGACAGGTGGAGGTAAGTCTCTTCATCTCACTTCTGCCAGGATGCTGTTGGCCTCCCTGGCCACACTGCTGGAAAGAAAGGGGTAAATCTTTCTCCCTCTTGTCCCTGAAAGCAACAGGACAAGAGGAAACAACCTCAAATTATACCAGGAGAGGTTTAGATTGAATATTAGAAAATATTGAAGTGCAGTCAAGCATTGGAACAGGCTGCCCAGGGAGGTGGTGGAATCACCATCCCTGGAGGTGTTTAAAAAATGTGTAGATGTCGTGCATGGTTTAGTGGTAGACTTGGCAGTCCTGGGTTAATGGTTGGACTTGATCATCTCAAAGGTCTTTTCCAACCTAAATGATTCTATGATTCTATGATTTTAAGCGCGACCTCCACTATGCAGTCACTGAACCTTATTTGCCCATTTTAGTTCTGCTGTTGTCAAATGCCTAGTGCATAAACTGAGATCCTCGTTACTTTTAATGGGCAGTAAACCATTAAAAAATGGGAGAAGGGAATTAAGAGAGAAGCATTTTATTCTTCCAGTTTCTTCAGCAGCTTGAGAAGACACTGACCTTAGCAACACAGTGCTCCTATATCCTAAACTATAAGTAGAAACTTTTGTTTCCTTAGGTATATGCCAAAACATCTTCAACACCACATAAAGCATTGTTTCATTGATAATCACAGAATCTTAGAATGGGTTGGTTGGATGGGACCCTTACAAACCTAGTCCAACCCCCCTGCAATGGATTAGGTTGCTCAAAGCCCAGTCCAACCTGACCTTGAATGTTTCCAGGGATGGGGCATCTACCACCTCTCTGAGCAACCTGTTGTGTTTCACTGTCCTCGTCGTAAAAAAATTTCCTTCTTATATCTAGTCTGAATCTACCCTCCTTTAGTTTAAAACCATTACCCCTTGCCCTATCACCATAGGCCTTGCTAAAAAGTTTGTCCTCATCTTACTTACAAGCCCCCTTTAAGTACTAAAAGGCTGCAATAATGTCTTCCCGGAGCCATCTCTTCTCCAGGCTGAACAACCCCAGCTCCCTCAGCCTTTCCTCATAGGAAAGGTGTCCCATCTCTCTGATCATTTTTGTGGGCCTCCTCTGTATCTGCTCCAACAGGTCCACTTATTTCCTGTGTAATGCTCATAAACACTAGAAAATATACAACAGGAAAATGGATAAAGGGTTGGATTAGATGGCTTAAGAGATATTTTCCATCTCTTAACTGGTGACACCCTAAAACTCTTTTCAGGTACTAGTATGGTATTATATATTAATTTTAACATGTTTCAGCAACATAAGTTTATCTAGAAGCCTCAAAATGTACAGCATAAGTGACAAACATAGAAAAGCTTACATTTGGAAGATTGAGCCTTAGAGTTTGTTTTTATAATATTTGCTATTAAGCCAACTTCGTAATGAGATGGTTCAAGTGATGCTAATGGGAGTTTTGCCATTGATTTCAAAGGAATCAAGATTTCACCTTGGACACCTAGATTTATATAGAAAGTTTTTTATGATCTGATCCTGTGCACAAGGGGCTGTATCTTGCTGAATGCTCATTACACTTAACTTTATGGCAGTGAAAAGAAAGAAGATAAAAGGAAGTTTCACAGTTCTGGGTACCATTTGTTTTGAATGGTTGTCAAACCCAGGACCAGCAGCACAAAGTACAGAACATTAACATCAATCAGCTTTAGGAGAGAAGGAAGGGAGTCTGACATATCTGCACAAAATTGAAGTGTGAACATAACAGCATGTGAGTCTTCCTCTCCAAAGACTGAACAAGCATTTTACATATTCCTAGCAACTCCCACAATGACACGACTAGCAAGATGACTTGAATACTCTTCCATATACTCCCTGTTTACCTGGCAACAATAACACTAACATATTGTTACTTGGTTTAGCACATCTGAAGTCTCACCACTCATTAAATTACAGTCTTCAGAATAAAAAGGATTTATAAACACTCCCCATAACTCTTTCCCATAATTCCATGACGCGAAAATGCTCCACCAAACTACAGCATCTGTGGCCAGTCTGATGTTACAGTTAACAGCACTTGGGTTGTTTATGCAATATAAATAGACACAAGACCAGCATTCAGACAGTTGACTGTACTATTTCTGCCATTATTTTATTCATTTTGCATTTCTTAGGGACACATGACTGACAGTATTGATCTTTACACATGCATCATGACAGCTAGTATTTGTCTGTAAGACTAGGACTCCTGCCATACTGCAGAAGATACTCTGTACAAGGGAATTACAGAGACACAATGGCTGTACTCCTTAAAAAAAACCCAGTTATTTAAGCACTAGCAAAGTTTTTCACTCAGGAAGGCCACAGAAATCAATGAGAGCTATTAAATTTTTACATTCCTCACTGTTTTCTGGAAATTATACCTAAAAGCTGTGAATTACAAACATTTGGTTAAACCAAAAAGAAAATCAGCCAAAAGCACTGTTACCAAATAAATATAAAAAAGCATTGCCTGGAGAATAACCTGTCACTCTGGATCTTGTGTAAAGACAAAACCAAACAGGGTTTCACATCCTGTTACAGAATATCCAGTCTACTACGTGAAAATTTTCCTTTTTGACATTTCTGAGCTTTTGTGGTCAGCAAGGTCAAAGCAAGCCGGTGAAATTGCAAGCAGCCTACTCACTGTTTGTCATTATGGTATTTTTTCACCTCACATAAACTTCATTAATTTAAAGCCAGATATTTGCCATTTTTTATATAGAAGGTGTCAGCTCCATGAGACATGAAATTTTAAATGCAGAAGTTACAAACCAATGCAAGAGGAAAAGAAAGAAGAGTAACACACTGAAAAGCCCACAGGACAGAGTAACTTCCAGTTTTAATAAAATAGGGCACACTATTTGTCACCAAGAATGTTTTCTTATGGGGACAGATAGTTTTGCCCTGGGAGGAAGTCAATGAAAAGGTTCAGTACAGCTCTGAACATCTGCAGATATTTAGTTTAGGCAAATTGGGCCTGCTAATGGATATTAATGAGCTGTGTGGAAGCTCCGAAACAAAATTATGTTCCATGGTTAACCCAGTGGCTTTGAAGCTGATGTGATGAAGATGGAGCTTCACAGGGATTTCTCTGTCTTACATGACAATCAAGTTAAACACCCTGATGTACTAGTATCTATGAAGCACTCAGACACTAAACCTACTACATACTGTACTATGTAGTTTGATTTCCAGTAGTCTGGTATTTTTTCCAGTTACCAATTTAATAATTAAGCAAATAATAATGCATTAGCATAAATCAAGTTAGTATGAACACAACTAAGCAGCAAACTTAAAGCAAAATATCTCAGGATTTGGAAAAACATTATTAAAATATAATGGCAGGGAGTACACCAGTAAAAAATCTACCCTAGCAGCAATACATAAGACACAGAGATACCTACATAAATTAGGAGCACGCAAAATGGCTATACTTTTAATTCAAAATACTGTGATTATAACAATTTTTATTTGCTCCTCTGTGGACCCTTCAGTGTTCTCTACAAGCCACATTCAATACTCTGACAGGAAAATACTTCTTGAAATGTCATTCTGAATAGAGAAGAATTTTTGCCTTATCTCTGGAGAGTTAACTGAAATAGCTTTTTTCCAACCTTTCCAATGCCTGATTCCTGACTCTTGCTCAAACTGAAACACAAAACCCACAAGACTACATGCAGAGCCATTTACACCCCCAAATCTAACACAGGAGTGAGAAAATACTAATGAACTTTTAATAACAAAGCCCTAGAGTTTTATTATGTGAATCTTAGAATATACGAACGCTTCATTAAAGAGCTCAAAGTTAACCATTATAGTAAGAAACTTGTAATTCTTATCCTTCTAATTCAGATTTCACACAAAAATGCAACTGGTATAATTTCTGCTTGGAGGATCCTCAGGATCAGCACTATTACATGCTCATGTGTGCAAAGGCTAGCACAATAAGACTTTAAAAATTAAAACAGTCTTCAGGAACAGCAGAACATTTAATTTTACGCCTTATTATTGCACTGTGATAAACAATATTCATGGGTTTCAACAGTCAGTATGAATCAGAAGCTAGAGTCTGTGTGTATTGTTTGCTGCCTATTTTGTTGTCGTGCTTGTTTTCTGAACCTGCTGTTTATTAACACCAATTAATTATCATGTAGCCAGCCTCTCATTCATGAGACATAGTGCAGTTACGCTGAATATAAATCTCTTTCCCCTGCCTACTGGGGAACAAAATTTTTAACAAGTTCCTGAAAACACAGCTGCATGAAGCTCATGACAGTCAGAAAGGGGCATCTGCATTTACATGAAGAGCCAGCTACCTGAGGAAAATGGTAGCAGTGAACTGTTGTTTCGTTGTACATGCAGAATCCCACCAAGGCTGCAGACACATGAAGCCAGGAATGTGTCCTTGCCAAAAGACAAACTGCTTGAACTGTGCTCTCAATAAATACGTGTTTCTCCTATGTAAAGACATGCTTTCTGGTTTTGTGGGCTCATTTCTGGAGTCCATTTGAAAACAGGCCAAGTCATGTTGCTCTGTTTGTGTAACACGGTGATATGATTAGCAATTATATTCCAATTTAGGACAATGGCTTTGGCTGAAAAATGAGGGAAAGAAAAGTGCACTGAAAATTCACAAGCTGTTTTTTAAAAGTACAAGGGGCACAAGTCTGCCATGCCTGTAATTTTCCAGTGGATTTGAATATGACAATATCCTCCAATCTTGTTTCATCAGTAATACGCACAAAGAGAGTAGCTCAGTGGCAGGTGGTCTGCTTATGTTTTCTGGATGCAATGATGAATGGAAACTATAAAGACTCTGAGTAGAATGGCACGACAATAGTTTTAATGCCTTGTAATATCATTTACTAGGGTCTGATCAGGTCAAGTAATTTACAAACCAGAGAAAGTAAGACAATAAAAATAAACAGCATTAAATCAGAAAACATTTTAATATGAGTCATAGCTCATATTTAAGATGTTTGAATATACATTTACACCTGGCAAAGTACATGGTTAGTTTTGAGCACACAATGACATTCTAAACACTGAAGGCTCAGTTTGAACTGCAGTTCTTGATAGTAAAGAATCTCATTATGGATACAGCCCAGAAGGAACAGAGAACCAGTTATTTGGTCTAGAGAAGTCAAACATGCCCACATATGGTACAATCCACTGAAGTCTTCTGCATGCTATTGGCTACAACAGATACTGTGCTTTAATTTTGCAGATCCTGTGGATCATAAAAAGCAATAAAATTTAGCTTTTTTTGTCACGTATAGCAAGTGGAGATTTCAGACAGAAAACAGAAAAAGCAAGATTGTCTTTCTACGTAACACTTTGCATTGTTCAGGAAAGGGAACCCTTCCTATATGTGCATTGCTGGCAACAGGGACTCCTGCATATGCCCCTCCTACATTCTGTTACGCTAGTGCCTCCAGTTTTGCACAGTAAGTGCAAGCGAAACCAGAGGTGGATTATCTTATCCAGAAAATCTAATCTTAAGTAGGAAATGCGGTATCTATCAGAGCAAAGAAAACACCATCCTATAAATAAATGGAGAGGTTTGCCAGCCAAACGTTAGAAACAACACTGTTAGAGACAATATGACAGCCACAAAACTTGGCTACTCCATCACTACAACCATACCTGTCTTTTGGTCACAGTGCCATCCACAGGATCTATGTACTCAAAGCTGTCTGTTCTTTCCACACTGTAGATATTGTTACCCACAGCAAACTGCTGATGACTGAATGATTTGTCAGTGGTCAAAGCTTCCAGGTCTCTCATTATGAAGTATGCTGTTCTGGGTTCCAGTGCTTCATAATCAAACCTTGCAAATATATAAAAAAAGTAGAACCAAGAAGTAAGTCCCTTGCAGCTGAGGAAACATTTCTGCTTTCACAGAACTCAATATACTCACAGTCAGCAATTTTGTGCTCACTTCAAAAATTAGAGGTGGTCCACTGAAGTACTGATTGAGAATTAAACCAGCACATGCATGCAATGTGCAATGAGACAATTATGTGTGGGCATCACAGCTCTACATTGGCCACCTGACTTTGAGTCAACAGAAATCATTTAGAAAATGCACAGTTTCTGAAGTAGCATAGAAAATGCCATTGATGCACAGCTAGCTTTCCAGGACTAAGGACAGAATCTGTGCAGTGCTCAACAGTCATGTGAAAATGAGAAAACTTCGCTACAAGTTTTGAGGAACTGGTGTGTGAAAAGGACCTTATGGATATGTAAACTCTTATGTGTTAAGTCTATTCTGAGAGAAAGAGAGAGGCAGAAGCTAAGATGTAAATGACAGAATTCATCCTTTTGAGACCTTAATAAAGATAAGTAGATGTTTGGAACTTTGGAGTTCTCCTGATTTAACAGTAAGCATAGTTCAAGTTCTCACTAAAATTGTCACATGGAAGCATGTACAGAAACAAATGCAGGAGTAAATCTTGCTGGGATTTTAATTTTTTTTCAACACCATGTAACATGCCATGCCTACAGATTCCACAAGTAAGTAATTCAAATCCTTCTACCATTCAATATCAGAAAATTTAATTACTGAGATACTGTAAGTGACATACATACTTTGCTCCTTCAGTAAGTAAATAACTTCTGCTGCCACTTACTCATCATAAAAAACCTCCCCACAGAACAGCGGTAATTTGTGGCAGATTTTCATTCTGTGGACACAGTAAATGCACACCTAAATGCAGCTGAGCACAGCTAAACAAGCCATGGTTGCAGCAGAATTGTCCTATCAACTGCATAAGTTCCTGCGCCTTTTCCTCATTTTTCTCACCTGCAGTAGTAGTGCCGGCCAAATTTTGTCCAGTGATCCCTGACAATCTCCTCCACGCTCTGCCTTCTAGCTGCTAGGATTGAAAGCCAGACTAGCACAGCCCACAGTCCATCTTTCTCTCGAAGGTGATCAGACCCTGAAGAGGCATACATAAAGCACATTATTTGGTATCATTGCAAATCAGAAAACAAAGTAAGAAGGCTGGGCATATGTCTTACTTAACTTTGTATGTCACATAACAGTAATCAACCATACTCTGGTATGTTCCAGAAAGACCACGAGAACTAATGTTTAAAATGTGATTTATTTATATATGCAAAGTCCATACTTCTAAGCTTACATACAAAGATGTACAAGTACCTGAATAGAAATGGTAGTAGCAGGTAAACATTTTTTAGTCATGATTTCTGCTCACTGACATACAGGGTGTTTTCACACCTCTGGTACTATTTCCCAGAACTGGGCCAGATATGCAAACCCCTGGCCATAAGCCAGAATGTTCTAAGTTATGTGAGTCGAGTTCAACAGCATCTCCTTATCTCTGCTCATCCGCCATGCTAAAGAGAAAGAATTTTCCTATTTAATCAAAAATGAAGATTTCCAGAATGTTCATGACCTCCCATCAGGATAAAAAACAAAAGCCTAAAAAAAATGTTTCTGGGGAAAAAACCCACACAACAGAACCAAGAGAATAGTACTTTTTCCCCTTTCTGTATTTCTCCATACCTCTCAGTGGTAAAGATGTTTGGATGCTCAATTCTAAATCACTTCCTAGGTTTAGAAGAAAGAGATTGATCCAACAATGGAGACTAGGAACAATTTTGGAATACCTCACAGGATTTAGCACATACTCTCAGATACGGGAGGCACAAGTTCACGTCTATTATCTGAAATCAAAAGAGCACAGACTTGATCTTGCACTTCCCATGTCCAAAGTCAAAATGCCAACTTGAAGTAATAGGTTGCTCTGCAACAGACATGTAATGTATCTTAACCAGAAATGTTTCTATGAGGCTAACCTCTGCCCGTTAAAACTGGAATGTATCAATCAGCAAAAAGTTTCAATACAATCAGTATTTTCTAACAAAAGACCTTCATGGGAAGATTCTTGGTCATCTCAGCAAGTGCCCCCTCCTTTTGGATAATTTAGAACAAACTTCTGTGGCAATATGTATCTAACCCAGATTACCAAAAAATCACAAGGAAGCATGAATAAGAATTAACACAAAGTTAAGATTGAAGACACCTGACACTCAGTAGATACTGATGATCACTACATAAGCTAAGACACTCAAGAAACTTGAAGAGACATCAATTATGTGGCCATTGCTCTGGCATAACAATACTAGATTTGGTTGAAGTTTGTTATCTGCAACCTTATAATTTTCTGTCTAGTCACACGTTACTGCAACCCTGAGTAGAAAGCAAATGCAGTAATTCAGAAGTTTTGTTTCCTCCATGAATTACCTACTAGTCACAGAGGCAACCAATTTAACTATCTGTGCCTTTAGAAGATACGTAGCAAAATCCTCCAGAGGAATCTACAGTCTTTGGTTGAAAAGCTGTTCTATGAAATATCCTCCTTCCTCAAACAAAGTAATCCTGTGGCAGCAAGACTACTTTGCAGTGCTGTAGTTTTACCTAACAGCCTGCAGGGTTCTTCAGAGTCATCTGTCAAAATAGCTGCATTTTGCTACTGGCAGAGGACATGGTCCCCATAACATAAACTGATGCACTGAAGCTGTTAATCCTGTGAAAAACTGTCAACAGAAAATTAAAGGCATATAAGGGAAAAAAATGAAATGGGCAGAGAGCAACCATGATCCCTAGGGTTTCAGTCTTGACATACATCTTCCAGTCACCGCTGCTGCCTTGGACTTGCAGTTCCTCTTCTTGGGAGAGAGCAACAGTCACGGTAGTACCTGCTACTCACAGATTTACTAAGAACCCATCGTCCTGAGCCTGCCGCAGCTCTGCCTGCCACTTCTTGTGTCATGTTCAACCCTGGGGGTGTAGACCACCAACACCCTGAATCTAGCAAGTTAACCATCACAGAGTTAATTACACGCAAACTGCTACTTCAGCACAATACCTGAGTTGTGTAGGAAAGGTTACTGAACACTTGTGAAGAGGAAAAAAGACTTACACAAAGATTGTTTGTATCTACAAGTTAGGTAATGCAGAGAACAAGGACATTGATACTGTAGATGGACGTAAGAGCTGAGACAGATGGTAAGGTTCCTTTGCATTTGCAAAGCAGCTGTCATGATGGTAAGTATACCTCCTTTCCACCACTTTGTGTCTGCCTTGATCTGCAATCTGCGAGCTCTCTGCAACAAGGGCAGTCCCCTGCTACATCAGCCAGAGCTATGGGCTGGTCCTCAAGTTGCTGCTGTAGGAAGAGCAACAGCTCGCTCTGTTCCCTGCTCCGGAGTCCCGGGTGCTGTGAAAGAATGGAGTGCCAGCTAATCAGGAGAAAAAGGGCAGGGTTATTTATGAGCTCTCATAGCTTTGCAAATAGCTTCAGATAAGGAGCTACTGGAAAGGAAAGCAAATGTCCCTCCGCAGGAAGACAGCCCTTCGGACAATCGGGTGTTCACCTTTTCTGCTCCTGTGAAGCGACAACACCCTAGATCAGTTGAAGGATGCCCTCCACAGAAACACCAACAATATGCCCTATGGATAATAAAGCCAGCTTACTCGTAGGCAAAGCAGATGGCACAGTCAAGATTATTGTTACTGTAGCCAATAGTCTGTTCCCAGATAATGGTGCAGGTTTCTGACATTGCCACCAAAAGAGAGCTCTAGAGACATGCCTGGGGACCTGGGGACAGGGGTGGGCTGAGGCCAGGCCCGGGTGTGGGACCGCGGGCAGGCCTGGTGCAGGGGGCCCACAGCCAGGCAGGGCAGTGCTGTGAGGAGCTGGGCAGCGGCCCTGCTGCAGCATCACTGGGGCAGGGGCTGGTGGCCCCAGGCACTGACACGGGGTCCTGGACAGTAGGCAGGGTGGGGCAGGGCCCTGGTAAGAGCAAGATCACCCCACCATGGCTGTTCCTTCCCTTCTTAACCTGCCTGCCTCTGCCATTCATCCTTAGCACTGAAAAACTCAATTGCACCTAAAAAGTCTTCTCTGTTGCTGATATTACCAGCAACTTAAAAGGCTAAGTGTCTCAACAGACACCAGCAAGAAGTGGACACATGGTACTGAGCTAAACACCTCAGCAATTTGTCCCAATGTAAATGATCATTTACTCTCGTTGTGTAACACTCCACCAACTGCAGGCTAACAAATGGCGCAGGGGAAGGCACAGCATCTGTTCAGCAAAATGGTCTATACGTCATGACAACTGTGAAATGGTCTGAAATGAACACCAAGGAAGAGATGTATTTCGATTTAACAAATACTTCAAGTATGTTTTATTGAACCAAAACGGTCCAGTGAAACATGGACAGATGAATTTCTGGAAAGCGTTTCGCTGTGCTCTAAGCCTTGTTCTGGCACAGCTTAAGTTCATAAATCTATATGAAGAGGGATGAGTGCATACATGTTTCATTCTTATGATCCATTTAGCAGCATTGGCATGTGTCTGCTGTGTCCTTGTGTGTCCTTCAGGACATACAGATTGTTGCTTTTCCAGGAGAACGCACTGGAAGAAAGTAATCCAGAGGCAAAAGTCTGGGTGGAAAAGATGGAAAAAACCCAACTGTTCAAGAATTGAAAGTCACCAATTAAAAACTCTAGGCTGGTGTGAGTACAGGGACAATAATCCCCTGTGCCCAAGAAGTGTCTCTGTTCATTATTCTTAGCAGGAGGAGAACTGACAACTGGGATTTCTCAGAACTTGTTTATTCCCCCTCTTTTATTTCACCAGCACATCCATCAACCAGGTTACTATATGCACATATGTTGTCCTATTTATTTCCCTTCTTTCTTTTAGCAAATCAAAATCTATTGCTACAGCTCTGTTAGCCAACTCTGGTTTTCACCTACTGTACCACTGTCTGTAGGTGTCTTTGCTCTCTCTCACGTATTCCTACCGCCCAGCTCACACAGCAGAAACTCCAGGGAGGGAGCTCGTTCTGCTGCCTCAGTTCATTCTCCGTTGCTTTACAGATCCAGTATCTGCTGCTGTGCACCTGCAGAGGCAGAGCTGCCCTATGCAAAGGAATCAAGTAAAAGGTGCCTTGCAACTACAGATTCCTGAGACTGCAATACTAGTAGTCTCCTGACTTCCCAAAGGCTCTCAGCAACCTCAGCATAATACTCAGCAATACTTTTAATTGAAACATTCAAGGCTTTAATCAATTCCAGGCTCTGATTAAGGAGCTGAAGCAGAAAGAGACAACAGAACCGAGAAGTCAACAAGTATTTTTCTGATTATCCCATTATATTTAATTTGCCATTGGTAAGGGAAATTATAATAACTGCAACTACTTTGCCAACTTATTTTTAAGTTAATTTGTCACATATTTCTCCATGTAACAGTAGCAAAAGTTATTTTTTACTACTGCAACAGTCAATTGCTAAGGCTAGACTCAGAAAAAACAATCTGGGGAAAACTCTGAAAGCATTTTCCTATTCATAAAGAAATGCTCTGCTTAAACAGGCTTAAAGTGAAGTCCTGAGAGGCAGTAGCCTGAGAAACAAAATATGATCATGCAACAACGTTCATATTAATGATTTTTCTGATACTGGAAAGCTGTTGGACATGCAGGCTGTCTTTTACATGTGTAACTTATTCTGTATCGGAGATCTCAATTTCTGATAGAGACAGTAAGAAGACATGTTCATGAAGAAAATGCAACTGCTTTTCCCTAAATTAGTCACCTCTGTCTAGCATACCACATTCTGTAAATGTGATTTTACAGTAAAAATCTGACTGACATAAGTATTACAAACTCATGGTAAACCATTTTGTTTGTACACACTTTGAGTCTTACAAATTTATCATTCAGCAATCTGAAACTTGACAATATTTTAGGCAAATAGATATTTAGGGGCATTCTGATCTGTTCCTTTATTCAAGTTAATGAGATTATTTTAGATTTATGTTACTGTAACAGACACCAGCAAACAGTTCTTTTAAGGCTTTCATTCATTTCAGCAGCAGCACATTTTTACATTCTCCACTAGTTCTTCTTCCACATAATCTTGCAGGAGAAGGCAGCTGATGTTAATACCATGTGGAAATTCAGACATGAAGCATGCAAATTTATGAAAGATGCAGCAATTATTGAAGTGTCTTAAACTGCAAAGAGATAAATCAGCCATAGAGCTCCCCGAATCCTGATTAATAGTTTGCTGATGAAATTTAGAAACTAATTGCTGATGATGATGCCCTTCTCTGAACTGTGTCCTGGGCATTAGTCATAGAACCAGAAAGCTATTAACCTCATCTGACAAGCTCTCCACACTACTACATAAATGGAAGAAGTTTTTAAAGCACTGGTTGAGCTCCAAGATCAGCTGCCAGAAAACAAGGCTGGGAAACACAGCCGTATGGGATGTTTTCAAAGTCTTTTTTCCTTTTATAGCAGAAAATTTGCTTTTATTTACTTCCCAGAGCAAAATCCCTTATGTTGTAAAACCAGGGCTCTGTATTATTTGGAAATTCCAGCTAGGCTGGATTACCTGTGTATACAAGCAATTGGTCTCCAGTGCTATTCGGTTAGTTTGACGATCTGTAAAACTTTCTCTTGCACAAAACAACAGATTTCCCACTCAGATCAGCTACACAGTACATTTATTTAAATATTCCATGCTGAAAGCTAAAGAACTGCCAAGTTTCAGTACCCTAAATAGATATGATTGAGGGAAAAGATGTAAAATTGATTCAAATGCCCAATACTGGCAGAAACTTGTGAGGGTCACGCAGCTAAGGACATTATTAAAAGATTCGCAATAAGGTAAATATTTATTGCTAAAAACAGCCCACATCGCTGAAGTATTGGTCATCTACAGACCAGACTGCATTTTACAAATAAACCTCACAGCATATGAGATATTTTCAGACAGCTGTATTTAATTTAAAGGTTATAAGAAAGCTAAGGCAGGGAGAAAAGCAAAATTTAGGCATCATAGTCATTGCATAATTGCCCTGTAGGCACTGTCACGATTCATTTACACAGCAGCTACACATGCACTGAGGAATTTAAACCCAGTGCTCCAACTGTCTGGATGCCCATGGGATTGAGTCTTGAGGGTTCAGATTAGCTTTCAGATGGCATTGGCTTAAATGGGAGGTCAGAAGTGCTGCAAGTACAACAAAGTTCATCTGTCCAGAATGTGCCGGGATGCACAAAGTGAATATGCTGTAGTGTAGCTCTCCATGCTGGCCAACAATGTTACTGAAGCATGTTTAGAATTCATAAGAGACAGAATTTATCAGGAATCTGAAGAATTAATGACAGGATATGAGAACGAGATTAAGACAGGAACAGAGAGAGTGCTAGGAATGCAGAGACTAGTCTGAGGTCAGGAGATAGGAGCTGCAAAATCTGAAGAGAGGCTATAGAACAAAATGCAATTGTTTTAGGACCCCACAGAAGGATACAAGCAAAGGAAAAAAGTCAAGTGTAAGAACAGAGAGAAGTTAGAGGAATTATCTTGCCTACCTAGAAGAACAGACAAACTCCAGAGGCCCTTCCTCGACCTCTGTGAGACACCTGTCCCTCTTTCCCAACTTAAAAAAGCATCTGATACTCAGGGTAATAAAGTGATGCCAACACAGATCACAATGCCCTCCATGTTTCAGTAGATCAAGCTCTGAAATCACTTCTCTTGTTTCCTATATAACTGATGAGCAGGGCTGAAGTCCACCAACGCCTGGGATGGCCTGCTTAGCAGGACCTGAATGTGCCTTTCCAATATGCCAGGGAAATTTGACATTTGGCTTTCTTTATAACTGCACCATAAAATTTTAATGACAAGTCTCCTCAAAGGAGACAGGCCTTCTACTAAGCAACCAAAGATTCTTCCCTCTCCCCAAGACAGAAAGCATCTGAAAGAGTTGCACTCAACATTACCAGATGACAAGGGTCTAGGAGCCTTACCTCCCATGCAGAAACAGGCCTGAGGCAGGGGTTTGTCATGGCATACAGAATCCACCCCTGCTTGCTCTACGTACTTCTACGGGTAAAACTGCACCAGCAGCAGATGCTGCACACTGGGGGCTAAGGCACCCACGCATACCTCAGCCTACGGGAACTCACCACCAAACCCTTACTAGCTCCTTCCAGTCAAAACCCACACTTCCCTTTCTTCAGCTTGATGATGAAGGCAGCAGGTTTTTTCTAAATAATCTGGGTGCTCATGAGGTCATACTGATTCCTCAAGACCCGCCCAAGTTTCCTGGAAATATCTGATTTTGGATGAGCAGGAGGAACTTCAGTATTTAGAGGGAAGGGATACAGAAACGGCCTGGTGAAAAAGCATCAAAAAGCAGTGAGAACTGAAAACTCCCCAGCCCAGACCTCTCATGAGCAAATGGAGAGGCAGTCTAACCACACATCACTACAAACGGCAGTACATTATGAAAAGTATGAGACTGCCCTGCCCCTCTCCAAGTCAGAATTCACTCAATGACCTTGCAAAACACCTTTTGAAAAATATCTATTGAAAACATACATTCAAGACAATGCAAATCTGTGCCAGTCACAGCAATTAAGCCAAGACATCCAGGCTGATCATCATGGGACACTGGTTTCCATTCACAGCAGAAAGAAAATAAATGTCCATTACTAATTTAAATTCTTTTACTTTTTACAGATAGGCACCTAAAGAAATCTAACACATTTTTGGTTCTTCCATAGAGTCCACCCAGATATGTAATATATAACCACCCAGCAAAACATAGAATAAATTAGCCATGCAAATGGTTAAGTTATTCTATGTGTGCTCATTCAAAAACACTTCTAACATAACCCTACTAAAACTAAAAAGAAGAAAGAATTTCTGTGCCAGAATCCAGGAAAGGAAAAAAAGAAACACTGTGAATTTTTTTCAGTTTTTCTCATAAACCAAAACCGTGTTTGTGCAGATCTACAGACTACGTATTTTAATTGTTTGCTCTAATGCTTCCTGTCAGTACTGAATTCATGAGGGCTCAAATTTGTCTTTCGTTCTGCATTCTATTGTTTGACTGGTTCTTGGGACAGATAAGGGAGAAATACTTAGGGAAACCACAGATGCTAATGTGTAACTTATATTCTTTTAATGATGATTTTATCTGAGTTTTGAGTAATTGTGATGTTCCAAAAAGGGACACCTGCAACAGGTTTGATTAACCAAACCATTAGACTTACCAATCCTCATATTTTGTACAACAGATCACATTAAGAAAAAACATGGGGTTTCCACATTAGGAAAAGACTATTACGGTGGAAACAGTGCATTACTTTCAAGTCAGAGAAGAGTGCCAGGCACCTCCAAAAGCTGTCTGGGCAGTGCTAAGATTGCCTATGGCTTCTCAATGTTCATCTTCCAAATTTTTCACGCCTCAAGGTACCGGTCACTACAGCTGCAAGAAGATGCTCACTGACAGTTCTCTGTTCCAGCACAAGACAAGTTAATTTGCTGATTCTTTTGGCTTTGACTTAAGGCACCCAGGAAAACTAGAAGTTTGCATTAAAAGTCTGTGGAAATTTTTCATTATGTGTTACTTACCAGTGCCAAAGCTTTCCTCTCCACAAAGTGAGCAACGTCCGGAGTCCATGAGATTGGAAAAATACCTCCATCCTGTTGGTGTCTCATACACAGGAACCTTCATTATTTTTGCCACTCTGGAAAATCCACAATAAAATACCACATTATTAATAAAGGGCTTTTTTTACATATGGCCTGAGACCATCTGAGGAATATTCTAGGTCTTGCTACGTCTTCTGACAGCTGGGCTATAAATGAAAACAAAAAGCAAAACCCAACCACCAACAGATCAACAGCACCATTCAGAACTCATCCTTGTCTCAGAACCTGACTTCAACAGGAACCCAGCTATGTTTATACACTAAGTATAGTATTTTGGAAACTGTAGGACCTCGGCTCAATAGGTTTTACCAGTATCTTTCGCTTCTTAACAAGCAAGAAACATATATATCTATAGATACACAGTTTTGTTATTCTAATATTTTAGTGAAAGTTAAAGCATCATGCTGAACTATGTTCCTTTACAAAACACAGGCAGCCAAAACCAATTATGCTTGAAAGACACCTTTACTTCTGTTCATGTGTTCAAAGCCAAGACAATACAGTAATGTTTCCATGATGCAGCACCTCATCAAAAAAAGCTTTCCCAGTCTCAGCCTGAGTCTTAACTTACTTTCGCTGTCTCCTCTGATGCACTCCCACTAGCTGGCTGACCTGCCACTTTTTTCAAGAATCAAAATAAACAACCATAGAACCTGGGTATGTTTTCCCTTCCCCAGGTTGTTAACTGGTTATTGCTTTCATAAAGTATAATGAAAAAAATCCTTTATTGGACTAAAAAACAGGAAAGAAGAAAAAAGCAAATCCTCTAAGGCATGTACTACCTAGCTGGGATTTACATAGACTGAGTATTACCATTCTTCTTGTTTCTAATTATATTTGCTTGTTTTCACTTTGTGCCTAGGATTTTCAGAGCCAATTGGTTTTTAATATGAAAAATAAGACTTGAGATACAGTCAAGCAATCTGACTGACCAAAAAGGACCTACGATGTCCCTAGAATTGCTGCAACTATTGCAGCTAACAAACATTTTCTAAATTCCACACCCACAGAATACTTGACATGAGACAACTTCCATAATTTTAACTGCAGTCAAGCCCAGGCAAAACAGATTGGTCAAAGTGGGATTCAATGTGCTTAACACAATCCCCACCTAGAAGTTATGTGTCAAGTTGAAAGCAGTCACCTCCATGATCAACAGAGACACACCTGTTTTCAGATGGTCTGTCACTCTGTTTTAAAGCAGGTGCATAAAGTAGATGGGATGAACAGTCCACATATGCAAACACTGATCCTTTCAAAACCTGGTACAGAAATTTACCTAAATTACAGTTCAGCCATTAAATTCTCCCTGAAATCTTTAAATTGTTCATCAGCGTGATCATAAGTCTCCAAATTCATTTTTTTAAATGTAATAACTATCCACTGCTATCTAAGCCTCTTCTTATTCAGCCTAGGTGTTAATTTTTGTACTTATAGATTACATGTAATAAGAGTGGGTTTTAAATGAGATACAACTAAGAATTGCTGATACTTATTTGAAAAGAGGTTAAAAGATACCTGGGGAAAAAAAATAATCAAAATGTTTAATCCTAAGCTTGATTTTCAGGTCCCTAGTTTAGCAGTAGACCCAAGCGTATACCTCCTTGTGTTTATACAGCACTAGCTGTATTATTTGCCTTCAGAAATGCTGTTGCATAAAGGAGGTTATACAGTGCTGAACAGGTTTCTGGCTGGCTCTGCAAAAAGCAAGAACATAAAAGGATTCAATCTCTGTGTGACAGAAACTACAGGCTGGGAACAGGATCGTACTGCCAAAAAGTAGAAAACAATCAAGCAGAAAACAATGGTCCACATGCTGGAAGAGCAAAACCAATTATCCTGAGGTAGCCTAACAATACAGCAGGAATATGTCTGCTTGCAGAAATGTTCCCATATCCTGGTACTGTTTTTGGAGAAGGAAATCCTTTCCCTTTCACTTTTTTGTATTCCTCTAGTCTGGGGACAAACAGCCTCAGATGGATATATCTTGACCAACACCAAAGGCTTCTGAGGGGCTGTAAAGGTTTTCAAAGATTTCTATGCAATAGGCTAGCACTGAAAATACAGATGTTGATTCTGTTGACATTGGGCTTACTTTAAACTAGGACAAACAAACAAACTAACCAACAAACATAACACACATATAAACATACACAAAGTTGATACTGAAATATGGCAGATTGCCCCTTGTAGTATTCTTTTGTTCTTGACTCTTAAGACCTTAAGAAGAGCAAATAAGTAGAAGTACACTGGAAATCAAGCATATTCATTTTTTATTGCAATTTTACTGATTGAAAGAACTGCCACTGGAAGTCTCAATAAATGCAGAATGTGCCTTTATGCAACCTATGGATATTTAAGGTGAATAACCCCAGAAAATATGAGAGGGGTTCCTACAGGAAAGTGCAAAAAAATTCTCAAAGCTGCAGGCTAAAAGAAAAAATGTGCTGCATCAGATCAAACAAATAACAATGCAAACTACAGGAAATATCCTCAGAGGAAGGAAACTAATATTCTGGAATTGGAAAATTACTAGATCTTCAAAGCCAGGGAAAACAGATTAAATGAAGGAAGGGGGAGGGATTTTTAATGCTCCTACATCTATATTTTTCTAGAAATGAAATATAACTGGTATGACTTCAGTGCAGAGAAACTAAAAAAAAAAAAAAAAGTATCTTCATTTACCAAAACTGTGTGACAGTAACTACAATCACTTTATGATTACCAAACTGCTTTCTTGTAGACAAAATGACAAAATCAGAGCTTCCAGTCACTGCTAAAAAGTAGCCAGTTCTTTTTTTTTTTTTAAGTGCCTACTGAGACAAAAGGGTAGCTAATTTGGAAATCAGTTTCTATGTATGACTATGTATGACTGAAGATTTCCAGCACTACCTAATGCAGCATATGACTTCATGACAAGCTTGAAAGATACTATGGAAATACTTTATTCTGCTAGGCAAACAAATGCTTAGGGTAAGGGTTTCTGGAACTTGTAATTCTGCAAGAACAATTGTTTGTGAGTCACAGTCAAGGTTTTTATCAATAACAAATTACAGATCCACTAATAACAGTCTTTGATGTTTTCAGCAATGTACCTTCACAGGACAGTTCAAACAAGTCTAAAGATGTACAGCTTTTTAAGCTTCTTTTCTTTCTGTATGTTTACACTGGAGTCCCTAAATTTGGGCAGTTAGAAATGGAAAGTCAAGTGGTTACCATAATATGAGATCTCTTGGTCAGAGAGGATACTAATTCCCTCAGAAAGTGAGTTTTGGAACTGGTGCTGTAAAGAGTTTGTACCTTGCAGAGGTCTCACTCATCGGAGTAAATTTTGCACATCCTTATATAGATGTGTAATGCATCATCACCAAGATACTGATGCAGTAGTGCTCCTGTAAGGGTAATATCTCATCTCCAAGTTCTCTCAGAGAAGGTGTTAGCTGTCAAAAGGCCCAACTTGATGGATGGAATATATTTCCAGAGCAAATAAAAATAAAAACAGGAAAAAAATGTGCCATATGAATAGGTTCATTTTCCTAGTCTAGTTAAAGCAAAGACATTCTATTTATGTCTAACCACACAGCTGATATACCTGTGTTTATAGGTTCCATGAGCATGAACTATGTGGAAGGAATACAACAAACTGTGGACATTCTGGTTCTTGTCATCTCAGACATTTAATGGGACTGACTTCAAAGAGTAATCTTGCTTGCTTTCATTGTTAAGTGCTCACTACATCAATGAGATCACACAACAAAGTTTCTTCTCTCTGTGTGCTGTGCTAATTAGCTCCTGCTGGACTGGGAAACAGTATTTACACTTAGACCTAAACTGAAGGACAATCACTTTAGTTATTTTGCCCATACCAGAGCTAAGGGTATTTATGTTCCCAGTATGCCGAAATACTAATTAATGAGAAAGAAAAAAACCCAACAACCAAAGAAGAGTAAACTGTACTTTTTACAATTACACATATTATTTAAAACCCTATTTTGTGAATTTCAAAAAAGCAGGAGCAGTTGTTTTTAAATGGAGAGATAATGAAGCCACTTGAAAGAAAAATATAAATTCTTGTAAGGTTGAATTTACCCTCCTGCTGTACAATGTCACTCTCGTTTTTATTTTGAAGAGCTACTCCCACACTACCTATACTGACCACCAACTTTTTATTAAAACGTAAGGAGAACACATACAATGCAACCATGGAAAGTAGTCTGAGTTACTTTACCACTAGGCAACAGAACTACTGGAGAGTTTAGTACCAACACAGAACTGTTAAGCCAGTTCTTAAACTCTGCGAAGTTACCAAAGCATGAGCTAGCCAGTTCATAATAAAGTTAAGAATGAGTATAATAATAAACTTCATAATGAAGACCAGAACTTTTGAAAATTTCCTGTCAGAAAAAAAACCACCACTAACAGCTAATTCTAAAAACTGAAAGCCTTAACAGACTAACATGAAAAACCTACCTGTTCTGCTCCAGGCAACTGGACTATTTATCGTACAGCGGTACATCTGAATACCCCAGACCTTCTTTCTTATAATTCATAACCATATGCATGTCATCTAACTAGGAAAACAGAGTGTATGGGACTCCTGATAGCCCGAATGATTTTCCTTGGAATTACAGTAAAAATATTATCCTGCTTAAACTGTATAAAAAGATGACTTTCCACCAGAAAAAAACACGTTCTTTTATTTAAAAGGGTTAAGGGAATATCCTTGTGATACCTTTCTTTCAGTTTTCAGTGGAAACAACAGACTTTTTCACAGATGGGCTGCTAGAGCAAAGTGGTCCTTGAAAGTATCTCACAGTCACTGTGGTTTTGACTCACTTCAGAGAATTACCCTGACTTCTGCTAAAGAAAGTCAGAGGAAAGTTTACTCCAACCTATTCTCTACAATGCCACAAAAAATCCTCATGAATACACATTGTTCAGATAAAACAATTGGCCTGCAGCAACCTAACTTTCTTGTGCCCAGTGAAACTTTTATAACTCCTGAGAACAGATCAGTCAATCAAACAACATTATACTGCCAAAGTCATGTCACCCGTTCACCACAAAGGTAAAGGTCACAGCACTGGGGGCCCTTCTCTGGCAGGTCTCCTAAACTGTTGTAAATGACTAGCTAGAGTTGTACGTTGTAGGTGAAATGCTGGCTAGGGTAAACTGTAGCATCACATCCATCCTGGAGTCATAACCTGGACGAAGAAAGAGATGTTAATGAAAGAATAACTAAAGAAGCGGCTAGTGCATGTCCTTGTCTCTTGTCTTCCACCACCGGTAGGTATCAGCTGCACATGTGAAAGATGCTCACAGAAACCTGGGATGAGCAGGCTTCAAAACAGACTGGCGCTCCATGGACACATACTTTTCAATGCTACTCCTCTTTGTGGAGCCAACACTCAGGTTGACAAGGTGCTGTAATTCAGAGACCACCAAGTCTGACTCTGCAGGAGGGCAAGCACTCTCATGCCCTAACAATCAGGAACTGAAGGAATTTGTGGGACAGACGTGGGCCATTGATGGGTACTGTGTGGCAGCAGCATTTCACAAGACATCAAACCTCTGTAATGGTATTTTTCTGAATTACTGGCTATAGAAGAAAATGTTTTCACACTACGTCTTCTAAACCTCTACTTAGCCACTGAAGTAGACTGTGTTATCTAATCTCCAGCTAATATATGCCTCATTTGATTTAAGGCCTGAAGGGTATTTTACTTTAAAGACAAGACTACAGCTTTACTGAAACTAAGAAAACCAGTTTTTTGTCCCACTTCTGTAGCCTTTCTTCACACAAAGAATAAAAAATATCTCAAGTAAGGATCTGCATCTGATTTATCAAGAAAATAATTTCTCTAGCTGAAAATAACAGCCTTCACATAGGCTAACTTTAGCAGACAAATGTATTTTATCTGATATTTTACTGCCTGAGATGCTTCAAATTTTTTGTAACACTGGACACTTCTGAGACCAAAACAAGTGACTTACGTTTGTCTAGATCAATTTTTCCATCCCTTTATTAGAGATCCCGCTTTTGCTATTCTCTAACCATATAGTACAGTCTCTGAATTGATGGATTTACTGAAGTGTTCTTGCAACCAGACCTGAAATTTCATGGGTTCATTCTTTTGGAGTACTTTTGGAGATACTAGTTATCTCATTCCCTCACCAACATTCACATTTCTTTTGCAAAGCATTGTTTTTTAACTTCATTGAAAAATTAGACACAATATTCATTGCCTTTTTAGCCACCATGTCCCTATCCCATTCTCACTGTGTGATGTTTCCACTTGTTCTTTCTGTGATCTCTTCTTGTGGATGCTTTGCTACTTCCTTTCTCAACTTTGGAAGTCTAATTCAGTTCACCTTTGGTCAGTTCCCTCTTCTTTCTTATTATTACTCAAGATGCAGGAGCCATGAACTAAATGTTTTTTAACTTTTTTCTTCAGTCTCATCTGTTTCTCCTTTTCAACAATGCAACTCCCACAGCCTGTGAGAAATTCACAGCAGTAGCAATGACAGCACCAGCACTGGCACCAACTGTAGTGTGAAATGGATGTTCTGCTTCTGGATGTTTTCACTCTCTCTGTACTGCCTTCCCTTAAAAGGCTTCAACAGCATATTGTGCAAGGAGCAGAACTAAAACAAAAATCACCCCCCTTATATGGTCAAGTATTACAGTGTTACTGCTTCCAAGCCTTTAATTTATTAAGCAAAAAGCAGAGGAATGCTAAGCTTTCGCACACAACACAGATAACCAGGACATATCACTAAGATAAGACATAAACTGCCATAGCTGGCAGAGAGGCTGTCAGGACCTGGAGGGGGGGAGTTAGTAGACAAATTTCTTTCTGCTTTCTAGTACGTTAAATACGTACGATAAAGATCACAGTAGCAGAAATTGACAAACAAAAAGCAGATGAAGACACTTGAGCTATAAAGGATCTAAAAACATCTGACTTTTTTGGTTTTGCTTCCTCCCCATCCCTGCAAATTCGTAATCCTAAAATGCTTCTGCAGGTGGACTAATGGTACACTGAATTGAGGTCTAGTGTTCAGGGGTAGTTCCTGTCTTGAAAACTGATAACTTCAGGTGGATTTCTTTGGCTGACAACAGTTCTAAGGATGGTTATGGATTGCTAATTGCAGAAATCATCTCCGTGTTAGATTATATTCAGGACAATTTGAATTCCCTTTCTGTCAATGGAGCCTCCTGGCACTCATGTAACGTAACTGCAGTACCAACTGTTTCAATATCCTCTTGTGCCTCTCAATCTCACATTGGCCTTTCCCTATGCTTGAAATCTTTCAACAGCAAAGCTAAAAATTATAGCAGCAGAAAGGCAAAGTCCTATAAACACAACCCACTTTGCTCATGGCTTATAACACACAGCAACCAGACATACTAGAAACTTGTCTGAGCTACATGGAAGACATTCTTGTCCAGTACAATCACCGCTATAATGCAAGGACATGAACCACGGTGTGGAAGGTCAGCCCCTTGGCTTTAAATATCTAAACCAAACAAATGTAAGGCTTAGGATCTCCCTTTGGGCCCTTCAAGCTCATTGGACTTGTTCTGTCTCCTGCAGGAGCAGACTTGAAAAGGCTTGCATCATCACAAGGACAGTTAGAACACTCATCAGAGAACTCAGCCTCCCAAACATGCACAGAGTGGGTCCCTGTGGTCATTGACACCCCTCCTTGCCACCTATAAGCCATGGTGCGAACACACAGCTCAGTCTTTCACACCATCCAGTTTTCCTGCACACAGACTCTGTAATATCTCAGGCAAATGTTACAAGCACCTTGTGCAACATACCAGAAAGACAGCACTCTTAAAATTATTTGAGACACTTTACAAAAAAATGGTAAATGAATTTGTGTCCCAGTCCCAACTTCATGATTCAGCCCCAGGGGGTAAAAGTAACTTCAAGTGCCTGACTTCACAGCCACCTACAGAGCCAAGGGAGCACTGCAGAACCGAGTACGTTTGCAAGCAGGGCAACAGCTGCAGCACAGCTTTGCTGCAGATCTCCGAGAAGAGGCTGCAAAATGCCTCTGTCTCTTCCCTGCTCTTCAGGGAGTAAGTGGTCAAAGTAAAAATAGCCAGCACAGCTCCTTCCTGAGTCTGCCTTTGCCTTCAAAACTAACATGATAATCCTGTCTGCTATGGGCAGGAGGTGCAAGGATACATTTTACGGACGCTGTGCTTTAGCCTAGTCTCCCTAATTTGCTCTGAACTGGCACTGATGCAGAATTCACTGGTGAACGGGGACAGTAAACACATCTTAAACAAATACATGAAGGAGATGACATGCAAAACTGGAATTTTTCACCCCGTGTTTGCAGGTGCTGCAAGTAGGTTGTTGTAGTGTTCAAGATAGGAAATCACTGCCAGTATTTATCAATAGCATGTAAGTTACATATGGATTACCACAGTCAGATTGTTACCATCCCCAGTTTGTGGGTACTATGAGGTAGGAATCAGAAGAATCTTTTTCTGAAAAGTTAAATCACTTTTAAGAAGTTGCACTGGAGACCTCATACAAAGGCTTAGCTTTGAGTACAGCTTTGATAAATTCCTCTCTGAAGTCTCGATGACAACACAGAGTCCTAGCAATGACATTCCGTGGGAGAAGAAAGTTCTCTGAAGAGCCAAGAGCTTAATTCAGTTTAATTGAAGTTTGTGTGTATAGAAACTAAGAACTTTCTTTCTTTTCAAGGAAATACAGCATTACAGAAACCTCACCATGAAAAAGTGGACTTTATCAGCAGCCTCTCCTTCAAACAGCAAACTGGCCAAAACCTACATCTGTTTCTTAGCCAGGCTACCATGGTATGGACAGTCCTGTAAGCATGAAAGCACTGTAGTTCAGCCTACAAACACAATTCTTTGCAGTCTCCAAGTAAAAAACAAACAAACAAACAAACAACTAAATCTCCTCTGTCAGCTTTTAAAAAAATCTCAGCACTTTGACATATTTCAGCATGGGGTAGATGTTCAGAAAAGAATCAGAAATTGATACAGCTGCTAGATGCTAGACTTTTGCACAACACTAATACTAAGATGAATTTTAAATAAATACTGACTCAGTGGTGTTTGCTATGAATAGAGCTACTAAGAAGCACTTTGTTGAAACTGCTTGTAACATCGGAATTCACCTGTAATAAATACATCAGTAAATCAAGGGGGAAAAAAAATTTCCTGTCTTTTTAAAAAAAGAAAAATTAATTTAATCATGATGAAAAAACCTTTAATTCCAGAAGAAGTATTTGTGCTCTTATTACAGGTAGTGGAACCAGGTCTTATGTGAATTCACATCTGACTGCTAGAAATTATTTTAATTTACTTTTTACTAGGCATTAGTTGCGTGTAAAATTCTGTTTCCAAACTATTAATAATGCTACCCTTTTGAATGCCTCACATGGACAACACTTCTCTCTTCTTTCTCTCCCATTGAATGATACAAGTCAGAATGAATCCACTGTGTTTAAAACTAACCCAGACTGCCAACCCAAATGCCTGCATCTGGACTGAGTTTGCTAAGAGCAAGAGTTTATGCTAAGTACAGTATTTATACCAGTGTTCTTTTCTGCTGTGTGTGAGGGAAAACACAGACATGATGGGATGAGAAGAAACAAGGAGACCAGGAACAAGTCTGCCGCATTTCTCAGGTGCAGGTCCACAGAATCTGTACTCCACATTTTTGTGGGAGGAGAGGACTAGTGTGATTTAAATCCTGCTAGACACTCACCAACCTCAGGCAGCTCTGAAGGTGCAATCAACAGTAAAACACGTCATATTGGGCAACTGAGCATGATTCAGGGATCTGTAACTTCATGATGAAGAAACTATTTGTTAAGCAGGAAGCAGTCCCCCCAACAGTGTGGCACTCTGCCCCAGTTGGTTGGTGTTTTGCTAGCACAAATACAAAGGCAGTGGGACTCTAGACAGTATCTCTGCCCTGCTCTGTATTATACCATGTAGACATACAGGCTTGTCCAGGTTTCCATGAAAAACACTGCCCTGTGTGAAGCAGGCATGATTCAGGCTTTGCTGAATTACTGCACTGTTACTTTTCTTTGCTGACACAGTGTTCAGAATGTTCACAAGCTTTACATGATTTCAAACTTCAGTACTGTCTGTGGGCACACAACTCAGTCTTCCAAGTTCCGCCTACCCCTTCCACTTCCATGTCTTCTTATGTCTTTTCAGACCTGCTCCAGCAAGCCGCCCACGCTGAGATTTATGAAGAGAAGCAACCTAGGAGGTTCATGCTAAGGGATGCTGACTCAGTCACAGCACAAATTCATGTCTCCTTTACAGGACAAGTGTTTTATACAAGGGCTCATCAGTGCCCAAAAGTAATAAGGATAGTACATAATAAAATGGGGTAAAAGATAAAACATTGAAGTCATGGAAAAATAGTACTTTTGTGGGAAAAAAAAAATACAAAAATTCTATAATCGCCGTTCACTTTTTAAAATAAATCTTTACAAAAGGCTTTCATATTTCCATTCAAATCCCGGGGGATTCTCATGAGTCCAAAAGTTGCGTGCTTAAGTATTTAGCTGAACTGGTGCCAAGAGGCCAAAGTCAACTGTTTTGCTTTATTGAGTATAAGCACCCATTATAAAGCAAGACTATTTACATATACTGTAAGACCTGTTTCCAAGAAATCTGCCAACAAATCCAAGTACCTAACAGACAGAAATACTGCTCTTTATGAAGAAAAAAAAAATTATGCCAAGGTGGATAGGTCTGTGTAAATAAAGATAAGTTGGAAGTTTATTGTTTTAAAGGGAGGGAAGAAGTAGTTTCAAAGTGCAAAAATGGATGTGTTCATCCTCTTGCTTCTGATTTCTCCTCATTGTGTACATCTATATGGAAAAACAGGATGCTGTGGATACTCAGCATAAAGAAGCCCAACAATTTTTTAGTTTAACTAAAGCTAGCTGAGATGTTTGTCTGTACTGAGACTATAAATTGCATGTGTTCCTTCTGCCTAGCCCCTGCAGACCCCCCCTTTGCCTTTAACCAGAAGTACCAACAGGAAAATCCTGTCCTTTGTATGACTTTAACCTTGTACACAAGGCCCATCACACAGCTTAGCTTGACCAGGTTATCAGTCATCACTAACAAGCAAATTGTAGCTGAGAAGGACCCCAAAGATCGCAGGAGGAAGGCCAGTTTGTCAGATGCACATGGGGGAAGAAAACCTTCTAGGATAAATAGTTACTGAATGTTAGAAGTTATTATTCTTCTCTGAGCCTCTGTCCGTATGGATTCAACTCATTTATGGTGACTTTCCAGCAGTCTCCCAAGTCACCGGGTGATGTTTAAAAGATCCTAAAGATAGCTGGCTAAATAAGGAGCGTGCAAAACAGCTCTCCTTAAATTTGGACATGAGCAACAGACACAGGAGGAACTCAGTAGACTCCTTGCCCATTTTATCTCAGGTATGGGAATACTCTTAGCATGCCAAAGCATTGCCAAGACTCTCATCCATTCATTAGTAATAAGCTTTTAATGTGCTGAATGATCTATTTGAAGAATTTCCAAAAAGATATTGCCCGGCTTTCCACAACTCTTTCCAGTGAAACCAAGAATTGATTTATCTGGTACAAATAACGAAGTGCTCTGAAAACATCTGACATGGGGAGCTTGACTCACCCTGCATTTGATGGTGGCTGTATGGATAGAAAAGGAAGGGTCTGATAGGTTAGTTTAAGCTTCAGTTAAGTATTACTATGGTAAACTCAGCAGAACATTCTACCAATACTTCATTCCAGTGAGTTACATGAACCTAAATTCACTCTCTAATCACACTGGCTGAGTGATACCCACCACAAAGACAATTTTTGCAAAGGAGGAAAGTCAGATTTAAAATGGATGAAGAGCATGCAGCTTACAGACTGCTAACAATGCCAGTGAGATCCTAGAATTTGCAAAATCAAGCATGAATCAGGCCTCTCAAGTATTTTTAAATGATGGGAGAAAGAGCAAAACAAACCATGTTTGCACAGAGTTTTTGACAAAAAGCATCTAAGAGTGCTTTACATGTACCTGATGGGGAGCCAATCCATTTGAACAAGAGGAAGTATCTTACAGATCTATCAGCTCACAGAAGTCCTCCTGAGAACAGACAGACTCTATGATCTTAGACCACAACTTTCTGTGTTTCTGAAGAACTATCTAAGCAAGATTCAGGTGACTATGTGAGGTGTAGAATTAGCTCTTGACTCTGGGAGACTCAAGAATCAAGAGCTGGCGTGGACCGGTGTGCACCAACTGATAACCAATGTTGTCTACCCCACAAAGGAGCTATCCTTGTGATTATATCATGCCTGGTCTTCCCTAAGGAATCAAATCTTCACATGGCAAGAAAGATACTGAGAAAAATATGACCTTGGATTATTGCAGAGGTAAAATAATCCAGGAAACTACCTAAGCAGTGAGTGATCAGCCAGTCAGGAGCAGATGCTGAAGAACTTAATCCTCCAGTTTACAAACAGACCTACAACTAAGCTAATTTCCTAACACAATCCAGCAGTAAGTGTATAGAGGCATTTATTGTATCTGTATTATTTCTCTCTGGAATCACAGAAAGATTCTGCAGGGCAGTCAAACCATCTGTAATGCCTGTATATTTCTATTAAGGAGGCCGTCTCGCATACTATAGGAGAATGATAGCATGCTGTGAGTCTGGCCATCAGAAGAACAGTAAGAGTTACTGTGGGAAAAGAGATAGGGAGTAGCACCTTTAGCATGCCACCTGGGAGTCCATCCATAGATAGAGTTCTGTCAGTCTTGGGCAGGGGGCAAGCAAATTTAGCCACAGTCTTGAGCTCTGGTGGTAGAAAATAGCTAAAGCACGGGGTTCCTCTCTCACTCTTCCTAGATGGAAAGCACACAGTAAAAGTTAAAAGGAAATGTGAAAAACTTGAACAAAATAGAAACAAGGAGCAAACAACAGTCAAGGCACTGAAAATCCCTTACACAATACGAATTGCAGTGATTACGGATGTCTCTTAGCCTAGGCTACCTACTGGAGTACCAGGAAGATATTGCTAAACTTTGGTAGTTAAGAGATGGAAATAAATACCTTCTAGAGCACACACAGACAGAGCACACATTCCCATGGTGCTGTAGTCCTATATGTACCATACCTAAGATCCATACCACCAAACAAAATAAACAAAAAAGAGCAATTCTTTAAGAAAATTTACAGGCTGTGGCTTAGTCCACACTTAACATTGTAACAACCTCATGATGTTGTTTTAGTGGTAATAAATGCTACTTGGACAGCATAATCTTCATGAGTTTCATTAACAACAAAGCCCCTACTTCTCATAAACTCAAATAAGTGATATAACTGATATAAGTGATGAAACCATGAAAATTCTCACTGATCTCTCAGCCAAATCAGCTAGGGTAAAAAACTATTTATGCATTATAGCCACAAGATATGTATCTGGGAAATTTGTCTTCTTTTTAATATAATAACACACGCACCTCGCATATTATATGCAAGTTCATGAAAATGTCATCACTGCCTTTGAACTGTACATTTTCAGAAACCCAAGCTTACAAGTTTGAAAACTTCTAACAAAAAGTACTACAGTAAGTAGCATTGATTTCAATTATTTCTTTTGGCTACAAATGTATCGGAAAGCTTTGCACAAGATGCAGTCTGTGTAACTTGCTGTGGGATTGTTTTCTTCAGTGTGTGGGATGCTAACAGGTATGTATCTTCATCATGTTCCACAGCAAACGCTGGTCTCTTGCTGCTTCAGTCATCAGTTTGAGACTCAAATCCAAATGCCTAACTTCACACCCTCTTTGGAAATGTTTCAAGAGTCAACTCTCAAAGGAAGTATAACCTTCAGGACAGAGTGCCTGTGACTCCCTGCCTTATAAAAACTTCATTGTCCCCTTCACACAAGCATTAATAGAATTACTAGAAACAGCTGCTGAGATATACAGTATCTAGATACGTCTGTGCTAAAAGTAAGGATAAAGGAAGAGACAAAAGCTGCTTTGCTAAAGACAACTAGCAAACACAAGCATTACTGAGTATACGAGGGAGAGATGTGCTTTGGCAGCAACATACCCCAACAGAATTTTGTTTTTCACATAATAAACCAGCTGGCACAGCTTTAGAGTCCCTGTGAGGCGAAGTTAGAATCATAGAATCATATAATATCTCAAGTTGGAAGGGAGCCATAAGGATCACTGAGTCCAACTCCCTGCTCCTCATAGGACCACCTAAAACCAAACCCTATGACTAGGAGTGTCACCCAGATGCTCCTTGCACTCTGACAGGCTTGGTGCTGTGACCACTTCCCTGGGGAGCCTGTTCCAGTGACAAATCACACATATAATCTGAGGTTTGATTGCAGAGTTCATTGTACAAATGAAGAAAAGTCCAACCATCTGGCAAGCATGTGGCCATACTCTCCAGATGTACTGCAGTAGTCGCTAAGGTTATTCATGCCCTTCCTGGCTGCAACATAAGAATCACTTTTCAGTACTATTTCCGCCTTCGTATGTCTATAGAGTAAGTTAAATCCTCCTTGTCAAATCAAAGGGTGAAGGAAATGGATGATGATCAGCTATGATGACTTCTAGCATTTTCAGTGAACTTTTACATGAAAAATGTAAATCCTTTAAAGATTCTGAGCTTATTTTAGCGTCCAAATTCTGCACGGCTGAACAGCAGAAAGATTATGTCTTGTTCTAGGAAAGGTACAGTACACTTTTTTTATGACTGCATCTGACTGTATTAGATAGCCTATGTCTTGTCTATCCCATTCCCAACAGCATGGCCTGTGGCTAGTAAAGCTCTGTGAGCAAAGACAGGCTTTTTGGTATCATCATCCAGAAAAACAGCTATCACTGCTACACTGTAGTACACTGTATTAACAGACTGCCCTGTTACGGGCTTCCTGATTAAGGCAGGTAGGAGGATTTTCTTAATGCACGGAAAGAACAGAAACAAAGAAAAAGACTCAGGTTGTTTAAAGCAAGCCTGTCCTGGAAAAGGAAATTCCCCTACCAATATAAGACAAACCTGAGCACAAAGTGACACAAATTAATTTCAGTACTTTGTCCCATTAAGGATTTGGCAAAAACTTCGTATTTAGTGCAACAACAAAATGTCAGGAGGGTCTGTAACGCATGCAAACTATGGGAGTGTGAGAAAAACCAAAGCTTGAACAAGCAACAACTAACACTCAAAGCTTCTATACCTCCCCACCCTCGAATAGGGACATCTTCTGTTCTAGCCTTGAACCCTGCACAGTCACTGCTGCACGCAAAACCTGTGTGTTTTCCAGCAATAAGTATGGTCTATGAAGGCAAGAGTGAAGTGTTTTCCAAGTTCTCTTACTCTATAGAAACTGTCAGGGAAATTTTATCATACCAGAAAAGATAAGAGATGTATTAATGGGAGAAGAGGGAGAGGTATTCTCTTTACATCCTTCTGCAGATACTTACTGAGGTGAGCCTCAGTAATGTCACCACTAATGACTGACAAGATCTGTGCTCTTTTACAGGAAACGCAAAAATCCTATGAACTAAGCACAGACAGAAGACCCTCCATTAACTCACAAGTACATGTGGCCCATAATCATCAACCTTTTTAGGATTATCACAGTAGTTCCGCTGGTTTAAAAGGCACTGTGCTTTGACATGCTCATGTCATGCTCATGGCAAAGATGAAAAACAGATGTGAAAGTAACCACAACATGTGGTACAAAACTCTACATCGGCAGCGATTCAAATCAGGGTTTCAGTACTCTGAATTGTCTGAATACTACAGAAACAACAGCTTTAGGCACATATCAGAAGTTACCAATCGCTTCCACAGCCTCTTCTTCACCTTCCAAGTACTGTAATACTACATCCATCCTCTCACAAAGAGGCAATAAGATAGCTCAGAAAATGATCAGGAAAAAACAGTAAAGTTTCTCCAGCTGCATGATTCCTTGGTTTAAAAGAAAATAATTTAAAGCAACATCAAGGCTTTCTATGCATCACTTTCCTGTTAATCATAGTAACTACAAGACTGCACAAGTGCAGGCAGGCTTAACAGTCTTGGTAGCATGAGGAATTCCCAGCAAACGTCTCTTCATAGGGCCACAGCATTATAATAATTCAAATTGGAAGTGACCATGGGAGGTCCCTACTCCAACCTCCTGACCAAAGCAGGGTCAGCTATGAGATAAACCAAGGTTGCTTATGGCTTTATGCAGTTGGACACTGCACAACCTCCTTGTTTCAAATTACTGTCACTGCCTCTTGTCCTCCCACCATGCATAGTTGTGAAATGTCTGACATCATCTGCTTGACAGCCTCCCTGTAGGTACAGGCAGTGCTGTTAGGTCCCACCAAAGCCATCCTTCTCCAGGCTGAACAAACCCAGCTCCCCTGCCTTTTCTTGTAGGGCCTGTGCTTGTGGCTCCATCTGTCTTGGGTGATCCTACACTGAACTAGCTCCAGTTTACTGATGCTTTCCCTCCAGTGGGGATCCCCAAACTAGACACAGTACCTGGAAGTGGTTTCACAAGTGCTGAGCAGAGAATAACCCCTCACTCACTCTCTGGGCCACACTCTTATTCATACAGCCCAGGGTGCTGCTGGCCTTCTCCAACTCCAGGGCACACAAGTGGCCCTTGCCCACCAGAGCTCAGGGCTGCCTCTGCGGAGCTGCTCCTCAGCCTGCATTACTGTAGGGATGTGCCTTTTTAGGGGCAAGATTCATGGTTTGTCCTTGGTGAATTTCATCAGGTCTTTGCCCATCCATTCCTCCCAGCTGTCCAGGTTTCCCTGACTGGCAGCTCTGCCCTCCAGCACACCAACAGGTACCCCTCCAGTTTGGTGTAATCTGCAAACTTGGTTAGAGTGCCCTCTACCCCTTCCTCCAGACCACTTATAAAGATGTTGAACAGGTCCCAGAACAGACCCCTGCAGTACCCCATTCTTTACCAGCTCATTAACTAATGGCCCTTGAGCCTGCCCACCATAACAGATTTTACCTGTCTAGTTGTCCACCCATCCGAATTATGAGTTGGAAAAATGTGGGACACAGTGTCAAAAGTCTTGTTAAAATGGAAGTAAATTACATCTGCTGCCCTAACCTCATCAATGGATTCAACTGTTTTGGCACCCAGGCAATCAGGTTGGTTACTCATGATTTATTCTAGTAGCTCCCTGATGATGCCATTTAGATTCAGATTTCCTTCCTTACACTAGTTCTGCTTTTTCTCTCTTGCAAACTGTTCTGGGGATTTTAGAGTGTGAGAATTAGTAAGTGCTCTGTGTGGTTGTGACACTTGGCTGGGAAGTGAAAGGATGCAAGCAGTTTCACAACTTTATGATAGTGTTTACAGAGAAAATAAAAAAGGAAAAAGAAACTACAATATGCCATAGAAATAGAAATTCCCACAAAAGGAAACAGAAGACAGTGTTTCTTCTCCTCCGTAATTAACCTGACAATTCAAGTCACTATGACTTAAAGTAAGGTCAGTTCTAAGAGGACTCTCAGACTTCTTCAGATAATGTTAAGTACCCTGGTTCAGTCACAGTCTTACAGAGATCTGCAAAACACCCAGAATGTAAAGAACAATTTCTTGTCTACTTAATTTTAAACAATCTAAGTAACATAGCAGAAGATTATATTTTAATACACATAAAAAGTGGAATTTTAAACACACTGTTTTGAAATTCTGTGCCAGAAAACTTCTCTTTGAAAGCAGCAGGAAGCCTTCTCCATGAGGGTCACCCATTTACAAAAAATCCTCTGCTGGGAGAGGTTGGTTGCTCTTGGGTTGATACCAGCTGTGCTGTCCAGCACAGGCAAAACATGTTCAGACATGCTAATACACGTGGGAGCTTTTCTAGATTAAAGCATAAAATAAGGCTGCGTCAGCCTTTGAAGGAAAGGGGGCCTTTATTTTAAACTTTCTTTCAGCAGTCACAAAGTATTCTGTCACTGACTTGCCGTAAAATTCCTCAGATTGTTTTAATTAAAACACTTTTAGACTTTTTTATCAGGACAGTTTAGAAATTCCTGTTGTTTATCCATAGTATACTTTTTGAGATATGACAGATGCAGCACTAAGAAAACTGGACTTTTGTTACCCAACATCTGTCTATTGCACACTGCAAGGCCTGCTCAGAACGTTTTGCAAGAAGTTTATTCTTCTCAGGTAGTTTTTCACATGTGGCATATTAAGCCTAGACAAAAAATCTGATCATGAGAACTGCAAATAAGCAGTTTCCTGATACTTCTTAAGAGTCAGTCAAGTTTACAGAATATATTCGTGTCCCACCAAACACCAAATCTTGCTCTCTTTAACCTTGGTGGACAAAATGACCTCATCTACAGCCAAAGCTTAAGCTGGAAAGAGAGAACTGCATCGTTTTCAACTCATCTTTTCCTTTTAAATGAAGATAGCTTTCTATGCAACTTTCTGTACTCAGTCCTGAAAGCTGCACATTGCACAACCAAAGAACCTGCTCGTTTTAGGCTAAGAAGCCATAACCTGCCGCTCCACACACAGGCCAGAATGCAGTTAACTACAAATGACAGTAAGAGCTGTACATTTTGTAAGGCTTCTCGGCAGCCTACCATTCTTAACAGAGATCAGTTGCCTTCAGGCTTAGAACTGGCCAGTGAATCCTCTCTGACCCAAAAACTAAGTTGTGTGCCAAGTAACAGGAGCTAAGCAACAGGACTGCCTAGCCTCTCCTGTCATTCATCCGTAGAAGACAGCACAGAGTCTTCTACTGAGATTTCACAGGACACCAACGTGGTTTTTGTCCTTCTCTTCACAAGCAACTGAAACACAGTCAAACAAGATGCAGCATCAACTAATTCTCTCCTGAAAAGTTCAAAAGTACGCCATACATTAAGAGAGGTTCATTCTCATCTTTGGCTGAGAAAGTATCTGAGACTCTGATTGCTGCTGTCCTGAAAAGTGTTAAGAATAAACACCCTGCATACATCCAAAATGTGGCTGGCCATGACCACAGTGAGCAGCATGTTTTCATCTGTGCAGGCTAGGATAATGGTACAGCAGACAGTCAAGAATACAGTGGGCTTGCAACAGTCAAATACACCACGCTATATTGAAGCATACCAAACCCAAACATCAAAGAAAATAAAAAGAACAAGAAGACAGCTCCTTAAAGATATCCTTGAAAATAGCTGCAATGATAAATCACCTTCACCGCTTAAAAAACACTCAGGGATGAAAGGATAGCAACTAGATTACAAGCACATTGTAGAAATAAAACTAAAAGGCACAGCTAACGAAAGGACATCAATACCTTGTAATTACAGTTGCTTTTTCCCCACAAATCTTTTCAAACATATCTGTGCAAATTAAACATTTAGCTGCATAACATGTGAAAGCTGATACATAACAACTGCCATTCTTTACTAGATATACAAGTATATAGAGGGCATATATGACTATTTTTAGTATGGCAATGGTATTTTAAAGGTCACAAATCTGAATAATTTCCCACCACAATGTTCGACAACTTTATATTACACTTCAAACTTTAAATTATATTAATGAAAGTTTTATGCAGTTATACTTCTGCAGCATTCCAGAATAGAACTTATCCTTCTGCTCCATCTAATTTAAAAACTGCTTTTATGTGACATGGACTCAGTTTGACAGAGGTGTCTTAAAAAATTCACAGCAAGCCTATTCCAGATAAGAGAAAGTGAGACTGACTTATCCTACCAAAGGAAGATAAAAAGAGTGAGGTCACAACTGACATAACTTGAAAAATCACAGTCACAGAGTGAATGCAGTATCAACCATGTAGAAGGATGTATTTATAACTTGGAGAAGTCTTTATGCTGGAAAAATCCCTAACAACTCAACAATGAAGAACATTTATGTAGAGAAAGATACGCACGGCACCTATCCTGCTTCTGGCACAAACTTCTTCATTAAACAGATGACAAACAATATAGAAGACAAGCACATAGTTGCAAAGGAAGAATACACTGCTGTCCTGGTTTTGGCTGGGTTAGAATTAATTTTCTTCTTAGTAGCTGGTGCAGTGCTGTGTTCTTTTGATTTAGTATGAGCATAATGATGGTAACCACTGAGGTTTTAGTTGTTGCTGAGCAGTGCTTACCCTAAGTCAGGGATTTTTAGGTTTCCCCAGCTCTGCCAGTGAGCAAGTGCACAAGAAGTCAAGAGGACGCAGAGCCAGGAGAGCTGACCCAAACTAGCCAAAGGGATAGTCCATACCATAGAACGTCACGTCAGTATATAAACAGGTGGAAGTTGGATGGGAGCCACTGATCATTCCTTGGGGACTGGCTGGGCATCAACCAACGTGTAGTGAGCAATTGCATTGTGCATCACTTGTTTTTCTTGAATTTTGACTTCTCTCTCTCTTTTTGTTATCTCCATTTTCATTACTAGCAGTAGTAGTAGTAGTAGTAGTATTATATTATTTTGCTTTCTTTCAATTATTAACCTGTTCTTATCTCAACCCACCGGTTTTACCTTTTTCCAATTCTCCTTCCCAGCCCACGGGGGGTCAGAGGGAGGGAGTGAGCAGCTGCGTGGTACTTCGTTGCCAGCTGGGATCAAACCACAACAGCCAGATTTACAAGAACAGACAGACAAAAAAATCCATGCCAGATTTGTAAATGAAGAATTCAAGTAAATAATCACAACAGCACAAGTGGAATGTGGTGTGCTGTTCTCCATGGCCAGAGGTCTATGTTTCTTCAACTGCTACTGCTTGTTAAACAGTGATAAAAAGCCCCATCCATTAATTAATCCAAAAACCTTTTTCAGTGTTTACAGAGTAAAGACTAAGCTTTACAGGAAGAAGCAGCAGAAAAACATGCACTGGACAATACACGCCTCAACAAAAACATATAGGAAGGGTCCAGTGCTTCAAGAAGAAAGAAAGGCTTCTTGGGTCTGCACTCGCTGGTTGAGACGTGGGGTTAGATCATTGACTCTCAATAGCACTGTCCTTGCTGGTACCAGGACCTGGGAACCACTAGCAGAGGAACAGTCACCCTTCTTTCTTCACCTTCTCACCAACCTATATCAATTTATGTGCACAGCTTGACTTTGACATCAAGCTTCATTATGCCCTTGTGATTTCCTTCTATTGTAAGGAGTTTCTTGCTGCTAGGGTCGACCTCCTTCCTGCACCCAGCACAGCTTGTTTAGAGCTCATCACATCTCTATCCCTCACTGCCTGAAGACATTTCTTTAAGCAAGTCAGAACAGTTACTGTCACTGCAGGCCCCCTTAAAACCTGCCTCTAACTGACCGAAAGTAAACGGACAATCAGTAGATAGAACCCTGATGTGTCAAAGTTGCATTAAAAGATGGGCTAACAGATGTAAATTTGCGGGGTACCGGTGGTAAGGTGCTTAGATTTGCTCAGGGTAAGTGTAATCAAAGCACTCAGATGCTGTTGAAATGACCTGGCTGTAGAAGTAAGGTATCAACTAATGCAAACGACAGGACTATTCTCTCAACAGCCCTCTTTCCCTGTACCAACTTGACTGCTATTTTCCACACTCACACAGCTTCGTCATTCCTACAGAAACTATTTTTACTCACTCTTGTGATTCTCATCTTGTAGACCATTAGCTAACATCTCAGTATTTAACTTCCTTTCCTGTGATGTAGACCTCAGATAAACCAGAATACAAGGATATGAAAAAAAGAACAGTTTGTTGAATAGGGCACATGGCTTTGCATTCCCCACGAGAAAAAGAACACCAACCTCAGGGTACATATTGCCAGGGAATTGAAGTCTGGAGACGTACTGCCACAATCCTGTTGATGTTGGAGCATGTTAAAGCAGATGTTTCCTGTCAAGTGTTACACTCTCCCTACAGTACATACTAGTATATTCCAGCAGTCACATCAAGCAAACACATGTAAATGTTAAACATCTTGAGTGAATTCTCCTGCAGTCCACTGCTCCATTTGTTAATGCTGTATTCCTAAGCAACATTTACAGTCCTCTAGATTATTGCTTCCTTCTGTTTAAGTTCAATAATGCACTGTGAAAAGCTGTTAAACAACACATCATCATGCACACAAGTGAAAAAGTATCAGATTTTCTAAATCTTTCCTTTCAAGCAATATGTACAAATTTTTTCATAGCTAAGGAAATGCTCTAGTTCAATGACTTAGGCTAAACTGTGGCCATACAATATGGATGCACCGTAAGAAGAAGTGGTTTTCAGATGCTCTCCGGCAATGACGTCAGGAGACAGGCCCATGACCTGAGAAGAGAGTAGTCAGGTGGACAGGAATTGATCAAATTCCCTCACACGAGGGCTGTTCTTATTACCAAGGTCCAGAAGCAGGCCAAAAGAGACAGCTGGGTACACTGCAGTAAGAAGATTCATTTTGTGGACACAAATCAAATAACAGCTTTCAGACAATAGTGGGGCTCTGATGACCAAAGAACAGTTATCCCAGAGACACTGTGATGACACCATCAAACACAATGAACTATTTCTAACAGAACTCATCTTTCTCTCATTAAAAAAAAAAATAAATCAGGGGTGTTCCCATATAAAGTCATTTTGACCATCATTATCTGTTTCCCTACCCTGGTAAGATCCACTGGGAAAAGATTTCCAAGTGTTTTAATTTTTTTACGGAGTAGTGACTGTATTATTAAATCCCAGTTCGACATGCTTGAAGGCTGCATTTCCTAACTTCTTCAGCAATACTAACAACTGGAATAGAAGTTTTTTTCCTTTACCTAGGCACTATGTTTGCTACCCTACTGCATCTACTATTACAAATATTGCCACGTCCTTTTCAATCATCTTTATTTTAACAGAGTTTCTCTATTTTTTGTGTTAGAACAACAAAATACAGAAAATAAGAAATATCAGCCCAAACAGCACAGTAGAAATCTTTTTTTTTAATTACTCTGTTTATTAAGTGTGCTTTCCCTCCCTTGTTAATCAAGTCTTGTTCTTATTCTTGTCGATACTGTTACATGATGTAGATAACAGTTGGCGTGAAAGTCCTTTTCCTTTATTTATTTTTTCTAATTCACTAACAAAAAACACTTTTCAATGTATTTTTAAACAATTATTCCCATGGAACTGAATGGTACCACACATGCATTAAAGGCCAAATTATGAATAAATCAAGCTGTCACACTTAAAGATTAAATCTAGCGAGGTAAGTGGGACATGTCTAAGACACCCATGGATGCAGTCTGGTGTGAGTAAGAACAAAACTTAACACCTAATCTTTGTATATAAGAAGGTTTGCTGCACATCTATCACCTCAAATGGAATAAATGCTCATTTGAATGAATGACAGTCTAGATGTGACAGAAATAGTTAAGGAGTTTGTTTTAGATGTAGTACTGGCTCTACATGGCAGGGTTTGCCAGCAGAGGCTGCAGGGGTGGCATCTGTGAGAAGAGGCAGGGGCTGCCCCATGCTGGACCAAGGTAGCTCTAGTCAGCTCCAGCAGATCCACCACAAGGCACAGCTGAGCCTTAGCAGCCAAGCTGGTGGCCCCTATGGGTAAATATACTTTAAAAAGGCAAAAAGCTTCCCAGCAGTGAGGTCTGAGGAAGAAACAGCCCTGTGAACACCAAGGGCAGAGAAGAGGGATGGGGAGGAAGAGCTGCTCTAGGTGCTGCAGCAGAGATTACCCTGCTGCCCATGGAGAGAACCACAGTGGAGCAGATGGATGTTTCCTGACAGACGGAGAGCCCACACTGCACCAAATTTTCTCCTGAAGGACTGCAGCCCATGAGGACAGCCCATACTGGAGCAGGGGAACAGTGTGAGGAAGAAAGAGTAGCAGAAGGGAGCTGTTATGGACTGACTCCAAACCGCATCCCCCGTTCCCTCTGCACCACTTAGGGTGGAGAAGGTACAATAATGATGAGATTGAGCCTTGGGAGAAAGGACTGCAGGTAAGGTGGTTTAATTTGTAGGTTTTCTGTTTCTCACTATCCAAATCTGTTTTAATTGGAAATAAACTACATTAATTTTTGTCAAGTCTTTTGCCCATGATAGTAATTGGCAAGTGATTCCCCTGTCTTTATCTCAGGGAACCCATGAGCTCTTCCATCCTATTTCCCCTCTCTGTCCTGTTGAGGATGGGGGTAGAGAGAGCAGCTGGCTGGGCATCTGGCAGCCAGCCAGCCAAGGTCAACCCACCATAAATATTTGGATGTATATTTTGGTGTCCATTTTAGAAGCTTCTAGCATAGGTATAACTACAAATAGATAATAGTTGCAAAGAAAACAAAAGCCAAGCAGTTTTGGAAAGTTATGCAAACAGGACAGATTACAGCTAACATCAGCTGTGACAATGTGACAAGCTGTAACATTTCACTCAAAGCTTTTTACTTATTAAAATCACTATTTGGGAGTTCATTAGGATTTATTTCATTAAATCCATTTTGACCAATACCCACAGGCTTTCACTGTCATACGTTTCATGCACCTTAACAATTCATACTTTCTGCTATATACTAGCACTATGTAACACAAGAGTCTTCTTCTAAAGACAAGAGTGAGATCAGGAATGAGTGGAAGTCAAGTGAGGAAGACCTGTCTTCAGCAGAGGAACACACCAAGGAACACTTAAACAAACTAGACATACAACAGTCAATGAGGTCTCAGGTGCTGAGAGACATTTCAAGGACGCTCTCTGTTATCTTCAAAGGGTTGTGGCAATTCAGGGAGCCTTCGAAGGACTGAAAGCAAGCAAGTATCATTCCTATCTTCAAGGGTGGCAAGAAATAACATCTAGAGAACTACAAACCAGTCAGTCTTACCTTAATGCCTGGGAAGGTTATGGAGCAACTAATCTGGAAATCATTTCCAAACTCATGGAGGACAAGAAGGTCCTCCATGAGTGGCCAGCATGGATTTATGAAGAGGGAATCATGACTGACCCACCTGACAGCCTTCTACAATGAGGTGACTGACTCAGAGAATAAGGAGAGAGCAGTGGATATTGTCTATCTTGACTTTAGCAAGGCTTTCAGCTCTCTCTCCCATTACATTGTCACAGAAAAAATGGTGAATCATAGAACAGGTATGTCAACAGTAGAAGTATTGAAAAGTGTCTGAATTCCAAGGGGCTTAGATGGTTTTGATCAGCAGCACAAAATCCAGCTGGAGACCAGTCACCAGAAGTGCCCTCCATAGGTCAATACCATGGCCAATACTGTTCAACATCTTCATTAATGATCTGAACAACAGGGCAGAGTACACCAATGATACAATACTGGAAGGTGTAATGTACCAGAAGAATGTGCTGCCATTGAGACAGACCTCAACAGACTGGAGAAACTGGCAAACAGGAACCTCAGAGAAGTCAATACAGGGCAATGCCCTGCACATGGGAAGGAATAATCCCTGGCACCAGCACACACTGGAGGCCAAGCAGCTGGATAGCAGCTTTTCAGAAAAGGACCTGGGGTCCTGGTAGACCATAAGCTGACCCATAACCTAGCAATAAGGCCTTGTGGCAAAGGAGGCCAACAGCATCTTGGGTAGCCTTAGAAGAGCACTGTCAGCTGGTGGAGGGAATTGAGCCTTCCTTACTACTCAGCACAGGTAAGACAAACTGGGATCCCAAGTTCAGTTCCGGACCTACTGGAGCAGTTCTGAAAAAGGGCCACAAAGCTGACTAAGGGATTGGACCATCTGTCATACTACAAAAGGCTGAGAGAGATGGAATTGCTAAACCTCTGAGAGACAAGGTTCAAGGGGGGAAACCTGGCAATGTGTGTAAATACCCAGTGGGGGGTGGGGAGAGTAACGAAGACAGAGCCAGACTCTTCCAGTGGTGCCCAGTAACAGGACAAAACACAAGGAGCACAAACTGAAATTCAGGAAATTTTGTTTCTACTTATGAAAAAACTTTTCTAGTCTAGTCACACAGGTTGCCCAGAAAGACTGTGGAGTCTCCATCCTTGGAGATATTCAAAACCCAAGTGGACGTGGCTCTTGGCAACACACTCTAGTTGGCCCTGCTTTGAACTGGGGTGTTGGACTGGATGATGTCTAGGTATCCTTTCCAGCCTCCACTATTCCATGATTATTTCCTTCTTTTCTACCAGAATTAACAGTCATAGCACAGTTTTAAAATTAATTTTTCATGTTTTCTTTCCAGTGTGTGAGCTTGAAGCATGAACTTTATAGGTAGATATGCAAAAAGGTTCTGTGAAGTTGTCCCTGGAGCACTTAAGTCCAGTCCATTAGAAAGGAATGCAAGGGATCAAGAAACAAAAAAAGCAATAGATTTAAAGCATACACTAGTAAGCAGTAACCTGAAACCTACTGCAGGACTTAAGCAAGCAGTGTTATCCATTCTTTCCTGAATGTTTTACTCAAGAGCACAAAATATTTTCCTTACTGATTTTATTATATTGGAGGTGAGACATGCAGCAGCAAACACAGAAAGGATGCTGTCCCTCACATTAAACAGCATGCTGCCTCTATCAGACATCACATTTTGGAAGAGAAAATATTTTCCTTCCTATTGCAGAAGTACAGATAAAGGTTTCAGAATTTTAGTACTAAATATTATACTGGTGTGCTAATTCTACATAAAATTGCTGAATCTTTCTTTTTTCTTTTTGTCTCATTGCATTGGTAATATTCTTATCCTTCTAAAAGGCTCTTTTTTATCTTCCCTGCAAGTTGGCTGTCAATGGGAGTGGAATTGTGAATGCTTTATGGATATTATTTTATACCCACTGCCCCACTGTAAGATTTCACTGATTTTATTGGAACTATCCTTATGTTTATAGATACATGAAACTGGAATTCAGGTCAACACAAAATCTACACTCAGAATCAACCTCTCCGTTAGCCACTCCTTCAGTAATATATTTGATTTCAGACAATGACAGTGTAAAATTTTACTGAAAAATACCTCTTGCAGACAACCATCTTTGCTGGAAGTTCAACAGCTCCTTATGGTGGGCTTCACTGAGAATCCTGGAAGACATGATGGCTCAATAATTCATAGAATGAACCTCTGAGGAAGGTGTTTATGATATTCCTTACTGTGTTCCACTCCACGTAGCTAGCCAATATACAGCCCCACCTGGGGTGGATGAGGAGCCAACTGAGAGCTTATGGGTCAGAATTAAAGGGAGCACAGGGACAGATGATATTATATTAGAGGTCTGCTATAAGCCACCTGATCAGGAAGACCAAGCAGAAGAGGCCCTCTATAGACAGAGAGGAGCAGCCTCATGTACACAAGCCCTGGTCCTCATGGGGAACTTCAATCACCCCAGTATCTGTTGGAGGTTCACAGCAGGGCATAAACACTCCAGAAGGTTCCTGGAATGCATTGATAACTTCCTTCTCCAAGTGATAGAGGAGCCAACAAGGAGGGTCTGGTGAGGAATGTGAAGCTCAAAGGCAGCCTTGGCTGCAGAGGGCATGAAATGGTGGAGTTCAAAATCCTTAGGGCACCTAGGAGGGCACACAGCAAGCTCGCTACCCTGGCCTTCAGGAGAGCAGACTTTGGCCTCTTCAGGGATCTGCTTGGTAGAGTACCACGGGATAGAGCCCTGGAGGGAAAGAGGGCCCAAAAAAGCTGGTTAATATTCAAGAATCACAGTCTTCAAGCTCAGGAGCAAAGTAACACAACAAAGAAGAAGTCAGGCAAAAACACCAGGAGGCCTGCACAGATGAACAAGGAGCTCCCAGACAAACTCAGACACAGAAAGGAAGCCTACACAGGGTGGAAACAAGGACAGGTAGCCTGGGAACAATACAGAGAAATTGTCCAAGCAGCCAGGGATCAGGTTAGGAAAGCTAAAGCCCTGATAGAATTACATCTGGCCAGGGATGTCAAGGGCAACAAGAAAAGATTCTATAGGTATGTGAGTGATAAAAGGAAGACTAGGGAAAATGTGGGTCCTCTCCAGAATGAGACAGGAGACCTGGTTACCTGGGACACGGAGAAGGCTGAAGTATTCAAACTTTTTTCCTCAGTCTTCACTAGCAAGTGCTCCAACCACACCTCTGAAGTCACAGAAGGCAAAGGTGGGGACTGGGAGAATGAAGAACTGCCTGCTGTAGGAGAAGGCCAGGTTCAAGATCATCTAAGGAACCTGAAGGTGCACAAGTCCATGGCATCTCATGAGATACATCCACGTGTACGAGGGGCACTGGTGCATGAAGTAGCTAAGCCACTATCCATCACATTCGAGAAGTCATGGCAGTCCGGTGCAGTTACCACTGACCAGAAAAGGGGAAATATAACCCCCATTTTTAAAAAGGGGGAAAAAGGAAGATCCAGGGAACTATAGGCCAGTCAGTCTCTCCTCTATGCCCAGCAAGATCATGGAGCAGATCCTCCTGGAAACTATGCTAAGGCACACTGGTGACAGCCAACTTGGCTGCACTAAGGGCAAATCATGCCTGACAAATCTGGTGGCCTTCTACATGGAGTTACAGCATTGGCGCATGAAGGAAAAGCATCTGTTGTCATCTGCCTGGATGTGTGCAAAGCATTTGATGCTGTCCCACATGATGTCCTTGTCTCTAAATTGGAGAGAGATGGATTTGACGGATAGACCAGTCACTCAGTGGATGAGGAACTGGCTTGATGGTCACACTCGAAGAGTTGCAGTCAATGGTTCAGTGTCCAAGTGGACACCAATAACGAGTGACATTCCTCAGGGGTCAGTATTGGAATCAGCTCTGTTTAACATCTTTGTTGGCAATATAGACAGTGGGATTGAGTGCACCCTCAGCAAGCTCGCCACCAACACCAAGTTTTGTGTGCAGTTGACATGCTGGAGGGAAGGGATGTCATTTAGAGGGACCTTGACAGGCTTGAGAGGTGGACCCATGCAAAGCTCATGAAGTTCAAATAGGCCAAGTACAAGGTCCTGAACATGGTCAGAGCAATCTCAAGCACAACAGCAGCCCTAAGGAGAAGGACTTTGGGGTGTTGGTTGACAATAATCTCAACATGACCTGGCAATGTGCATTTGCAGCTCAGAAAGCCAACTGTATCCTGAGCTGCATCAAAAGAAGCATGACCTGCTGGTCACAGGAAGCGATTCTCCCTCTCTGCTCTTGTGAGACTCCATCTGGAGTGCTGCATTCAGCTCTGTGGCCCCTTAACATAAGAAGGACATGGACCTGTTGGAGCAAGTCTAGAGGAGGACCACAAAGATGATCATAGAGCTGGAGCGCCTCTCCTATGAAGACAGGCTGAGAGAGTTGGGTTTGTTCAGCCTGGAGAAGAGAAGGCTCCAGAGAGACCTTATAGCAGCCTTCTGGTGCCTAAAGAGGGCCTACAAGAGAGCTGGAGAGGGACTTTTTACAAGGACATGTAGTCACAGGACATGGGGTAATGGCTTTAAACTGAAAAAGTGTAGATTTAGATTAGATACTATGAAGAAATCCTTCACTATGAGGGTGGTGAGACACTGGAAGAGGCTGCCCAGACAAGTTGTGGATGCCTCCTCCCTGGAAGTGTTCAAGGCCAGGTTCGCTGGAGCAGCCTGGTCTAGTGGAAGGTGTCCCTGTCCATGGCAGAGGGGGTTGGAACTAGATGAGCTTTAAAGTCCCTTCCAACCCAAACCATTCCATGAGTCCATGATTAAAAGTGACTTGCTTAAGATTAACTACTGACTGTGATTTCAAGTCTAAGCTGGGCTCTTCAATGAGTGACTTCAGCACTGGCACTCATGCATTAAACAGGTTACACAATTTTGGCCACCAAAGCATGAGAATCTCTAGACAACATTAAGGTGTTTTCACAGAAAATCAAAATTCAGGTATTTTGGATTGTCATGTGTGTAAATCAATCACAGAAGAAAAGTGACCAGTTTTGAAAACTTGTAATTTTTACATCTTGAAAACAAAGACAGCCACAAAATGAAAGAAAAGAAAATTCAAGTGTCCTGGATAGAGACTGTAAACTTCATAATAAAAAATATTTTTAAGAATGGCTGGGAAAATACTTACATCCTTGCATCACTATCAATTGCTCAGTTTTATTTAATAATCAGACTTAGCTCCACAGAACTAAATAAGGTAGTAATCACCATGAGACAATCTGTGCTCCAGAAGGTCAAGTAAACATTTTCAAGAACATAATTCAAACAGTCACATTGTTATTGGAGGGGACTTCAGTACATCCATACTTTCTGACATAACTACCTAACTTTAAGAAGACAAACATATTGAAATGTCACTGTTTCTTCAGGTCCTACAGGAATGCAGATATCTTGGGTTTTATATCCAAAATGAACCTCTACTAATTTTATATAGCATTTCAATAGAACGGTAGTTTTTACTTAAACTATGAGATTTTTGGATCACTAAACAGAATAAACAAAATACAGCAAACCCTGACCTAGCAATATTTCCTTAAACTAGACCACCTACCTACAAGTAAGGAATATTTCCCCAAAGACTCTGTCAAGCATTAAAGGAAGCTGCTAGCTCACAATTTAGTAACTTTCAGAAATTTCATTAATAGGGAAGCACCCCAATATCCTTGCTTTTCCAGGAACAACGAACCTTTTCATACAAGCCATATTTTGCTTTAAATTACCGTATCCTGATTAGACACATTTAATGGGGCAGCAGATCATTCTTGTATTAGTAAAGCTATGCAACCACATCAACACTGAGACACAATTCACTCAGTGAATGCCCTTTCTACACAGAATATATAAGGCAATAATATGGAGTTTAATCCTCTCAGGCTGATATTTACAGAAAACTTAGGCCTGGATGAGACTTACTCAAAATTCAGCTGCTAACACACGATGCACATTCAGCGAATCTTTTTAAGAGCAGACTGGACTCATCAGAAATAGCTTTAGGTATACTTTTAACCTGCCTTGAAACTGAGAATGGATTTCATAACTGCCTGCAGTCCCTTCTGGGCCATTCTGTATCACAATAGAGGATATATTTAAATGGCATAAAATAAGAGGTGGGGTTTGTTTGTTGTTTTTTTTTTTAAATGCTAGTTTATTACTGAATTAGTACTTTATTTGTTTTAAAATGCCATGACTTTCATAAGTCTGCCAGATTAGGCTCTAAACCATAATTTACTAAGACTGGGAAAAAAATTACCAGGCAAGTGCTTGTACTCTCAGAAAGAATCAACCAATTTATTTCTTTTCCAGGATGAATTAAACTATTTTCAGCCAAGTAAAGGTTAGTAAAATTAGTCTAGGTAAGATCAAAATATCATCAAAACTAGTTAAAACAAGAAAGCACATAAAGATTGTGAAAATTAGAGGCTTTTATCAAAAGCCTTCACAATTTTGAAATTTCTATGTAGTACAAAACAGAGAGATAACTAATGTAATGACCAAGGTGATACAAATAAATGTTCCATCTTACTTGTCCAGGGCTGTGCTGGTAGGCATGCTCCTGCCAAATCCTCGGACACCCATCTGACAAAAGTATGGAATGCAAGATAGATTGGCAGCAATTATAGCCAACGAATCCGACGCATTAACAAAGAAACCATTTTGCCCAAGGATCATGTAGCGGTCCTGGAGAACAAAAGTAATTCAAAAAAGCATCTTAAATTCCACGTTTTGGGGAGTGGCAATTTCTTTTATTAGATCCACTGTAGGCAGGGAAAAAAAGAACAGGCTTTGGGCTACTCGTATCTGTCTTTGGGCAGAATAATTTATTGGCATCATCCTGGGAGATTTATAAACTCACTATTATACCATCACTCCCTCCAGCCTTGCAGATCAAAGCTCCAGATCAGTCCCTAGCTTCAGCCTCCCACATGACACTTCAGTAGGTCTGTTCCTGCCAGGGAATGCTTGTGTGGGAGAATTTTTTTCTCAATGACATGCACCATATGGTAAGTAGGAGGGTGTTTTGTGTTTACTGACAACAGAAAACAGCTTCTGTTCTTTACAACCTTTTTATCTTTCTCCCACCCTTTCAGGACAGAAAGTTGTTTCTGTAATACTTCACTGTTTATAATGCTGATATGACATAAAAAAATGAAAACAAAGAATATAACTCAGTGCTTTATTCAGCTAAAACCCCCTTGATTTATTACATTAGCCAAAAAGTACTTAACTTAGTTACTACTTACTGTGACAAGTCCATATTATCTATATGTGCTGTCTCTTCCTAACCAGAGAATAAAAGTGTTATACTAGTACAAGATAAAACCTGCCTAATATTTACAGAACTCTCTTTTTGTATTCAAATCCTGCTTGATTTGCAGTCATCTGCAGAGACAAATTACAATGTATGTATCTGATTTACAGGTTGCAAATGCTATCATCTGTACCTGAAAGTAATACTGCTTTCAGCTTCAAGGGCTTACTGAAAAGCAAATAAATTATACTTACATGTCCTGTATCTGACCCCAGACAAAACAACAATGATGAAACCTCCAGACAGATCCAAATACTTACTCCATCAGCATCAAAAGCAGCTCCAAATCCATATTCGCCACCTCTCATAGCCTCCAGCAAGGCAGTTGCGTATGTTAAATTGGGATCAGGAGGCTGTCCACCGAAATCCTCCAGAGGAATACAGTTTATGGCAGAATTTGCAGGAGCTCCCAATTCATCACACAGAATTCTTCTCACATAAGGTCCCATAACTGCAAAAACAGAAATCTGCCATGCAATCACAAAAGCATATACTTGACATTCTAATTTTTCACAGCACCACGGAGACCTGGTGCAAAACATACTTTCAGCAGTTCTATACGTCTGTCCTAGCAACAAAAAACGAACTATTATTTCACAGAGGAGTATGTGATCATCCCCTCAGTAAATAATCAATTGGCAATTCAGCATTAAAAACATAGTTCCCTGCTAGTGGAAGTGAAAAAGTAATGAATAGTGAAAGATGCAAGCTTTATGTACCCATTATTAAGTAAAGAAATTATCATATACATAGAGAGTATTTTCCTTACTAGAATAAAATAATATGCTATCCTGTGTGCCCTGGAATGCAAACCAACAGTTTAACACATAACAGCACGGAAAGTAAACAGTAGGGGAATACAAATGGGAATAAACTTACCTCATCATTCCAATTCATGTTGAAATTACAACAGGTTTGTCCACCAAAGAATTTCACCACATTTCAGTTACTACCATGTAGATAATAAATACTTTCTCAAAATCAACTCCAAAAATATTTTTTTTGTTTTGTTAAAGGTATGGCCAACTAAGACGCCAGCTCATGCCATTGCATATCACAATCATTATATGCATTCGGCAGCTGAACAGACAGTATCAACTGACAGAGCACTCTGCACCCCTGAGGCAGGTGTAAACAGGTCACCCAGAGGTAAAACATTCATGAGTGATCACTCACACTCTTGTGCTCCCTCTTCCTCCTACCTTACTCCCAAATCTTAACTGGAGCAACTGTAACCGGAGGTAAAACTACATGAGAAACCTGTGTTCAAGAAAACTTAGATGCTAATTCTGTAAAATATACAGTAGACAATGATTCAGGTTCTTATGAAGAGTAGACTCCTGACAAATTACTCTTCTCTATGCCAATGTTAAACTATCCATGTCTACAGAGATAAAAGTATATTCCAAAGATGCAGAGCTAAAACAAACTTTGGAAAACAGTTTGTCCATGTACACATGTGGTCCTCTCTAATGTTCACTATATTGCGCCTGGTGACTCACTTTTGGCTAATGCATCTCATCCAGAAAGTCTTTTGATCTGATGCCACCAAGAGGACAAACCCCAACTTTCTTTGGTAGATTGCTCCAGTGTTTATTTGCTGTTACCCACACATGTGAGCTACATTTCAGTTTGAATTTGTCTGGCCTCAGCTTCTCACTATTGATTTTTTTTTTGGTATTTTTGGGAGTAGAAGACTGAGAAATATTTTTCTGCATAAAAAAAACCTTTCTCTGCTGTATAAACAAATACTCCTGTATACACTTACTGTGTGTGTACTGTGTATTATATATGGCTATTTCTCCACCAAAATACAAAGTCATAAGGCAAATTCTTTATCACCTTGTAAGTAAAAAAACTCAGTCCTTTAAAATTTTTGTGATGTATCAGTTTTTCTAACCCTGAGACAGACTATGCACCTTTTTGACCATGTGTAAAATTTTTAACAATCAGTTATAGATTTGGACATCAGAGCTCTGCAAACTATTTGAGTCACATTCTCTCCAGTACTGTACATGACTGGAAGCATTGTCTTCCTCATTGCTCCCTCTACACTGTTCAAAGACACCATCTGCCCTTTTGCCACAGCCTGGTAAAACTGAGTGTTCACACTGACTGTATGCCCACTATGATCTTTCGAACCGTGACTGTCACACCGTACCAGATAAAATGCTTTACAAAACCTCTGTTTGTCTATCCAGCTCCCTTTATCAGTCTGGTTTTGTAATCTCATTAAAGAATGAAACCTGCTTTGTTTGATGGAATTTTTTTTCCATAAGATAACGTTGAACACCATTACTTACATTCCTATCCTTCAAACCATTACCTGCAGAAACATTTATTTATTTTTTCATCATGTAACCAAGATACACCTCATACTGATCTGTTTCCCCAAGTGACACAGCTTATAATTTTTTAATATCAAGACAAAATTGGTCCCCTTTCTGTCTTTGGGACACTTGCATCTTGCCCCCAGTACACTAAAAAAACCCAGTAAGCATTAGTGATGCAGAGGTCTCAGCCAACTCTTTAAGGAATGCTGGGTGCAATTTATTCAGACTTAACTAATTTTATACCATTTAGAATTTACTTAGTGGAGGCTGCCTGGTAACTTCCTTGGTTACTGCTCACTGCAACACACTTCATCACTCTCTCATGGCAAGATTACCTCATCCTGCTTGCTTCCAAATGCAGAAAGAGAACATTTGTTGGACACATACGCCTTCACTTCTTTATCAAGGAAGATAAACCTCTTTGCCTAATAAGGGACCTAACTATTGTTAAGATTGCCTTGGTTACTAGTATAATGTTCAAATTTTTTCTTATTCCCCTTAACCCTACTAAAAAGTCTGACTTTTATATGCTATACTTTTATTGGGAAACTACTGCAGTGCACCATCTTTACTGGGAAGTTATTGCAGCATACCTACAATTCTGTCCTGATAGCAAGTTAAGTTCTTACCTCCGTTCATGGCATCAATCCTTATTTTAATCTGGTTGGGTCCAGTCAGCAAATTTCTGATTGCATTGAAGTCAAAGATACTTCGAAGGAGATTGAGGTAGATATCCACAGAATCCACAATTTCCACTAGAAAAATGAGGTAGAAAAAAATCACGTAAGTTCACACATGGGAAAGTATCTTTCAGCACACTTCCACCAGCCATGCACCTCTCCTAAAATCAGAGCAGGCGACCTCTACATAATATGGACTCACACTGAAGCTCACAGAGGCAAAGTCGAAGACTTTTACCATCAAGCTTTAAGCCTTTCAGAGATCAACAGTTTTGCCTGGTAAAGGACTGCAGAGATGATGCAAGTTGACAGTTCCTATTTCACTGAAAACATTCATGAGAGTACACTGTACCAAAGTAAGGTCTTTATCATTCACTAAAACACTAAACAACTTTTCAAGCTATGCAGGTTTATTCTCAGAGGATGGAAGACATCCATGCCAAGTTGAAGCCACATGTTCTATTCTTCTATTGAACAGCAGTATCTATCAGGAGAGACACACAGCCTATTCTTCTCAGTTTTGGCACCTGGAGTATGTGTCTCAAGTTTGTTGTCAATCTACTGCTATACTTTTGCATTTTATATCTCACTGATTTGGGAAAGTTAGGCTCAAATACCATCTGTTTTTTGCTAAGGTCTTGCTAATTTGTATTCTAAATTGATAAAAGAAGAAGAGCTACAATTTTTATAGTTCTTTTGGACATAAAACATTAAATTAAAATGAATGAATGGAAATAAGTCTGTCATAATGGAAACAGTTACCAAACAGCTGTCAAAAGCCATGCTTCTCAGTCATCTTGGAATGTATTACATTTCCTGATTAAATTAAAAAGCAAATGTCTTTTTATCTGGTAATATGAGTATCCTGAAACATTTTAGTTATGTTTAAATTATTACTTAGAATATCAGCCAGTTTTCCTCAAAAACACTGACCTCACCCTACTGCTCCTCTTTACAATAGCATGAAAATGACCCAGACATTTTTTGAGCCTGAAAAAGAACACATTGCAGTAATACACCTGAATGGAGAAACAAAACAAAAAAGGGTTCTCAAGGCTGAAAAACAACCTGTAAAACCTATCTGAAAAGGAGTTAATTCTGTATGTTGAAAGCCTCAAGGATTCACTAAAATTACATTACTGCACATCTTCTATGCCTTGCTCCTAACAATGTTTAAGTAGGCTCTAAGCTTTACACCTACAAACAAATGCCTCAAATTCAGTGGAGCTGCTCACACATGTTAAGATAATGTGCATGTAGGCTTAAAGTCTAAAAATTATTTTAGTTCCTGCCAAACCCAACTGGTTTACGCTCAGTTGCTCCAACACCTCTAGCCTTGATTCACAGGAGTTAGTTCATACAGCTAAATACATCAGATAGCATCTTAAAATACTTGTTATTTTCATTCTTTCTGCACTTTCATTCTGCATTCAGACCTATGTAAACTACACTTATACATGCACTTGTAAGCCAATTACATTGCTTCAGTAGGGATTCCTGGCAGCTTTACTGTCCCAGGACGATGTATTGTGGGAAGAGACGACTGTGAAATTATTTTTCCTTAGAAAAACAGTCAGTCAAATTGAAATTATTTTAGATTTATTTTTACACTACCTGTAAGGGGAAGAGGGGTGTCTCATTTTCATTTAGAAAAATACAACTTGGAGAGATGTAAAAGCTGAAAAAGCAAAATGTAAAACTGTGGCAATCATATGATTCCAGAGTGGTGCTGCAGCTGAATTTTCTTGGCTTTCTGTTTGCCTAAAAAGCTGAACATGGTCTTTGCAATCAAAAACACTCATAATTTCAGATTTTTTTAAATCAAAAATCTTACTTACCAAAATGTACTTTGTCTCAAAATACAATGATTTGGTGGAAAATATACTGGCTTTAATTATAGGACATCAGGAATGAGGAAAAAGTTCTTGAGGCCACACAGAGTTTTACAATATTTGAAATATTGTCTGGACCCCTTCCTGGTTTTGATTTCTTCAGTACAAAATGAGTGTGTTAGCTCATTTTAAATCAAGTAGGCACAAAAGTATTCACGTGCTTAGAACTAAACATGTGCCTAAGCGCTCTCTTTACATTTGAAGTCACTGGATGTATAGTGCCTCACACATCCCACAACTTTGCAGTCAGTGTGAGCAAAGAAATAAACTGAGATTTTCACAAACTCTTTTGTCAATTAGACTTCCATGAGCAAACCATTCCTAATCAAAAAAATGTTTGTGCTTGGTGTTTAACTACTGGCAAGCCTAAGCACACACATTTGGCAAAGGTATTCGGCTAAATGATGAGGACTAATACACTTTGAAGGCTGTAACTCAGCTTCCTCACACACACTGCCTAGTATTTTGAGAACTTGTACTGGGGCATTTTGTGGCAATTTCAATATTTAGAATCAATGGATGCAGCATGCATAAAAGCACACATTGATACCTCGGAAAGGTTTGAATTTGTTCTCCAGATCAAATTCTTGTCTTCCCAGGCGTGATAAATCAACTCTGAGATCAGGACAAATTGCATATTCCTCCAAGGTTTTGCTAATTTGATAGATTTTATCTGAAACTATATCTGGAGCAGGTCCTAGAAGAAAAAAGAATGTTGTGGGTCATTTTTTGAAAATTAAGGTTCCCTACTTTAAAAGCAAGTGTTATAACAAACATTTTTCTGAATATATTTGTGTTAAGGAATAAACCCGAACAATGAACTACAGTAAGTAAGATCTGTTCTTTTATTGTAACACAGGTTTCAAACTTTTTTTTTTAAATGTAACATGGAAATACAGTGTGTTACTCACAATGTTTTGATCCACATAGAGTATTTCAATCAATCATTATCCAGGGCAAGGGGAATGAGAGAACCAAAAACCCACAGCCATCTTTCTCTGGATTTATTGCTCAGAGACTGCCATTGTTTACTCTACACGGAATCTCAACATTTAAAGGAAAGTCTGGCCTCTAGCAGCAGCTTCTGGTGTTTCACAGCACCTTCTGCAAATGCACACTTATGAAGGTGAGACAGCTTTGTGTTTCAAATTATTTCAGTAGAAATAATTTTTAAAAGTCTTACCATTTTGATGGTGGTCTCTTTCAGTTTTCCTCGAATGGCTTAATGATATATAGCTTTGTTAGAATGCAAAATACTTTAATTGCTTAACAAGCAATTATGACCTGAAACAGTTATGCCATTCAGAAACAGAAATCACACCTTACTTGTGCATTACTTGTATTGCCAAATACTGAAGATTGGCTCTATTTTTAAAAAAAATTAATGTCAATCAAATAAAAGTTGCAAACTTAATGCAGAAATTACCAGATGAGCTATGGCATATGCAGTGCAAGAGCTGAGCCTGAGTTATAACAAAAGTCCTTTCTCACTTATTTGACTCTTCATTGCTCATATTAAAGCCACCCTTCCACTCTGAAAAATTACTCCCTTTGTTCTCTTTCAAATGCTCTCTCTCCTAGTCCAAAGTCTCTGGCTTTTCAATGCTAACTTCCCACTCCTCTAGCAGTGCTGCTATATTCATTGCAGCTCTGCCACGTAAATTAGTGTGTTCTATCTCACACGCAGTGGACCAGGTGGTCCAAGGCAATACAATAAGTAACAGCCACTTAACTCTTCATTTGGCATAGAAAATTACTTCTTACTCATCCAATCCAAACCCATCCAAGAGGTGAGGACAGGTTTCATTAGCTCCAGATGATTCTCGATAGACGGATGTATTGACTACTGATATTTCCAGCTAAGGAGATCCCACCATGTTGTCCTGGGTTCTCTCCTACAGCTACAGAAACAAACCGCTTCTGCCTGACCTGGATCTGCAAAACAGGCTGAGCAAGAACGCCCAGCAACAACAGCCTTCCATAGGCGCTTGTCATGGTGTCTAACCATTCTCCTATTTCAAAAACCTTGCCTAACCCTTAACCCGCATTTTCTCAGCTGCAACTTACACCAACTACTTTTCATTATGTCCCTGCTGATTATCATAAATAATTGATCGTTGTGAACTGTGCTTCAGGAGTGTTTCATATTTAAAGCTTAATAGTCTGAATTTTCTTTAAAAAAGCAAAGCTCAGTAAAAAAATGCCCCAACACTACCCATTTATCAAACAGATTTTAGGTGTATGTGGTGTTCTAAAGCTTATGGAATGCTAATGCATCTAATGGTTTGTCTCTGGTATGTTTGTGCTGTGACCCCGGCTTGCTCACTGTCTGACCTTACACAGTCCTTTTAACCTCTCTGGGATTCAAGCCTATTCTGTTTATAAAATCACAACGGTTTAACCGTGTATGTTTTTCAATTGGACAAGGGTCAAGGGAGAAGCATCCCCTTCTCAAGCTCTCCCACCTTCAAAACGGGGCAGGAAACATTATTTTAAAAGCATTTTCAGTTTTTACAGATGGAAAGCACTCCACATGTGTGAGGTATACAAGGTGTCAGCGATCGCCACCATCAAGTTTTATTGGTGTACACAGATCTGTAGCATAAAACACACATAATGTATAACATACCTACATGTTTAGCTTGTCCATTTTGGAAAACATGACATTAGCTATATACGCAAATTCCATTATGCAACAGTGGAACTGCAATAGTTAAAATGATACAACTCTCTCCCTGGAAAAGAGCAGTTATTTTCTGGGTAAACATGAGAAGTGCTTTCTTCCATACAAGACAATGAGTTGTACTGCCTACAGCACTGCTAAAGTTACATGGTTTAAAGTAAATGCCAAGACAAGCAGCACAGAAGTATGAGCAAAACAGAGCTTCCTCATTGGAATCTTTATAAATAAAAAGGGTCAGAATTGTTACAATGATCTGGCAGACTACATAAAATGCTATAAAAATTGGATGGCAAAATCTCTTTTTTATAGAAATTTTACTGCTACCGTAAGGACTTCAGTGAACATTTAATGCTTATTGTACAGACCCATGTCAATAAATACACTCCTATTATAGGGGAGGGGGGGTGGAGAAAGAGGCCTACACTCTTCACAGTTTTAAGAGAATAAATAAAACCCACATAATTAAAGTCAGCTAGTTATCCTTGTCATCATATTTTCATCATACCAAGATGCAATGTTGTAATGTGCTATTAGAAAAAAACCTACCTCCATTGGCAACCTCAAACTTGACTCCAAACTCTCCTCCAGGTCCCCCAGGACTGTGGCTAGCTGTTAGAATAATTCCACCAGCTGCTTTGATCTTTCGGATGATACATGAAACAGCAGGTGTGGATAAGATACCATTCTGTCCAATAACCAATCTGCCAATCTAGGTGGAAAAGGAAGTCAAAGCACTCTGAATGGTACTAAACTTTTGAAAAAGTATTAATATATAAAACACACATATACGTACAGGTGTATATACATATAGAACAGAAATTGTAAACTCCTAGTATGGAACCTATTCTTTTGTAGAGAAATATACGTACATGAGCTGGCTGCAGAGAAATATACATACTGAGTTGTTTACAAGCTAACCCGGAGTGCTGACAAAAGATACCATATACTGGGACATCTAACCCCAGCAGCCTATGTACTGACAGTAAAGCAAGAGCACAGCTATGGTAGTGACTTGCAAAGCTCCCAAGCATAGCACTGGGCTATGATCCTGCTATCAGACCTTCCCAGGTATCCCCACAAACCAGTAAATCCCCTCAAATATCAATACAGTTTAGGGCTGGCTGTGTGGATGCAATCTGCAGGGTTGGGGCTTTAACTAGCGTAAAACAGAACAGCAAGCAAATTGCCTTTCATGGAGCAGCCTTTCAGAGCAATCACAAATATCACTACACCCACAGCAGGACCTGCAGCCTCCATGAGTCACACCTCTGTTACCGAGACCCCCCCTTGGATGTCCTGCCCTATCGAAAGTATTGCTCCTCCTTCAGCCATCAGTGACTCCTTGGCTATTCCAGATGAAGAGCTTGTGTGTTTCCCAGGGCACAGCTGAGCAGGGGAAGTTCCCACCATTCTTAAAGTAAAAAAAGCTTTCAGGTGGTGTTATTAAACACTGACTCAATGTGTTTGGTATTATGTGCAGTTCCACTGCATGGTTCCAATTTCAAAACCATGCCTTCATCCCCTACACAGATACTTCAGTTTCAGCTCAATATAAATAATCTAGGAGCCAACCAGAAATGTATTTACAAAGAAATACAAAAGAGTTCCAGTTCCTGGGAAACAGGCAGATACGAAAAAAGGAGGGGAGAAGGGGAGGCTAGTGTCACAGGCAAGAACAGGCAGCTGCATATAGAGCTTAAAAGAATACTGCAAAAGTTTGAGGGGTTTTAATATCCTTACTTAAAAACCAAACAAACAAAAAAAAAAAAACCCAACCACTACTGACTTGTAGTTTGAGAAGGAGGGGAGGTGGGGAGGCAGAGGCAGAATTCTGAATCCTTCCCACTTCCTTCCCACTCCTCATCTAAAAGCAGACTGGGAACTCAGCCTCAGATTTTCTTCTCTGGTTTGAGGGAGATTTGGCAGCTCTGCTGTCTGCGTGGCAAAGCAACAGCACAGGAGGTGTCACTACTTGCCTCCTTTCTATAAAGAGCTTTCTTTCACATACAGATGACCTTCTTCTGGGTCCAGCACTTGTGTGAGGCCCTTAATGGTTACTCAGAAGTGGAGTTCCAAAAAAATTCAGAAAATCAAAGGATTAAGAGATTATTTATTTGGCCTGGTTTTGTGAACTAATTTAATTTAAAAAAATATAAGATTTCTTCATTGAAATTATCAACTTATAAAGTAAGCACAAGTTACTTTTTTGCTAACCTTCACAAAGCACAAACTATGGTTAGCCACTCCTCTTTCACTAAGAATTACAAGATCTGCTGTCAAATGTAAGAAAATGTGCAGAACAACGCATTCTATTAACTGTTCTATCTCTACCTCAAGACCTGATGATAGGATGTCTGCCTGGTTCTCTTTTCAGTTTTCGCAGATAATTTTGAAGCCTATGGATTGTTGCTAGAAAACAGGAAAACTATCAAAATTACAAGTGCAGTTCACAGAAAAATCTTCAACGTTCATTTGACTTGCTCTTGCTACTATAGGGAAACTCTTTTGTTTCACTGCCTCTTTTTTTCTCCCAGGTTGTAACAGTTCTGAAGGAAATTAAGAAAGAATAATTTAGAAAACAAAAAAAAAAAAGGTTTCTAGTTTTTCTACTATATTGAAGATATATTCCATGGAAAACAAGTATCCCTTCCAGGAGAAAAAATGCACATTAGCAGAATCCACATTTTCTGTTTCAAGAGATTATTTTAAAGCAGCACTTCTACTGACATGGTCAGTTGGTGAGGGCAGAGTGTGTATACAGTTAACACATATACCACAGAGCTGAGCTTCATTTCTGCTCACTTCAGTGGCATTGAACAGTTTTCTTTCCTATTTATGCCACATCTTGCCACTGTTGTATTTTGCTCTCATTTAATCACTATTGTCAACTGTACCGAAGCATTAGAAAAACACAGAACACTGGGAAATAGAATTTAACAAACTCTCTTCCAGTCTGTACAGCAGTCTACCCACATAAATGTATTATGGGGAAAAAAGCATGATGAAAATAAATACTGAAAATGTTTGGGTTTAATATTGTCTCTCCCTTTTTTAAACTATGAAGCCTGTAGGAGGCTAAAGCAATGACTCAGTCTCAATACAGCTGTTAGAAATGGGTGCCAGCTCTTCAAACAGTAGTGTGTACGGGTAAGCAAAAGGAAGACATCAGGAATTACATTTTGCAAAATGCTTGAAAACAACAGCACTGAATCTGTCTTGAGGTACTCAAGTATAAATGCATTTACACTTGCATACAGGCTTACCATGAGCACATGTTCTCTGTACTTCTAAATCTGAACTAGTGAGGTTTAGATTTTTGCCTTCATGCACACCAAAACTGTTTTTTTATAGTAAGTAGAATACTTTGATTATTCAGGATGCACAAATTACCTGGTACTATCTCATCACCATATTTTCATTCTTTTCCTGCTCAACGGATGTTGTACAAACCAATTTTCCCATTTTCTGGATGCCAAATATTAATATGAACAGGAGTAATCTGCTTTGCCTTTAGCATTTGTCACAAGGCTATTATTTCTATACTGTTCAGAAATACTATTTATTGCTGAACAGTATAGAAACATTAATTTCTATACTACAGAAATACTGCAAAATTTAGTATTCTAAATTAAGGATGTTGAAAGTGAAATCATATGAATGCTACATCCACATTTGATTTGCAGTGACTACTGCAAAGAGCTTCACCTTATGTGGAGGTCTTCAGTGCTTTCACAAAACTCCCTGAGGACAGTGCAGACCTTAGAAGTATACACATATGCTACCCCTGTGTAGCCTCTACACATCCTTTGCTTCCTTCATTTCAGTGGCAAGAAGGCACAGCCTCATCCTCTCTTGGCTCAGAAGCTGTTCATTTTGTCTCTGAACCAAATACTAAACTGACACCTAATTAATTTTAAGTAGTTAACACTTCAGATTTACAGGCTTCTCGTGATCTGGGCTAAAACAGTAACTAAATAACATTCATGTATTGACTCAGAATTAAAGTTCCAGTAATATCCTTCTGAAAATCTTGGACAGTTTCATAGCATGGAAAGATTATCTTTGGAATTCAAAAACTTGCATGGCTACGAGATCACAGACATGTAATGTCTCTTCCAATACAGTGCCCCTACACCACCTTCTATTTCGTCACTCTGCTTTCAGTAGCAACAGCAGAGACAGACCATTATCCTCTGCAAAGTGCTACAGCTGAAAGAACAGCCACCCTAACAAGTACTTTACAAGAACATTTTTATGCAGTATTACCACTTGCAGCTGTGCTTTTTCAGATGATTCAGTTGATTATCATGGAGTCACTTAATGCTTTTTTTTATTATTTTTCCCAGTAATCTCTCACATGCCTCAGTCAATTAAACGTGAAAGAACACAAAGCAAACAGATTACATAGCCTGTACAGCATGGAGCTGTGCCTTCCTATCTTTTACCGTAGTATGCTAAAGATGACTGAGTGCCACACTCAATGTGGAAGCAAATGTATCAAGCACACAGGTCCAGGGAGGGAGGGCAAGATTTGCATGGAAGACCACAGCAAATAAAAACATGGTATTATAAAGAAGAAAACTGGCAAACTATCTGCCATCTCAGACTTCTACAACATTACTAGCAATACTCCGTGATCTTTCTAGCATGTTCCTATCAATTTTCATATTTAAAGCATGATCATCAGCTTCTGATCTGCATTGAGACTCACCAATAGCAGCTTCCCATTTAAACCTATCCTAAACTTTGCATCAAAAAAAGAGACACTACATCCAGTCAACGGGCCTAATGGAATAACTGCATTTAATTTGTAGTGGAACTGTATTACAAATGATAGAGCCTTCTACCTCACTTCTTGCAGACATCAAGGTACAAGGACACTACTACTGACAGGACACAGGTGAAAAGGGAAACAGAGCCTCAGATGCTGTCCTACCACCCCACTTTGCAAAACTGCTTGTCGCAACCTGGAACGGTTCAGGACCTCTGTCTGGCTTTCCCCGCCCTCCCCCACCCTCCCACAATATGCAGTCCCTTACCCAAACGTGTTTGCTACTACCCCCGCTGTGTGACCCGTTGAAGAGTGACCCTGGTTTGTCACCTCCAGCTCTGAGCAGCAGGATTTGGTGGGGCACGTGCTGATGACGTTTGCACAACACGGGCCAGCCCACAGCGGCTGCCACCAGTGGAAGCCTACGCAGGCCACAGGTGCGGAGCATGTACCTGCAGCCCCGGGCTGGAGGGCAGGAGCCAGAGCGAACCAAGATGAGAAGAAGTCAGGCCAAGGACTGGCAGCTGACCGGGCAGGGGACCTCATCTCAATCCTTGTACTGGGGCCTATGCCAACTGTGCTAGGCTGTTAACACACGGGGAATGTGGGGTGAGTCACCAAATTAGAACAAGGGGAACCTAGCAACTCTAAAGGGCAATACATTTACAGTTGATAATAGAAAATCCCTTTTATTTTTGTACTCAGCAGGCACAATTAACCATAACACTTGGTATATGTCTTCCAGGAAGGAGATTCAGTTTATCAGCACTATGTGCCTATCCCTCTCCTGGCACTCTGGGGTGGCTGAAGGTTTGGAATGCAACTTAAAGGCTTCTACACATTTTAACCAAGCCTGCCGACACCAACTCATTTCTTTCCCTGTGATACTGGCTACATGCCTTCGAATGACATTAACCTCACTCAAAGCGAAAGATCTTTGACCTCAGGAGTACTCCCTTCCTTTCCCCCTAGGTACATAGCACAGCACTTAATGCCTTCAGGGAGGTTTAGATATTTTCCCAGCAGATGTATTTTAACAACTGAAGAATAAAATGTACAAACAGTATTCACTAAGTAAATATGAGGCTTATGCATTTTCAGTGGGCTTGGGAAAAACGGGGCTGAGGGTGAGCAGGGTAAGGATGGTAGAGAGGGGATGAAGCATTAGCACATGGAAAATGGGAAGCCTTTTGAGTATCAGTAGCACCCCACCAGCTGGCCTGCTGAATTTGTGAGGACTGTGTCATTAGTAAGAGTATAATGTTTGAATTCAGTTATTTGTGGGAATCGTGAGCAGAAAAGCTTGGGGTCTGGCTTCAGAAAACGCCAGGGAGAAACCTGCACTGACTTAAGAAAGGAGAAGCACTATCACAGCAAGGTGCTAGAAACATGTCAAATGGAAATTGCCTGAGGTCAAAAAGCCCTGATCTTCAGGGGGAACAGAGAAAAATCAGGAACCTGACAGAAGCAGCAGGAAGGAGGCAAGCTGACAGAAAAAATTAGTCAGGAAGGAGTCCTGGACACAGCATAACCTGGCTGAGGAAGACCCCGGTCTTCTAAACTCTAAGCGTCTTGTCTTCCTCAGCACCTCAGTCCCTGTGGTGTGCAAGGGCAGGCAAAGGCCTCAGCAGGGCAGCTCTTGCTGTCCGGCTCTCTAGCTGCTGCTGCAGTTTATCCTGCATGGTCGACAGCTATAATTCCAGCAGCGGCACTTTCTCCTCAGTGCTACATGGGGGAAGAGGGAAGGGAGCAGCACTCCCCCGGGTGCTGTTCCATCGTCCCTCCAACACTCCACACTCTAGCTCTGCGCTCGCTCCCTGCATGCCTGCTCCTCGAGGACAAAGCACCACCGCGCTACCCTTGCCAGTGTCCCCACCTTCGACAGTGTCCCCCCGACAGCCCTCCTCACACCCTGGGCTCAGACAGTACACAGCACAGCCCCTACCTCTGAAATCTCAGGTCAGCACTGGGCATCTGCTGGGTATTGCCAGCGTGGTGAGAACATGCTTTAGAAATAAATTTAAGATACTTGTAACTTATACCAAGCTGACTAATCCATATAGCTCGTATGTGACAATAAACCAGCAGGGAAAATTCAGACACATAGGGAGATTCGTTTCAAAGTTGAAAGATATCCTGGTTATAAAACAGGACAGCATTTAAAGAATGGGGCTTGTGGAAAAAAAACAAGAAAAAGTAAATTCACTACAAAATAAGCCCTATAAAAGTGTATCACTTCTTCTTCCAGATCTGGAGAATCGATTTAGCCATCATAACAAGACACAGCAGCAGCAACTCTGCTTTGAAGTAGAAACTTCAAGCCTACACGGGCTGTTATTTCCAGCTTTCTGTGCATGCACACCAACACAGAAATGGACACTTATCTATCAGAAGACATCAGTTTTCTTCCCAAATTCTTTCCTATCTTCAAAGCAGCACAAGAAAAGCTGTAACCCAGCCGATCACAGAGGTATTTGCCACCGTTGCCCTCTTGCATTTTGTACTTTGTTTGCAAGTGAGCAATAGAGAAGGGTTATTTTCTTAAGATGCAGCCAAAATGCTTAATTCCTCTTGCTCCAGTAATACCATTTTCCTTGAATATTTTAAAAAGATCCTGAGCAGGAGACACATGTCTGATAGCTTCGTTTCCCACCTACTTATTTTAAATCCTGCTACGTCTTCTCCTGCAGTCAACGGCGTTGTTCAGCTCCCATTCCTGCCTCAGTCTAAAATAAGGTGTGAAACGCACGGCACCGCCAGCAGCCTCCCGTGCTTATCACGATCACCTCCGCTACCGGCAGATAAAACCCAGCCCCGCCAAAGCCCAGCGGCACAGCCTAAGAGGCGTGCGAGCCGGCACCGGGCTGGCCGGCCACCGGGGCCGCAGACCCTGGGCACCGGGGCCGCAGACCCTCGCCATCGGCAGCGCAGACCCCCGGCACACGGCCCCACGGAGCCCGCCTCGCTGTCACTGCACGGGTCGCGCCGCCGGGTCGCGCCACGGAACCGCCCCGTCCCGTCCCGTCCCGGCGGGCCCGCTCCGCGCCTCCTCCCGCGGGCAGCGGCCGGTGCGGGCGGCAGCCGGTGCGGGCAAGTCGCGCACCCCGCGGCGAGGGGGGCGAAGGGGGAATGACGCCCACCCGAGGCGAGGCGGCCGGGGGCGGTGAGCGGGGAGGCCGCCCCGAGGGGACGGCGGGGGGAGAGAGGGGCCCCGCTTACCCCGTTGGCAGCGGCCATCTGGACGACGATCTCGATGGCCGTCTTGCTGAAGTACCTGCCGTCGCTGCCCACCACCATGGTGCAGCCCTGGCGGTCGCGGAGGTCGACGGAGGAGAGGAGGCTCTGCACGAAGTTGGGCAGGTAGTTGCGCTGGCTCTCGAAAAGCGCCGTGGGCCGCCGCAGCCCCCCGCCGCCCGTCGGCCGCTGGTCCTCGTAGGGCGCCGTCTGCACCGTCAGCACCGGGATGGGGGTCCTCTCCATGGCGGCGCCCCGCGGCCGCCCGCCCGGCTGTGGCTCCGCTGGGGAGCGGCAGCCCCTCTAGCAGGCTGGCCTCGCCGGCGGCGGGGAGCGGGAGGCGTTTCCCTGCGGCGGGCCGCCGCGGGGTCGGGCTCCCTCAGGCCGGCCCCCGGGGCCGGAGGCGGGCTCGCTCAGCCGTCGGCGGCCCGCCGCCGGGAGCCCGGCGCCGCGGGGGAGCCGGGGCGGGCGCGGGGTGCGTGCCGCCCCTTCCCCCGCCCGGCGGGGCCCCCGCCGGCGCCTCGCCGCCCGCAAGGACGCCCGGGGCTTGCCAGGCTGCTGCCATCAGCATGCGGCCGCCCCGGCCAAAAATAACCCTGGAAGGCGAAGCCGAGAGCCGCGGTCTCCTGCCAGGGATGTAACTGGAGGCAGGGGCGAGAGGGCGAGCCAGCGCCACACACTTGCTCGGGAGGATCACGCTCTGTCAGCGCCGGAGCCGTCCCCTTCGAGCCGCGCCGGCCGCCCCCCTGCCGGCCGTGGGGACCCAGCCGCCGCGCCTCGGCGGGGCGTACCCGGTCGGACGGCACAGCCGGCGGCTTCTGCCCTTCGGCGGCGACCCCCCGGCGGGGGTCGGGCAGCGCCCACCCGCGGTGGGGAACCCGGCCCCAGGCTGGAGTGAGGCCGGAGGGCGGCACTGCCCCCTTCGCCGGCGCAAAAACGGAAGAACGGGCGATTAAAGAGCGAAGGAGTTACTGCGCCACTAACCCTCAAGCGAGGGGAATCGATTTTTCATGTGGGTTTTTTTTTGCCACAGTGCTCGACAGCAGGTTATTTTGTACAATAACCATGCCCACGGAGCGGTTTTGGTTTTGTTTGTTCCACAGGAGGGGTACGTACTCCAGGAAGGGCCTGGTCTGACTGTAGGTTAACGGGCCATGCTTGTTTCTGTCCAGGCTTTCTCCCTGTACTGACAAGCAGCCCTCTGGAGGTGTCTTTCCCTTTGAAAACTTGTGTTTCATACAGAGGTGGTGAGGCAGAGCTTGTTGACACGTGTTCATTCTGCCTAAACTAAATGCCGAGGTGGTGGCACTGGCTGTTGCAAAGATGCCTCACGTTGCCCAGTGTAAAGGCTGTGTTTACAGATGCCTGTGACTGTCAAACATCAACTGACATTTTCCATCCAAATGCTTGTTTCACACTGGGCCCACACAGCAGTCATTTTCCAGGACAACTCTGTTGGCTGGAGAGTTGGAAAAAATAGTCCTGTAACCTAGATGTCATTCTTGTGCTTAAGGAATCCCTGATGTAGGCCTGCACCTCAGCAGACAAAAAGAATTTTGTGAGGCATTCTTCATGTCTCTGCGAAGGAGTCTGTTCATAAACTGCTGAGAAGCATGGTGGAGGGTTCCGACTAAACAAGACAGCGCGTTAGCTGCGTGGCAGAAGGTGGTCAGGCAAGCATGGGGTGAAATGCTTTTGTCTGTTACCAGGAGTCGTTGAGAGTCACCTGATCAATGATAAACGGGGGAACTCTTTGTTTTTAGCCCTGTCTCTGCAGACCCTTTGTGGTTCATAGCAGATTGCACATGACGGTTTAAGATACAACTGTCTGTTACTCTCCCATCCCTTTGGCAATGACTGCTGCCTTCACCACAGAAGACTATACATACTAGTTAGGCAAGGCCCAACAGTATGGTTTAAATAAACTAATCCACTGAAGCAGATACAGGAGTTCCATCTGTTGAAGGAACACCTATATACTGGGCGGTCTACTTACGGCAGAGGGACAGCGCAGATACAGGGAAGCAGTCATCTCTTCTTTCTCTTTTGTTAGACCTCCTAGTCTGCAGTCACATTTGTGGCTTCCTGTACTGATTCACAATGTGTTTTAAATAGGAAAAGGAAAAATACTGCAGTATGGAAATGCCACTTCTCACATTGCTAATGTAAACAAGGCACAGCTATAGATGAGGTTGTTAAACCTTAAATGATCAGCGGCACTGCCAATAATGAAGTCACAACATACAGTCTGCATTAGTGAAAGCCAAAATGCGATTCGGCAACTGGTATCTACCACAGCAAGTATCCAACAAGGAAATGGCAACAAAGGTCGAAAGCATCAGAAAGAAGTGATAGTAAGTTCTAAATGGCAAATAAAGGAAAACACATGACCAAAGTAAGGAGAAAAGTAATAGTCTTTGAAATAGAGAATTGACTGTGGTTTTCATAGGGACGGGCGAAACATGTTCAGCATTTTGAAGAAAATATATCAGTTTAAATTAGTTTTAAAAGCTCTGAAAACACTGACATTCCCAGAAAGTACATTTAAGAGGACAGTCAATGACAGTTTTCCAGAAGTGTTTGCCTTCAGCCATATCATTTACACAAACATTGCTGAAGAATAAAGAAAAGATGTGTGTTTTGCTGTCTTTTCAGGCATCATCTTGACAGTGGCTCTACCAGGAGTGTAATGGGTTGTAAAGAGCACTGTAAATTATTTAGTTCAAACTGAGGCTCTGCTTGTGAGAAGTCCAAGCAAAAATTTATGTGACCCATCTTTTGCTGTGATTCCTCTAATACTTTGCAAAACTCAGGTTCCCAAAGTCATGCTATTTCATGAGAAGTGTGAGTTTTGTTTAAAAAAAAAGTTTTCCAGCCTTCACTCTAGCAGTGCAAAGCATGAAAAAGTTAACGTAGAGAGCCTGAACATTCTAGTACAAAAGCTGAAGAAAAGGAACAATTTTTTTACTCTTTTTTTAATAAGTGCTTCAAATTTCCAGTACCTGGATTATCATTATGTTGATACATTTATACATGGGGAAGCACTTCAGATTTTCTTTTATAGCAATGCAAGTCCCACAAGCAGTTCAGCTTTCAGCAGATGTCACTAAAAAGTAGAGGTTTCTATAAATGACCAGTATTGCACTGCATTAAGTGATACTGCTATGTATCTCTTGCGAAGGAGTGATTATCAATACAGGATAATATTAAAAGCCCAGAATGCCTTCTTGGAAAACAACAGCTAAATGTATTCTTAGTATTACCATAGTGTGTTGTGAGTTAGTTTTTAAAAGGTTGTTAAAATAAAAAACAACTTAATGCAGTGATAGGGTACATGTTAAGTTTGTTCCATTGCCAAGTAAAACAGTTAGCTTTCTGACTGCCAGTTTTGCAAGCTTGGTTTGACATATGCAATCTTGTTCAAGAGCATTTTCAACCCTTACTTTGATTCTTAAAGCTTTTTAATTCCTGAGCCTTAAAATGTTTACCATAACTCATCTTTCTTGTGCAATTGAGTGAGGCAATGTTAATTACCTTAAGAGCAGTAATTTTTGTGTTTCCTGAGTGTTGGTTTGGGTTTTTTTTTACCAGCATTGTACTGGTGCCTTTCTTTGTCCCTTTAGGTCCAATTTTTTTCATTCATTGAGCCAGGCATTGAGTTGTTGTCTGTGTTGACTCAAAGGAAAGAAATCTGTCCCAAAGCAACAGAAGCCTTGTATCGCCACACAATTATTTCTAATACAGTTGACCTGGTGATTAGAATTGTCCCCTCTGCAAGGTGGCACAAACTACTCATGGGTTTTCTTAAAGGCAGATTATGAAAGCCTAACCCAGCTCTGATTTGATGCTAACATACAAGAAATTTCCGTGGATGTGAAGCTTCCTTTCTGTTAAGAAAAAAATCTTCTGTATCAGCTTACAAATGTTGCGGCAGAACTGTACCAGCACCATTAATTAAACAAGTTTTGCTTCTTCAATTGAACTACCAAGTTCACAATTCAGCACTAATATAATACCGAAGTTTTAGACAGAAACACATTTTTACAGTTTTTTCATAGGATATGTGTTTGTGATAGAAAAGTGGATGCTCAAAATTAATTCAGCCATTCCGGATTGCGCCATATTTTTCATTTCAAATTCTCATTCTGTCACTGAAGTGGATTTTCCAGTCACTCTTACAGTGCAGATATCATTTGAAGAATGGCATATAGTAGTGTTAAGATGTCTTAACACTGTTAATCTGAGTTATTAAAAAAAGCATTTTGCAAGAAAGTTCTGAAAATGAAATGTTTATCAAAACCACTCAAAGAAAATGGCTAATTTCAATTAATATATTGTTTTGCTAATAAAAGCAAAAACAGTTTTAAAACCCAGTACTTCCAATTGAGACATTTATTAGTTGCAAATACTTTGTTTTCTTTGACTTGTAATTACTGTGTTTCAAAATGTAAGTTACATAGGAGTTAAAAAAAAAAGAAAAGAAAATCAGAAATTTTTTAGGTATTCCGACTGATTTGATCTGTATTCTCAGTTCACAAATGACACCTTTTCTATGCAAGCCTTGTTAGAATGTTTAGAAAAGGCAGAGAAAGTGTATTTTATACTCTTCTAGGGAAATCAGTTTTCTTGTGTCAGAGCTTTATTGAGAAGCAATATTTATGATCTGGCAGATACTACAACTCAGTGAAGTTGTCTTCTGGAAATTACACTTAATCAGCAGAAAAGGGTATATTTCACTACAGCTGTAAGTCTCTAAATACTGTGAAACAGGGTGATGTTCTAAGGAACATTTTCACACAAACTTACGTGCAAATTGATTTACAAAGCCCAAACAAGAAGAATTCCTGCAAAACATAATTCTAATAATTCACAGCGGATTTACTGCTATGTCAGCAACTCGTAATGTTGTGTAAGTCAGATCTGACTTACAAAATTGCCTGTTACTATCCATCAAATCAGAACAAACAGGGAAGGAAGGAGGGGACTGAGGAAGTGAGGCAGGAAGATCACCAATCAGTAACCTAATAAAGACAGCAACTTTTGTAAAAAGAACAACCCCAAAAATGCCCAAAGACTCGGTTGCAGAGAGTTTATTCAAATACTTTTGTGCATAGCAGAGAAAATCAAGATAAATATCCATTTCAAAACTCATAACAATACGCCTACTCAAATTGGATATCTTAGAATCACTAGCAATTTTTCATTTTCCAGTGTTAATGGCAGACCAGTCCCGTCATTCTGGTTTTCAACAAGTAATTCCATACAAATACTCAGGCAAGTGCATTGAATGCTAGGCCATGAGGTGTTACGCAAGGGTATGAAGAACAGATGCGTCATGTGAGGTTCTTGCCCATGTGAGGAAGCAGCAGATTCTGAACACAGACCCAAGCAACTGTATTTCTCCCTGCTGTAGTACTCCCACAGTTAGTTCAGCAGCTCCATTGCTGCTCAAGCCTCCACTGCCAGGGCTGCAATGAGCAGGAGAAACAGCTGACACTTTAATTCTCCTATCACCTTAACAGCACCTTGGAATGTGACTCACCAGCAGGAGAAAGGAAACAAAATGTAATTCCTGGGAGCTGAAGCAAGACCTCTCTCCAGTTCTGCAAGGGGCTATGCAATGCTTCTGTGTATGTCACCTCACTAGCAAGACCACCGTTCTACTTGCATAGCTTTCTTCAAGCCACCATCTATTATGCACTCCTTGTAGATTAAGGGAAATAATAACAGATGCGTTGAAGTCTTGCTGCACATGCTAGGTTTGCTAAAAGGCTATGTAGACCAAAACAGGCACTGCTGTCTTGGACGTCTGAAGTCAGGATGTAGTGGATATGCTTCCGCAAAAATTACAGCTTCTCATCAGGCAGCCTGTCTGGATTGGCACAGGGGGAACAAGGAATGGAATTATATGCTGCATTGATAAAAGCATTGTAAGTAATATCTATTTCAAGCTTTCCCCGATATTGTTCATTAACCTTTATTTAACAGCTACTAGATTCAATCATTCAAATAAGCTGTAAAATTTATACGATTCTTTGGGTACACACTGGCCACCAATATTAGGAGTTAGGACATCTTCTGGGAAGAAAGTCTGTATTTTTCACTGGAGTTCCATTGGGATTTATATACAGAGATGATACTGTTATTTTTTGCTTCTTGTGGGAATTAAAAATAAATTAATACCAGGATCATTCAGGGTAGAATGATGAACCATCAGCGCATGCAGTGTTTGTGGCTGTCATCTAATTAAGTACAGACTGTCCAGTAACATGATTCAAGGGTGGAAGAAACTATGATGGGGATGAGGAAGGGAAAGGCTAGGGACAAGAAAGAGCTACACAGTCCAGTGATCTCCTCTCCCGTGGGAGCAGAAGGCAGCTGGAGAGGACACTCTGCAGTACAACTCCCTCCTGCTACCCCATATATACACTTCAGCGTAGTTAATGCCCAGAACGAATGTAGCAGAGATGCAATCCCAAAAAACCAAAGATGTCTGACATGGATTCCATGTGAGTTCTTCACGAAATCTGGAAATACACGTAAGCCATCTAAAATAATAACATTCTCAAATATTAACATTTTGTAATTAACTTAACTAAATTCCTGCTCAGGAAGTGAGCGATTCTCTGAGTCCAACACAAGCTCTGTGTGGAAGCACTAAATACAGAAGGACACTTCACACCCTTAGTTTTGTCCACTGTCAAGATGCATACTCTTTCTGACTGCAAATAAGTAAGTTAATTAATCTTCCTATAAGTAAAATTAAGTGCACAGTCTTGCTAGACCATACAGACATGGATCTGTTCTGTTTAAGAAGCTGTTAGCACTGCCAAGTAAGCACCATATTGTCAAGGAGACCTGCAAATTTCAGGTCTGATTTTCAGATGTGCAAGAAATAGGTACTACCACTGCATACAATGAGAGTGACACAAGGCTAGGCCCTCCAGGCTGTAATGCTCAGATGACATCATGTCCTATGACCACAAAACATGCCTTACAGATACTGACAACTGAATGGCCTCTTCCACATGATCACGTACTTGTGCACTGCAGAATCCTGGCAGACAAATTACTTTGTGGTCTAAAGTCCGCTCCTTACAAGCTAGCATGTTCCTTAAGTATGTTCATCCTTTTCAGTGGTAGAATTACTGAGTAAAATCAAAATCTCAGCTGAGGCACAGTGGTTTGATCCTGGGAGCCAGGCAGTGATAATGCAGCAGAGAAACATACATTCTCAGATATATCCTGGCTATCCGTCTACCAGCCTCAGGAATGCTAGGTAGTAAAAGTAACAGGGAAAATACTGTTTTTTCTTGCTGTACTAACACATTGGTGCATGAAGCAGAAATTTATAATACAGATCTACTGTCCATCCATTTAAAACCATATACAAAGTTTGAAAATGCAGAGCAGGAAATGTTCCCCAGACATCCCTTCTGGTAATAAACACATCAGGAAGATACACACTTGACGTCATGATTGTTTGGTACAGGGATTCCTTGTATATACAGGCTTCTACAGCAGTATATCAAGGCAGGAAAAGCGAACAGTCATCACCCCTGCTCTGAGCCACACTGTCTCTGGCAAGGACTTAAGACTAAAACTGCTAAGGAATACAACAAGAAGTGGGAGCAGAAAGAAACATGGAAAAACAGCTCCTTGGAGGGTGTGTGTGTGTGTGTGTGCGTGTGAGAATTTAATACCCGTTTTCTTTTTGAGATTTTGGGGGAATTGTGATATATTTAACTCCCTCAGCTCACCAACAAAGTTCACTGGCCTTTAGAAAACACCTTGAGACCTAGAGATTAAAAAGCCCTATTTTAAGAAAGTGTCCCAGACAGAATTCCAGCAATTCCTTAATAAGTGTCTATATCATGGTTTTGATCGCTTTGCATAGCTGCTTTAAGGTCTCCTTTGTTTGGTTTTGCACCCACTGAAAACAACTTAACTTCACTTTTCACTGCCTGCTGCTTCTGGCCTTGTCGTGTGGGGAATGCTATTGGACAAAGCACTTGGGATTTTTCTCCTTTTAAGAGTTCCCCTCTCTCTCGTGTCACGGGTCAAGTAATTTTTCAGTACACATACTTTAAATTCTAGCTGACAAATTCATTTTGCCAGGAAACTTATCTTCTGTCTAGAGCTGACAAGAAGAAGATGTTGTGGTTTAATCCCAGCTGGCAGCTGAGCACCATGCAGCCGCTTGCTCACTCCCCCTGCCCTGGTGGGATGGGAAGGAGAACGGTGGAAAGGTGGAACCGCTGGGTTAAGAACAGTTTAATAATGGAAAGAAAGTAAAATATAATAACAGCAACAGCAACAATAACAACAATAATAATAGTAGCAGTAGTAGTAGTAGTAGTAGTAGTAATAATAATAATAATAATAATAATAAAAATAATAAAAGGGAGACAGAAAAAAGAGAGAAAGTGAAATGGAACCCAAGGCAGACAAGTGATGCACAATACAACTGCTCACCACCTGCTGACCGGTGCCCAGCCAGTCCCTGAGCAGCGATTGGCAGCCCCTGGCCAACTCCCCCAGTTTATATACTGAGCATGACGTTCCATGGTATGGAATATCCCTTTGGCTATCTCAGGTCAGCTCTCCTGGCCATGCTCCCTCCCAGCTTCTTGTGCACCTGCTCCCTGGCAGAGCTGGAGAAACTGCAAAGTCCCTGACTTAGGGTAAGCACTGCTCAGCAACAGCTAAGGCATCAGTGTGTTATCAACATTATTGTCATACTAAATCCAAACCACAGCACTGCACCAGCTACTAAAAAGAAAATTAACTCTTCCTCAGCTGAAACAAGGACAGAAGAAAAATTTCTTACAGCAATATACTGTGTCTGCTAAACAACCTCTCCATATTCAAGTGGCTCTGATTGTTTCTTTTGCCCCCAGTGAGGTTAGACAGACATAAAAGCAGTACTTTACACTGATAAAAATAATCCAGAAAAAAACACTGGCTTTAAGATCCAGAAAAAAAAAAAAAAGTCAGACAAAATGAGTCGAAGGTACAATTGCAAGATACCTCAAGACATCTGCATCCGAGTCCCGACTTGCGGCTGAGAATCCACCCCGCTGCAGGTGCCACCAGCCGTGTGGAACGTGGTCGAGCAGCGCCTCCTTCTGTGGGCATGTCTGGTCTAGCTTGAAGTCTGCTCTTTGAGGGTCTGTCCACAGGAAAGGTCTGATTTATTTTTCCCTTCCATAACCTACCCTATCCTCTGGCTCATCTCTGAGAAGTTAGCGCTTGGTTCTCAAACCTGCAAGCCAGGAAAGGTGCTTAATTAGGGATCTCTATTTGGATGTGTGTTGTCAGACACTTGTAGCCAGACAAACCAGCCTTTTGGGTTTGGTGTGTTTTCTTGCCCAGACTTTCATCTGGCCTCAGATAAATCCAGGGTAACTTCAGATTTTTTTATTTAGGTTCTGTTAAAGTGTACATAGAACAAAAATTTTATGCATTCTGGAAAATGTGTGTAGCTGCACTTGGCAGTTACTATAGAAAGTTAGCTAAAATAGGATAATTTACCAATTGCAGGTATTAAGTAGGGCGTTTCCTTAAGATTATCAGAGACACTGAGTTTATGTATGTATTTATACCTGCAGTCCACATCTGGGTTGAGGTCTTTGGAGCCTACTGCTGCAAAACCAAATCTGTCATGGAACTGACTTGACCAAGTCTCTTATTTAGACCACAATACTTCTGGAGAAATAACATGCAGCTTTATTTCTTTACTCTAGAATTACAAGTCCTTTTTCCCAGGAGGCTCCCCTTGCACTGACTGGAGAGCTGTTTCTACCTGCCACTTTTACCATGCGTGGTTGGTTTGACTTGCTCTTGTTGGCCTTTGTCAGGTTTTACTTTGAATCAGATTATGTCTATGATGTCACTTCCCTTCCGGCCTCTCCGTGGCCCCACAGCTAACCAGCGAACACCCCACCAAAGCCACAGTTTGCTGGGGTTTCTGGGCCTCTATTTTTAGTTTTTCTACAGTGTTGAAGCTGTTCACGCTTTAACACAAAATAATTCTTCTGGGATGATCTTGGTCCAAAGTTGACAAGCTTATCTTTCATCCTTCCTAAGATCACATTCAAGTGGAAAGGGCTGGAAGCATACTTGAAAACATACAAAAATTTAACATTCTCCTTTATAATAAGCATTGTTATAACACGGATAGTTTAAAAGAGATTCACTTAAACTTTTTTTTTTTTTTTTAATGGAAATGGAAGTGGACTTTGTAGACCCCACAGCACTTCATTTTTTCTTAGTGTTATCTCTCAATCAAGGGTGTATTATGGCATAGCCTCATTTCTTATCCATCCTACCTTTTCCCAGCAGTACAGTGTGCACCCTCTCCAGCATACCACAGCTTGTACAGAATGCAGCACCCTAGGTTTAACATTTGTGATTTTCCTGGTTTTCTGCTGCATTATTGGACAGTCCTGTCCACAGCATGTGCTACCTAACAGCCATCAGTGTAACTGCCTTCAAATGCTGCAAAGCAAGGGTGACTTATTTGACAGTTCTTTAAAGAGTATATACAGATGGCAGCTGTATTGATACCTACAGAGCTAAACTGAGCAATAGGAGCTGTAACTCAGCACAGCATGCACGGTATATTACAGATGTGAATGATACCTCGAGATTTCATGTTTCATTGTCCATCTCATAGCATCAAGAATACCTGTGGGGAAAAAATTCACTATAAAGATAACACTGTCTCCACTGTTGGAAGAAGGTGATTAAAGTTATTCCTCTTCCTATGGTGGTGGGGGAAGAAAGCTGAAACTTATCTTCTCAGACACCTTTGACATCGTCATTCAGTCTTGCAATGATGTCAGCAAAGTCCATTAAAAAAATGAAGTCAGAATAGTTTTAGAAGAAAGAAGAAAGCATTTGGCAGGAAAAAAAAAACTTTACTGTGATTTTTAGAATGAACCATCAGTAAAAGGATACAGGGGTTTTATTCTTCATAAACCCTGTCCTTTACTACTTGGAAAAGAGCAGAAAATTTAAACCAGATACAGAATTTCATAGGAGAAAAACTTCTGTTTCAGAGCTAACAAATGGTTGTTAAAATAAGTGTTACCACTAGATGGCAGCAAATACTCGTTTTTTGTGACATTTTCTTTGCTAGGAGCAGCTCAATGACCAGCAGCCAGTGGCATACTGCTTTACAGCCCCAACTTTGAAGAGTTGTCCTCTGAGATACGAAGCTTTCTGATGTTCTTGTTTGCAAATCAGAACTCCAGAAACCGTGCCATTTTTTATTTTTCCTCACCTTCCTTCAGTTCCTCTCAGGAAAATGCCTATTCCACAGGGATGTTTTCAGGAACGAGCAGCAGAATTTTTACACAGAAGCAAGTAGAAACACTATGATTAAGAAGTTTTGTTTACTCAGGCTATTATTTATGAGCAACCTGATCTAGCTGAATATGTCTCAGCTCACTACAGGGTGGCTGGACTGGGCCCTTTCAACCCGAACTGTTCTGTGATTCTATGATTATGACTGCGTCCTTCTGGAAAATACATTTTTAATATCATATTGACACAGCCTTTGGTTCAGGTAACCCCCAACACATCGATGGCAGCCATATCAGTGTAAGGAAGGCATCAGAGTTTCTCAGAAAAAAGCAACTTTAAATGGTTAATACCAAAGTTCAGATTGTAGAGGAACCGGGACTTCATTGTAGCCAACTAGCCATTCCATTAATAAATTATGGCATTGCCTAATTTATGGCATTCCCTAATGCCAGCATTAGGGAAGGAACTGCCATAAAATATATATAAATATAATATATAAATATAAATATATAGAAACCACAGAAAGGCCTGAGAATAGTGATGTAGGAATTAAGGCTTCTCTCCATAAAAAGGCGGCTGGATCACTAGCCCAACTGAAATGCATCTACACCAATGCAAGGAGCATGGGCAGCACACAGGAGAAGCTGGGAGCCATTGCACAGCAGGAAAACGATGACCTGGTTGCCATCATGGAAACAAGGTGGGATGACTTGCACAACCGGAGTGCTGCAGTGGGTGGCTATAAACTCTTCAGAAGGGATGGGCAAGGATGGGGAGGCTGTGGGGGAGCCCTGTATGTTAGTGTTGTGGCAGCCACTTGCTCACTCCCCCTCACCCAGGGAGATGGGGAGGAGAATTGGAAAGGAATGTAAAACTCGAGCATTAAGGTAAGAACAATTTAATAATTGAAATAATATAATTTTTTTCTAATATAATACATAAATATAAATATATATAAATATTATGTGTATATATGTATATATAAAAGGTATACATAGAAGAAAAGCTTTTTTAAGAAACAAAAAACTGTAGAAAAAGGGTTTATTTTAAGGTCAGCACAAATCTGGCAACAGGAACAGTCAACCATAAAGACAGAACGTGCTCTACTTGCCTTCTGAAAAAAAGGAGGTGTTCCCAGCAGAGGAAGTGTGCCCATAAGGCAGTTTATTAACTAGGAAAGTAAAGTTAATTCTTAGGAAAGCAGAGCAAATTAACCCAAGCAGATTTGCCTCACACTTGGATTTTTGAAAAATAGGTTTTTTTAATAAAACTGAATTCAAAATGTGTATTTTTAAAGTTTTTAATCTCGGATTTCCCCCCTCCCCAAAGCCTGTTCATATATGAGTCTATCCATTCCTCAGCGCTGTCAACTAATCAGTCTGATTAGGATAAATCATCATATTTATCTAAATATGCTAAATACAGCTAAAATAAGGAACTAATGAATATCAGCATTCAGATAATTTTAAAAGGTATGTGTAACACATGTGACTTTCCTGGAAAATATCTTAGGGGAAAATATGGAAATGTCTAAGTGAAATTACGTTTGAAACCCCAAGGACTTCAATCCATAAAACCCAGAAATACTTCAGAATTAGCAACGAATGTGGGCAGTCATTGCTTATAAAATAGGGTGATACAGCAGGTATTTCCAGGGAGGGAGCAAGAGCAGAAGAAAACACTGCAGTCAGAAATAACTGCTGCCTCTGAGCGCTGGCACATTTATAATAATGTACTGATACTGGCCTTAGCTTACTCCCTAAAAAGCAAGGGAGGAAACTGTGCTAATGAAATTCCTAGAATTGGCTGAGGGTCACTGCCCCAGGAGGGGAAAATCCCTATGCTGGCAACGGGACAACCGCTCTTTTTACTCAGCGCAAAATCCACATCCTGCACAAGATGTTGTGGACATTACTGTAACACATATTGTCCCTCAGGACTGCTGAAGAATTTTTTAGGTATTTAATTGCTGTAAGTCAAAAGGAAAAAATACGAAAACCATGATTTTATTACTCGATTCTCTTGCACTTGAGGTTCCCAAACTGGTTTACAGAACTATTGTACACAACCAGTAATTTGACGATGCCAGGAAGCAATTCCTAACTGATGGGTGGCTCACCTTAGACTAAGGACTTGAAATGCCTCCTGGGAAACACTCAGCCTCGCAGCACACAGCGGCGCAATCTCCTCCTCTACCAAAGGATTTGCCAGGAACAGTTCTCAAAACGAGAAATTCCCTGTCCAAAGCCATGCAGCTGCATTCTGGCCTTCACAGGAAAATATTTGACTGCCACGACATTGCACAGCAGTTGGCACCTCACCTGAACGATAAGCACTGGTTTGTAATGGACAAAGGTTTCTCTGACCCCTCAGCTGATGGTGAGTGAGACACAGGGACTGTCACTTTCCTCGTCCAGAGAAGAGGGAATAAGTTGCTTTACTAGAAGAAGTAGCCCAAGTAGAAGCCTTAAGGGCTTAATGAAACTGTTGCACATTTTTATGTTTAGAAATTCTGAGAGTCCTTTTTATGTATGTGCAGAAAATACGCAAGCACTTTCTTTTCCCTGGCGCGTGCCATCCCTTGCATACCCACAAGTCTTACAGCTTGGTTAAAGGTTTGCATACGGAAAAGACTCGGACCCTGGGAGATGGCACAAAGTACAGACAGAAATTTATTAGGGATCAGTCTTACCCAGACCTGAGACCTTGGAGCGAGTGTGAATGACATGTGGGGCATACATCCAGGGTGTAAAATGTGAGGCAGGCAAGGGAGATGTGCCCATGGGTGAGTGCTGTGTGCTCGGGAAGGAGAGAAAGAATCTGATATGAGAGGCAACACAGCGTGTCCAATGCAGTGCGCCCAGGCAGAAGAGAGCAGGTGCTTACAGCCAGCATTGCGTCCCAGCGTCACAGCTGATGCCCAGCCGTGTAAGGTTCCCTGTTACCATCTACTGCAACAGGCCTCACGAACATGGCTGCAGGGAGGGCTCCACATCTGCAAATAGACCCCTTGCTCACCTCCACCACTGCAGGCATCCCAGGGAGCAGGTTGGGACCGGCAGACCCCAAGTGCTACCCTGTGCCAGTGCTGTGCTCCCAGAGCCCGGAGTAAGCACAGAGGTGCTTTGCTTCACCGCTGTGTGACATGCCAGGCTCAAGGTAAAGTCTGTGACCACACTAGTGTGGTGCCCACCGCACTCAGCTCTGGTTAACCCACTCTGTGGGCAAAAAAACTCTCCGGGCAGAGCGCCTGACCAACACAGCCATCTTGGGTGGAAAACCCAAGTTATTTAGCGAGGCAGCAATGCAGAGTCTGAGCTTGGCTGAGTGCCAATACAGCCTCCACAGAAACTCGGGAGCAAAGAGGAAAGGAGGAGAGAAGAATCCACCATGTCTCCCTGACACTCCACAGTTAGGGGGTATGACCCACAGCAGCTGAACACCACAGCGGCTGAAGCAGGGGAGATGAAGGCTGAAGCTCCCTTTCAGAAAAAACGGGTTTCAGGAGTAGGTGAAAATCACGTAATTAGCAGTTATTCAGTTGTATGGGCTAAATTAACGTTTTGCAATGGGTGGACACTGTCCTTGTTATTGGGCAAAATGAGTATTCTGGGAATGGGTACTCTGAAAGGACAATCTTGGATAGCTAGCCAGGGTAAATGGGAAACGAGCAGTCCTTCAGATACAGGACAAACAATTCGCCACATGATTAAGCCTACAAATATACTACAGATAGCTCCACCCCTGCCAATAGTTAATATTATCCACTAATATTCATCGGCATAAGCTACTTGCTCCTGCTATAAAACCTGGGACAGAATTAATCAAACAAACTAAGCAACAGGGTATTTTAGAAAAGGAAGAAACATTCACCATATAACAGCCTAGGATGGCCAGTTAAAAAAAACAACTGTTCTTTATAAACATTGATATAAAAATGCTGGCCTTTCCAACATCATGATATAGTCAACATGACAAATTGATGTGCTTTCTGGTGAATGGGTTATATAAACCCATATAAAACTTATATTCTTTGTGATTACAATACAAGAGCAACACAAACCAAAGTTTGCTTTTACCCGGGCTGTAATATAACACACCTTTAACTGTCTGTCCCAAGGCTTAAACACAGCTCCACCATTACCCTTACCATGTTAGCTAAACAGCTGGAAACCACCACCCTCTCACCTGAAGTAACTGTTTCTCAATATGCAGCTGATATTTTAACCACAGATTCAGATAAGGAAATATTTTGCCAAACTGTTTTTAAGTACCCAATGGACAGGAGGGCAGAAAACTGCCAGGAGAGATATTGTTTCAGCAGAGATACAAAATATTCTGTCACTTTCTAATTACACCAAAAAAAAACCCCACAAACAAACAAATAAACAAAAAACCTGGAAAAAAAAGTGTCATAGACTTTTCACAGGTCCTACAGGTTTTGGAGTCACACGTGCCAGGTGTCTGTATTCCTGCAAGAACCCTGTGTGATTTGCTGAAGAAAAACACATTGTGGAATTGGAAACAAAAACATTGTGAAGCATCCAGTGCTTTAGAAGATTACATTTTTACTTACCAATCTACAGCGCCCATCCTCTCTACCACCCCTTTACACTCCTGAATATCAACCACGATGATGGCAACCAGAAGGGCAAGGTAGAAAGGACTGCCCTACTACTGCTGGCTGTAAATTGTGGCCAGAGTCCCTCTGCAAAAGTGTTGCTGGCATTGGGGGCAGGGCTGTGGTACTGGGACGGTCACTCGAGGAAAAGGAATCAAGCTCTGTGCCCCTACTGCTGACAGTTCCAGCTGGTGAGGTGTTCCCCTGGTGCAGCACAGAAAGCTACTTGCAGCTGTACGGGAGAAACACTGAGACAGGATTTTTGATATAGCGCAGTCTGGGAACATGTCCGTAAGACATGTACATGCCTACAGGGGAAAAAACACACGCACACACACACACAAAAAAAAAAAAAAAAAAACCCAAAAAAAAGCACCCCAGCCTTGAGGGATGATTATATCAGATGATCTGCAGTTTGGCTGAAATAAACGGTGTGTGACATATGGGTGGAAGGGGCTACCTGGATGCCAAACTGCTGCTTCTTCCCCACCCCAAGAAAGACCCTGTGTCAATAGGTCACAGTTTCAGAATAAAGTGCAAACCTGCTGTAGCTAGGACGCAGTGCATGGATTTCCCACCTGTGGTGGAAAAGGGACAACAGTGAGAGGGACTCTAATCCCACCTCCCAGTGGGGATCCCAGCATCAGGAGTCTTGTGCCAGCTCAAACAGTGGCAAACCCCTGCGAGAAGTCTCATACAGGGGCTTCATATCAATAGCGGTATAAAATCCTCTTAAAGCTGAGGTAAATCCCTGCTGAAGCCCTGGAGCTGAAGTTGTGGTTAAATGTGCAGCTTGGAGCCCACCAGCTGGCCCTTGTTTCACAACAGAAAAGTTCAGGACGCTGGTGACACCAAAGGCAGTAGGTCAGCCATAACTTCAGCTTGCATTACACTCAAGACATCCAAGTGTTATGTCCAAGCTTTAGTCTCTTGCGGGAGAACATGGGAACGTTGGCGGTTGGGGCGTAGCTCTGAAACCGGTCTCTTTGGATTGACCTTGCCTGTAGAGCCGCTTAGGTATTGAAAATCATCCACTACCCAACTTTACAGCCAGTTAGACTCTGCTCTGCTGCTGGTGCCTGGCAACATGTCTATGGTAACGAGACATGGCTACAATTGTTTGCCAGCAGAGTATCCACCTTCGATACTGTTTGCTTCAAATGCAATACAGATTTTGGACCTGGCAGCATTTGCCATTGTAATGTGATTTGCAGTTGACCAAACTACCAGAAGAGTTCTTAGTTAACCTGTCACACAACTGAGCAGGAGGTGTCTTATATAATTTGCACCTTTAAGAATGGGAGTGATTTTACAATCAGTAGTGGCTGGAGTAATCTTCAATATCATAGAATCCTGGAATAGTTTGGGTTGGAAGGGACCTCTAAAGGTCATCCAGTGCAACCCTCCAATATGCTATACATATATGCTATATAATGCTAAATGACTGTCTCAAACTAAGTAACAACATAACATCTGTCTGAAATTGGAAAATGCTTATGGGAAAGAGAAATAAAAACTATATACAGTGGTATGACCCTGATTCAGTTAGTGAGGCAGAAACCACCCTTACTCAGTGTCATCAATATGATGGCTGCTCACTAGAAGCTACCCAGAGTACTGCAATGGATGTTATACTGATGTTAAAAATCATTGTATTGTTACCTGTAGTAAGTTTGTTATTGATTTGTTATCTTAAAACTCCAATAGTATGTATGAACAAACATTAATTCAAGTTAATTCACGCACCAAACTATTGTAAATTGCCATGTCTCCATCATACACATGCTTACTCTCCTGAGTGATGAGTCATGAATTAATGAATGAAGCTCACAGTGCAAAAATGGTTATCAATGGTTAAATGTTGGTCTGAGCCAAGGGACTGATCAAGGAATGGGTGAGCTCCTGCAAAAGCAGAAGGGGCAGGTAAGGGAGGCAAGCAGAGCTGGGCAGGGGCTCTGTGCCCGTGGAGCCTGGGGAAGAGTGGGTGAGTGACTGGCTGTAGCTGTTGCAAAGGAAGCTGAACTTAGCGCTACCCACAGAACCCGGAGCATGGCCTTGGGTCTCGGTAAACAGCTGGATGGAGACTACTGGACTGGACAAATAGTTTGCCTTATTCTTAAATCTACATCTTCTATAAAGTATGGCATCAAAGTACATGGAAAGTCTCACCTACCAAGGAGGTATGATTCATCCACCAACAAGCATTAGCACTGGCCTTCCCTTAACCTGCCAGGCAATTCATTGAAAGTGGGCTTCCAAGGCAGCGCAAAGCAGCAGTCCTCCAGGGACTGCCACGAGTGTTGTTTGGTGGCTACCCCAGTAAACAGAACAGTCTTTCACTCTGACAAACCCCATACTACAGATACTTTTAAAGCATGAACAGGGATTTAAAAGATTTTGAATTTTGCAGTGCTTATCCTGAATTGGCTACTGTAAGTAATGGGGTGTGTGTATGTGTATGATAAAATCAGTCATGCATTTTACATTTTTAAAAATCATCTTGCTGCAACAGAACAGATGACCATAGACACAATGCAGAATACTGCTGTCGGATGCTCCATGAACATGCCAACATTTCTCTTTCAGATTTTTTTTTATTTGTAGTAAAAAATACAGAATCAGCACTTGTCATGGTTTAACCACATCAGGCAACTAAGTATAAGTAAGCTCACTCATACCTTACCTTCCCTCCTTGGTGGGATCAGAGAATCAGAGAAAAAGGTGAAACCCATGGGTTGAGATAAGAATAGTTTAATACTTGAAATAAAGTAAAATATTGTAGTAGTAGTAGTAATAATAATAAAAAGGAGACACAGAAAGAGAGAAATGAAATGCAACACAGACAAGTGATGCACAATACAACTGCTCAGCACCCACTGACCGATGCCCAGCCAGTCCCCAAGCAGCAATCAGCCCCTTCTGGCCAACTCCCCCAGTTTATATGCTAAGCGTGATGTTCCATGGTATGGAATATCCCTTTGGCTAGTTCGGGTCAGCTCTCCTGGCCATGCTCCCTCCCAGCTTCTTGTGCACCTGCTCCCTGGCAGAGCTGGGGAAACTGAAACAGAACCATTTCTTAAAAAAAAAAAAAAAAAAAGATTAGTGAGGATGAGTTTGGTACAATGCTCTGGGTGATGCTCTGTTTGTGTTGAGAAAGGAATGTACTCTGAATAATTAGAAAAGACAAGGTGGGCACCTGAAGGAGATAAGGAGACCGTCAAGTCAGGAAATCATTGAACAAAGAAAATTGAAAGGTCTACTCCACCTATTGTGAATGGAATCATTAGGTGTCAAAATCAAATGAGCATGTATGTTAAGATGTTGTGTAACCTCTCATGAAAACTGTATAAAATACCTAACTTTTCACTGAAAACTTTGGAGCTAGTTTGTCCAGTGCAAATCGGCTAGCTCCTCAAGGTTGCATGAAATAAACACCTTTGCTGCTTAAAGACAAAATTTGTCTCTGAGCAGTTACTCTGTGCCGTTTTGGCATCAAAACCACAAAGTCCCTGACTTAGGGTACGCACTGCTTAGGAACAACTAAGACATCAGTGTGTGTTATCAACATTATTCTCATACTAAATCCAAAAAACACAGCACTGCACCAGCTACTAGAAAAAAAAAAAAATAACTCTATCCCAGCTGAAACGAGGATAGCACTGTGAATTCTTTTTTAAGAATACTGACTTGATAGGCAAAAAACTTTACAGTAAAAAAAGAAGTCATAGGTTCTTAGATCAACAAAATGCAGTTATATGATACCTGATCTGACGTTCATGCACGTCACATTAAAACAACCTGTTGTATTTTATCTTGTGGCTCCAGGAATATGATTCCAAGGAATATGAACCACAAAGTATATTCTACAAGTATATCCTACTTTGATTTGAGGACCTCAGGTAACTGAGACTCCAGGGTGCTTCAAATAGTAAATAGTATCTGAAAGAAAATGTCAGCTTTCCACTGCTCTGAGTATGTTTAGACTCAGCTGTAATCTTCAGCTCTGGTGTGACCCCTCCTGACAGACTAAAATCACTTTAATCCACAAAAAGTCTTTCACACTTGTGATTTAAAACAGCTGACTAACGGTTGTGCTGGTTTTGGCTGGGGCTGCTACTTCATGGTACCTGGTACGGGGCTATGTTTTGGATTTGTGATGAAAACAGTGTTAATAACACAGGGGTGTTTTCGTTACTGCTGAGCAGGGCTGACACAGAGCCAAGGGCTCTTCTGCCTCCCACCCACCAGCGAGTGGTCTGGGGGTGCACAAGGAGCTGACTCACCAAAGGCATATCCTATACCATATGATGTATGGTAGCCATACTGTATTATATGGTATCCCCCAGCATATAAAGCTGGGGAAGACGGAAGGGGGGGGGGGGGGCGGGACACACATTCAGAGTGATGGCATTTTTCTTCCCAAGTAACCGTCACATGTGACAGAGTCCTGCTGTCCTGGGGATGGCTGAGCACCTGCCTGCCGGTGGGAACTGGTGAATGAATTCCTTGTGTTGGTTTGCTTGTGTGCACGGCTTTTGCTTTACTTATTAAACCATGTTTACCTCAACCCACAAGTTTTCTGTTTTACTCTTCTGATTCTCTCCCCCACCCCACTGCGGGGGTAGTGAGCGAGCGGCTGTGTGGGGCTGAGCCGCAGGCTGGGGTTGAACCACAACGGTGCAGACAAAAAAACAAAAACAAAAACAAAGATAACCACATAGCATTAGAAGTGAAAAGCGAACTAAATACAGAAAGCACAAACCTTCAGGTGATTCTGATAGCTGAAGATTACTTCTAGAGCTGTGAATTCACCTTAGTTCCTAGCACAAAATCCAGAGACAAGCAAAGGGGCAAAAGCTCTCATTCCTTCAGTGAGTAAGTTTTCCAAAGCATATTTTAGCCCCAACAAACAGAAATAATTTTAATCGACTTTCACATACTCACTTTGAGAAGTCTGTTTATTTTTACGTGCTCTCTTCTGAGGAAAAGAAGTTCCAGATGACAAGTTGGTTTTAAAAAATGGCAGCTGCTAACAGTGCCACCAAGAAAACTGTGCAGTTACAGTGAATTAAGCTATTGTAATGTAGACCATGCCTTTCAGCTAGCGCAGTTGAAAACATGATCTTTTCCAGCCATGTATTACTGTTTATCAGCTGAGGTTAATGCTTTCATCAGTCAATGCAAACATGATCTTCAGTGCAGTGTTAGACCAGTCTGATGTTCAGAACAACCTGACCTAACTGGTTTGACCTGGCACTGAAATGGTGTAGGCAGGGCTGGCTGGAGTTCTCCTGCAAGGAGGATGCACATCTCCAGGAGAGGAGGAGCACTAGCTATTCACATCACGACAGCTTTTTTTTTTTTTTTGTAAAATCCCCAAACTGACTGTGTCAGTGCATCTTAAGAAAATGTGCTGAGAGAAGAGGGGGAGGAAGGATCAGCTGGGAGACCGGCTGGTGCAGGAGGCCAGCCGTTCCAGGCACAGGCTGCTCTGCTCTGTCCTGCTGCTGCTCACCGGGTTTGGCTCTACGCCAACCAGGCAACTTCACACTGTTGCAACGTTAGAAAGGCATTGCATTGTTACACATTGGTAGCAGCCAATTGTAGTGCTAGGGTTTTTTTTAAAAAACAACTTTCTGCGTAAGGAAAGATTCAATGCCGTGATCCTGAGCAACCTGTCAGGAGTTAAAACAAACTTCTGCACTGGACAAAACACAGGGAACTGTAGTATTTCCTGTTGCATTTAAGTGAAAATGAAATCATAAAAATATCAATGTCTTGATAATTTGAAGAGTATAAAAATCATTAGCTGCTTATTCCTATTAAAGAGACGTTTCAAACAAGAACAGTGCAGAGGAAGTAATAAAAAGACCAATTAACAAAGTAACTGTGCTTGTAGATGAACAGGCTAGAATTATGAAATTGAAACAGATAAAACAGATTAAAATCCTGTTAAGAGAGCAATGTGAAACCAATGGATATTTCAGACTGTGTGAGCAAGGACAGCAAGATCACTGGGACTCGCCATTATGCTTGCAGACTGGAAGCAGTGCAATAACACTACACTTAGACGCATATTTGTAAGTAAATACCAATGGCAAGTGTTTTACTCATCTCTTAAGCAACGCATGTCCTGCACTGCTTAACGCTTGATCTGTTTCAGCTGTTCTCCCAAAATTTCCATGGATGTCTGCAGATGCAGGACTGAGACCAAGTTGCATTGGGGCCCCAGTGCCTCAAGCAGGCTGCCTCTGTGAAGCTGCTCGCCCCAACCAGACACGGACTTCCCCTTCGCCCCGTTTGCATGCGCCGGTGGTTGGAAGGTCAGGACCATACATAAGGCATGCAGTATGGCACCGCAGGCCAGGAGCTTTGTAGTGAGCGTGCAGAGCTTCAAGGCTAAGGTTCGTCACACCTGGTCTGGCTGACCTTTTCTTGACCTGCCCACAGCTTTGTGTCACTTGGTTTACCTGTGACAACAGTTCCTCTAACTGACCGGGTGTCTATTGCTAATTTGTTTACTTTTTTATCTTTCTGTTACAACCATCATTTTTTCTAGCAAGCAGTAACAAACTGCCAGTCTGTATAGAATGAGGTATTTATGGCTGTAATGCAATGATGCAGCATAGAGAAACATATGCCTGATACAGTATCAGTGGCCTTGAGAAGCAGAGACAAGGATGTGGTGCAGAGGAGTACAGAGAAGCGGTGCCAAGAGACGAGGCACAGGCTTAACACTGCTATGAACACTTCACACAGCGCCACTGCTATGAACAATTCACCTATGGTCAGTTAAAATGATGCAGACCTGGACCTGGACAAAATGAGTTATCATTTGGGCACTTCATAATCTAAAGATAACAGACTTCTTCAACTGCATGAGGCATTTATAAGATGAAAGGCATTTGATGGAAGTGTAAGCAGCAACATATGCAAATATATATCCACAATTTTACACTTATTTAACAATCCGTAACACTGATGGCAATCATTTGACTGCAGGACTATGTAATTTATGCAATCACAAAACACGTATCAATGTGAGAATACTTATTAGTTCTCAAAGTGAAGTTTCAAAATTAAGAGATGCATTACTAAAGGAAACTGTCATAATTATAATGCTCAACAATATACCCATCTCACCGCTCAAATGCCACCAATGCTCCACTGAACAGAAAGGGACATTGGAAGCTGGTTGTTCTTTCTTCTCACCTTGCTTTAGTTTACAGAAAATACTTCTGGAAACTTCTTCAAGCCTTCTAAAGGAATGTGAGGAATGTGTCATATCTGCTAATGTATCCACCAGGAGACTGAAAAGCTCCATCTCACTGGACACATGACTTCAGATATTAATGCTGACAGTGAAAGATTAACCATGTTTCTTTTCTCAGCTCTTCAGAAACAAAGTCCGAATTCATTTATTAGTAGAAGCAAAAAGACATTAGTAAAGACTGCTGATAAGGGAACGGCCTCCTTTCTTCTGTTTCTTTAGTTTAATTCACCTTTTATCCTAAAGCAAATGTTAGGTATGTGACAAGTAGTACCTCTAGTACTGAAAACAAGTTTCTACTTATCCAGACACACCAGCAAGCACCCATCTAGCACTGTAGCTAAGAGTCCATTCTTCAGAGTATCTGCTGCATGTCCTAGAATTATGTTTTGAAACATTTTTAATTCCACCTTACCTTCCTGCATTCACTCACTCTGCAATCACCCAACTGTAATCAACACAAAGCTAAAAGGTGAACAATGACTGACTGACTACAGGAGAAGGTACAGGGAAAGAAGCTCACCTCTGAACTGTAAAACTAATGAACACAGAGATAAAAGCTTCAAAGTAAGTTTTTGAAACAGCACCCAAAAGTGTCAGACAACCTTACAAGAAATCACACAGGACAGCCCAGACAATGCTTTGAAATTGTGCTTCCCTGTCCCCCAAATCCTGAAATGGCAAGGTCATGGTCTGGAAATCTGCAAGTTCAGCTACATCTTTCAACGCTTGGGCTATGTGACTGAACACTGCATTCGTGTACTGTCTGCATAATAGCTACATTTCATGTGGTCTTGAGACTGTTATCTATTTATTTTTAGTTTAATTTATACAGCAGTTTAGTGGCACCTGGGATGAATGTATACATTCAAAAATCACAAGGCAAGTTGAAAGAGAAGGAAGACAGTTTAATAGTATACACTAAATACTGCAATACGTCTCTGGCAATAATCACTGTTGCTTCATTTCCAGTAGTAAAAGAGAGTTATCTGGAAAAAGCCCAAGACTTCAAACAGGTTTACCATATTGCTACTGTAACATTTAATGTATGGCATAAACAACAGCCTTTTTGCCCATCTGCATTTCTGCATAGGTACATGATGGTACTGACTCAACTTAAGCCAAATCCAAACCGGTAGAATTCTTCATGTGTGATTCTAGACCATGAAACTTTATCTTTCAGCAGTAGGTCAGCTTGGATTCTTAGGAGGACTTCAGGGTTTAGCTGTTGTGTAAACCTCCAGAGGAAAAAGGAACTACTATACTTCATGTCATTCAGTCTTTTCTGTCATAAAAAGCTTGCAGAGTTAAGCACAGACTTTGCATCTTTTTTGTCATGTGATGTCAACTGTTTCCTTGTTTCTCAGCCACAGTGGCTATGAATACTTCTTTGATGATCTCCTTATCCAAGTTCCTGCCTGTAAAGAGAAATAAATTAGCTAGCTATATTTTACTGTGTATTACCAAAAAATGCAAGCAAGTGGCGATTTGCCGTTCTTCTCTACAAAGAAAATGCTTGTGATACCAGTAAGTGTGAATAGCAGTTATTGCAATTTAGCTGCAGGCAACAAGGTAACTTTAGATTTCACAGGCAACAACAGACTTCAAGTTGCACAAGGGAAAGGAAGAAAAATTGGGTTTTTTTGGTCGTAAAAACATTTTGCAAAGCAGAGAGTAACAAGTTTGAAACAGAAATTCATAACCTCAGCATTACAAACTCTTCAGAAACAAAACAAATTTTATACATTTTAATGGCTATAATCACCTTCCTTGCAGTTATTGAATATTTGATCAAAAAATCAAATAATTTCCATCAGCATATTTATAATTATAGACTTTATGAATAATTAGTTGTTTGGGTTTTTTTTTTACTTCTATGTCACTAAAAGGGATAATGCAGATTCCACTCAGCTGGAATATAAAACTGCAGGAGGTCTTGATGGATAAACCTGTGACTGAACGTTACACTGAACATACTCACAGGTCTTATTCCGGCCTACTTGGGCCAGTTGCTTTTCACTGGATAAGTCACAGCATGGCCTGCAGAAAGATCCGCTTCTTAAAGTCAAACAAGGAAATACGTAATTTCCTCTTACCTATTAGGACCAGTCTATTTGTTCTCTCTTCATCTTCTTTCCAGGCTACTGTGGTCTCCTCGAGATCATAGAGCTCATGGACACCTTGGACTATCACTTGATGAGATTTGCCTTGAATAGATACCAGTCCCTTATCAGAAAAATAACTGTTAGGATATATAAACAAACCTTTAAAAATTAAGTATGTAAAAAGAGGAAAAAAACCTTTGAAACTAGGCCAAACAGGGAAAAATGTTTCTGGCAACTATGGACCAACTAGTCAAAACAACCATGCAGTATTACCACTTTATTCATAACATCCATTCTCACATATCTTTATTCTGTTAAAGACTAGCAATCACACTTTGCCGCACTCTGCTTGCTGTTTTTCATTTGGTCAGTATCTAGCATGTTCGAGCAAAAATAAAATGTCATCAGCTATTATGTCACTTTGAATATATATATATATATGGTTCATGACGTATGAGTCCACGAAAGATCAATTGCCAGCAAAGATAATGTAAAATGAGCAAAAAAGTTTTATTTCAGACTATTCTGATTAGGCACTCATGCTCAGTATATTCACTGTTCTGAAACAGAATCTGTGAATACTGGAGAACAAACAAACATTTCTGAAGTAAAATGACTAGCAAGAGAATTAAAAGTGATTACTGTTAAGGTAAGCCCATTAAACCACATACCAAAAGTCGTATTAAAAATGTTTTTATTACTTCGTGTAAAACTTTATAAAATACTCTAGTGCAACACATTCTGTAAAAAGTTGTCTTATACTTCCCTAAAGGGGAAAAAAAAAGTGTTTAAGAAAAACCCTTACAAATATTTAATGAAAAAAAGGTCTGCATTTGACATGTTAGCTGGAATTCTCTGACTATTACTACCAAAAGTAGTATGACTGCAGGTAGGATATATAAAATAAATATAAAAGCAACAAACTTTGGAATCCATTCTATAATTACCTGGGGTTCATTTGCTTTGGTGTATTTGTCTGTGACTGAGGGCCAGCTCACAGCTTATAGCAAACCTCAGATCTCCTAAAGAATTACTTTGATTCCAATGCTCAATACAACAAAGATGCACTTGTACATAGCAGCACTGTTTTCAGACAGCTTACGACGTATCAGTGGCTATTTTCTTCTATTTGTCAGGAAGGGGAAGACAAGGATATTCTCATTTTGTTGCTGAAAGAGCAAGAATACAACCTTTCTTTCGATGAATTAAAGTAATGATGTCACTATCCATGATGCACAAGCGTTTTCAGAAAACGAACTGCAGCATATTTTCTTGTATTTCTTACAGCCTACCAAATGACAGACTTGGTTCTCATTTTTTAACAATTAACTCTGCTGCTTGGTATAAGGAAAATGAAAATATATCCTAAACTATCACCTATACCCTTCTCAAAACCATGCAACTGAAAAACATAGGAAGTGCCCATGAAGATTAATACTTATGGGATGCATCTTTAAATTAGTTTAACAATATTGTCAAGTGTAGACCACAACCAGTACTGCACTGCTGTTACGTGAACCTCAACTTCTGCGTATTATGCCAACAATTACAATTACTGATAGCAGTCTATAGTATCCAGCCTATAGTGCTCAATCCCTAGACAAGGAGACATCTATGTGAGATGGATGGAATCTTTCAAAGCAATGTAGGTGAAAAAAGAAAAAGTAATTTAACTATGCCCTTACGATTAATTCTGCCACTGATGTTTGTGACTGTACATCTTCCCCGTCTAATCAAAACAAGTAGGATCAATGTCTGCTTCTCTGTCAGCTACCTCCTTTTGAGTTGTTCCACCAACCAGCAGGTAACTGCCTCTACACAGAACAATAACAAATTGCTCCTCTCCATTTTGTCTGCTCTGCTAGTGATCCAGTAGTGCCCTTGATAGATCTGTAGCTGACAGAACACTAGTTTTTTACGCGTAAAAAAGGAAAAGCACAAAACAAAGAAGTTGGTCATTTCTGACTAACCTTCAGTCTTATGATGTCCGCGGTACGCCCAGTTTTATCTTTCACATTCTTCTCCCACAGAAGAGTCTATGAACAGGAAAAATGTTTTCATAAACAGAATGGCATGGGATGATTTTCTAATGATTTTTTAGTTGACAGTGCTGTATTACTTACCTGAATGAAGAGATTCAAGTTTTCTTCTTTTATATTTCCTGGAACTTCAAATGTTACTGTAATTATACCCTGCAAATGGAAAGACACACTTACTATTACCAAAATTAATAAATATTTCATTATATTCATTTCAAAAAGCATTCTTTATAACTTGACCTCATAAAAAAGCAAGTATATATCCACATCAAAACCTGAAAAAAAAAATAAATCTCCATTTCTTTCTGCTCTTGATTTGCCACATTATGGTATATTTTTTGGTTCTATTTGGGTGTGCACTTAAGGGGCATATGCAGTACTTTGAATAGTTGGGATCAGCTTCTACCATGTATTTCTTTGCTGTAGCTGATGTTTGTTCTCAAAGAAAGCCTAAGAATTTTAATTCTTACATGCCAGTAAGCTCAATCTTTCAAATCTGTTTAAGAATGCAATTTTCTCGGCTTACTGATCTTCGTCACAATTTCTAATCTTCAACACAATTCTATTAGACAAAAATTAATCAAGATATTTTTCACCTATCTGTACTTGCCTGTTATGAAAAATTTCCAAAAAGAAAGATGTCTGAATATGTTTTATTCCAAAGCAACCACCAGCTTACTGCTTAGAACCAATTATTATCAAAAATGAAGATGCCAATAAATGTGTAGTTTAAAACCAGTAATTTATTTTAAAATAAAGGAAATAATGTGTCTTAAACCTATTTTTGTCACCATAATGTCTCAGTGGCACAGAAGAACATACAGGGAATTTCTTTTCATACAACCTAAATTCTTTTAAATGATTACTGCTTTCAGATGACTAGTCTAACTTAAAAAAAAAAAAAGCAACAAGCTTCAAATCTAAACATTTAGCTAATTACCAAGTAAACTCACCAAAACACCCAAAAGCTAATACTTTGAGCAGCTTCAAAACAAGACAGAAAAAGTTCAGTGCATCATGAATAGTGCAGTATTGCTTCTGTTGATCCCCACAAAGATAATAAGCACCCTTTACCATCCAACCAGGGCTCGCACCCTACTGCAAGAGGTGTTCTGCTCTCATTTATCATTATCATCTGTCTCAACAACGATCTTAAAGATATGGGTGCTGAACTAAACAGTGACAGTAACAATGAATTCTCACTGTTTCCTACTGGTTGAATGGCTCCACACTACAAAACCAACAATAATTTTCTTAATAATACAAGCATGCTATAACTCTCATAACATTCAGAAGGCTTCTACTTAATTTTTTTCTACTTTAGAAATCTATTGAGACTTTTATTACTATAACGGAACATATTTAATATGAACACAAATGTTAAATAAAAACCTATGATCTTAAGAGTCTGATTGCAATTATAGTTAAGCATGCAAATGAGTCTTTAGTTCCAAAAGGAGATTATAACTGCCTTTTGCTGTTTTCAAGACTAGCAACTTCACAGTCAAGATCTGCAGTTCAAAAAGAAAAATACAGGCATTGTATGCATGATATTTTAACTTGAAAATTAAATTTAATCATGCAACTTTATAAAAGGAAAGCATGCTTTTATAAGCTATTGTATAATACATATTACATAAAATATATTTAATAAATAATACAAATTTTATGCACATAAATTTATTTTAAAATATTTATATAACAAGTAATACATCTTTTATACATGTAAATTTATTTTTGCACCCCTGAGGGGACTGTTTGAACCACACCCAGTTGGGAATACCCCAAAGAGAACTGTGACCCAAAATTTATCCACAGAGCAGAGTATCTGTACATGGACAGGGGCCTGTGGGTAACACACAGAACAGTGACAATATCACTAACAAGCAAAAAGCAGAAAGCTACCACACAAAACTACAGGCCCCCGTAAAAAAAATCTCAGCGTCTTTGTTCTAAGCTCCCTTTAAGTATTGCAAGGCCACAATAATGTCTCCCTGGAGCCTTCTCCAGGCTGAACAACCCCAACTCTCTCAGCCTGTCCTCACAGGAGAGGTGTTCCAACCCCGACTGTTGTTTGCCCTCCATGTCTGTGTCTCTCTTGCACTGGGGGCAGAACTCCAGGCGGGGTCTCACGAGAGCCAAGTGCATTATTGCAATGACTTGGGGAATCCTGAAGGAGCTGTGGTTCCAGTACTAGAAATCTGTGATTGCGTATTCTGGTTTGAGTGATGTACCTATTACACATGTGGGGATGTGTGAAGACATGTATAAACTGTTGGAAAAAGCAGGGACATGTGAAAGCCTGACTGAGACAGGAAGATGACTGGGAAGACACAGGACGATTCCAGCTTCAAGCCCATGTGCCCATGGCAGGGGGTCTTAACAGTTCCTTGGGCAGCATCCATGAAAATTAGCCCAGGAGTTGCAAAAGGGATACAACTACCACCTGTAAAACACTGGGAAGTGCGCTGCTTTGCTGTGGGGTTATGCCAGAGCTTATCATATAACTCAAATGGAGCCTCAGAAAGATCAAGACCACTTAGAATCTATCGCCATCAGACTGGCTGTCACTGTTAAGACTAGTGGACTGCTACAAGATACAACAGCAAATGCGCAGCAAAAATGACAAAACTTGTATCAGAACTGAGCAGCTGGTTAACACTGAGGTGGCCAAAGGGAAAGCTGTGATAAGCCACCCAATCTACTATTGAAAAGTAAGAGAGTTTAAAATTACAAGAGTCCTGTTAGGCAGCCCAAGTTACAGTGCAGCAAAAATGGAAGACCGCTCCCCAAAGTGCAACCACTCTGCAACTTTTTACTTGAAGTAATTAAAGCAATGCATGACACCTACAGCTGCTGCCCACAGAAGTCACATCTGCAGTGCCTGTGGTGCTGGAAAGCTGTAGGAAGGCACCTGCATAAGTAGGAAACTCTGGGATTTACTGATGGAGCAGTATGCTGAGCTCAGTCCTTCCAATCCCACAAACAAGACTCCCATGGAGGGACTGGGAAAAAGTGAAAACCAACTATGGTCACTTTTAACTCCTGCTATGTTTACAGGCAAGGAGTAAGGGACTCCAAAAAGGCTGATGCCACAGACCAAAAGCTCTGACAGATAGGCACAGTCACTACTGCCCCTCTGGTATCGCCCAGTAACTGGTGGGACATCCTAATGACTAAGGGGTGACCTAGAGTATCACACCTGAACATGCCCAAGGCAAGTGTGTGATCAGCCTCATGTGTGATCACAGCAAAGCATGACAAAACTGGAGTTGTGAAAGTCATCAGGGGGTGAGAAAATCTTGATGCTCCCTCCCCACAAACTGGGACTTGGAAAGGGAAAAAGAAGTCCTTCAAAGATCTACACCTGGGAGCAAAGGAATAACAAGCTCAGGAGAAAGGTCAGAGCTCAGTTAATATGGTTAAAGGATGTGCAGCAAGCTCTGTGAAATCCAAGTCGTCCGATGTGTCACCTTACTTCCCAAATGGGGAAACACCCACGTTGTATCAAATCAACACCAGTCACCACACGTTTCAGTTCTGGATGGAACTACAGCTGTTGGACTCAGAAACCAAGTGGCTATCAATAGTGCTGTTACTCTGTGGTTTTACTGGTTTGTTTGCTTGAATATTTGCTTCTGTACTGAGGCATGGTGAGTAGACTAAACAGCCAGGTGCCTTGGTTTGGTGTTTTGCAGGAACAAGGCCTGAATTTTGCAGGAAGCAAAATGCTATCCTTACTAATCTACACAAAAGGGTGGAGTCTACAATGGAAATACGTAAATTCAAACCTTTATGTTACTAACCTCCATCATCCACTTGGCAGGAGATGGAGTTTAAATACAACAATTTTTAACATACATATTCTGACTGCTACAATATTAACCCCTACAGTCTAACTCTCAGTGGCAAGGAGTAGAATATGTACAATGCGCACATTCAGTTTCTGATGCTATTAAGGGTGGATGCTATAACCAATAGATGTTCATACAGCTCTTTAAGTACGTGTAAGCTTACAAGGCTTATGTAGCAGGGGGCTGCAGTACTGATGGTGTGGAAGGAGGCCATCAGCTGCCTTGTGTGTGTGTGTCAACCTGTTCCAGCCACCTCTGAAACTATAAATAGAAGTGTAAATAAAAAAAAAAAATATCCCACACATCTTCAGGCAGAGAAACACAGGGCACCCTGTTAGAGACATACCTCCAGCCACTTGGGACTAAAGACTCTTTGGAAGATGCATGCCGTAATGCCAAAGAGGGTGCACACACCCCTGAGAGACTACAGCTTGTTTACCCACAGAGCAGGGGCACTCCACAGGTACTAAGGGCCCTGCATGAACCACAGGGAAGGAACAGAGCAGGAAAGGGACAGAAAATCATTACACAACTACCCCCAACTTCCTATGTCACCTGTAGCATTTCTGGGAGACCCTGGATGGACCAAGTGTCACCCACTGAAAAAAATATGGGAAGTTGGAGGAGAGAGAAGAAGAGGTGTTCATTTAAGTGTTTGTGTAATCATTTCGTATTTCTTTTTTGCAGAACTCGAATCAGTATTTCTAAGTTTTGTTGCCTGGCAATAAATTCAGAAATTCCCTGACTTCAGACTGTTCTGCTTTTGAGAAGGGTCTAAGCAGAAAAACATACTGCGATCATAACATTTGCAGAACAAACAAACAAGAAAAAGAAAAAAGGAAAATTAAAAGGAAGCCTTTCTAGTAAAACCTGTATATCATGGATTAGACAGGTGCTTACAAGTAGCAACTGGCATAGAACCGTTTATATTCTGCAAGGATGATGGACCAGATCTTTTTTCCTTAAATTAATCTTTGAAATTAGATATGCTGATTAAAAAAAAAATACTGTATATAGTCAAATAAAAGCAACAAAGGCAGAAATGCTACTTGCAGTTGCACACAGGGAGAGAAAAGATTCTTCCCTGACATAAACACACATCAGGTTTAGTATCAGGATGAGAGGGAATATATTTTAGAGTTTAATTTGACATACTAAAAATCAACATCAACAGAACCAGTTCTTTGGGTTTTTTTAGCATACACGTGCTTACAGGACCAATACTTAGTTTATAGGGCAGAATCTACTTCACTCTTAAAAAGTTAAATTGGTTTCACAAGAAACAGTAACAACGGAAAGCACCCACAGAACAGAAAACCACTTGTTTAACTACTCGGTGAAGTTTTATTACAGCTTTAAAGAATGCGAAGTCATGACTAATATCTCCCTGGTATCTACATAGACAACATTTGGACAGAGAATCTACAAGATAAAGACTGGCTACAGATTTAGGACTTGATTCTGCAAATACTAAAAAGAGTACTGCTGTTTGTCTGTTTCAGTAACAACTCTCCATATGAATCAATGAATGATGGGACTTTCTGGAACAATGGAAGCCTATACACTTTTTTTGAAAGCAAGACTTAATATATCCATTTAGAAGCTATGTACAACAAAGCACATTCCTGTAAGTATTCTACATAATCTTCCACAGATCTTAAAACACACTACTCCCTAACTGAAACCTTCTGAAAAAACATGATTAGCATGCAATGCCTGCAATTACCCTGAACAACCTTGTTGTTACAAAAATACTGAAGCAGTATTTTCAGCAATTACCTTATCTAGATGTTCATGTGTTGTCTTTACATGCTCAAGCTTCTTCTGCAAACTGAAAATGAGTAAAGTTAAATGCTGCATTTCAGTAGGACAGACAAAATGTTATTTTGAAATTTAAATAAACTCTTCAGCAATGCAGAGCAAAACTAAAATATCGAAGATAGGCTATATATTCAGAATAAGCTTCAATTGTTAATTCAGGTTTAATCTCAAAATAAGATGCTTAATTGAATTGTTTTGTCTAGTTTATGGTTTGTTAGAATATTAGTTTTCTTAATATAAACACAATTAGATTATAGTAATGATTTGCAGTATCTGTGGGTTTTTAAATATTTATACTTCAAGAAGTACAAGATCCTTGATATTCCTTTGTGTAGGAGCAAAAGGCAAGCTACATCATTAAAGCGAGAAAAATCACTAGAATTTGACAATTTATTAGACATTGATTTTTTGAAAACAAGAACGGTTTGAAAAGAATAAAAAAAATGTACAAAGCTCTTGCTTGTGAGAATGAAATCTGTAACACTAAGTGAAACACTGTATACCAACTTTTATTTCAACTCTGTTGTACCGAGTACAGTGTGCCTGCTAATTTAAAACTGGTCCTCTCTACTTTATAAGGGAACTTGGGGACTTGTTCCATAAACTAAGATTCAGCATCTTACTCTATCATTTTGCATGACAACATAAAATTTTACTGCAACTTTAGATTACACACCTATGTCTGTCTTTAGTCAAGACAGTGCAGGATTTCTTCAAATATTTTTTCTGTACCAGAGAACATCTTGTGCATGTTGGACATTAAGCAAGAGAAAAGAATACCACAGCAAAAGTCACTATGATGACAGCTCTCTACTACTTCAGAGAAGACTGCCCATAAAAATTTCTCATACTTTCATGACTGTAAATTTTAAGAAGCCTTTAACAGTGGGGAAAATATATTGACTGTTACCGAAGTAACATTTCGCACTCCTACTTCTTGCATCTTCTTTGCTTTGTTGTAGTCTTCTCATACTGCATTCCACAGAATCCAAACTCTTGATGTGTTTCCTGTCACTTTCAGGCCATGTACAGACTACAAAGTTCTACCAGTACAGTCACACCGATCAGATACTTCATCTGCCTGCTATGCTGGCAGAAATCCTTACTGTAGCATGCAAAGAACAATTTTATTAGTGTACTGGTGTGTATTTGTGCTCAAAAGTTGCTGTATGTAAAGAGTTTTTCTGCTACAGATGATAGGAAGCCATCGCTAGTATTTTATGTGGGGATTTCTGTATCTATGTACAGGTACCAGGGTAAGCAATTTTGCTGTACAGAGCTCAAATAAAAACAAGAGAAATGGAACTTAATTTAAGCAGTCTACAACCTTGGTGCTTTTAGAATTTGCCTTTAAATGCTGCAGTTTAGTGTTTCCTCTGTTTTAATACCAAATATTGAGAACCTCTAAAGGAACTATGGGTGAGATAAGAGATATGACTAGACTGAGGAAAGCAAGAAAGACTTTTTTTTTTTCGTCAGCTCCTTAAGGATTCCTCAGGTGTATGGAGCACAGCACTTCCTAGCAAACCTTGCAGAATGCCACCTAATAGTACGGTTAATCATATCTAACTGTGAATTGCCATTACCAAGAACAATCCTTTTCTGGTTTCACATCTTCTTACTGCTTTCTTGTTTGGCTCCAGGATGAGACAGTTTAGTTAGCTGATCCATCGTAAGAACTCAGGACATGGGTTTATGATCTAATAGTTAGCTATCGCCCACAAAGGATACACTGGCCTTCCTCCTCCCTTAACCTTCTTTTGGATGCCCATTCTGATACGGCCCTGATGCTGCCACTGGTACAGACCCAACTGGTACAGTGAAGGAGCACAAAAGAAACAAACACCACTTTTCATAGATCAGAAAAAAGGGCAGCAGAGAGTCGGGAAAGGCAGGCTATCCTTTTGATAATACTGCATCAGTTGACTGGGAAATCTCATGAGCACACCTCATCTACTAGAGGTTACTAGCTTCATCTTCAGCAGTTTCTTCCTTGCGTGAATAAGGAAGTGTCTACTTTTCTTTAACTGAACCGTGTGCATCCAGGAAGAAAAGTGAAACTCATACTGCCCCCAGTTGCCTATTCCCTCCTCTTTACAACTGCCCTAACACTCCTTGCTCTCTTTGCTAAACAACTTCAGCACAAGAAGTGTGTGAACAGAAAATACTCCTCCTCTCACCTCCAATTTTACTTTTCCACTTATCTAGCATACTGAAGCACACATCGGGCATCAAAAAAACCAAAGGACATGGAACACAGTAACCAGAATTTGTAATGGGTTTTGTTTGTTGTGGAACCTCAGTCTCTCATTGTTTTCTGTGAAAACTAAGAAGGCCTTCTCGTTCATCGTGATGTGAAATGAGAAAAATTTTGAAATACTTTAAAAAAACAGAAAAGAGCGTACAAATCTACTCTACTACTAGTATTAAAGAAAAATTTGTATTTTGGTAAAGAAAGGCAACTAACGATGCAAACTCTGGCTCATTTAACTTTACAAGGTCAAAAACCTTCTGTTGCACGCATTTCAAGTGGAAAAAACCCCTCCATTTCAGATTACCATTTATAAAGCAAGAATTTTAAACAAGTGACTAAACTAGAATTTATACCAGAAACTCATGCAAATTTGAACCAGTATGTGCATGTGTCTATTTGATCCATGCACTTATACAATGGATATTATTCTAATAAGAGACAGTGAGATTTCACCATACCTTGTTCCAGATAAACTGTCAAAAGCATGCAGGTCCAATACATTAGAGAGATCAACTCTGAACAGGGGGGAGAAAGAAATCATTGTATTTTTGCTATATTTAAATATATTGTGAATACTTATTTTTAAAATAATTGAAACTTGTGTTTGTTTTCCTGTCTATCATACTAACGCAATCAATCCTTAGCCTTATTTTTGGATGTTGGTAGTTGGTATTGTCCCCTACAAGGAAATGCAGTGTTTATTTACACAGTAATAAGCACAGAAACAAAATTTTTAACAATACAGTAAAATACAAGGTATTTCCAAGAAAGATGATAAAAACCCTCACACCGAATGCCTGAATAGTAACTGATTTTCCCTAAATGGGAAAAGGAACCCTGAAGTTCTTCCCAGCAATTATCCTGCATCCTTAATATAGGGCCTCTCAACACACACACACACACAGCAGAATATATACAGCTTATACTGACACACTGTTAGAAAACAAAACTGAAATACGCAATAAGGCAAGTGCTACTATGAAGAATTTCAGCTCTAACATCTGAAACAGGCAAATTAAAAACATAATATGGAACAGAAAGCCCTGATAATATTTACCTGTAAGAACAGCTACCTATAAACTTGTGTAGGCAACCTTTTTCATAAAAGCAATATAGACTATAGGTTTCACTAATAACAACAACTGATAGCTTTCTAATTATTAATAGCAATTATTAATATGTGGGTAAATACAAAGAACATACGAGACACCAAAAAACCCCAACAAATAGAAAGACAGACCTCTGCACTGTAGCCAGTATTATTAAACTTTTACACCCAACAGCAGCTTTACAAAGCAGTTTCTAATATGGAAGGTATTGATATAAAACATCAATAATAATAAATTATATTTATATATATATAAACATAATATAAATTTATATAAAAATTATATATCATAAAAACCATAAATAATCCCCTCTAGAGTTCATTACCACATCAGTGCTGTTATTTTTCAGAACACTGCTGAGAACAAACCATATAGAAACACTCAAGAAAGTGCTATATTGGTCCCTTTTAAATGTGGGCTTTTGAAGGACAAAATTCCCTAATTGAAGGAGGTATGTTCTCAATTGACATGTTATTAATTTTGTGCCTATTTCTCTTTTGGAATGTTTGATCATGGGAAAGACAGTATGTGTTGTTCTCTAACGAGTATTTATTATAACACAAGAGTTGTCATTAAGGACTGGACCTAAGGTCCACTTAATCTTAATATCCAAAATCTAATGCTGGCTGGCATCAGACACCAGACAATGACACAGATGTGGATAATACACTTCACATATTGGATATCTTCCAATAGACATGAACAATTAGAACAACTGGATGTTCTAATGGACATGAACCGATGCTGATTTAAGACACAAAACATTAAGTTTAATATCCTCTTCAAATCTGCTAGCCATGCTGGATACCATGATAACCTTTACAGAAACCTTAGGGGTTTGTTTTTCCATCTTACAAAAATCTTGGCCTCAAACTTGAATTCACCTCCTAGGGCAATCAGACACATATATGCAATTTACGAGCAATTTACCTTTATCAATAATGTCTGCCTCTTTTCCCTCTTCAAAGCATTTCATCCACCATTTCTGTACTCTGCCTTGCAAGTAAAAAAACAAGGAACTCCTGACCTGCTTTCTCAGGAGCACTGTTTGTTCTCAGCAAAATCATGTCGCCACTTCTTTGATTTCGGCTGGAGCAATCTGTTATAAATCTTTTTCTTGTGTTTTCCTAAGCCCTGATCATCCTTCATGATTTCCTTCCCTATTCTGTGGCACAGGTGAAGTTCCCATTCTTCATATATATATACACACACATATATATATACACACACATATATATAACATAAATCCCAGAATAGTAAAAATTTGTTTTCAAGAGTTTACTAAACAGGAAGAAAGGGAAACGCTACAATTGTATCTCTGCAACTCCATCCGTCTGCATTATTTGTTGTTCTTTTGGCATTCAATCACTCATGCTGCACTTCAAGTACATACACTACATGAAGAAACACCACACTTCAAAGATGTCATGAAAACTGTAAACAGAGGCCTCAAAAATAAGATAGCCAAATTTGGATATTGTAAAATTAGCTATGAGCAAATACCCAAGATATAACATCAGAATAAAATCCTGATTAAATTTTACCTGGAATCATCAAAGCGTTCTCACCTCCATTTACAGATGGAGAAAAATTTACCCAAAAATACAAGTAAATTTATCCTAATACAACCCAACTTTAAGAAATACTAACTTAATAATATTGAATTTTAAAAAAAGGACAAATCAACAAAAGCCTAAATTTTGCAGCAGAATCTAGAGTGACTATTTACACATTAAAACTGAATGCACCAAAAAGCTGGTAAACATTAAAAACCTGATTATAATTGCTCACAAGTTTACCCATACCTGGTCTTTCGAATGTTAAGTTCCTAAATGACAATAACTCCATTGAAGAAAAAAAAATTTTATGTAAGAGACACATGCTGACCTAAAAGGAATGATTTACTGAGGATCACCAGAAAAAACAATAAATTAATGAATGTATGAATATGAAACACCTCTCAGTAACAGAATTTATGATCTCCTCTAGAATACTATTTATTCTTGTTCTAATCATTCTTCAGCAGAATTTGCAACTTGACAAGCAAGGAGCATGAAGTTGTCAAAGCTACTTAAACATTTCACCTTGCTCCCTGAACAAAGTAATGAAAACAGTATGAGAACAATCCTTATAAACATAACAGGATAGCCAGTAAAGAGAATGCTTTTCATAGTACAACTGCTCAACAGCAGAGCTTAAAACTTCAGCGATCAGACTGCAGACAGAATTTCAAGTTAGCTAAAGCCAATAGAAATCTTAACAAGTTAACATTTTTGGAAATGTAAACTGAGCTGATCTTTAGATAGAAGTCAGACAAGCACCTATCCTCAAAACCCTGGGTTACCAAACGAAAATATGTATTCTACAGCCACTTGCTGGTCTTATCTGATGAGCAAAAAACAGCAAATACTCTTCCCTATGCTTTCCAACTATATTTGAGAATAACTTTAAAAAGTCAAGTATACTTTATTAAGATTACATCTACTATTTTCCCTTCAGAAGCTGCTTAAACCAGGAATCTGTATTATAGGAACATTTATCACAATATCGCCAAATAATTGATGTAATAGTACACACACTGTTCCTAGTCGTCTGAAAGACGCTGCTCTCCTAATGTCCCTGGGAATACTATATCCGTTTAATCCGTTTAATCTTTTTAAAGAAGAAATGCAAATCAAATTTCAACAAAAAATGGTAAAAACAATGTAAAAAAGCAAACAAAAAAAATTACTGTTCCTTCTCATAAACTTCCTTGCACTCCTTTCAAAGTAATGTTGTAGTAACAGCTTATTTGCATCAGCCATTGTAGAGTAAGAAAAATCTTTAAGCTAACTCAACAGAAAGAAAACATAGTGCACGCAACTCATTAGTTACTCATTAGATCTGGTTAATAGGTTATGAAAAACTGTGAATTCCTACCTAAAATACTCCCTTAAAAATCTGGTACACTTTTTGAATACGCTGAAGCCAATTAAACTGCACCTGTATTAGCATTTTTCAGGAACCTTCCAAGTGCTATTACTCCCTAAATGGTGACATAACTATTTTTAATAATTTTAATAATTAAAAGCCACATTTGTATTAAGCTTAGAACAAGATGCAGGTTTTGGGGGGGAAAAAAAAAGGAAAGAATGCCAAAGCTTTTGTAAAACTACTTCTCATGTAAATAAATATTTACAGGTAAATTGCAAAGTCCAATAAAACCCATTAGCGATAAGCTCTGTAAACTACATCTTAATGGTGATTTTTGTAAAAAAATTATACACTAGAGTGTAGGATGTGAACAGTAACAGAAAAAAACCAAGAAAAATACATTTTACTTCTCTAAAAAAATGCCTTTACTTAGATGCTTATGCGTGAAATAAATATTTGCATTAACTATTCCTCATTCAATAGTTTTCCTTTAAGCAACCTGATCTACCAGCATACTTAAAATCTGTTACAAAAGAAGCAGGATCTAGTACCTAGTAATAGTGGCCATTTAATACCTTGATCTTTGTGTCTCTAGAATTTTAACAAGTCCATTTATTGACCTAAAATAAAATAGAAAAATAGAAGTTAGATGAAAAAGCAAATGTAATAATATATTGCCTGAACAAGTTAACAGTATGAAAGCAGTATGAAAAATAGCACTACAACAATAACCCAAATTCTGTTATCAACTTCTCAAACAAATCAACACACATCCCAGACTTCATTTTTGTGACTTTTTCATCTCCTAAGTAAGGGCTGGGGAACCTTACAGGTTCCGACAAGATACTCCCAGTGAGAAGTGCGTTTTTCTATCCACAACCCTTCGTGATACACTTCTGGGTCTAAGTGTTTTTACTTTTAGAATTCAAACCACTAATAAAGCTGTAAAATACTTCAAAATTTCATGTTTCATTTTGATTATCATGGTATCGACAGAAAAAGATGGGGCATGTCTTTAATCGCTAATTTGAATCAGACAATTGGTTCTGCACCCATGACAATTATTTGGGACCTCTTCCATATATCTTTGCATTTACTAGTGAACTCTGGCAGATTATTGTATTTTTTTGCTGGATGCTAATTCTGAAAAATGGGAACATCTGCCCAGAAATCTACGAGCACGGACACTTAAGACAAAGGCCTGTCCTTACTAAGTAACATCAAATCTTACACCTAGACAGGCAAACTGCTAAGACTGTGTAAGCACATAAAAGCATTGAAATGCCTTTAGAAAGAGCCAGTGTCTTCTCCCTTCTGAGCTAACGATTTGTGTCAATGTAATCATGAGATCTAATTTCTGTATTAACAAGAAGAAAGTAACTACATTTAAATAAATATATTTGAACCAGTACAGTGTTAGTTATGCCAAACATTTCATACCTGACAGATGTTCTGACTTTATTCAATTCTTCCCCTGAAACCAAATCTGTTTTATTGATGATTATAAGATCAGCCAATGCAACCTGCCTATGCATTAAGGACCAAAAAAAAAAAAAAAAAAAGACAACATGAACAAACAAATACCTTTTCTGTAAGGCCAAAACACGACCTCTTCCACAGCACCAAAACAATAGTATAAGCATTGTTAGTAAAAGGCAAGCATTAATGGAACCAGAATACCACAAGTATGTCTATATGTCTAAAGTACTACCAGCTTCTCCTTGAGGTTCTCTTCTGTGCCACAAGAGAAGCCTACCAAACTACAGTCCTGCTAGGTTTTGGGTTTGGGTTTTTTTGTTTTTAAAAAGTCACTTAATGCAAAGTGCTTGGTGATTTATGAACTTCACAAGCCCCCACTTCTCCTGCACGCAGTCTTCAAAGTCATACTTGAAGTCTTTTTGCTTTATGAAGACTTCCATTGTTACAATTACCCTATATCATTATGGATCCACATCTAGCAAAAAATATTCCTCTACCTCCAGTTCTACTTCAAGCAGCTGAGCGAGCCTAGCATGAAATTCTTTCTACCTCTTAACACTGATGGTTCCCCTTCACTTAGGTAAAATCCCATCCATCTTAAAATATGTATTAGAAGAGTCAGATCTTGGCAGAAAGGCCAAACAGAGCATGAAGTCACTTTTCTATTTTCTAACTCATTACATCAATCTACCTTGGTCTAAAAGCAAAGCAGAAAAAAGGCTCATAAAAGAAAAAGAAGTCATTTCTAATGACCTTCTATACAGCGCAGTTTCCAAATATATATATATATATTTGTATATTTATTTTTTATGTATATATATATTAAAAAAAATAATAATTTATACATCCATACCGAGATGCTTCATTGACAAGGCCTTCTGGTTTTTCTTCTGTCAAGTGCTAGACAAAAATTAAAACAATTGGATTATCATATTCAAATGACAGACAGATTCATTTGCAATTAAAGGAAGTCAAACCCAATTCAGCTGAAGTATGTTTTTCACCAAGGTATTGTGAAAGATGGCATCTAAAATTTTGCTGCAAAATTATGGTGAAAAAGTAAATTTATACATTCACCATTACAGAAGCTTATAATTTTTATAAAAGCTCTTCCCTTTTAATGAATTTCCTTATTAGAATGCTAAAGAGTTAGAAAACTTTTATATTTTAATCACTTTTCAGATTTACAAAGAAGTCAAAAAGTGACCATGATATAAAGTAACCATAGAAAAACATAACTGAAAAAATGAAAGTACAGTAATTTTACTAAGAAGTGTGATTTCAGCTGTTAAAGACAGATTAGGCTTGCAGTACAGGATTCATACATGTAATTGCATATTGCTTTTCTCTGAAAGATTTGACCAATTCTACTTCTACAGTAAAAACTGTAAAAATTGCTAACTTCTTCTGGGTTTGTACAAATAAACCATTACTCCTTGGCAAGTCTGCCCAACATCAGTGTTTGTGGCCTATTCAGGCTTCAGTGGGCAGAAGAGTCAGTTAACACTGACAAAAGCAGAAGCTTCTGGTCACACTGCAAGAGTTGTGTCATCTGCAACTTTGCGCTCCACCTGCCTGCCCAAGCTAACGTCCTCACAGAAAAACTAGTGAAAGAGAAAAAAATGCCTGCATCTGAAGCAGCAGCGTGGAGTTTAGCAACATAAAGTCTTACTTATGACTTTAGTCAGACAGAGTAACTGAGGCAGCAAAGGTTCAGTTACAAGTTATTTTCTGCCCATTCTCCTATGGAGGCAGCAATCACCAGGACAGAAGCATCACAGACACCTGGAGGCAGTAAACCTTTAAAATGATGCTGTAATACTAGTAAAAGCTCACCACTTATGCTTTACATCTCTGGGAAGATCAGAGAGTCCTGTGCATTCCTTCTAAATGCTCTAAATGTACCAGGAATATTATTTTAAAATTTGATTTTAAAGACACAGGAATACTAAATGGGAAATTAGTAAATTAAAAAACCCTAGAAAACTATCTTTTCTTCAAGTAGAATTATCAGGCTTCTAACATTATTTGACCTGAAAAACAAAAATATATTGCATAATGTCAGTCTGTCACCTTAAAAAAAAGAAAAGGGGGGGGGGGGGGAGAGGAAAACCCAAAATTATTTCCTGATTGTGCACAACCTAAGCAGGGCAAAACAACATGATGACTTGATGACTTGGACGGAACCTTTTCATTGACCCTTCCTTTGTAAACCTGTGTGTATTGATTCTATTGAATTAAATGTTGTCAGATTTGTTGCCCTGAAAAGAACAATGTCAGTAGTCCATCTGCCAAGTCCTGAAAATAGAGAACTGTCACTTCAAGCTAACCAACTATTTGCCCTTGATTAACAAAAAAAAAAGACTATTTCACATTGCTGGGTGACAAATCCATTAGTTACAACTCATGATATCAACTACCACTTCAGTTTCAATTTGCCTGACTGGTCACAGAGTACTGTTTTTCAGCTTGTGATGGGTTAGTTCTTTGAAGAAGAACTGCTGTCTATTACCTCAATGTCATTACCTGTATGGCTTTCAAAATTCTTTGAATCACAAGCAGCTGTTGAGGTCAAGCTTTGCAATCAGAGGAATTGCACAAGTTAGCAAGTCCTCTATATAAAGCAAAAATAGTTTACTTGCACATAAATGAGGAAGATTGTCATTTCTATTATTCTAAGTGGGTGTCAGTGTTGTACAGGCTTACTGATTAAATAATGTAAGAGTTTTCAGTAAGCTGTCAAAGATAATAACAGATAGAAAAGCTGATGTTTCAAAATGTTTTTGTGTTGTTTCTGACATACTACATGAAAGTTTAAATATTAAAAATATATTTTTTAAACAACAACGTAGTGCTGCTGTGTGCAACACTACTGGATTAAATCCAATAAATCAGTGCTGCATGAAGCAACAGATAAACAGAAAAATATTTTTGCAAATAATAAAACGCATCTGAATTAGTATGAGGGCACTCAGCTGAAAAGGGGGCTGACTTAAGACATGCTGTGGTTCCTTGTGATAGCTGTGCTGATTTAAAGTCAGCTCCTGCTTAAAAGGGCAAATGGGCTCTCAGTCCCTTCCCCTGGTTCTTCTACCAACTCCTCTGGAAAAATGCAAAACACGATGGCCTAACTCTCCAAACTGGCTTGCTATGAGAATGGATCAGTTCTGTCCTGGAGCAACACAAACTGATGGGAGGACAGGACTGTCCCCTTCCAGTAAATCAGCTATTAGTACAGCTCAACTGAAATGAGAAACCCAAATAGTCCAAACAAAATCTTATAAAGAAGCAGTCACTTCCTTATTTTTTAACCACTATTCCCCAGTTCTCTCAACTTTTTGCAGCCATTGTAAAATACAGAACTATTAAAAACACTTCCACAGCACGATGGGATATTCATACCATCCATTCTTAAGGTCACTTTTATTTTGAATCCTGCAAAATCAGTATCTAACCAAAGTAGTCACTTCCTAAATTACTAAATTGCAAATAATTATACTTATGACTAGCTATTACAAAAAAAGTTCAACTATTTGATTTAGTTGCAATTTCTGCTGTTACCAAAACTCATTGTTCTATAGGTCTGTTATTACATTACGCTTCATATAGATTATCATGCTCTTAATATACCTGCTCTTTTTGTCTGCTTCCATATAATGAAGTAATCTCTTAATCTGAAATGCTACTTGGCTCTCTCATCATTCCTCACCACACCTGCCATCACATTAGCACCCTTCCCAATTTGAGCCCTAACTCACTTGTTATCACACTGCTATCAGAAGTCTGTTTTTACTCCTCCCAAGTAACATGGACCAATGATACTCTGCAAGACAAATTTCTCCACTGTTTTTACAGTAATCTAAATGGATCTGGAATCTAAATCTATCTGGAATACAGCCAAGATTCCTGAGCGAAATGATAGAGTCTATTTCAAAACTAGGAGTCAAGTATCTAGCAACCTGACAACTCAGCAGACATACTGCTGTGTTGGTAAGAAACTCAACTGCTATGGACATCAGTACTTCCCTGTTCCCGTTCAAAATACAGTATTCATGTACCACAGCAACTGAAATACATCCTCATCTGCTGTAAGAATTAAAGCTATTATAAAAATGTAATTAATCCACATGAACATTATTGCAACAGCTGTTCTAATGCTGCAGTTTTAAACCAAGTAACAAATCCAGTAACCTACCTGCAAGCCATGCTTTGCATCAACAACAGATACAATACCTAGAAGATAATAAAATAGTATAGAAATCTGCTGAAAGCAACAATTTAACAACTTGTTACTTTTATACTTGTACAGAAGTTTACAATATCATCAATTTACAACTGATTATAATACTTCCAATGTGTCTGAATGTTAGACTTATCACCTAATTATTTTGTTACCCCTATCCATGGTAAAAAAATGTCTACCAAACCTGATGAGAGAAATTCTCACAAGGTAGATGCCTCTCCTCCTTCTTCCAGTACAGCAAATGGCAGAGGTATGCTTTTACAGGTTACTGAAACAAATTAGGGGGGCTGAGGTATGCAGTTATTCTGATTGCAAGTGACCAGGAATCTGCAAATCTCTGCCAGAAACTTACGAAGCTATTTCCTATTCAACAGAATGTATCCTTGTTAAGATGAGTATTTCATAGACTGACCAAAGTATTAGGACTTTATTAAAAAAAAAAAAAAAATCAACATTCAACGTGCTCTTTGACTACATACACACAGTGATGTTTTGTATCACAGTAAACGCCGATTTTTCTTGGAACACAGCAAATACTAGAGCTAACATGAGTACAGTAGGCAAAGGCGGCAAAAAAACAAAAAACAAAAGGCAGAGGAGTCCAGACGTTGACAAATTATGAGTTCAGGAATAATGACACCATTTAAGAAACACTACAGGGAAGGCGACACGACGGACACATGATGACCTGTACTATTACTCCTAAATAATCTTTTGTAACGTCTAATTAATGAGGTTTTTCTCCCCCTTATACCACAATCAAGATCTCTCCATATCTGATCCCTTAGCAAAGCATTACACAACTTTTGTTGGATTCAGCAAACTGAAACAGCTCACCAAATATATCAACAAGCATCAGAATAAGCACATGGATCTCCCATCGGCAAATGTGGGGATGTGAAAACCAAGATCATGCATTTCAAACATCTTTTGAAACCTTGCCTTAAATGATAACAATATGTTACACTAAATCCAGACACAGAATGCCAACACATTAGAAAACAAGCTTGCACTTCTTACCATCAAGATAGATGTCACTTCCCAGCTCAGAATCAACCCAGAACATGGAGGCCACAGCTCCTAAGGAGTGCAGTACATTTAGTTGCAAAACTGATAGTTTCCAGTAATTATCTAGTAAATTATTTCCAGTAGATTATTCCCAGTAAACTATCAATATTCAGACATTTCATAGAAGTCTATTTGTAGTGCTGGACTTGAAACTCCTCTCTTCATAACTCAGAAAGCATCACAGATGTCAAATACCCAACCACATAGTTGACTTAACAACAGCTATCAAAGCATTATACTTGTGTGCACGTCCACAACTATAACTACAAAAAGCTTTAAAATCCTCACAATTCCAGATGCATGTTAAGATGTCTAAATTACCTTTACTCAGTAATATCAACTATCTGTCATTACTATACTCCAAGGCTCCCTCATTTCTAAAAAATTCTGTACTCTTTACAGCCACTGTTTCCAGATCAGGACACAGAGATTAAAAAAGAAGCAGATAAAAGAAGGAGATAAAATAGTTAAAGAAAAATGGAATTGGGGCATTTGAGAGAAAGCAGGTCCCTAGGAGGGACCTTTTCTTCACTGGCTTCTATAAACTCTCATATGCAGTTTCTTACGTCATAAAGCAAGAGAATGAAGAAAGTCAAAAGTAACTGGATCTAGAAGAGAATGTTTCCCTTAATTATCTCAGGTGTGGTACAGGAAAGCTTCTGGGTTTAGATAATTTTAAGATATATTGAGTTAAGAAGTATCTAAAGCAGCTTCAATTTGTAGATACAGTACTGGAAAGAAAGTTTACAAGGGTAAACATGCCTGATCAATCTGGGAAGGCCATACCCAGCTTCTTGTGGAAAAAAAATTATTGTATTTGTGGACATGGGGAGAGCACTGTATACTGTTTACATCACCTCTAGTATTTTTTCTCCAACACTGGCTACAAAGATATTCCAGCAACCAAGCTCGGACATTACCAGTCTGAATGAAAAGACACCTTGGTAAAACTGGTTGCACAGTCAAGCTCTAAAGGCTGCAGTTAATGGGTCATACCCTGTCTGGAAGCCAGCAGTATGTACAGGACTACAGTGGTTTACTCTGGGACCTGCCGTGTTCAATGTCTCCACCAGGAAACCAGGAGGGGATGGAAGACATGACTGTCAAGTTTGCAGAGAATATCAGAAAGGAACAGTTAATATATCTAAGGGCAGAGCTATCTTTCAGAGGGATCTGGACAGATGAGGAATGGCCAAGCAGAACCTAATGAAATTCAGCAGGGAAGAATGCTGAGTAATACACTTAAGAACAAAGAGCCTCTGGCAATGACACTGGCTGGGGAGCAGGTCTACGGAGATGGCCCTGGGGGTCTGGTAGGCAGCAAGCTGAGGGAGGTTATTTTCCTCTATTTAGCATCTTCAAGCCCACACCTGGCTAGCACTTCCAGCATGGGGATCCACCATACAGGAAAGACATCAGCACAGGACACCAAGACAGTTGAGTCTGAAGCACAGGCCCTATAATGAGAAATGTGGGAGAACTGCATTTGTTCAGCTTGGAGAAGGGACAGTTTCTGTGGAACCTAACAACAGCCTCTCTGCTACCTACAGGTGAGTCACTGAGAAGGTGGAGCCAGGCTGTGGCAGAAGGATGGGAGACAACTGTAGTATGATGAAGTAAGAAAGGTTCAGACCACATGTATCAGATAAATTACTTATCACCATGAAAAGGTAAGCACAGAACAGGTTACCTGGACAGGTGTGTCATGTTTATCCTAAGAGGATGGAGATATATAACTGGATATCCCAAAGACCCTGGTCCTGTGTTATAGCTGACCCTGCTTTGGGCAGGAGTTTGGACTAAAGACCTCTTAACACCCCTTCCAAACTGAATTATTCTATGATTATATGATTCTAGTATTTTTTAAATGCTAGGTCTCCTTATCCACTGAATTTCCATCCAGATTAGGTGCTTCTGAAATAATGAAACATGTAGTACTCTCTCTTCTTTGTGTAGTCATTTGTATTTCCTCAGGATGTAAAATGGAACATACTAAACTGATGAGTCGAGCAAAAAAAAAATCAGCAAGTATTTGGACAACTGAGACCACATTCTATCAGGGACTTGGAATCTGTGACCTGACACCTGTGTACTACACATAGCCTAGGAGCATGCTACTACCATCTTCTGCTAGAACAGCCCTGTAAAACAGATTCTAGCAACTGCAGGATGTGCTGTATAAAAAAAATAAATCAGTAACTAAACTCACTTTTAACCCCTAAAACTGTCCACCTGAAGTGACAAGATGCAGTCCTCCAAACATCACTCTGTATCAAAACCAAATACCACCAAAAAAAAGAAAAATTTCAGTTGTTACATCCTACATGAGTAAGCACTGTGAACAAGGACCACAACATCTAATGGTTTTCTGGTATCTATTGATTTTTTTTCCAAAAAGCTTAATAGTTTTCCAATTTGACTCACACAGAATTTGTGTGTAACAGAGGCCAAATCAATGTCCTATGAAAACTTAGCTTTGAGCTGGAAACCATCAGTCTCCTAAATGGGAAACTACTAAAGCTTCTGGTAAGATTTTCCTTTACTTTCAATCAACAACACATTTTTCATTGACATGGTTCAAAGAAAAATGTTTTAGATAGCTATTACCAACATGAGCTCAAGTTTAAACATCTTTTTATAAAAAATATCACTGAAGAGCACAGAAGGATTTTGTGAGATCTATCACTGTTCCGTGCTTACCAGAAGAATGTATTAGTCTTTCTCACGGTGTATTTCATGACCTCAGAAAATATAAGGTCTACCACAACCCATGTAACAATACACCAGATGCTAATAATTTATACTTTGGAAGGAGCAAAGTAGAACCGCAAAAGCCTACTGAAAACTCCTAATTTCAGATTACGCTTCTCTTCTCCAAGCCAAGCGTCTTCTCTTGACAGGAATGTATTTTCACTGGATTTCTGTTAAGCTTTAGAATCCATCTAAAGCAAGTTCAAAAAATAAAAATACCCAATCAAACCATCCCACCCACAACCCTGCTTTTGCACCTTACCCAATTCAGTTTTAGTCTATAGAGTGATCAAAGCAGGTGCATGACAACTCACCACTTTATATTATGGTTTGCACCATGAACTGACTGGTGAGCAAATAAGCACTTCATAAAAACAGAATAATTATCATGGTTATGAAAAGCATGATGTGAACTACCTGGATCTGCCAAACCAGTTGTTTCTAACAATATGTAGTCAAATTTTCCTCTCTTCTGCATCAGGTTCTCAATAGCCTTCACACCATTGTCCCTGTAAGAAGAAACAAACCTGAGAACAGGGAAAACTAGCTAAAATATGCATCTTCTGACGCAAAACACAATATCAGTACCATCAAAGCCCAAGTCTGGACTCACAGTCTACAAAGAAAATTCAGTCATCAAGCTGCTCCTCTAATATTAAGCAAATTGTAGTCTTCTGTTTCATTTTAGTCTGAAAATAGTATTCACCTACTCCCGACAGGGATGGTAAAGGTGATTTAAATTAAGATTTGTTTTCTAACAATAAAAACCCTGTAAAGGACAGTAGGGCTGTGTAAATATGTAACTATTTAGTTTGGCAGTTCAGATTACAAAAAGAAAGGAGGAGTGTGGAGGGGTGTGGGAGAATTGAACTGTGTTCTCCTGACTTTCCACCTCACCTACAGCAAAATTACAGTCATTTACTGAAAACTGAGCTGATGAAGTCGGCCTGAAGCAGAAATGTATGACATATTATAAGAAACCAATGTATACAAAACATAGCAGCTATGTCAGCATTCCTTACATCCCAGTTCAACATAATGCAACAGGGTCTTATGTTTTCCACTTACTATCCAAATTTAAGGCATAGGACCTGTTCTTCCAAATTTTCAGGACAAACAAGCCATCATCTTCACTACAAAACTAGCACAAACAATCCACCATTCAAACGAACAGAATAAAAACATGTCAAAGAACAAAATACATTCCTGCTTTTTAATGCAATCATCAGCTTACAATTTTGAATATTGTGTTTCACTGCGTCACCAAAAGGTTGTCCCTCCATCCTTTCTGAGGTATACAATATTCAATATCAACCAACATATAGAAAAAGAAACACAGACTATGTATTTAAGGTGGAAATTAGGAAACCTGAGTCCTAGTTCCAGCCTCCCTGAATCTTTAGCTCTCTCTATAAAAGCATGGAATACTAACAGAAGGAGGAGAGCTACCTACCCTACAATACCCTGATGGTGTATAAATTGGTATTTAGATTATTTTTATGAAAGGCACCAAGTCCAATTCCTGCAAAGCAGCAAAAGGAAATAAACTTCTACTTCCAAAATTTCAATTCTTGTTTTATCTGACAAAAAAAAAAAAAGTCTCAATCAATAATACTACCATTCAGTTTTAGGAATCAAACCCTGGATGTCATCTGTCCTCTATTTACCCAAAACCAACTGTAAGAACCTATTCAGTAGTCTCCTTCCTTACTTTACTGAACAGCACAGGCATCCATTTCTGAGCTCCAGCCATTCTTCATAGAGTTCTCCCCCTTGACTGATTGCCAGGGATTTCTCCAAGGCACTTCCTGGAAATATAAGTAGTACTGTAATTTTAATCTATGAATTCGTACGACAATGCCTGCAAAAGAGATATGAAATTCAAGTTGGTCTCAGAAGAAAAAAAAAATATCCAGGAGTAAAAATGTATACCATGTTTCTGATGTTCTTCAGAAATTAGTATTTTCGATTTTATGAGAAATTTAAAAGTCGAAGTCAAGTTGGTCCAACAAAGACCAAAAACCAGATGACAGAAGTACTGCATAAGTGCCACTACTTTTCTAAAGGAAAGGGAAGGCAGCCTCTACCTCTATATCAAATAAAGGCTCTGTCTATACATTTTGTTTCAGGCTCCATGACCAGAAAAATGGTCATCTTTGCTGATGAAAACAAACAAAATACCACCACCACAGCAGTGCAAACTATAAACAACACTGACTATGGTACAGATATGAAGTTATAGCCATAAAGTTAAAAATCCTGAGAAGGAAAGCAAAGAGTTCAAAGAACTACAGACACCAAGCAGACATCTCCCCACTTTCTCAGTCTAGGATAATTTGTGATCTGTAAGTGGCTGAGAGGAAAGGAAAGAAAAGAAAATATTATCTACTGACACATTATTTTAATTTCCACTTGCTTGAAACTGAGTAGGACAACTGGAGGTACAGCACTTCCAACAGGGCGATATGTTCATTGACTCTGAGGGACCGAATTTATGTACAAAACAGATTAATGCATAGCATTATTTTATGAACACCAGCCAAAAGACTTTCTGCCCCTCTGAAGACTGAGGTACATCCATAATTTCAGTAATTGATTTAAAACTACTATGCTTTTGATTTCCAGAAATTTTATATATTTGTCATTGTACAGCTAAAAAAAAAAGTTTATGCGGGTTTACATACCTTCTCCAAACTCATTCAGAATAACTGCTATTCTTTTATCATGCTGTTCTGTCAGTATGTAATTTAAGAGAGTTGTTTTCCCAGCTCCTAGAACACAGACCATATTTCTATTAAAATGTTTTTAAAAAGCTTGAATTTTCAAATAAAAAGGAAATACTGTCACACACATGCATGCTTTGAACAAATCTGATCTCTTTTGAAATACAAGTTTTCATTCCTGTATCCTGGTGTTCTACTGTAACACCGTAAAAATTAATTTGTAGAGACACTTGACCCCACGGAACTATCAGCACTTTAAGTCTCAGCTTTACAAGACCCTAGTTTTCCATCCACTAAGTGTCGGTGCTTGATAAACTTTCAAGTCCCCTACCAGCTGGGCAGTCTTTTTCTAGAAAACGCATTTTTGTTTCTCTTAATAAAAGGCGCACTTATTCTTCTCCCTCCCACTGTTTTTTCTGACCAGCCCTTTTGTCATCAATAATCACTGATGTACTATTAACTGCCATTAGACAAGGCACTGTTAAGCAAGGCATTTGAAAAACCTCCAATACCACACTACTAACATGCACAAAATCACAGCCAAGTGAAGTCGGTACGCAACCTTCCTTCCCTGCCTTTAGGGTTTTCTGAGAGTACAATGCACTACAACTGTTACAACTTGACAATGCAAAATGTAACCTCCTCTTCACCACACCTAACTATACCTGAAGCTCCCAATAACTGCGCAGGTTTAAGAGAGGAAGCTAAGAGCTAAGCCTCACATTCGTAAGATTGCAACTCAGTCTGCACTTAATCGAGACAAATACATTGCACTATTCTGACGTGAAAAGGCAAAAAGCGTTTTGTCAAACGTGACTGGAACAAATCGGACCCTGTGAACAGGCTGATAAAACCAGCAACAGGAGCTTGTGCAGCTGTTCAAAGCTGGTCTGCAAACCTAACCGGAACCGTGCTTACCAGGCGCGGCGTGAGGTCCCTGCGCCGAGAACGCGGTGCAGCGCTGAACGAGCGGCGCTCCCGCCCGCCCTGCCGCCAGGGCCTCGCGCAGCCACCCGGCCGCGGGCACGGCGGCTGCCGCCCGCCCTGCCGCCCAGGGCTGCCCCGCCGCCCAGCTCTCACTCGGGGGCCTCCCGACGCCCACGAACCGAAGCCCGCAGGCCCGCCGCACAGCACCGGCAGCCGCCGGCAGGGAAGCGGGGCGGGCCTCTCCTCACCCAAGTATCCCGTGATGATCGTCACGGGGATCTTCTCGCTGAGGCCGGACTCGGTCTCCTCCGCGCTGCCGGCGTCTATCGGGACCAGGTCGGGGCAGTCTTCGTCCTCCATGAGGGAGCGGGCCCCTGCCGCTCGGCGCAGCCTAGCCAGCCCCGGCTGGGGAGGAGGGAGAGGCGCAGGGCGGGCTATACGGCGATGCCACCCGGGGCAAGGCTCCGCTCGCCCCTCAGCCGCGTTACCACCGCCACAGCCACCGTCCCCTTCCCACAGCCCCGCCGCGACCCGCCACTCACCTGCGCCCCCCTGACGCCGCCTGGCGCCACGCAGCCCACGTCACGCACGCGACGGGCCACGGACCGGCGTCGCCCCTCGGCGCGTGCGCCCTGGCCCTCAGGGCGGCCTCGGGCCGCGCGCTGCCGCGCAGGCGCAGCAGGAGGAAAGGAGGGGAGGGGAGGGGAGGGGAGGGGAGGGGAGGGGCGGGGAGGGGAGGGGCGGGGCGGGGAGGGGAGGGGCGGGGCGGGGAGGGAAGGGGCGGGGCGGGGAGGGGAGGGGAGGGGCGGGGAGGGGCGGGGCGGTGAGGGGCGGGGCGGTGAGGGGAGGGGAGGGGAGGGGAGGGGAGGGGCGGGGAGGGGAGGGGCGGGGCGGGGAGGGGAGGGGCGGGGCGGGGCGGGGAGGGGCGGGGCGGGGCGGGGAGGGGCGGGGCGGGGAGGGGAGGGGAGGGGCGGGGAGGGGAGGGGCGGGGAGGGGCGGGGCGGGGCGGGGCGGGGCGGGCTGGGCGCTGCGTCGGTTAGCGGCCGGCGGCGGGGCAGGCTGAGGGGGGCCGGGCCAGGCTGAGGGGGGCGGTGGCGGGGTGCCGCCCGTCAGCCGCCGCTCCAGGAGGCTGGGTCCTTCCGCCGCCTATCCGCCTTAGCCCCGTCTGAGGAAAATAAATGTCGGTTCTGACCCAAGGGGAACGCTAAAGACCTCCCGGTTTGGTCAGCAAACCTTCGGTGGGGGGACGTGCTCTCTTTTATTTATAATCAAATAAATTTAAGCTACAAATTGAATGGCGGCTTTGTCTGTTTTCCACTAGATACATTAAGGAGGCATTGACGTGTGTAAGACCTATTTGCAGTTAATTTCAGCAGGGTTGTAAACTCGCCAGCTTTTTGTGGACCGTAGCTTTAGAAAAGCAGTAATACACCTTCCATTTCTTATGTCAAAAAGTGTAAATGTAATAGTAGTGGAGGAGGCATGGAGAAGAGATTTGCCTGATGCACACTCCCCAGGCCCCAGGTGTGGTTCTTTGCTCTCAGATAAGGTCCAGTAACACCAGTTTGAGGTCAGACTGATGAAGTATGTCGGGCTTTATCTTCTTTGTGTGCTTGCTGGCTTGTATGGCAATAAATATACTTAGTATTAATCCCTGAATCATCCTATGTAGGTTAAAACATTTATTTAATACTGAAGATATTCCACTCTAAATACTTTGCCTTTACTTGAGTCATTCTGGTTAAAAGCATGTAAAACTGTGGTCTAAAGAGTGGTCAAGTAACTTACTTAGGCCATTAATTCATCTTGGCCTTGGAGACACAACTTACTTTATTCCGATAGAAATACCTGCGGCTACATGATTGTTCAGATAGTAAATTTGTGAAAGAAATGCTGTAGTTTCCTTTCATTGTAGTTAAAATAACTCATGCTGTTCTACACTATAAATCTTCAGCCAGCTCTGTGGAGTGTCAGCAGCAGTACAAGCATAAAACTTTAGAGTTTAGCAAGGTCTTAGGCCTAGGTAACTTCAGTAAATAAGGGTAGCTGAACACAAACCAGTTGTGGAGTTTCTTTTGTTGTGGAAGGCAGTAAATCTCATCCATTCATTATAAGGTGTAAGTATAGTCTGTTGATCTGTAAGTTTCAGGACCGATATGTGATAAAATGCATCTTTTTGCATCCTTGTTTCAGCCACTTGGGTCATCCGCTTGAATGACACACCCTGTTTTATAGGAAAAACCTGAGCAATTTTTTCAAACCTCTGTCTGGCAGAGCTCTGAACAATGGTTTATGGTTTTTCTGTCCTGAGGCTGCTCAACATTATTTAGTTCTGTTATTAGGGATTAGCTAAGAAATCTTAACATTTTCACTGCAAGAAAGCTGTGGGGTAAAGGAAGAAAAAAATCAGAAAGGTGTTGGGAACTATCAGCTTATCATCACACAGTGTATAAAAGCCTGTAAAAGTCATCTTTCAAAAATTAGACTATTTGTAATACTGAAATTTCATTTACATGACAGTGAGACATCTGGTGCTGGGGAAGAAAAAGGTGATGAAACTAGTGTCCTGGTTCTTTAAGCTGTTCTGCTTTTTATCAGGTCACATGACGCTGGTCATTATTTTTCTTTTGAACAAAATTACCTAAAATAAATCCTGTGGTTTCTGCGTTTCCTTTTGGTTTCTTTAAAGATTATATTCAAACATCAGAATTTTGCTCTGAGTATTAACTGTCTTTGTGTTTCTACTGAACTGCATAAGAAAACCTACTTTGTAAAGGTAAATGCAAAACCTGCATATTCTTTTGTGGCAGCTACAATGAGCAGAGCAAGCCTAAATCTGGGTGACACAGCTGGAGTGTTTTATTTTAAGATACTTGTAGACCAAACATACAACATCAGAAAACAGTAAAGTGTTGACGGATACCAGGAAGTCTTGTTACTTCAGGTGGCTGCAACTGAAATAAGCCTTCACACATAGTGAAGGTCTCATTGCAAACAAAGCTGTTTGCTTCAGGCTGAGTTGGATGATGAACAAAAATGGAGGAGAGTTGGGGAAGATGATTGTAAGAGCCATGAAAATAGGGAAAAGGATGCACTGAAGAGCATTACAACTTACTGCTTCCTGATGCAGTAGGAAGTAGAGCATGATCTGATTGAAACAACAGGAAAAAAAAATCATTGGTCTTTCAATATTCTGTGGAATATGACAGTCTTAAAGGATCATGACTGCTGGAGAAGGAGGTTCCTTTACGGTACTACCAGTCTGTATAGTACAATGTAGTTCAAGCATCACAGAGAAAGGGGTTGCTGCAAAATCATACAGTGGTGCCAGATTTTTTGAATTATAATTAACCTGCAAAACAATGCGGAAACAGAAATTAAGTTCACTTCTGATATCATCTCAGTAGCTGCTGAGCAGGCCCATGTATGTCTCAAAATGTAAGCCAGCAAGCAGAAACAAAACTTTAGTATGATTTGCATACTCCCCTGGGTACATTTACTTCTTTCTTGCCTGTTATCTGTGTTTATTTTTATATTAAACTATCTCTATTTTCTTATCTGTACTCGGATTGACAGCTTCTCCTGACAACTGGACTTTTCTTTGAAGAATGCAGATTATTCACGCTGTGCAAGAGAAGGAAGAGCTTAATTCAGTCAGCGCACCTGCTTTTTAACACTGTTTTATGACATGTGCTCAATATGCTGTTATGATATGAAACCTGGTGAAACTAAGACAATTAGATTAAAGGTATGGATTATAGTTGGGGGTTAAATATCAACATACATCATAGAATCATAGAATCATTTAGGTTGGAAAAGTCCACCCATTAACGCAGGACTGGCAAGTCCATCACTAAACCACGTCCCTAAGCACCACATCTACATGTCTTTTAAGCACCTCTGGGGATGGTGATTCCACCACCTCCCTGGGCAGCCTGTTCCAATGCTTGACCACCCTTTCAGTGAAGAAATTTTTGCTAATATCCAGCCTAAACCTCCCCTGGTGTAACTTGAGGCCTCTTGTCCTGTCACTAGTTATCTGAGAGGAGGCCTACCCCCACCTGCCTATAACCTCCTTTCTGGTAGATGTAGAGAGCAGGAAGATTCCCTGGCCCCAGCCCTGGCCCCGAGTCTCCTCCAGACTAAACAGCCCCAGTTCCCTCGGCTGCTCCTTGTAAGACCTGTGCTCCAGACCCTTCCCCAGCCCCATTGCCCTTCTCTGGACACGCTCCAGCACCTCAATGTCTTTCTTGTAGTGAGGTGCACAAAACTGAACACAGGATTTGTGGGGCAGCCTCACCAGTGCTGGGGGACAATCCCTTCCCTTGCCCTGTGGCCACACTGTTTCTGACACCAGCCAGGGTGCTGCTGGCCTCCTTGGCCACCTGGGCACCCTGCTGGCTCATGCCCAGCCGGCTGCCGACCAGCACCCCCAGGCCCTTTCCCACCAGGCAAAGAGTAAGGGCAACAGGCAACTCAGTCCTTCATACAATTCATTGCTCATCATCCAGCAAGTTGCCTAATGATATGTAAGCAGATGGTGACAGTAAGGGAAAATTCTATATATGTTGTCTCTGCTTAAGTTCTATTTACTGCTAAGGTGGGCAAAGAAATGTTTCTCTTTGAGAAACTCTCTGTTGAGGATCTGGCCAGTAACATTTTTTATTTCTGCAGAAGAATTTGCACAGACAAATGGAAAAAAAAGCTATGCTTTCACATAGCCTTTTCTTTTTTTTTAGTCAACTGTTTTATGAAAAAACGGAAGGCTGCAAAGTGATCTAAGTTCCCTTTCTCCTGTTTCACCAATGGAGAAATGAAACTTAAACCTAGGAGTGACTTTTTAAATTATTTTTTTTAAGGAAGGTTCAGTATTTCGTTGCCAATCTGTTTAATATATCAGCAGGAATAATGAAAATTACACTCATTTTTCTGAGACGTAGCCTACTAAACTTCATATAACATCTTTTGTTTAAAACAATCTTGATTAAACCACTTAGATTTTATTGGCTACAGTCAAGGTCTGTGCCCGTGAAAGCACTGAACTTGATGGCATGTCAGCATTCTTTAAGTGTCTAGTAGTTCCACTAGCTATTGTACTCTTCTAGCTAGTGGTGTTGTAGGAAGGTGGAATATGAGCAAACATTGACAGGCATTGTGTGTTGCTGGCAGGTACTGAGATCACCACAGTTGTCCTGTTGGTGTGAACCTCCAGATATTCTTAGAAGTTATGCATTACCGAAGTTACACACCACTGGTGTATTTTGCCATGGATGCAAACTTCCATTATAAATGATGCTGAGAAAACTCCCATGGACGTAACTCAGTTGCTAGTTGAGCATCAAAGATACATTCCTTACAAATAAGCAGGTGACACGTAAAGCTTCAGCAAGGTTTTGTCATCCATGACTGTGCTGGGATACAAAGTTGAATTTAATGATGGGTGTGATGCTGTAATACAACAGCATTCTTTGCAGGGATACCACAGCTAGTGAAGAAGTGACTGCTAATTTACTTTTTGAAGAAAAAAGATGTTTGGAAATGTGTGTCTTAACAGAAAAAAAATCCCCTGGTAGGTGATGTGTAGACATGTTCATTACTGTCTCTTCCAGCATGTCCTTAACCCTACCTTGCAAACTCCTTCAAAACAATATGCAGCAGTAGCCATTCTGCCCAGATGCTCATATCCAGCCTGTGCTGTGGTTACCACCACTCAGCTGCTCTTTGTGGCTGGGCCTGCATCTCCTCAGCGTGCCCAGCTACAGCAACCAACCAGCTGTGCATCCACCGCCCCCACATCAGGTTGCAGGAGGAAGACCGAAGTGTGGTGAGACCATTTGAAGCTCAAGAGGGATTAGAGGGAAGTGCAGCTTTATGACTGATCCTAGGGCCAAAGTGATGCAGTGATGATTAGGACCACTGTTTGGGATGCATGTGTGTGCAACAGGAGGATGGGGAGGAGAAAATGGTGAATATAAGCATGCTTTCTACTGTATTGTGTACAAGACCCACCAACAGCTGCTGCCATCCAAGCAAGCTAGACTTTGAATACCACGGCCTGTTCTGAGTTGCATTGTTTTCTTCACTTTTGATTTTGTGCTGCCTTCACTGGCACCTGGTTTGCTAGCATTTTTTTTATCTCCTGACTGGAAAGATCTTGTTCTGCTTCTTGTTCTGAAGGCATGGGTAGACTTCATGACCTTCTATATAGTAGGTTTGTCTGCTGAAGGAATTCGAACAATAATGTTTAAAAATAAGCTGGAGCGTTACTATTGACTATAATTAATTGGATAATATAGCTTAAAAAATTGATTTGTCTCATCTGGAGGTACACCAATGAATTAAAATCCTGTAAACATTGTAACAAAATTACTTCTTTTTCTTTTTTTTTTTTTTTTTTTTTTTTGCTCCCCCTGCCCAGGCAATGGAATTGCTGACATAATCAATGAAAAGGAATATTTGATGAGTTTTGCTGCTCATATGCTGAAGTAGGCTGCTGATAATTTAGTTCATCCAAAGAGATGAAAACATTATTTAAGTGTTTAGTCTGTACTTGCTGAATATACTAGCAGTTTTGGAAACCTTAACTTTTGTGTGTCTCCTCAGGCATTTTTTCCTGCATGTGACAAAATATTTTCAGTAATACTTTTGTCCATGCTTACAAAAAATGTATGCAACTACAAAATTAATAGTTGTATCATTCATAAATGTGTATATTTGTGCAGACTGGGATGTTATCTGCATTGCTGCTAGCTCAATTTGTGTGGCCAGATTTGGCAATCAAGGAAGGTTCATATGAGCTGTTAAGATGAAGCCTGGACTCTTTTTAATACCTTCAATAAAACATTAGGTAGTGTTTTCTTGTTGAGTGGTTAGCAGTTCTGGAGATACAACTAGAAGAATTATCTTCCTCTCTTAAACAAACAAACAGAAAGCAACATCCCAAACCCAATTAACCACAGATGTCAGCAAAAGAAGAACATCCAGTTCCTTTTGTGGGACCTGCTGTGAACAGAAGGACAAATGTGAAATCTATCTAATACCAAATCCGTTGTCTTATTGTCTCTACAACCAGACAATGTACAGAATGGTTAATAGAGCTACCTGGGGTTTTTTTTATTGTTTACATTTTCCCTCTTTATCTTGTGAGTTAGAAACAGAGGCACAACACTTCATGGAAGCTTTTGCAATTAAACAAGGAGAAGGATGGATATGGTTTTCAAAGGCAGTATTTTGAGAAACAGAAAAGATCTGACTTCCTACTGTGGATGAGCAGCCCTCCTAGGGACAGTTAAACATAATGCACCATTAAGCCAAGAGAAAGTGATTTCATGTGATAGCAAGGACCTACTGTGCTAGTGGAGAGCTGCCTAACATTTTTTTCCTCTGATTTTCCTTCTTTTATACAGGAGATAGAACAAGGTGGAACTGAAAGAGCCCATCTCAACATGCACAGAGAGTACATAAGTGTTTCTTGTTTGTCTGGCAGTGGTCTAGACAGCCAACGAAAATTGACAAAGTGATGTTTATTTCATGGTTATTTCATGGCATCTTAAAGAGCATGGGTTATATAAAAACTCTAAGATAAAATCCTGAAAAGCAAATAGAAGAGAAGCTCCTCTGACCACCAATTTCCTGTAAGAGCAAAGAGAGTAAGTATACTAGAAAGGCCAAGATGTTATAATAAATACTTAAGCTGCATTTTGGGTGTGTAGCTTTCAACAGTACTGAGGCCATCAACTCCAAGTAGCCTAGGAATGCACACCACTGTTCCATGAAAAAGTTAAACTTTGAGTGTCTCAAATTAGGCTCTCAAAAATGGATGTGTCCATTTAAATGAAATGGGTTTATTAACATTTTACAAAGGTGGTATTTTTCTTGCTTCTTTCCACTGTTGACCCAATGTGATTGCAGCCGCCTGTCAGAAGGCAGGCTGCACACCTTCGGTTTCTTGTAGAGCAGTAACACATCTACTGAAACCACAGCAAGTTCATGCACCAAAGAGAGTCGTGAAGGCAGCGACCATCCTTCAACAAACGTGTGCAAGTGCAGACAAGAAGAAAGGTGGTATGAAGCAGTGTCTTGCCACAGGCAGTATCTCTGACATCAAGCACTCTTGTCACCAGCACACATGCCAGATCACAGCTATGTATCAGTGATTTGTAACTAAGTAATATTTAAGTTCAACTTTCACCTAGGAAAGTGGCCTTAGCTTTATATTGGTGATGTAAAGAAAGGATGGGTGTGGTGTTTAAGTTCTGTGCAATGAAATGTCTAATTTATTCTTCTGTTTTTTAGTTAATGCAGTTCCATTAATGGTAGATTTTAATACTTTCTTTCCAAAGTTTTTAGACTTACATAGATGTCATTCTGCTGTAGATTCTTGTGGTTTTTTCACCCCAAAATATACCCATACTTATTTCCATTTTCAACTCTTTTTATTTACTTCTGGGTTTTGTTAAATCTTTCACCTCTTCAGTCTTTCTGTACTTCCTTAAGGGCACATAGGCAGTGCTGTTCAAAGACCATAGGTTTTAACATTTGTATTTGAGACTACCCATACTTAATAGTGCTCTAAAAAATTGTGAATCCTGCAGAGTAAAAGGTAAATTGTTAGTAGCACAATTTTAGGCCTTCACGGTGTGACAATCTTCCATTCCTTGCCTTACATCACACCGTTTTCCTCTAGACACCGTCCAGCTCACTGGGAATGGAGAGATAAGCTGTGACTGCTTTTTGATGGATGAATCCCGATGTTGTTGCCACCAAGGCATGGACTTAATAAAAACAGGACAACCTAAACCCGAATTGCCTCTGCTGCCCCAGAATTCATGTGTAGAAACCATGTTTGGCTTCTGTTTCCCTTTCAAATTACGTCAGAGTTCTGCTTCTGTGCAGAAGCAGTGAAGCCTACACCAAGGCTGAGAGAAAAATACCAGTCAGGAAACGCTTTGTAACAACCACACACTTAATAAAAATGACCTTTTTAAAAAATTGAGTAAGTGCAGGTGAAGAGAACAGCAGTGGGACCTGCTTTGTGCCAAGCTGGGCTGGTATCTGGTGTTGGTACATGTGAGTTTTCCTTACACACTCAAGTAGTTCAGGGGTGTATAGTAGTTCAGAGATATATGCTGGGTGCTTGTGTGTAGTGGCAAACTATTGTCCCAGGTGAAGGGCTGACATCTATTTACTGTCTCCACCTGCCTGAGCAGCTCCATCCATGTGCCGGCGGGGCCGAGGGAAGGACCCTGGCTACCTCCTCTGCGCGGAGGGCACCGGTCTGCCCTGCCCCGAGCAGCCCTGCCCCGGCCTGCCCTGCCCTGCCCGGCGGCCGGGCTTGCTCCGCCGGGGGACGGGCTGGGGCAGCGGCGCCCGGGGCCGCTATGGCGCCCAGCCGTGCCCGGCGGCGCCCAGCGGTGCGCGCCGCTTCCCCGCCCGACGCCGGAGACCAGCGTTCGACCCCCGGGTGGGGGTGTCCGATCCCCGCTACGCGGTTTCCATGCGAAAAAGAATTGGGGGGACGCGCAAAGATTCCCGCAGCTGGGAGCGTTCGCAGGTACAAGGCGCCTTCCCCCCCCCGGCTCTTGCTGCGCCTGCTTAAACGCTTGCCTTCCCTGCCGCTTCCCTCCGGCGTATCCACGGGCGGTTCGGGGTGCCCTGCGTCGAACTGGGAGGCGAAACTCCTGCCGCCCCCGGTGCGCGGGCGCGGTGCCGCCGCGGCGGGGGCCCCCGGGAGCCATCGGCGAGCGGCGCAGCGCGCCCGCGGGGCCGGGCCGGGGCCGGGCGCTGCCGGCCAGCGGGGCAGCGGCGGGGGTGCGATGCCAGCGGTGCACAGGGGCGGATCCCTCCCACTCTGGCCGATTTCGGTGAGGAAGGTGAAATGCGGAAGTTGCCGCCCAGAACTGTCAGAGGACCGTCGGGTTTTTAGCTCGGAGCATGTAATTAAGAAAACTAAATAAATGAAATAAATCCGCCGGTCGTGCGTACAGCCGGCGTCGCTCCTCGCCGGCACCCGCGGCTGCTCTCCCGCATGGCGACCTTACCCGCCGCAGACAGGAGGGCGTTCGCCCTGAAAATCAACAGGTAAGGAGCTTTCCTCGTAGCTCGCAGTTACTCCTCGCCAGTGCTACCCCGAGACCCGGCCGAAGCAGGCGATAGGGCTGCGGGAGCGGGGCCGCGACGGCACCTTCCCGGGAGACCCCCGAGGCGTGGAGCCATCTGCCCGCTCCAGATAACCGGGCTGGCCCCGCCGCGCCCGCTGCCGGCAGCTCCGGGCGGCCCCCCCCGGACCCCGCCGGCCCTGCCCCGGCCCCGGGGAGGTGCGGCCCCGGGGCGCGCTGCTGCAGGGCAGTGCGCTTGGTGCTCCGGCGGGGCGTACGTGGCGAAGCCGGCTGCGGGTGCGTGTCCTCGGGCAGGAGACGACCAGCCGCACCCCAGGCGGCGGGGCAAGGCTCGGAGTTCCTCCTCCGCACCGACGGGGAGAGTCACCTGGTGCCTGAACTGGCGCTGCTGGGAAGTGCGGGGTTTATGTTGGGCATCAATATTGCAATGACATACATCCCTGGGATTTTTTTTCTTTTTGCCCTTTCATCTATGAAAAGAAAAAATCCTCCTGATGACTGAAAATAAGTCTACACTCCTGCTTCCCCCCCTAAACCAAATAAATGAGAGTTCACCTGTTGGAACACTGTACTCTTGCATCTAAGCTTGCTGCCTGCTAGACTTTGGTGTCTTTTACCAGGAAAGTGCTGACTCTCAGCAGGTCTGGCATAAGAAACAAGACAAATTATTTTTGTATCATTAGGTTGAAGGAACACACAGGCCTCCTTTTCAAGAGTCTTGTTATCAGAGACAAAAACTGTGTTTCCAGGGTGTTGATATAAATACAAGGTAACTGAGTTTGCTGACACATAAAAGAAAAACAGCATAATGGTAGTATAAACTGAGGGTAAGTCTCTGTGCCAGAGAGAAAAGTATGCAGAGAAACTCCACCTCCTCAGCAATTTATTAGAACACATGGAGTTTGCAGTTGCAGAGGATAAAATTAGCTCTGCTGTGATGTGCCTTTCCCATGGCAGAATATGCATCGGTGTACCTTTCTGTATCCTTTGGGAATTAATTTTAAATTTATGGTGGAATATTCACAAGGGTGAGACATCACATTGAGAAGCCATCATGATGAGCAGTTCACTACAGGATCCCGCCATGATTCCTGATCATTTGGAGACTTGCTTAAATAAAGAGCATAACTGGCTCATATTTAGAGGGTTTGAGTTATTTTCTTTCTTCCTATTTTTAGAGTCAGCCTTCTGGCAGCTCTTCCCAGCTGTGGTGATGGTCACTGTTCATCTGTATGACTGAAGCCTTACAGAGTAGTGGAATCATAACAATTAATCAGGCTTCATGTCACAAAGGCTCACAACAGTTATGCTAGAAAGAACTGTAGTGAAATTAAACTATTGTTTTTTTTATTTCTTTCTTTGATTCAACAGTGAAATATTAAGTATTTTTTGAAGCAAATTAAATGTTCAAATATGTTTATTCATTGTGTTCTGAATGTGATTCCAATTTAATAATCTACATGTTTATTTCCCAAGTAAGACTATTCTCTTTGACACAGTATGGTAGAAATCACATATTTGCTAGCAGAACATCATGTTTCCCTTTCTTCAAAAAGAACAGGCCATTGGTAATTTTTACATGACTCAAGTGCAGTTTGTTCTACTGGCAGTAGAGTGATATATCTTCACAAGAAGTGTTTTTAATGTGGTGGTTTGGGGGTTTTTTTAAGGAACTTTCAAAATAAGAGGAATAATATGTTATTGTGTTAGCTTTCTTGCCTGTACAGAAAAGGCTAATTTACAGCTATCAAATTTTGTTCCTCTTTCTTCAGAGTTCCTGAGTTTACTTCCTCAAAATGCAACTCTTAGTGAAAGTTGGATGTTACTGGCAAGGCATCATTTACAACAATTATTACATTGCCTGTATAATTACTCTCCATTTACTACAGATTTGCATGCAAGCTCTTCCCTGTCTCTTCCTTGTGCCAGTGACTTGACTAATTGATATTCTGTTTTTATGAGGACCAGCAGAATTTTAGGCTCTGTATTAGTTCCTCAGTACAATGTGTGCCCTTGTAGCTGAGAAGCCCAGTGGGATCCTGGGGTTCATGAGGAAGACCATGGCCAGCAGGTCAAGGGAGGTTATCCTTGCCCTCTACTCTGCCATGGTGGGGCTATGTGTGGAGAGCTGTGTCCGGCTCTGGGCTCCCCAGTTCATGAGAGACAGGGAACTACTGCAGAGGGTGCAGTGAAGGGCTACAAAGATGATACGGGGACTGGAGCATCCCCCTTATGAGGAAAGGAGGAGAGAGCTGGGGCTCTTTGGCCTGGAGCAGAGAAGACTGAGAGGGGACCTTATCAATGTCTACAAATGTCTTAAAGGCAAGTGTTAAGAGGATGGGGCCAGATTCTTTTCAGTGGTGCCAAGTGACAGGACAAGGGGCAACAGGCACAAGCTGAAACAGAAAAAGTTCCTTCTGAATACGAGAAATAACTTTTTTACTTTGAGGGTGACACAGCACTGGAATAGGCTGCCCAGAGAGGTTATGGAGTCTCCTTTTCTAGAGACATTCAAAACCCACCTGGACATGATCCTGTGCAACCTGCTGTAGGTGAACCTGCTTTAGCAGGCGGTTGGACTAGGTGGTCTCCAAAGGCCCCTTTCAAAACTGACCGTTCTGTGATTCTGTGACATTAGCCACCTCCCTGCTAGTTACATAAAGTGTACTCTGATGTGTTCAGTGAAGCATGATGAATACCTGACCACCTTATGATCTATGCTAAACACTGTTCTGTAAAATTCAGCAATGATATGATCTGAAATCTTGTTAGTAGCCTCATCAACAACACTAGTTAGTGTGAGTTATCACTGATGAATACTGGAGCTGCAGATGCTTCAGGAACAGCTGTTACATTACAAGCATCACATTCATTTACAACAAGGTCAAACTTTAAAATCAGGCCTTCAGATGCCTTCAAACTTGTAAGTTGCATATGCAACCTGCCCATATAGCCATGTCTTCCTGTCACTTTATTCTTCCTTCCACCCATCTGGTCTCTGTTGCCCCAACCTGTTGCTTCCTGCCTTTTTTGATCTTGCAAAGACTTGCATGCACGTATATTTTTAATGCTTGTATGTGAGTAGTTCCTTCTGTTTTAATGGGTAACTTTTACATATAATGATGTTAATCTCATAAGTAGAAGTGAAGGAGTAAGTCACTAGTGTCCCTCATGTTAGACAGCATTCCTACTACTTACCTGTGTATTACCCAGAGCTAAGTTGATGAAAACTGAGAAGAACCTCAGAAAACATCCTCTTCAAATAACATTTTTTCTATTACATGAGAAATTAAATTCCAGTCCAACTTGATATGTTCTTCAACATGCAGCTTAAAGTATCACTCAAAAGTAAGTTGTGACTGTCTTTCTAAATAGCCTTCTGCATCAGGCAAAGGAAGGGGAAGAACCACTCATTAATGTGCAATAGTAAGAGACCTTTGTGGTGCTCTCAGAGGGTATTAGGTGTCTGTGGTCGTTTGAAGTGAGCATGGGACATGAAAAAGCAGATCATCCTTATTGAGTCCAAGATAATAATTAAAAGTTATCTTGATGGCATCCTGTAAATGTGTCTCCTTTCCTATTACAGTATTTGTATTCAGAAACCAAGAAAGTTGAAAAATAATTTTGTGAACTGCTGAGAAAAAACAACTAACCTTTGCTAAAAGCATGGGTTCTAACATACCAGCTGAGCACTGTACATTTGAGAGACCACAAAAACTGAATTTTAGTAAGTTTGCCTTAGCAGTGTCTTACGATAATCACAGCATTCACAGAAGAGTTTTTCTATTTTTATTACTTTTATTTAGGTAGTGCAGTTTGCTATTTCATCTTTCACATAGACCTTGCAGTAATAGCTATTTTTTTTTACTTTCAAGTGAGGAAAACAGTGCTTTAGGCACCTACCTGGGGCCCTTGCCAGCAATGCTATAGATTCAAAACATTTCAATACATAAATTACAAAACATAAAACTATCAAGAGCAGCAATACAGCTCCCTAATGTAGCACAACTTTCAGTCATGTGCTTCATGCAATTAAAAACCCTCCCAACAGACATACTCCTCAATTGTCTTTACAGACAGCTAATGTCTGCATTTGCAGGTGTTATAAAACACATTTTTAGCATTTAATTCTATCATTTCATTTCCCTCTCCCTGAAAATGTCCACTTGCCAAACAAAATTTTCTTTTCCTGTTCTGGTTTTAAGAAGTGTACTTAAGGTTTACATGTATAGAGTTATATTAAAAAAAACCCCAAACCCATACTATCAATATTAACACTGAAGCTTTCAAATTTTAAAAAGCCTACAATAAAAGCCAACCCCCTACGTAATTCTCAAATTGTATTTTACATTGGTAAATTTATACACTAAATTCTACTTTACATTAATGATGACATTCACATTATTTCTACCTGAAATGAAAATGTCAGTTTAAATCTTATATTGTACAAAGTCTTGGTTCTGAGTTCACAAGAAACTTCCCTCAATGGCAACAAAGGCTGTGGCAGAGAAGTCAGGTACAGTGCAAAATGGTTTCAGTGGCAGAGCAGGCCATTTCCTATGTACACTGATATAGCAGATATCTGTTCAATGTAACCCCTTTATGGGGCTGAGGCCAGCATCTATTGATTGAATTTCAATAAACCCCCTAGAATATGGATATAATGAATTGCTAATTACTTAAAACCATTGTCCAGACTCCATTGTCTAGGCCAAGCTATTTCTTCTAATCAATTTTTATTTTTAAACTTTAAATATATTAAATAAGCTGCAGGGAGAACTTCAGTCCTTTGTATGTACAATAGGTTGATGTACTAAGTATAAAGATCTAGTGCATTTTAAAAAAATGTGGTAAATTCTCATAGTCGATTTCTTACATAAAGTAATACATTACAAAAACCTTAATAAAATTACCAGTCTGCTCATAGCAAAGGCATTTTCCATGTGTTTGCTGCATACCTAGAACACAATGATACTTACAAAGTTTTAAAAGCTGCTTGTAGATAGATCCTTCTTATCAAGTATGACCATTGAGCCATAGTCTTATTATATGTAATGTCAGGACAGTGGTAGTATTAAAAATCCTGTGTTGGTTTTTACTGAGTCAACCTAATTCAAAAACAAGAGTCATAAAGGACAGCACACTTGATGAAGCAGTGGAATCCTGCTTTAATGAGTTGCACCTTGGGAACTGAAGTGAGGATAACAAGTTAATAAGCCTTTGCAGATTTATATGCAAGACAATTTTTTCAAGCAATCAAATAATAACACATTTGATTTAATCTAAAACCCATACCTTAAATATACAGTGCACTATGGCTTTTAAGAGAGGTTAAAAAATTCCAATTTGTAATGCTATGGGAAAAGGCTACTTCTTACATACCGCATGTGTGAAAAAGTCATGGTTTTGTATTTCATACAGAGGATATTAAACACTAATAACAGAGTAAAGATAAAAAAAGTAGGATGTCTATAAGGTTTGTATGTTATGTATAACAATCTGTTAGTAATGGTTTATGGCCAGTTTTCTTAAGACTTCCGTAAAAATAAATGAGAAGCTGATTTTTAAAATCCTCTGGGGGAAATTACTTGGAGTTGCATATGCAGGGAGTATAAAGATCAGATTTGCTTCTTAGAACTGTAGAAAGGTTTGAGTTGGAAGGGATCTTCAAAGATCTCGTAGTGCAACCCGCCCCCTACCACAGGCAGGGACATCTTTCGCTAGATCAGGTTGCTCAGAGCCCAGTCCAACTTGACCTTGAACGTTTCTGGTGATGGGGCATCTACAAGATTTTTGGCAACTGGTCCAGTGTTTCACCAACCTCACCATAAAAAATTTCTTCCTTTTATCTAGTCTGAGTCTACCCTCTTTTAGTTTAAAAACATTACCCTTTGTCCTATCACTGCAGACCCTGCTAAAAAGTCCCCCTCCATCTTTCTTATAATGGCCCTTTTAAGTATTGAAAGGCCACAAGAAGTCTCCCCAGAGCCTTCTCTTTTCCAGGCTGAACAACCCCACCTCTCACAGCTTTTCTTCACAGAAGAGTTGTTCCATCCTTCTGATCATTTTTGTGGCCCTCCTCTGGACCTGCTCTAACAGGTCCACATCTTTCTTGTACTGGAGGCCCCAGAGCTGGATGCTGTACTCCAGGTGGACTCTCAGGAGGGCAGAGTAGAGGGAGGAGAACCACTTCCATTGACCTGCTGGCCACACTTCTTTCTATGCAGCCCAGGATACAAGGCAAGTGTACATTGCTGGCTCATGTCCAATTTTTCATCCACCAATATCCCTAAGTCCTTCCCTGGTGGGCTGCTCTCCACCTGTTCATGCTCCAGTCTGTACTGATCTTGGGAGTTGCCCTGACCCAGGTGCAGGACCTTGCGCTTCGCCTTGTTGAACTTCAGGAGGTTCACATGGGTCCACCCATCAAGCCTGTCAAGAGTCCCTCTGGATGGCATCGCTTCCCTCAAGTGAATCAACTACAGCACTCAGCTTGACGCAAACTAGCTGAGGGTGCACCAAGTCCCACTATCGATGTAATTAATAAATACATTAAATAGTACCCGTCCCTGTATTTACCCTTGAGTAACACCACTTCTTAATAGTTTCCATTTGCATATTGAACCATTCACCGCAACTCCTTAGATGCGGCAATCCAGCTAGTTCCTTATCCAACTAACAGTCTGTCCATCAAATCCATGTCTCTCCAAGTTAGAGGTAAGAGAGTAGTGGGGAACCGTACAGAAGTCCAGTTACTTGGCATCAGTTGCTCTTCCCTTGTGCACTGATGCAGTCACTCCATTGTAGAAGGCCACTAGATCAGTCAGGCACGATTTGCCCTAGGTGAAGCCATGTTGGCTATCTTTAATCACCTCCCTGTATTCCATATGCTTCAACATATCTTCTAGGAGAATTCTGTTCCATGATCTTACCAGGCACTGAGGTAAGGCTAACTAGTCTTGTTTCTGCCTACTGGTTTTGTTTGAAAACCTTTTAATTTGGCTATAGGAAACACTGGGGCATTTCATTAACTTTTATATTCTATTTTTTCCCCAGTTTTTCAGTGGAGTTCAACATGTTTTTTCCCAGTTGCCAAAGCATGTATCTCCTATTTCTGGTTTACAGGGATAGATTACAAACTGACCGAAGTATCTGCTCATTTATTTCACAGAATCACAGAATGGCTGAGGTCAACTTGTCCATCTTGACTCTGGAGGTCAGTTTGTCCAACACCTCTGCTCAAGCAGGGCCACCTAGAGCTGGCTGTCCAGGACCATGTCCAGATGGCTTTTGACAGCCTCCATGGAGGCAGACTTTACAGCCTCTCTAGGACACTTGTGCCGGGGCTAAGTCACCCTCAGTAAAAAAGTGTTTAGGTGGAACCTCCAGTGTTCCAGGTTGTTCCCATTGCCTCTGGTCCTGTCACTGTGCACGACTGAAAAGAGTAGCTCTGTTTTCTTTATGCTCTCCCTTCAGATATTTATATGCACTGATAAGATTCACCCCGAGTCTTCCCTTCCCTGGGCTGAACAGTCCCAGCTCTCTCTACCTGTCCTCACAGGATTCTCCAGCCCTTTCTTCACCTTTGTGGCCCTTGGCTTGTCTCTCTGCAATATGTCCATGTCTCTCTTGTACTGGGGAGCCCAGGCTTGGACACAAAACCCAGGCCATGTGTCGCTAGCACTGAAAAGAGCAGAAGGATCATCTCCTTCAACCTGCTGGCAATACTCTGCCTAGTGCACCCCAGGATGACATTAGCCTTCTTTGCCACCAGGTCACATTGCTGGCTTATGTCCAACTTGGCTGAAATCATGGTCTCCTAGGACTAATATGTTTATGGTCCTTTAGGACCTCTGGGTCCTTCCCTGCAAAGCTGCTGTCCAGCTGGGTGGCCCCCAGCATATATTGGTGCATGGGGCTGTTCCAGGTGTGGGACTTTGCACTTCCTCTTGTTGAACTTCGTGAGGTTCCTGCCAGCCCGTTTGTCCAGCCTGTTGAGGTCCCTCTTGAAGGGCAGTGTGACTCTCTGGTTCATCAGTTAGTCCTCTGAGTTCTGTGTCATCAGCAAACTTGCCCAATCACGCAGATCACTAATGCAGATGTTATACAAGATTGGACCCAGTATTGACACCGGGGGTGTACTGCTAGTTAATGGCCTCCAACTAGACTTCATGCCACTGATCACCACCCTCTGGGCCTGGCTTTCAGTCCCACTTGCCTGCTCATGCAGCTCGTACTTCACCAGCTTTAGACGTACATTTCCTTTAGACATAGGAAGAACCCAATCTCCTAAGTGTTACTTCTTTCAGAAAAGTCACTTCTGCCTTCATGACAGTGCAAGTTGATTTCTCCTAGATTTTTATGGCATCATTGTCAAGGTGTCTTCTGGATTTGTATTCAGCATAAGGAATAGATTGTACATGGCTCTAGAACAGGTGCAGAGGAGGGAGAGAAGACTGGGAGCTCTCCTCCTTCATACACTACTCATAAAGGTCAGTCCCCACTGCAGCTTCCACATGTGGATGCTTTACCTCCCATCCACCACTGTTTGGACTCAAGGCAATCTGAGTGAGCAGAAAGATAATGAGGAGTTGAGAGCATGGTTTCACCCCTGTTGTATCAGTTATGAGTGCTCACTGCGTGCAAGCAACTAAACAGCCATTAAATGCCTCAGATGGCTGTTTCCTTAGGTGTATTAACCTGTCTGTCTTCTTTTGGGACATTTTTACAGGTACTCCTCCACTCCTAGGGAGAGATGTAACCTGCAGGAATAATTCCCTCTTAAATCTACCACAGTCAAGAATATTGAAGCAGGCTAGGGATGGATCCCATCTCTTGTAAATAGCTCTAAAGATAACAAAGGGAACTTCCTAATGACTGTGAGGTCATCTTTTTATCAGCCCTAGAGATAATTCATTGGCCTTTGCTAGGATGTTTCCAGTGAGCAATCCAATGAGACTAAATCTATGTTAGTGCAGTGCTTCTAAACATGTTTTACAACCACACTTGAGCAAATGACAGATTTAAGCAGTATACAGTTTGGCTGGTCAGTATGTATAATTCAGGCCAATATCATAGCAGCTGATTTGTATCTCACATTCTGGCACTGATGATTGTTGCATTCAAGCTTAGCTGTATGTAAGCCTGCCTGCATCCACACAGCCTGTTGTATGATACCTGAGAGTAATTTGTGTTGTAGACCACATGAGCTAGAACATAGTTGGAGGCCGTAAGAGAGACAACTGCATGAAAGGAAGAACACTGCTATATTTGTTATGAACTAGGCTTTGATTGCAAGCTGGTTTATGTTTTAGACAAGCACAAGATTAATAAAAAGAAAACCAAACAATGTGCAAAGTCATGTTTGTCTGTGCAGAACTGTGTGTCATCAAGATATGTCTATTCTGATGGGAATTGTGTGAACATTGCTTTGTCATCTAGCACAGGTAGATTTAAATCAGTTACAGGACTAAGTTGAGGAAGAAAGCAGTATCATATATCAAGATCTGCCATAGGTTATTAAATCACAGTGTTAATATAGATTCCTGTATGTGCTCGTTTTTCAAAGATAGGATTGTTCAGGATGCTCTTACTAGATGTGACATCATCTTGTGCACCACAAAGACTAAATGCATAGACCTTTCCTCTGGTACACTGTGCAAAAATTCACATTTCCTGCCTAAAATACATCTAACTTTCAGGAAGCAGAAATGAAGGAGTAAGAAAATGCTCTCTTAACGACTTTTCAGAGGATAGTAATGCCTTTGGTTATTCACAGTGATTTACTTTTGGTTTGTATTGTTTACCCCAAACATTATGATTACCTTTTCTGGGGTGGTCTGCCTTCTGTACAACCATGGTGATAATAGTCATTTAAGTAAGGGGTTGATGACAAACACAGGACCATCCAGCCAAATCTCTGTGAAAAATTGTAAGTGCAGCAATGATAGGCTCCATAACACAAATGTACTCTTCATCAGCAAGTAGGCAGCTGTAGAAACAAGGCCTTTAGGTAACAGCTGGTCATGGAAGCAGAATACTGTTGTTACTGTTGAGACAGATTTATTAACAGCTGTTGTTAGCTGGAAGCTAATCTTTTCATCTGACTGCATACTCAAATCGTCTTTAAAATATAATCATCTATTTTCTATTGCAGTTGTAATTACTTAAATGAAGACTGATACTATGCAGTACTTACATACAGTGCCATCACTGGAATCAAATGTAATAACCCTTGCTACGTGATTAAAGTTTTTGCTTTGACTCTGGAAGATGGCTGGTGATCAGGAAATGGACTTTAGGTTCTGAGCAGAAAAGCTGCATTTTAAAATCCTGTTTTAAGATCTTACGTCCCTCCTAGACTTCAGACATCTATATGCATTGTGAAATCTAGGCTGCAGTTTATGATGAGGTTCTTTTTTTGTAATACAGGAAATCCTAAGCTTACCCAAGAAAAATATAGTTGCAGATGAGAAACATCTTTATGTCCACCAGGTCCTGCGAACATTCCTTCTTTAACTTTCCAAACAGTTTTTCATTTTTAGACATAAAGTGAAAACCAGCAGGAAAGAAATACTTAATACTGTATTTTATACCATCTACCACTCTTAGGTTTTGTGGTCATTAAAAATTACAGTTCATGAGCATAGTTCAACGTAGTTGTCCTTTTTTCTATTCTGACTTGATTTATTTCTTTAAATTTGATTTGAAAAGCACACCAGACTAGCACACCAGACTATACTGTTGTCTGTAAGAAAAAGGATAACCTGTGTAAAGTGCTTACTTGATAACGTGCTCACACTACGTGCTTGCTATGATGAATGCAGTTACAGAAGAATAGGCCCAGGCCTAGATCAGTTTTTTGGGCCAAGTTCATATAAAAAGTCCACAATATTTTCCCTCGCAACCTTTGCAGAATGATGAATCACAGTTTCCTGAGCCTCAGTAATAATGACCTGGAGACTTTTTTAAAGTGGTCAGCACACCTGGACTTTAGTATTTTTCCCTAAAGTTAAGCAAACTGGATTAGGTAAGAGTACATTTTATTTCAGTTGTCATGTGATCCGAGCTTTACAATCATTATAATAACAAAACCTCATGTTCAGAACATTGCTATAGCAAAATTTATCCTTTCCCCAAGCCTGACATTTTCCAGATGAATTGCAAAGTGAAATTAAGTTTGTAACTTACAATATAAAATGTTTTGCATCATCAAATGTGTTTGTAAGGGTGTGTAATATAATTTTTATAGAATTTGTACCTGTAGTGCTAGCCAGCAGATACAAAAATATATTCTTTTTAATGATGTAGTTGTTACCATGTGCCAAATTCTGTGGACGTTCTAATGTTTAAAAACTGTGAGTGGAAGATCCAGCTTTCAAGTGTATCTTAGTTACTGCTCTGGCTCCCACTGAATTTGAACCAAAATTCCCTGTTCTAAAAATGACAGTACCTCATGTATTTGAAATTTGGCCAATTTTTTTCAGATATATTGCCCTAATAAAAGATCCTATTTTTTCTAGTTAAACTTACAGCTCTAAAGAAAAAATATCCTAAGAAGTAACTGGAAAAAACCCAGCTCATGTTTTTTTTCTGTCACAGAAAGGTCACACTGAAGCTCCACAGATCTGTGTTCTTAGGACATGAGGGGACAAAATATTAACATAAACTATTTTTCTGGTTCTATGCTATTTGCATCTGGCTTTTGAAGTGCTCACAGTAGTAAAGACCCACCTGTGAATATATTGTAAATTTCTTTGAAGTTGTCAGTCATGAAAGACATGAAATATGCTTTTTTTTTCCTTGGAGATAAAAATAACAACCATGACCTTGATAAATATAAAAACAACCCTGTAGGAGCAGAAAAAAAAAGTTCCTTAGAATAATATTTACATGGTGTTTATTGTTATTATTAATGTCTGACTTTTTCCCCCACTTACCATTAATGATTGTTTATTAGGAAGAAAGTGAAAATAAAGCACATAAACCATGAAACTTGGTATGGGTTTTACAAAATCATCAGCATTACATTAACATTTTCTAGGTGGAGTCCTTGTGAAGCTCAGATAATACATGTAAGCTGGAAGATAAATCATTGCATTTACTTCATAATCACCCTGTTGTGAATTGGTGCAGCTAAACCAAATATCTAAAAGCACAAACCGCTATTATACTATTACATTTCAAGTCACAGAATAAAAGGAAGGTGGCATGTGTGATCACTAATGCTTTTGAAATTGTCCTTGTTATTGTAGAGGATCTAAGATTTTGGAAAACCTGTAAACAGTTTAGTAAGGAACAAACTGGGGAAAAAACACCAAAACAAACCACCAAACAGGTAGGGCCTAACTACAGAGCTTTGCCCTGGAATATAGATCTGTAGAGTCTTCTAGAGACTTCTGGGGCACATTTGTTAGAAAGCTTTTCTTCAGCCATCTCAGTTGAAATGAACATTTAATGTGGCACCAATGTGAGCTTTAGTACTTCATGCAGAGAATGCTCCAAGCCAACCATGGAAAATTATCCTTAGATAAAATGAGGTTAATCCCTTCAATATGAAAGATACATGTGGCTGCACGCTGATCAATTGTAAGCTAATGGAGACAAAAGAATATTTGTTGTTGTCATGCAAATTTATCTTCTTTAGCATCATGTGAAATACTCATTGGAAACTTTGTATTGCATATACATGTCATGATCAGTTTCAGTCTATAATAGGATGACAGGCAAGAATCGTACACACTCTGCTTCCCAGGAGGTACCATTAACTATCATATGAAACATTACACCTAAAGCCACCTTCATTGCACAAGCCAACCAGTCAACAATGCACGCACGATGTCTTCTCAAATGTTATATCATAGCTTTTCCATATTATCCATAGAACACAGTAATTTAAAAGTGCATAAAAGCATGGTTCATCAGGACCAGATCCTAACTCTTCAGTTTCTTTGAATGGCATGAAAGTATGGTTGTTTTGTGTCCTCCACTGCCAGGCTTAGAAAATGAATTTTTATGTGTGCTTATGTCTCTTCCTGACGAAGAAACAGCAAAACTGAGTGGCAGTGAAAAATCTTCACTGAATGAATGGCACACATGACCTGGAACAGAAGTAAAAATTGACCTCTTTCCCAGTTTGCTTTGTAACAAGCTGCCAGCATAATGAAGGTGACAATTTCCTCTCCTAGATTTCATTCTTAGTTCCTGTACCATCTCCTTTAAGAACATTGTGCTTAAATTTCAACCTTCTTGAATAGGTTCTTTATTGCCTTAGCTGATACAGAGTCTTAATGTGGTAGATCCCAAAGCAGGGGTGTGCCAGAGGGCAAATAGTCTCCTGAGCCATCAAGGAAATAGCAGCTAGTTCCTATCGACCACTGCTGTAAACAGTGACTAACAAAGCAGAGCTCTGATGGTTTAAGGAGTAATTAGAAACTTAGAAGAACTGGCAGTTCCACTGGCAGTAAGCAAAGGACTTCTAAGCAAGATTCTTGTATTTGCTAGTTAAAGATCTGGACTGTTGTCCAAAACTTTGTGTTTGTGTATGGCAGTGAAGGAGAGAGGAAGGTAACTATTAACTGTTTTCTCTCCCAGAGTTTTTTGTTGCTTGTTTTTAGTTGTCACTAGAGAAATTCCATGTTAGGCTCTGAAAAAAGACCAAAAGCTAGTTGAGAATTTTCTATGTCAGCATCAGATGAAAGGGGTTACTCCTCAGTGTAGCCAAGACTAAATTTTTTACCTGTTAAGCAAAAGTTTTTGCTATTTTACTTTATGATTCCACCATCAGTATACATTTAAATGTGAATGTTTCTCTGTCTTTGGGGATAGTTCTCATGGTCTCTTATTTCATTTTTTTCATCTTTCCTTGCTGTCTAATTGTGTATGCAACTCTTGCAAAAGACAGCACACTGTTCCTCAGAGTCTGCTGGAAGGGATTGTAAGGGTGTGAAGGATTACTATTCCTACCTCCTTCTAGTAGGTGACTTCTAATAGTAAGTAACTTTGGATAACTTGATCCAGTAGGTCTGAAGCATACTTCAGTTTTTTTCTTTTAAACTACATATTTCAAAGAACTATATTGTTGAGCAGAATTTGCAGTGAAACTACAGAACCATCTTTTTGTGCGATGAGTGTTCATATAATTTTAATTATAGAGCCCAGCAGTGTTCAGCAACAGATCTAAAACATGTTAGAAAAAAATAAATGGCTGTTTTCCCTTCCTTTCCTGATACCTCATCTAGGGCCAACCAATAACCCAAACCTCCAAGATCCCAATCCTGCAGTGAGCTATGCCCTGAGAAATGTCTCAGAATTTGACCTACAAGTCAAATTTAAGACCCTCCATGTGTAGTCTGTTACTACAGTTACACTGTTGTTTTAATATATAATGCAGACTGTACACTTAGCATTGGAGAGTATTTGTGAAATACAGACTATGTCTCAACTGCTTGTTAGCAATTCTGATTATCTGGAGGATTGCATCTACCAGTGGGACTAGCACTGGTGAAATTCTGATAAAGCAGCACCAGTTTTTTGTGGGCTTGTTGGGGTTTTTTTGGCTACCCTCCAGTCCCATCTGGGTGGATCAGGAAGTCCAATGAGTTCCAGGTTTTTCAAGATTTACGCCAGAGGAGTACAGCAGCATCGTTCAGGTAGGGCCAAGGCAACACAGAATGGAACAATGAATTCCAATTGATGTTATTTCGCTCCAGCACCATGGAGCAGCCAAGAATGTAAGAAGTCCAGAAGAGCCTTAGGCTGCCACCATCTCCCATCTTTCCACAGGTTTACACTGTCTTGCGATGTACCATATGAATCCTGACTAACTGTGAATTCAGCAATGACTTGTGGGAAAAAAAACTTCCCCAAATCTGTGCCTTCTTCTTTTCAGCTAGTGGTGTGGAAAAAAACTCCCACCAAATCTACACCTTTTTCTTTTCAGCTAGTGCCTCTTCTTTATCCTAAACAAAGGGACAGGTACCAACATGAAAGGTCTGAAAGGCTTGCAGTTGCCCACATGCTGTTCTCCAGGTAGTTCAGAGACATGATCTACATCACCAGTGTGCTCGTGTCACTGTGGCATCACCAGATGGCCACTTCCAGTGTCCTGCTGCCATTGCAGTGGGAACGTATTTCCTAATAGCTTATTAAATCTTTCTGGCCTCAATTTAAGCAATTACTTCTTCTTCCCTTTATGGACATGAATTGCTCACTGTTTTCTTTAGAGATTGCTATTTTTTACATAGTCAGGGACAACTGCTGTCTCCTCTCAGTCATCTCTTTTGTAACACATCTATTTTTTTCAGTCTTCATGGCTCATCCTTTCCAAAATTTCTAGCATTCTGACTTCTTTCTTTTGAAGACTTATAAATTTGATTGCATCTTACTCTGTGATGTTCTAAATGTGTACATCAGCCTAAGCACTGCCTCATGGCTTAAATAAACAGAAAAAAACTTACCTTTTTGCTCACTTACTATACTTTGTTAGTAAGTGTCCCAGTATACTCTCTCAGAGCTTCTTCTGTGGCGTGGCTATTTCTTTAGACAGTTCATTTCCCATTTTGTATCTCTGCATTTAATTATGTTTCTTCCTGACTTTAGGGGTTTACGTTTAATTTTATTGAATCTAACTGTGCTGATTTCAGACTGTTTCTAAAACACGAGATCACTTTGAGTCTTGCCTTTCACAGCACTCACAACTGCTTCCAGCCTAATGTGACCCACAAATTGTATTACTATGTTAGCTGTGGCATCATGAGTGTTGTAAAATAAAATATGGACTGGAAATAAACTGAGGAAAGATTAATTTGCTTCTCACAGTAGTACCTTGTTCAAAAACTCTTCACAATCTTCTTTCAAACTATTGATGACTACACCTTGAATATGTTCTTTAACTAGTATTAGAATAAGCTGTGATGATTCCATCTAGCTACTATCTCTTTACTTTGCTTATGGGAATATCATGAGGGACACCACCAAGAGCCTTACTGAAGCCAGTTAAACTGTCATAGGAAAATATTAGATTGGTTTTACATTACTTCCCTTTGATAAATTCATATTGGCTGTTCATCATTACCTAATAATTGCCAATAATATACCAATAATTGCCAAACTTTTTGGACCATAGCTTACTACAATACACAGTTTCTAGTTGCCCGCCATATGCTCCATCATCATGCTATTAATAAACACGCATTACTAAGGTGAAGACATTTTAGTGTTAAGTATGATTTCATGTCCCCTTGCATCAAGTGGAGACCACAGTTTGGGACTTGATGTTCCAGCTACTTGTAAACAGATTGTCCAGTAAGTTGCTGTACTACCTTTTTGAGTGTCAGAGACCAGCTGACTGATCCATGATTATTTGAGTCCTCCTTTCGGAGGTTTCTGAGCCTTTTTTGCTCAGAATTTTCAGTTACTGCTTTGCATTTAGCCTTAATCACTTGCCATGTTTCCTTATTGTTTTTTAGGATATAGCTAGACTGTCCTTGCTGCTAAGGGTGACTGTAAGTCTCTTCTGGGAATCAGACAGGGCTGCTGTACAGGCAGGTAGGGTAAAAGCATGGCCATAGCATAGAGGAACTGCAACCTCCATAAAACCAGGGACACCACATGTGCTAGGTTAATGTGGACTATCATTTTCCTGCAGGTACCCAGACAGTGTCTGAGGTAGCTGTTTGGTGAGGTGTCTCACAGACCACAGCCATTCTGGCATTATTGATGAGCCATCTAGAAGGACCTCTGTTTCCTTCTTGGTTCTCAGGTTTTCAAAACTTTCTGTGCTGATCTCTGACTGTAGCGCCCACCTTTCCTCCATGTTGGTTTAGTTGACTCGTGCTTTTGGTTTAGTGTCTTGTAGCAGTTGTGTCTTTCCTTCACCTGTCCCTAGTCAATCCTGCCAATCATTTCTGAGTTGGTTCAAACCAACTTTGCTGTCTTCTGTTATTTTACTGTATTTCTTCTCCCTTTCTTCCTTCAGTGATAGAAAAACATAAATTCAATCAATTGAACTATTCTTAAACTATTTGAAATTCACCTTTATTGATTACAGGATTCTTCTTCCATAGGACTAATTTATTTTGCAGGTTCAGTCTTTAAATATTGAGGAGACTCTGGAGCTAATGTCAGTGCTTGAGTAATGTATTTCCTCTCAGTTAGCTGGGCTTGCACAGGTTTTTACCAGACAGCAAAGTTGGCCCTTCATCCACATGCATGCTTCCTCTTTTGTAGATGAAAATTCATACCATTTCCTCTTTGAAGAGTCTGATGATCCCATGTCTGGTGTAATTGAGAGATGTGTTATATCACTGTTTACAGCAGCAATTTCTGCAATACACTGTAACTTTTTTTTTATGTACCTTTTTTTTAATGTATGTAAGCTTTTTAAATACATTAAACCAACATCTGCTGCTACATCTATTATCTAGACCAGCAGCAAGATACTTCTGCACAGGGTAGAAACCAACTGTTTAAAGGAAAAAAAAATTGAATAATCTGAGTTTTGTGTTATACTTTGCCACACACATTCATGATTAGTGATTTGCAGTGGGAAGATGAGTAACAATAACCTTGATATGTAAGCAGCTTTTCTTTTTAAAATAAGGCAACAATGACCTAAGGAACACACAGACTTCCTCACTTCCCCTACGTGGCACCTTGCTTATTGAATAACCTTTAAAAAAATCCCATTCCATCCTGCCTGATTTTTGGAATACCACTGACAAGTAGGGATTTCTCTTCCAAATGGTTCTCTATAACTCTGGCTTTGCTCTGTCTGCAAGTGGTGCTGCCTGCGTATTGGAGCAATGTCCCTCTCACGCCTGGTGTGGGCTTTTGACCTATAAGCAACTACTGTTATTTATACATATTTTATTTTAGAACTCAGGCTTAATACCTATAATACCTTTAATACATTCTGTGAGAAACTTGTCTCTTAACACGAGCAGAATTGCACTGAGAAGAGTTTAGGTTTTCGTCATGCTTGTTAAGAAAAGCAGTGGTAAGAGATTAAGTGTCACAGAATTGGTATAGCAGTCATAGAAAGCAAGAGGTCACAGAAAAGAGAAGGTGCAGACCAAACAGGCAAACTGTCTTGTGGCATCTGGTAATTCTAAGATGCCTATTAGTTCTTGCTGGAGTTGGATAAGAATCTCATAATGAAGGGACAGTCTTCTTAATTCTGTATTTTCCTGCCTCCCTGTTGGCTGCCCTGGTGGACTGCAGGGTATTTTTTTACTTGGAATCTGCTTAAGTGCATCTGTTCTTTCAAAAATTTTGTCCTGAACATTCATGGTGAAATATATTGTAGATCTTTTGTTACCGTTTCATGGCTGATTATTCTTAAATCATGTTACCTATTAATTGATTTGTTCCTATGAAAAATGATCAAGCTACTCCGATTACTGAATTTTCAGATTGGGTATATGCAACTGTACTATCACTCTGGGATTTGTGAAGAATTCAGTACTAGCCTCTTTCTGCTCCCTTGAAATCAATTAATTAGCAGTTAAGAAGTCTTTTCCTCAAATGTTCAGCTGATACAGTATAGGCGGATTTTTAAATTCATGCTTTGGTTTGTCTTTTCATAGCAAACTGCATTATTAAGATAAGTCTGTCCTTACGCTGTTCAGTGAGAGGTCCTATCTTGTTTTTACCCGTCAGTCAGTTACTTGTTTATTAAAATATTTGCCTCTGTGATGTTAATTTTTCTTTCTCTGCTCTATTATCCTGTATCTTAGCTTTGCAGAAATGAATCTGCAAGTATTGCTGTACAGGTTGCAGGCATGCTTCACTTAAGGGCAAGATTATTATTTCTTGCATAGCCTTTCCCAGTTGCAAGGACTGCAGTATAACGATAGAAATATGTTGGAAGAGTGTCAGAATCTTAATTATATTGGCCTGCAAGTCTTTTTTGAGGATTACACCAACTACAAAACAAGAGGAGTCTAGAACATCATCAAAATACATTTCTAAACACTGGGACAAGAGGCTAAATTGGATAAAGTATTTGGAATTTCTACGGGGATGATTGTAATTATAAGGGGTTTTCTCTTCTTAATTGAAGGCACTCCTCTGCAGAAATAAGAAAGCAATTTACCCTCCAGCCAGGCTTTGCACAGTTCTGTCAACGAAGCTTGAGTACTCCTGGCTTTTCTACTCTTCATCTGGTAAGTTCTGGGTTTACCTTCTTTACACAGGTTTGGCATCTGCATTGCTTAATGTTTTTAGGGTAAATTGAGTGATATTTTTAAGCTGCCTTGCTTTCCACTAGCTTCTGTGTGAAGCTGTTAAAAATATTCCCTGGTGAGCTGAGGAAATATGCCTTTGAAAAAACCAAGGATGGTCCTTGGAGCCTGAAATAGACAGTCTTTCTGCATACAGCTATAAATGAAAGTTAATTAGTGAGTGTTGGAGTATGTTACATCCTTTTCTTGCCAGAAACATTCAGCTCCATCAAGTAAATGCATTGTGTGGTGATCACAGAAGATTTGCAAAAGCAAGTCAGTGAATAAAGAGAAAAAAAGCAAGGCAGAGGCTCAGTTACCTTGGCTTAATATGCAGTTTCAAGAGCTAGCAGCAGAGACAGCACACTGACCTGTTTTTCAGTGCTGTAGAGCAAGCATGTTAAGGGAGAAATGCCCGAGTATGCCCTGATTGGCATAGATGCAATTGAGTCAACTCTTATGTGTCTCCTAATCATCTTCAGCCTTCCATGTGTAATCCCCCTGTAAAGAAGTCAGACCATATGACACTGCCCTTATGACAAGGGGGAAAATGCCAGATCTTTTTAACTGCCTCTCAGGAAGATGGGTATTTTGCAAATATACTGTGCCATAAATAAAACTGACTAAGATTTTAATATTCTCTTTCTTCCTATGCTTTTAAATTTTTCTTATTTTTGGGAGGCCAGGTAAGTAGAAGCAGGAGAAGTCTTTGTGCACCAGTGATTGTGAAAACTGTAAAGCACTAGATGTAAGCGGTTACTTCCTGTGTGTCAGGGCCTCCCGCCAGTACTCACTTCCTTAATCTGAAATGCTCTGGTGTTTTAACTTGTTCCTTGTGGTTATGCAGCCTGGGGAGGCTGGGTCCCTTCCTCTACATGCAGACAACTGCTTTTGCTCTTGAGAAACTTGGTAACGTTTCATTTACCGAGTATTACGCCGTAGCTGCCATTTTGTGTGCTGTCACAATCTACATGCCTGTAAACCATCACCCTTAAAAAGGTATGTTTGCAGTAATGATCCGTGGCATTTTCTGTAGAGTAATTGTTTTGCACACTTGTATGATGTGTGAAAAGGAGTGTTGGCTTCTCAGTTGAAACGGTACCTCTGTTCCCTTTAGTAATTTTGCACCAATTGTTAGAGAAACCATTACCTTCCATATGCATTTACCTTTTCCGCCATCTTTTTAAAATTTGTGTCTGCTATATGATAGTCAAAAGCACACATTTCTAGAGAGTAAAGATTATTATTAACACTTCAACTAGAAAAATCAGAAGACATAATGAAATGCATTGGATTGTCAGAATGCAAAAGTATGATTTCTGAAGGGAAGTGCAATGCTTAATCAAAAATGAGATTCTATTAAGCAAAAATATTTTGTATGCAAAACATGACATCTTCAGCAACTGAAAAGATGTAATATACTTCTGTATACTTTGAGCTGTGGTTTGCTTTAATTTTTTGTGAATTATTTTTTTCATAGAGATATATATATACTACCGTGTAATTTTTTACCCACTGGCAGTATGGTAAGTCAAATTCAAGCCTATGCTGAAAATTAAAAAATCAATAGCTAATAAAGGTCACTATTTACTCATAACCATTGATCCAGTATGTTCGGCACTACTGTAGACACAAACTGTAGAGAGTATGTAACCTAAAAATTTATTAACAGCACAGTGTATCTCTTCAGCTGCCTGCCTTATGATTTGCTGGAATTACTATCAGTTTTAGGTTTTCCCTTTGGATAAAAAGAGCAAAGAAAGAGAGAGATTTTTCCAAAGGCGTTTTCAGAGAATTTGGTCGATCCCATAAATGCACAGGCAGAGGGGTGAGCTCAGAGTCTTTATTTATGCAGAGACCAATACAGTTTCCCTATAAAAGAGGAACCTGGTGCAGGGGGTAGTGGCTGATTGTGTTCAAAGGTCTCTACTACATCATTTGCAGGAGTATTTACTACATCTATTTTTTCCAACAGTTTGATTTGGTTTGCTTCTCCTAGATGTTTTAGTACATTTCTTCTAAATATGCTTCTTTCTGCAAGATGTTTCTGAATTTTTACTAGCTGAATAACTTCCTTAGTTATATTTCCAGAACACTAAAAAGGCTCCAAAACTCGTATTTGCCACTAATCACCTTTAACTCATCTTTCTATTTACAGTGACTGACATTACATATTATGTGGAAGCCATTTTAGTTCAGAGTTATCCAGAGCTTTGCCATGTTACGAACCTTTGCATGTTTCATAAATTGTGGAATTCCTTATTGTCCTATTGAGCTAAAATTCCTGATGTTGTGGGTGTAACACTATTATGTGCAGAGGTCATTTCATGCTTAGTTAAAAATCCTGCCAACTTCCATGAGAGCTTGCGTGAGTAGGATTCAGTGATAATGAGAGAAGATTTCTTGATTTTAGCCCACAGATGTTATTTCCGGAGAAGAACACTGGAGTATAGCTCCAGAACGTGTGTTGGATGAGACAGTAGCCACAGTAACATTGAATATAAAGGCAGTGTTGATAGGGACATTGGGTGCCTTATTTTCCCCACATCCCATCAACAGCACTGTAGAGATAGATTATATGATCTATGTTCAGACTATTTATTGTTGGCAGTTTCAGAAGGCAGTCTTGGGAAAGGTGTTTGGGCTAATCAGTGCAGTGCTTGCTCTTTACAGACAAGGATGATTTGATAGCTATTTTTTGCTGGAATTCTTCCTCCTAATGACTAAGTTCTTCCAGTGCTATTATCCTAATGCTCTAATTATTTTTCTGTGCTTTTACTGTGCTGGGATGTTCTCATACTTTCTGGAACTCACAGAACATAAACTATAGTTTAAAAGTTTATAGTAAAAGCTGTAGCTTTTAGATCTATTTGTTACTTGACAAGAAAATTCACGGTATGAGATGCTGGTCTCTGTAGTCAACTGGGCAGATGTTTATTTTCTAGAGATATACAGGCTATTTTTGTTGGCTATATAGCCAGTAAAGTAATTTTCAGTTTTATCTATATGTAGAATAACATGTACTTTTAAGATATGAAGTCACATTTATGTGTACGTGGAACATTTCTAGCTACCATATCAAGATTTTCTGCCTCTGTTTTTGAGACTAAGCAGATAAAAAAAGTCAGACAGATTTGTAGCATGTATAACTGGTGGAGCTTGTACTTGTTTAACTTTGTTCTGATCAGCTGTTCTTGTAAGTATGGCTGATTAAATGTAATCAGATACAACTGCTCTCTGTCAAGATGCAGTGCCATGTGCTGTAGAAATGGTGGATATCAAAGGTTTGCAACAATGACTTTAGTAGTTCTATGTAATCTTTTGTGTAGTAACTGTACTAACCCTTGAAAAAGCTAATACAATTAAAACTCTAATAATACGCAAACCAGTAATATTCAGAGATGGAAATTAATAATTTCTTATGATTTTGGGTATATCTTTCTCTCAGCTTTGTTAGGGTCAAAAGCACACAGCATTTCATATAGTCAGTATCTTTCAGGCACAGCACCTCAAATGAGTGGCATCTTTACATTGGCAGCCATGGTGCTTATAAGTTGGTCCTTAGCTCAGCATAGCTTCCGTGACTTACTGCCTTGGCCTCGTTATTGCTAGTGCCTTTCATCACATGTGCTGTAGAGTCCACTGGCAGCTCCCTGCCAGCTGGCACTGCCTGTCACTATCATTTTGGTCACCTGCCCTTATCCTCTATTGTTCCTACTCACTGCTGCCTTTTTCATAACTCTATTTAATACCATGGATTGGACAAGGGGGACTGAGTGCACTTCATGGGCATCCAGCTGAACTCATCTGAGGGCATCCAGGGTGTACCTGAGTCAGCCCTGCTTCTACCAGCATCTAGGAAAGCTCAACAGGGAAAATAGGTGCAAAATTGTATTTAGTATCTTCCATTTCTTCTTTGTGTTTTAAAACTTTTCCCTTTGTTCCCCTTCTTTTTTTCAGCTGGATCTTTCATTAGCAACTTTTCCCTGTGTTAAATGTGGGTGGCATTGTACATAAAGTTAGAAGTCTTGTTTCTGATATTTAATAAATAATGGGGAAATGACAAGAAATACGTAAATAAGCCTAAATTACATTACTAAGAAAAAAATAAACACCTCTGTTTCTTCCGTTAGCCTTCTTTTTATGACCCAGTAGACCCAGTAGATTTTGAAGGCTTCCTAATGTCACGGCTGAACAACTTGGACTCAGAACTAGCACAAGAACTTGGTGACTTCCCTGAAGATGACTTGGACGTTGTCTTTACACCCAAAGAATGTAGGACTTTGCAACCTGCTATGCCAGAAGATGGGTAAGAAGACTCTCTCTCCCTCAGAAATGCTGCAAGTTTAAAAATAGTTTTGAAGATGTTGATCCAGACACCTCAGTCTGCCATCCATCCATTCATTATGCACTTGCAGAACTTCAGACATCTGAACTTTGCCATCGATTATGTTAGGCCTGTTTGCACGCTTAAAATAATGCAAGTGGTTACATGACTTCCTGAGCTAGCTGGTATAGCAGAAATGAGGTAGGCATAGACAGGGAAGAGAACTAAAGGAGGGCAGGAGGGTAGTACAAAAAATAATTTTATAGCTGTCATCCCAGAGATTAAAGTCAATTCTAATCATGTAGTAAGCATAGGATTGAGGTTTGAGCTTTGTTTTCTTTTTTTTTTGTGGGGATTTGTTTCAGAGGGGTTTGCCAGCTACGTGTTACATGGCATTGATCAGATCGCTTAAGCATCTATTTCTCAGTACCTTTCTTGCTTAAATGGGGGGAAATAGTTCATACTAAACAAGGTTTGGGGAAAAAAAAAGAACTTTAAATTTCTAGTTTTGGTTTCAGGCTCACATTGAAGATACAACTCCGCTGTTTCCAACAGCTTTTAAATTAAAATAGGTAGCATGTGTTGATATTGGTGCTCAGCCATTCTGGAAGTATTTAAGCTGATTTGATAAACAAGCAAACTATGGACAACAGAATTTTTCCGAATGAGAGGAAGATGTATTGAAGGGTTTTCTGATGTGGTTTGGGAGAGTCCTATGCACTGTATACAAAATACTCTTCAAGGACTGTTTTGCTGTAAATGGTACCTTCAAGCAGAACCACAAAGGCCTACAGAGTTTTGCAAGCAGTAACAGCCAGATCAACATGAAGTCAGCATTAGTTTAGCCCCGAACTGCTATGTCTGTGAAGACAGCTAACCATGCAAGGTGTTTGGGGTGGGGGTCTGGCTCCTTTCAGTACGTTCAGGAAATGAACAGCACAGTCTATATTCTCTGCTGTGCTGAACCTGAACACTGAAGGAACAAACAGCCTTAGCTTGTGGCGTCCTGGCTCACAGGTTAGACCTGCATCCCCCTCCATTCCTGCAAGAGTTCTTACAGCCAGCGTATAAACTAGAGCTCTATATAACAGCACTATTTGTTCAGCATTTTATGCCCAGCATACCAAATGTAATGAGGCTAAGCAGGAACTACAGTTTATATGATTTTTGCCAGCTGTGGACTAGCTGAGAACCCCTCCCTCTGAGCAAGGTCTCAGCTTGCAAGTTCCTTCTTGGCGCAATGCGTGCCTCAGGAAGTTCAGGAAAGCAAAAGCAGTAGAGACCAGATGCCATGCTAGGTCACCTGAGAACAATTTGAATCACACAGCTCCTAGAGGATTTTGTAGCATTTGCACAAAGGGTGATTTTCACTTGAAGTTACTCACACAAAATGTTCCAATCTTTATCATTAATTCATGTTTCCCTATGGATGGGGGAGAGAAAATGAATGTGGGAGACAGAATATTTTGCTGCTTGAAGTTCCCATTTCTTTAAATGATGAACAAAAATAGTAAAAAACTCTCTAAATTTGAAATGAGATTTAAAAAATAAGATGACCATTTCTTCCTTATTTCCAAGGTGACTTCCTAGCATGCTTGCTGTTTAAACCAGCACTTATCTATTTGTTTTTCCAGTAGGAGAACGTGTAAAGTCATGCTGTGCAATCAGTTTTAGGCCTGATTTGTACCACACAGTGACATTAACGGTTTTGTAAGGAGTCTGTGGCAAAGTTCAAATAATCAATACCAACAAATACGCTTGCAGCAGATTTTTTTACAGCAGCTTCTCATTTAACCGTTCACACTGCCATCATTGATATTAGTGCTTTCACAGAAAATCCTGGTCAGGGATGGTCAGGTGTGTTAGGGAAGATGAGAGCACAGGAGGAGCATGCACCAAAGATTTGCCTGCAGGTGATGCAGTCTGTGGTGTCTTTGTGTACCCAGAGCAGGAAACAGATATCACCAACCAAACTGGGTTAATGTCCTGCCTGCTTGGAAACATACATCCCGCCTGAAACTAGATGCAGGAAGTGACCATGAGCTGTGTCAGTCCACCAGTGGCAGGGACACACAGCAGTCTGTTATCGACCAAGGCTTGATCCTGCAGTGCATGCATGAACCCAAATCAGTTGCTACTTGGTCTTGGTAATGGGTTGCAAATCTGTTAAGAGTTCTGGGTGGAAAGTGCTAAAAAGTATCATAACTTTCACCCATTCCTGCATTCCACATGTATCCTACTCTTTTACTCTTTGGACTGGATGACATAACAAGTGATTCTGGCACAGGTCACTAAAATTTTTTAGAATAGGCATAGGGGAGTTATGCTACAACATTATGAAGCAAATTCACAGTCATCAACTTTAGCTTATAATATTTCAGTTCCAACCAGTAGCCAGTCTATCAGGCAACACTAACAACCCCCTACATTAACTGAGACTTGATTGAAAGTCATAAAATTAAATTAGAACATATTCTTAGGTCTTAAAGTTATATTATGCTATCTGATTAAAAGCTTAGGGCCCCTTTCTGGAATTTTCTTGATTTCTATGAGAAAGAAAAAATTAACACCAAAACCATACAAGAGACTATGTATTTGTAAGAGTCCAGGAGCTGATGACTATGGAAAAATAACTCTATATGCTGAGACTTGTAATCAGGTTTTGAAAATCACAAAGATGAGTACCTGGTATAATTTCTTTTATTTTGCTGTATTTTATAGCAACATCGGTCGTATATTAATGAAATGCATAGTATGACAAACTGTTACCTCTGTTAAATGTATGTTTCTTAATTTATAAACAGTAACAAAAACTTGCATCAGGGAATTAATGCAGTACACAAAATTCTTTAAGCCTCAAATAGTAGTTTAGCAGTAAAATAAATATAAGGAGAGGGCTAATAAAGAGGCCTTTATCCAAATAGCATGTTTCGATAACTTTCTTTGTCCTTAAGGTATGATAGTATATAAAAAAAGTATATTTACAATATGTTGCTTTCTCCCCAGGGTTGAACTGGACTCACATGTCAGAGACTGCGTTCAGACATATATCCGGGAGTGGCTCATTGTAAATCGAAAGTAAGCTACATATAAGTAAACAAAATAGAAAATACCTTGCATCTTATTTGTCAGAGAAGAGATGCATGGTGTTATAATTAATCCTAAAGAATAATTATTTGAATCAGTGACTGAAGGCAAGAACTAACTTTTCAGGAGCATGTATCAAACTATTGTTTTGTTTGAGCTGGTGGGCCATAGCTAAATACTGTTACATCTGCTTTTTAATTATCAGGCTCTCTGGGAAATAATTGGGAAGAAAATCACATCACCTGTCTGTAATGATGATTTTTCTGAATCAGGAATGCTACTATTATTTGATCACATGAAAAAGAAATGTAACAGGGATAAAGATTACATCTGTATGTGCTTCATTTTCCCCTCCATGTCCTGAAAATTCAACATGAACTGGTTTCTAATGGTGTCTGAAAACAAAAGAGTGCTAGCAGCAAAACCCTAAAGATTATGGGCTTTTCCAGTAGTGATTGACTGTATTCATGGAATTTTTAATGTAAAATCCAACTTTACTGTTTTACATCAGTAAACGATTTCTGTATTTGGGGTCAGTTTAATTCAACACACAGAACTGGACCTGCAGTCATTACAACTGACTTAATTTCCTTTATTTTATTTTAATTTAATTTTATGGTTTCATTTCATTCCATTTCATGTATTAAATGTGAAGAGAATTCTCAGTCAGTGCTTTCTTGCAGGGGTTGTGTGTGTGTCTGTCCCCAGACTCTCGCTGTGCTAGTGGAGCTCACCTCCCTCCCCATCAACCCGTCCTGTTCTTCAGAAAAAGGTTTTCAGAGCTCTACTTTTTTGCACTGCTTCCTGTTCATACCCTCCTGCGCTCATGCCATGTTTTTGAGAAGCAGCAGTAGCAGCCAATGGTAGAGCACTGGCCTATTTGCTGCCATTTCATCGTGCCCCTTCGCCCACCCTTGCTACTCTCTGTTTTTCTGACCTGATGTACATCAGTGGTCAGTGCATTATGGGTTGATTTGCATGATTGTAAAGGAATTGCACTGTTTAGTTGTGCAGGGACGGAGCAGCCGCTGAGGGTTATTAAAGGACTTCCTCCAAGGGTGCTGATGAAATTTATTTTCTCAGAACTGTTGCACAGTGAGTTACCAAAAATAAGCTAGTGGGTTTTGCAGGCTCTCCACCTGCACCACTCGAGCACAGGCACTACCTCTTTTACTCAGTGTTCTTCTGAGCATGCTGCAAAAAAACAGCAGGGAGCTTTGTCTGTGCGTACAAGTAGGGAGTGAGCAGTAAAGTAGGTGAGGTGAAAAATAGAACATAGCTATTTTTGCACTTAGGTGTGCTTGAAGAAATGTGAATGGAGCCACAGAAATACACATGTGTGGAAAGGTTTGTCATGTATTTTAATGTATTTCATTCATTCAGGTAAGGCAAATTTGCATTCAAAAACTTTATTGAGTTGTTGAGTCTGTGGTAAACAAGATTAAGGGCTCTGCCAGAGAGCTGAGCTTTGACTGCTGTGGCTAAAAAAGCAAGCAAGTTATTAAAAATTGCAAAGTGTAAAAGATGCTGCAGTGTCACATAAACCCCTGATAGATTGTTATTGGGAGTCTCATGTTATGCTTGGACACTGTTCTCAAAACAGATATGAAAGGAAGAAAAGACATCAAGAGAGAAGTGAGAAAAAGTAGTTGTAGAAAGCTTTCCTTTGTTTTGAGAAGGACTGGAAAATCTGTAGTTGCCTGCTTGGGAGACAAAGTTTCATAGGGCAGGTTGCTGAACATATGGTCTGGTGAGCTATAAATTAAAGGAGTGTGTAAGTGACTTTCATGCATTCGTGGATGTGAAGGTTCAGAACAGGAGACTGAAGAATCCTCACTGGGTGGCATGAGCAGAGGAGGTCCTTGTGCCCCAGGGCAGAGAGGTATGTGGCAGAGGGGCTGGACACAGCTGAGGGGTCCCTGTGTTTTTGCCAGAGGCTGAATGTGAGGCTTGTTCCTGTGCCTGTCAATTTCTCCTTTCAGTGGTCCTTTCCTCCTTTTCCTTCCCATTTTCTTAATTCAGTGTGTGGCCATTAAACTGACGTGCACTAAAAGCAGGGTTTTCCTCTTGGTGGGTTTTAACTGCTACTATGATTTTCAAAATAAATAAAAAATATAAATAAATTTTCAAAGAATTATTTAGGGGAAAGGCATTTCTAGCATAGCTTGTACACTATAGGGAAAATGTCATCTCAGGTACATAAATCTCTCCATTAATCATTTGTTTGCCACCAGAGATAGTGAAAAAATAATCAACAAAACCTCTTCTGGATGCTGAAATATCTTAAAGTAAACTCATGCAGAATTTCTGTCTTTCATTCTGGGTGATTAAAGCAGTTCCAAAGCAAGGTCACATCCAAGGAAAGCTGGGATTGTCTCTTTTATTACTTCAGTTTTCATTTGCAGTGAACTGGTAAATGATTAAAATGCAGTTAAAATAAAAACATATTGGAGCATATAATTAAGTTAGTCCCAAAATGTAGTAAAAAGAGGTCTCCCTGATCAATAATTGCTTATCATGGCATCCTCATGAAAGTACTCTGATGTTCAGGCATTGCTTTGGGAGTGTTACAAGGAAAATGGATGAATCAGGATACTGTAACTAAGGAGGCTGATTGCAAAAAGGCCATCAAAGGATATAGAAAGTCCCATATTAAGGTAGAATAAATAGAGCTCTGCATGTGTCTGTTACCTTTTTTCAGGGTACCTGCTGGGTTTTTTGATCGGCCACAAAAATCTAACCTGAAATTGACACCTTCCTGCAAAACTTTGGGAATTTGCCAGCAGAGAGCTTTATGTTTAGCCATAGAAATATCCCTCTTCAAAAGGAGGCATCGTTTGAAAGGTGTAGGTTGTGTTTGTGATTAACTTGGGATACCAGCTAGGTCCAGGTCAAGAGCAGTAAGCTTCTTGATGTACAATTGCAGGAGCAAAGAGCCAGCCACAAGAAAAGTGATCCTGATCCATGATTTTAAGGTCACTGAAATCATCACTGTGTCTTTTGAGGAGCCCAGAGCTGGATTTGTACCTACGTCAGGTTTTGCTGCTGTCTCAGGCTCACAGTCTATGCAAAAGTGATCTGAATTAATTTTCTTCCTTTTAAAACCATTCTTAATGTACATGATGGAATTGTAGTGGTGTGATAAAACAATTAAATGTTGTGAAATGTCACATTTTTGCATAAAAACTTGTGTTATTTTGTATATTTATATTTGTAAATGTATATTTGTAAAAAAACTGCTTTTTTGCACAACAATGTTCCCAGTTGCTTAGTATTTTTTTTTTATTTGTCTTTTCTGTTTTATTTTCCTTTAACTCCTCCTCATGCTGACTTGCTTGGGCTTCTCTGTGAAAGGAACCAAGGGAATTCAGATACTTGCAGCCTGAAAAACAAGGGATCCCGAAAAAATTTTCACAAGACGCTTCAAAAACAAACATTTGAATCAGAAACATTGGATTCCAGCAATACAAACTTTCAGGTACCTTTTCTCTACTTTGGGAAAAGTGATCAGATACAGCAGCTTTCCCCAAAGGAAGGATCCTGGGATCTCTGTAATGGCATGGAGCAGAGAGCCATGCTTCGTGTTAGGCCTCGTGGCAGAGGTCACGTTCACGCCAGCTCTGCCGGACAAGAGCGAGGTGTTTGCTGGCACCCTGGTGCCCAAGCCACAGATCAGTGTTTTGTGGTTTTCCCGCAGGTGGGGCCCCAACATGTCCACACACTCCCTGAGGAGGCCTCGAGGACGACCCTCGCCGCCTCCGACTTTGACCTGCGCAGCCTGCAGCCGGACCCCCGCCTGGAAAACCTGCTGCGGCACGTCAGCGCCGAGGAGTTTGAGAGGCAGAACGAGGAGGCACGGCGCACCAACAGGCACGCCGAGCTCCTCGCTCTCTACCCTTCCATGGATGAGGTGAGCGCGGAGGCTGACTGGCCCACAGGGTTCCCTGAGCTGGCTGTCCCAGCACATTTAATGTTAAAGCTGCACCACGGTTGAAAACCAGAGTCCGTGGCCTGGATACAAACCTACCTTGGATAATAACGTGGTGAAGGCATGGCACCATGGGCTCCTGTCAGCAACCTTGAATATGGATTCAGGGGGTTGTACACAGGTCTGAGGCTTTGTTATACCCCTCCCAAGCCTCCTCGTGCTGGTGATAGCATTGTGTCAGGGTGTTACCCTTCCCTGTAACACTTGCTTGGGGGGGCAGAAATGTAAATATTCAGTATAAATGGCAGATGTAAATATTCAGAAATAAAACCCAATTTTCTTTCGTCTCTGAAGAGATGAAATGCCTGCTGAATGGGGAAAGATGCTGGGCTGTAGCAGTGGCCCATTTAATGTCACATAAAGTCTTTATGTAAGTATGTAAATTTACAGTTGTTTTAATTCAGTATGACTAGAATAACTGTTTAATGATAGGAGGATGCAGTGGAGATACGGCCAGTGCCTGATCGCCCAAGGGAACATCTGGGCAACAGGATTTTGGTGAAGCTGCAGACTCTGAAGTAAGTATCCGTCACGGGCCTTGCTTGCTGTTTCTCAGTTCATACCCAGGCACTGCTGCTGACCCCGTTACACCACTGCAGCTGTCCTGTTCAGCAAGCGTTTACATGCCTGCTTATTCTTTTTTAGTGTAGCAGAGGACTACTTCTATCCATCATTAAAGGAGTCTTTAACTTGTCAAGGTGAAAAGGAGTTGGGAATGAGCCCAAATTACGTTTTTCTAACAAACTGAGTTGGTCTCTGTACATGCTACTGGACTTGATAAACAGAAGTAAAAAATCAAGTTATGATTGTTTTTAATTGATGTCTGAGACCAACTTTCTGACAAATTTAGAAAATACATTGCATGCGATTTAATTCCCTTCCTTTCCTCTTGAAATCATCTAATAAAATGCGCTAATGAAAAAATCCTTCACACTTTGAAAGAGCTAGGGACTGGAACGAAATATTTCTCCTTGTTTTCTAATGGAAGTGCCAGTTTAAACGTAGCCCTTTCAGTTCTTATTGTACACAGGCATAAGGGTGCCAGTATTTATCAGTGTCCCATGTGTCTTTCCTTAACAGGTTTGATATAGAGATCGAACCTTTGTTTGCATGCATAGCTCTCTATGATATAAAAGAAAGAAAAAAGGTAAGTGTGCACACAATATTTTTGTTCAGTTGGCTTGGTTTTTATCTCTGGAGTAGTAACTTAGGAAAACTTAGAAAAAAACATGCAGCATTTTCACACGTGCTGACTGATCCAGCATTCTTTTTATTCAGGTAAAGTGACACACTTGCAATTGTTTATTTTGTAATTCTAGTTACTATTGACTTATCTGAAAACAAAATTTAATGCATTTTTGCTTTGCAATGCATTTTAATTCTTTTTCTTTTCAAGATCTCAGAAAATTTTCATTGTGACCTCAATCCTGATTCATTAAGAGGATTTTTGCGTTCTCATACACCCTCCATTGACTTGTCTACTCAGGCAAGATCAGCAGTATTTTCTGTCACTTACCCCTCGTCAGATATATACCTAGTAATAAAGGTATGTTACAGTGCCATTTCAATACTATTCTTCCTGTTCCTGGCTGTGCCTGTTGTCTGAGTTCCTGGAGCTGACAAATTTGAGTTTCCTGTAACTGAGATGAATTCTGATATATTTTAACAGTACAGGTGTCCACTGGTATATCTCACTCCCAGTCTAAGAAGTTATATTGATACCCTGTGTTCTACTAGTTCTACTAAGTATCTAGAATTACCTGTCTCTGCCTAAGGGAAATTTAAAGTTAAGTGAAATAAGACCTTTTTTTTTTTTTTTAATTTTAATTATGTTCTGCGGAAGGTTTTTTGGCTTTGGTTTAGAACGTTTTGTGTCATTTTATTTAGCTAGGAAACTGAGTTAGCTTGAACTTTTTCATTTGGAATGTGTTAATTTTCCTACTTCAATGAAAACACAGCAGTTCCTGATTGACAGTGTTGTCACATATATATTTTCTGTTTTCTAACAAATCAGATAGAAAACTAGGAGGAAGTTTTGTATCAGTTTCTCCATAAAGACAGTTTTTAGAATTCTTTATTGCACATTTAGGCAGGCTTTTTCATACTGCTAGAGAAGCAACATGTTACTGTTTGTGTGATATTTTTCCATTGTTAGCATCTTATTTTACTGCTTTTTGTAGATAGAAAAAGTGCTCCAGCAAGGAGAAATTGGAGACTGTGCAGAACCCTACATGGTTCTTAAAGAAAGTGAGGCTGGCAAGGTAAGTAAATAACTATAAAGAGTGTTTAGATAAAAAAATGCATGCATAGGAAAAAAACAGAAAAAGATCAGACTATTTTGGAATAGGACAGAATACAAGAACATTGGTAAGGAAGCCAGCTGGTGCCTCCATGTTGCAAGCAGTCTTGTGTCTGTGAGCAACAGCAAGAAGTCATGAGAAAGCAAGGTGCACTTCCGTTACTGACCCCTTTGGAAGTTAACACTGGTGAAGTCTTGAGTCACGAAGCAAGTAGGAGTGAGCAATGGAGATGACAGTGCAATGTGGCATTAGCAGAAATATTTGTACCGCAGAGACATGTTATTGATTTGGATTGGCAAACAACCTTTTGTAGTGTGTATGTGGCCAGTTCAGTGCTGTCATCCATAAATTACATGAACTTTATCCAAGAAATTCCTAGTCATTTACCTCCCTGGAACAGACTGACAATGTTTGCTGGACTTCCACACATCTCTCAGCTTTAGAATATTACTTTCAGCAGAATATTGTTTCTGTAATTGATGAAAGAATTAGAACCTGCTAAAGTTTTAATGTGACTGTTCATGGTGGGCTTGCGGGTCACTGCAGAAAGATCTGTATTCTCTTTTTCTATAATGACAATGAACTCATTTAAAAGAAATGAGAAGTGAATGTACAAATCAAAACAACTATGATCATAATAGTGATGTAGCAAAGAAAACACAAGAGATAAGAATACAAATTATTTATTGAACTGTAACTATGTAATTTCCATTGTTTATCTATAGTAGCGTTAAAATAACAGATTGCTTTTTAAACAGTTGTTATGTTCTTTGTCTTAGACAAAAGAAAAAATTGAAAAACTGAAATCCCAAGCTGAATCCTTTTGTCAGCGGTTGGGGAAATACAGAATGCCATTCGCCTGGATTCCCATAAGCCTAACTAATTACTTCAACCTTTCCACACTTGAACGAGATATACCTGAAGCTGAAAGTTTAAACGGTAGTTGTCTAACTTTCCAAACTAATGCAAAGTGACTCTTTGGTAGGACTGTGCATAGGAAAAAACGTCATTCACTCTGGCACCAAGAGTGAACAATACGTTCAAAGTTGTATCTTCTCAGCCTTTCTTTTCAGTGGTACAAATACAACTTCATATGCTTATTGTTTCATCTCTGCATATTTATTTTTATGTATGCTAAATATTCTTCCATGTTTTAGGCCTGAATTTTTTTGAAGACTGGCTTGTAGAAGTAAAACTCCCTTTGCTATATAGAGTTTGTTTGCAATACAGGGCAAGCAAAATACATATCACCTTAGCTTCTAGAGTATATAGGACCATTGATCAACAGCATTGACCAAAGTGCTTTGTACCCATGAACTAAAAATTTGAATAAGCTTGTGCTCTGCAACAGAAATAATGTCTCTTCACTAGGTGTGTCCTAGCATTCCACTGTTTCACATAGGCTGAAATAAAAGTAGTGGAATGTTTGATGTTTTAGGTACTCTGTCCTCTGATGTTGCTGGGAAGTTGTGGATTTCTGTGTATTCTGATGGTCTTTGTACTAAAGCAACACAAAGCATGTTGATGTTTAATTTCCCTTTGAAGGGAAAGGATCCACTAGTGACAAGAGGGCAACACTTCTACAGGCAAGACGACTTTCTGAGAGGAGTCTTAGTGCAGAGGACAGCTATCCAGCATCAAACTTCAAAACAATCTCTCTGACACTCAGCACCTTCTTTAAACAGGTACTGGAGAATCATTATTTCTGATTGCCTAAGACATTTTTCGTCTATGTAATGTGAACTGTGTTGGGAAAAGTTACCAGTGATGCTTGTGTGAGGACAGAGGATAACTGCTGTCAAGTAGGCAGTAACCCACTTGCTTTGCATGCCTCAAGGATATGGTTCGCTGACAAGCTTTTCCAAGTGTTCTGGAGTATTGTTATAAAGGTACTGATTTTTGTCTTTCTCCTTTGTAGGAAGGAGACAGGCTCAGTGATGAAGATCTGTTCAAATTTTTAGCTGATTTTAAGAGATCATCTTCCTTGCAGAGAAGAATTAAGACTTTACCAGGTACACAATTCATTTTGGAAAATTCATTTGGGAAAGGATATATGTACTTTTCTCCCCTAAATTGTTCTGTAATTTCCAACCCCAAAATGTAATTAACTTGGGTTTTAAGTCTATAGTATGTGCTATTATGGAACTTCTTGGGTTCCCAGTGTCTACCTAAGCACAGATGTTTTTGAGGTTTTTTTCTGTATGAGTGAGTATGGAGATTTATATTTAGCTGGATATTATAAAATGATTTGCTTTCCTCCCTAATTTACAGTGTATCTACTGGATCTCTTTTGTTATTATTCAAACTGTTTGAAGACAGTGCTTTAAAATAAATTTCTGAGATCCTTACTATTTCCCTGCAACATTTTAAAACGGGTCATAATTTACAGAGGGAGACTAAAATGTGTACATATTTCATCTCATTTGGGTATCTGGGTCAGTGATAGTTAACAAAGTAGAGAAGCAGAGACAGTGTTTGGCTATTGGCAAAAAACCTGACCAGCTTATTTTTCCATTTTACATGGATTACAGCTCAAGGTCCTCCAGGTTGTAGAGTGACCTTAAAGAAAACGAACTGAGTGCAAAGGTTTTTTGCCTTTTTAGCTGGTTGCCAGAAATGACAAGTCTGAGTTCCTCAAATGGTTTTCACCTATCACAACACAGAATTTAAAGTCTAATTATACTTGGGTAAATGTTATCTGTATTAACTGTTTAACTGCTCACCACAGGAAGCCTGGCTTTCTTGGTGGGTGGTGTCTATTTTGACAGAGATTAATCAGAGCAGAACTTGAGCTGGGGGAGTGAAAGACAACTGTATTAGACAGCAGCCCTTTTATCTTTATTTTTCTCCCAGACAAATTTTGAATTATTTGTGTGTGAAAGATACTAGAACATCAACCTTAGCATATAGTATCCCTTCTTTCTTCCCTGTTTCTTTGAAATCGTACAGGGTAGACATAAAGAGCTATATATTGGCCTGATGTGTAGGGATGTGTGTATGTTACTTCCTGTGTATCTTTCTACACCTATACTTTCAGCCTCATCCAGCCTTCAAGCTGAAGATCCAGTTCTCATTCCTGCACTTTTGCTATGTAACCTCACATATTATTTTCTTTTTTGTTTTATTACACATTGATTACTTTTTATATTTTTGCTGAGATTTTGTGATTTTTTTTTTTAAGGAACACTTAAACTGGAAATTTCTCCAGCTCCAGAAAGCCTTGGTTATTGTCTGACACCAGAATTACTACCAGTGAAGCCATTTCCAGAAAACCGTAGTCGTCCTCACAAAGAGATTTTGGAATTCCCAATTAGAGAAGTTTATGTTCCCCATACCATTTATAGGTAAGAGAAAGCATATATATTTTTTATTTCTTAAGATCCATTTTCAAAAATCATTGTGATTTAGATTTTTTCCCCAGAAATAGAAACTAAGAATATTTTTTAAAATGTTAAAGATTATGCTTTAGGCTGATCATTAAATCTTACTAACCATTACAAGATAAAATGCCTGCAGGATGTTCTATAGTATATTTACTAATCTAATTATGTTGCCCTTTGGAAATGTTTCTAAAATGTCCAAAAAAAACCCCTAACAGCTCTCATTGATTTCACAAATTTGAGAGAGAGAGAAATCCCTTTCCTCTTCTGTGTTTTTTTCTCAGTAAATCTTATTATCATTTTTAACAGTTTTGGCAGATGTTTGCGGTGGGTGGTTTCTACTCTTGAGTCATCTGAGCATCCGAGAAGTCATGTGTTGCTCTGTGTACTTTTCACCATGAGCTATGTTGTTTCTTTTCTGAAGTTTGCTCTATGCTGGTTTCAAGGAGGCCACAGTGTTCAGTAGCACAGCTGAGCAATTCTCATAATCTCTTAGTGGTCTGGCACGTCCGAGTCTCCAAGAAGAATGAATATCAAAAGCATGTACTTCAATATGTTTGTGCAGCATAGTAGTGCTAGTGAGCAGTGATACCGGTAACAGCCAACTCGCAATAATTCAGAACAGGTGTATTGCAGTATTATAGATGCAGAAATACTACTTACATGCGACCATTGTGTTAGTGAAGGCATGGAAGTAAAGCGGAATACTTCTTATGACAGTAGTTGATGCTATTCTAAGGGACTTTTCTGATCCCTTGAACAGTGGTTAGGTACTGAACAGCATTAGTGGCAACAATGTGACTATCAACAAGGAATCACAGAATGAGGATGCTGAATAAAGGGATCTAAAAGCTTATTCACTTCTTGAGCAGAGGTCAGCGCAGAGCCACCTCTCCCACCCACTCATCTGACTCCACCCAGGAGGGCAGAAGAGAAGGGCAAGACTTGTGGTTCAGTACAGATAAGAACTGCAAGACTGCAGACTAACTTATCCTGAGGAGATGCTCCCCACCTTCATGGAACTGGAGAGCCAGCGGCACTGTTGGTGACACCTGTATTTGGGTCTCAGCTTTTAAGAAAAGCATGAGGAGGAAGTGGCGTCTTATTTTAAGATAACAACTTGCAGTGTGATGTCAGCCCTGAAATGGGTAAGCCTCATTAGAAGTTTTGGAGGAGTTAGCTCTGGGCTGTGCCATGAATCTGCAGTATTCAAACTCCTGAGGGCAGTTTATTTGTGCTCTCTGCACCAGAATACTAAAATGCAGAGTATTATAGTACTTCTGTCTTCTCTGTGTGTCAGAGAGAAGAGAATGTCGCCTTCCCACCTCCACCCCCGCCCCCTCGCCCTTCAGTTTTTAGGGGTTTTATGCAGACATTTATATAGGGGAAGTAATTTTTATACAATTGAAAGAGCAAATGTAATTGAGCTTGAGTAATTATGCCTTTTCTTTTTTTAATTAAAAAATAAGATAGAGTTTTAACTTTCTAGTAATTTTCTGGCCACAGTAAGGAGTAGTACATGTCAGCTTCAGTGTGCAGCCTCATAGTGTCTCAAGGTCAGTTTTTGAAAATTAAAAGCATTGGCAACCCCTGTGTTGCTGAGCTAGAAAGTTGAGCCTGCACAGAATATGCTCTCTTTAGTTCTCACCAAGGTAAACTTCCACAGCCAGACATCATGAATATCAAAGCCCCACTTCCACAGCCAGACATCATGAATATCAAAGCCCCCATGCTGAAACACACACACACAGACACACAGACACACAGACAGACACAGACACAGACACAGACACACACAGACACACACAGACACACACAGACACACACACAGACACACACACACAGACACACACACACACACAGACACAGACACACACAAACAGACACACACAGACACAGACACACACACACACACACACACTGGAAGAAATACTTGCTATAGCTCAACAGTTGCACTGTGAGCAGGAGTTCACACCCAGTATGCTTAAACTTTTCAGGCTTTTGGGGCTCTATTTGGATTTTCATCCTATGTAAAAGTTGTGGTAACAAAATGAAGTAGGATCTGTCCAGGCTAACTTGTAATAATATAGAGAATATCTGTAAAGAATAATTGTCTTCATTAATCTTTACCTTAATTAATGAATCAATGGTGATGACACAACTGACATGCCATAAGTAGTGTTATGCTGTGAACTAGAAACTCAGTAAGTTAATACCAAATAAAACACTGAAGACAGATAGATACACTGGGGAAATGGTGAAAACATACAGAAATGCTAAGTCATGTTTTGGCTGCCTTGTGACAATAAACATATTTGGAGCAAGAAAAGGGAGTTGCCAACTGAAACTGTTAATGCATTCCAGCAACAGTTCCCCAGAAAATCAGTCAAGGCAGCTCTGCAAACATTATGAAACAGCAGAGTCTGGAACTTGGTGGAATCCAGGAAGTAACACTTTGTGCGGTGCCATTGAAAGCATCTCCTTTTCCCACACGCTAGAATCAGCTAGCCATATGTGTGACATTTTTGCCACACAATCATGCCAGTGCTTTGTTTGGTGAGCAAAAGCATAGTTAGGGAACGTAGGCCAATGTGTTTAGAATCATAGAATTATTGAGGTTGGAAAAGACTTTTAAGATCATCACGTCCAGCTGTAAACCTAACACTGCCAAGTCCACCACTAAACCACATCCCTAAGTGCCACATTTACATGTTTTTTAAATACCTTCAGGGATGGTGGCTCAGGTGTGTGTGGTGGGGGGAGGGGTGTTGGTGAGCAGCCTGTCCCAGTGCTTGACAACCCTTTCAGTGAAGATACTTGTCCTAATATCCCATCTAAACCTCCTCTAGCAAAACTCCAGGCCATTTCCTCTTGTCCTATCACTTGTTACCTGGGAAAAGAGACTGACACCCACCTGCCTACAACCTCATTTCAGGTAGTTGTAGAGAATGATAAGGTTCCCCCTGAGCCTTCTTTACTCCAGGCTAAACAACCCTGGTTTCCTCATCTGCTCCTCAGAAGACTTGTGCTCCAGACCCTTCACCAGCTTCATTGCCTTTGAGCGCGGAGAACCTCTAGCTCCCTCCTGCAGTGAGGGTCCCAAAACTGAACACAGTATTCATGGTGCAGCTTCACCAGTGCCAGGTACAGGGGGACAATCCCTTCCCTTGTCCTGCTGGCCACACTGTTGGCCTCATGGCCACCTGGGCACACTGCTGGCTCACATTCAGCTAGCTGTCACCCAGCACCCCCAGGGCCCTTTCCCACCAGGCCCTTTCCAGCCGCTCTGCCCCAGCCTGTAGCGCTGTGTGGGGCTGGTGTGACCCAGCTGCAGGACCCGGCACGGAGCCTTGTTGAACCTCATCCAGCTGGCCTCGGCCCACCGGTCCGGCATGTCCAGACCCCTCTGCAGAGCCTCCCTGTCCTTTGCTTAATTTGTCACACGATTCTCCTTGCTTAGTTCTCTGCATGGTGAATACTGTTTTGAGCCTAAGATTGAACTAACCTATGCAAAGTAACTGAATTTGAATAGAGCCAGACATTGTTTCATGTTATTTTATTCCCTTTCCTCTAATTTGAAGAGTAGAACCATCCTGTCTTAAACAAATTGCTAGCATTTAGTCCTAACTGAGTGTCATAGCCTGCTAGTGTGTTACATGTGATTTGATGTTCCCTAATTTTTGATTGTAAGTCTGCAAACCATCATTTTTTCTCACCAGTGCTATAGATTTAGAAATTAAAAGAATGAAAATGGATAAAATAATTACCTGTTTTCTATTAATGTTACCATGAATGTAGGAGAGGGTTACGTATGTAAATGTGCTTGAATAACAAATAAATGAAAACTTTTAAAAATACAGGCTGGTAAATCCTTACTGGCATAGTAATACTTCTATACAAGTCCAGACAAATACTAATGAAACATCTAGTTTCAGATTATCCCCTAAATATTTAAAAGATATCCAAAAATTTTCTTTATTTGAGGTTTGGTTTTGAGTGGGTTTTTTTGCCAATGTAAGATATTTCAGACAAAAAGAATTCTTTTTTCCCCCTCTAACAATATTTTCCTTTGTGATAGGAGAAGCAGAATCCTCTGTTATAGTCTTTGAACTTGGGTCTTGCCAGTTTTTATACTGGTGTAATGTCATTATTTTAAATAATGCTATTTCTGATTTATGCCAGAGAGATCAGCCAGCCCACTTTCTTTGTGCACTGTGAAATTGAGCACTTCTTTTTGTTGTGTGCCTACATTTCTTTAATAAAAATAGTTCCCTGAAAATGTCAAAACATTCCAAGATCTATTTCTTTCAATACCCTTCTCTTTTTAATGGGAAAAATCATAAAATTTAAAGTTTGTTTATCATTTTATTTTCTCATTAAATAGAAATGAAAATTATGCTGCTTACTGCCACTATGAAATGTGGGTACTGAGAAAGAGGGATTTGTCTCATTGATTCAGCAGTAACTCAGCTTAACCAGGCACAGGAAGTCCTGTCTTTGATAGGGAAAGTACCTAACACATAGGGGATTTTTGGAAGTGGGGTGGGGGGACACAAACCTTTCCTTTGCTGTTTTGTTTCATTTAATTGCAAACCACTGGGCACTGTGCTCATACTTGCTGTAGTCTGCAGTGTGAACTGGAGGCTTTCTGCTTTAGTGGTAATCATTCTGCTACATCCTTGACTAGTTTTGAGCAAAAAAAAGCTATTGTTGTACAATGGTCTGTTATTCCTGGTACTGCCATCACAGCATTATCTACTCCTTTCTGCCTCTTGCCACAGGATCTGGAGAGAGCACAGTAGCCCTGTGCATCTTCTACAGGGCCAATGCTCTAGTTTCATGCATAGTCATTGACGCTAGCACTTCTAATTTATTTTTCAAAGTAAACAAAATGGAGATTAGTATTGCACTGTCATGCGCGGGTGAAGGAAGCAGCTTAAGCGAGCTACTACAGTTTCAGACAGAGATGTGTGTATCCTGATTTATTCTGCTCCTAAGTACACATGATTTTATCCCAACACAAACAACTGCCTGCTCTTCTCCAAGCTCTATAACATTTCCTGGCCATCTACTATACTAGCTCAGCAGTAGGAAGTTTCATAGAATATTTCGTAGTTTTTCTTTACTTTTTACTCAGACAAAAATGACTGTCAAATACTGCATAACAAAACAGAAACCATGAAAACCAAAACTTCACAAATAGGATTCTAGGAGTGCATACCCTGTCCCATAGGCAGCTTGTTTGTCGCAGTGCTATCAGATGAGGTGTTACACCTGACTGCTCATAACAAACTTCATTAATTATGTAATACAGGCAGAAAGGAAAACATGTCACTGTGGCATGATGATCTCTGTGTAGTCACTGAGCAGACACTGAATAAAATGCAGACTTGTCTAAACTTCCAGACAAAAACAAAGACTTTAATGAAATCTGTAATTATTCTTTAAAAAAATAATAAAATGGAAGTGGTTTAACTGGGTGGGGGTGGGGGTTGGGTTCTTCAAAATATTTGGGTTATTAGTGATTTGTCAGCATAAATTAGATTGTTGAAAACTATTTTCAGCAGACTTTTAAGCAAGTGCAATTCAAAATGCAACAACAGCATTTGAAAAAAGTCTTGACAAATTGGTGTCTTTAAGCTGCTAGCTCTCTGTACAGAAGTCATTAGTACAATATCTGCTTTCACATTTTGCTGAGCACTTTAATACTATTTAAAATATGTCATAGACTGATAAATACTGTGTTTTGCCTTCCAAACAAATCTAATTTTTTATTTTTGATGCCATTGTTCTTCGGCTTCGGTACTAACTTGTTCTTTGGTCTACAAAAACAAAACAGAAGAGCACTATCAGCAAGAAAATCTTGTTAAGGAAAACTTTTAAAACAACAAAAATCAAATGCAAGTAGTGTATAATGTATACCAAGTAAGCTAATGCTCTTTTCTCTCTCAAGAAGTAAACTGAGTCTTCCAGAGACCTGTAGGAATTAAAGATTAAAATTAACATGTAGGTAATTCAATTCAAGCAACTTTGTAAAGCGTAAGTAATGTAGGACTGAATGGCCGTTCTTAAATCCAGTTCCAGTTCTACCACTGACTTTCTGAAAAGTCTTGGCTTATTGATTGTATCTCCTATTCTCCATCTGCACATTCACATCCACAGCAAGATACCTGCTATGCAGGAATGTGAGAAAGTTTAGAGTCATGTTTATACACTATGTTCAAACATTGCTGGACATTTTTGTTGTGGCTTAATTCCCCAAACTTCAGGCCATTTTTTCCCACTTCTTTTTCCCTGTCTTGTATTAGGTATCACTATTGCTTGTCTTCTAGGATGTAGGGACGAAAGCACTTTGTTATCTAGCACAATGGCTTCCCAGAAAAACTGGACTGCTCATTAATTGTTATCATTAGCAGTCAGTGCAACACTGAATGCTCTCACCTTCCCCTCAAGAAAGAAGCTGTAACTGAGAACACAAAAGACATAAATAGTGTAAAGGGCCTACCTTTTCAGATGGTTTTGAATGAAATCATCTTCTTCACTAATTCGGTTTTGCTGCAGCCTCACTTCAGCAGGCAGTGGCTTATGCTTTCACCTTCCATTAACGTCTTAAGGAAAATCAAGATCCTCTGATCACTGATACTGCCCCTGTTTAGGTAGTTAGTTGCTGAGTATTGTCCTTTTGTAATGAGCTCCCAACCAGGACTCTTAGAACCAAAACGTTCCTTTCTAAGCCTGCAGATCTTTTGGCTAACTTCAGGACACTTTGTCTGCTTTTCACTGGAATGAAAGCACTCTAGTAACTTCATCCAAGAACTGTTAATAGTGCTGGATTACTGGAGGTAGTAGGTGGCTTAATTAAAACAATTCAAGTTCCACCTGTTGACTTCTAGCTGCGTAGATCTTGCATGCTGCTGAATCCTGTATCATTCACTAAGATTTTTAAGCATTTTCAATGGAAATTTTAGAACTGCATAAAGTCCATGCCAACAAGATGCTGGTAAATATGAAGTATTGCCTCCCATTATCTAACACATGTAACTTCAGGGGGACATGTTACCAGTATTTTGGGAAGATATGATATCCTACTGTATTTACTAGTACTCCTTCATTGTGTCATTTATTAGTTAAAAAATACCAGGACAAAATTATCTCACCACAATTCTCAGCTGTATTGTCATATTTCAAATAGGTTCACTGTTACGTGTAAAATCCTGGTATGTCAGAAATTTCACTCTTTGATTATTGGGATTGCCTCTATTTGTACAGCTGGAGGAATCACAGGTCCTGGGATGGCAAATGGATGTATGAAACACAGCTCTATAGTATAGTTACTATCTTCCTTTTTTCAGCTTCTCATACTTCATTTGAGCAACTGAGCAATCCCTTATGTGTGACCTAGCATCTTGTTATTACAGTGTCTTGACATTGCAATAGTTGACACCTGGTGGATATCCACTCATTTTATCCACTCTAATAACACTGCCACTCAGGATTTAATAATACTGGAAGCAGCAGGGGAAGCGAGAGTATCATCAGTGGAACAGTGGGTTTAGTTTGGTAGAGGACTGCAAAGCATCAAGAACAGAGACATCAGAAGGTTCTGCCAGACATGCCTAATATTCATCAGAAGTTTGAGATGTACTTGTTGACACCTCACGTGTAATTTTGCAAGAAGGATTTTATTATGTCACACATATGCACAACCAATAATTGCAAACAGAAATATTCAATGAGAAGGGTCACAGACTTGAAACTCTGCCTACATTTCATTTTGGCAGAAGATAGGTTTACATTGCTTTGGCCATAGAAAGTGATCACATCACCACTGCTAAATTCCATGACAGTGTAGGAAGGTCAGCAAACTTGAATGAGAATTGCTACATGCTGTCTTGTGTCAGGCTAGGCAAACCCTTAGTTTTCCCAGCAAGTAACTGATTCTGAAAGAGCCTCTTATCTTACTGTCCCTCTTCTGGGTAAGCCTCAAACCCACAGAAGCTGTATGAATCCATGACTCATCCAGGACTCTGCTGTCCTGTGGGATTCTGATCTCAGTGAAATTGGGTGCTCTGCCATGGCTTCTATAGACCCATACTGACTCCTGAATAGCTCTTTTGCTTTTTGTGAGTATATCTGACTATACCTGGAGGTAGAGCCCTGCATTTTCTGGAAGGGGAGTGAGGGCAGAAGTTTCATCACACTGACCAAAAGTAATTGCTGTGGCATATTCTTTGTTTCTGCTCAGCACAGAGCCTCAAGGGAGGCACAATGCCTCCTGGAGCTCACCACATCCTTATGAGCATGCTAGCTGTCCAGTATGTGCTGCCCTGAAAGCCCTGATAACTGCCATATGGAAATGCTCCTTGTCTTTGTTTCCCTCTCAGGCTTTTGAATGGTATGGGTACTGATAGGCAGTAGCACTCACACAGTGGTCAGCAATGAATCTACAATTCATGCCTGTGTGAAGGAATGTCTTTAGATCATCTCTGCACCTTCCTGCTTTAAAAAATCAGTCAACACTTCCATCTCTGCAGGATATCCAGACGCAGCGTTTGCCTGTTCTTCCTCGATGCTGATGGGTTTAATACACATGTAAGCGAGATCCCTAAAACTGCTTGAGCATAAATGGCACAAGCTTCAGCTCTTTGGTATAGTACCTGTTGGAATAATGCTTCCTTGGTTGTGTAGTCAGCAGAGAGCTCTCTGTGATTTTACATATCTTTCCATCTCAAGTCAAATCTAAATGTAAAATCCAGTGCTCAGGGACATTATATGGATTTGTGACATCTTCTGCTGGGCTTCAGATTAATGAAGCAATGACTGGATTATGCAGCCTCCCCTACATGTATTTCTTCACCTCTGGCAGATTTAATATTGATAATATCATTCATTTAATATGTCATTCCCCCAAGCATAATTCAGTGGAGGTTACCAATACATTTCTCTCTTTCACTTAGCTTTTCCTAATATCATCTTGGAGAGAATTTGGCAGAGCAGAAATTGCATTTAAGAAGGGTAGGAAGAAAGTGCATTAGTGTGGCAGGCAGGAGTACTGTTCTGAACACAGGAAAAGGCAAGTTACATGCTAGTTCATTTACTAAGGCATGGCATGGCCTATGTAGCATGTATTGGTTATCAAAGTAGCTTGGACTGCGTAGTTGAAGAGTATTGTCTTATTGTGACACCTGACAGGAGAATCTACCACAGCTTTCCAGGTTTTGGAGGATGGACTGTCTGACTTAATGACAACGCTCTCCAGAGCTGCTCCACATTTTCAGCTGACAATGGTGCTGAGGAGATATCTGTGATAAGGACAGCAACATTTTCTGTGTAGCTTCTGACTGTCACAGACCAAAAAACGCATGGAAGCCCACGTGTAGTTCTTGTTGTTTCTCATTGGAAGCCAGCATGCTGCCACCAACACTAGCCTTATACCTTACACTCAGAGGACAAGCAGTGAGAATCGTTTGTCATACCGGGAAAATGAGACATTAAATAGACATAGTTGTGATGCCAGAGCATGTGTGATTCAGGCCTAGGTGATATCTCAGACTTGCCATAGACTGGAGAAAAAGCTTTCTATTAATGTTTGACTCTTCTACCAGAATTGTTGGGTTTTGAACTTAGAAGACCATCTATGAGGTTAAATTCCCCACAGAAATTAAAGTTGCTTTTTAAATGTAGTGATCTGTCCATGTACAGAAGCTAGTAAACAGCAAAGTATGCTGTATTTTAAAGCATTAATCATATTCATTACTAAAAAATGTCCATTTCTGGAATTACATTCAAAATTTCTTGTTTGTATTTATTCAGGTTCATTGATACTGCTTTTTGATTTGAATAATCTATAAATATATGCCATTTTGTTGCTATAAGCTAGGAATGTATGAACTTCAGTTGTTGGTTTTATTTGCTGGTTCACTTGTTTTTGTCACCTCTGAGTGATTCCTTACCCCTTTGAAAATCTGATTCTTCACAGCTGAGAAGGAAGCTGCTTTCCTGAGAGATTCCTCCTTTTCATTACATCAAGCAAAGATATTAATTCATTTGTAACTGGGAACTGTGTATTTCCAAACACAAAACCAACAGAGCTAGGAAGTATGCCTTCTCAAAGATAGCTTACGGTTGAGAAGCCTTAAACATAAGATGTTCTATGTCTTGCAGCATAAACTTATCTTTTCCTTGTGAACTTTTGAAATGAAGTTTTGGCAAAGCTTTTACTACCCAGGTGGACTTGAAGGACAGAGAGACTAATCAGCAAAATGCTAGTTTGTGCACTTAATTTCATTTACCTGTTTCATTCATTCTTTTCTTTCTTCCAGAAATCTCCTCTATGTTTACCCTCAGAGGCTGAATTTTGCTAACCGACCAGCTTCTGCAAGAAACATTACCATCAAGATCCAGTTTATGTGTGGCGAAGACCCATCCTGTGCAATGCCAGTAATAAATTTTGAAATTTCTTAGCAGACTTTTGCTTATGTGCATTCCTGAGGGATCTCTGAAGAGATAACTCACTGTTTTCTTCTGATCACCACAGTTTCTAGTGGAGCCTTAGGAAGCCTAACATCAGAGAGCTGGTGAAGCCTGTCGTTCCCATCAGAAAGTAGGGCTGCAGTCCTTACTTACAACAGAAAATACTTGTCACTTGAGTGGAACAGAGCATATTACTATTATCTAAGTCTTCCTACCTTATTTTCAGAAGTGTGATGTTGTATTACATCAAGGCTGTATTAGAAACTCTAATGATAAAATCCACAGAGTTTTAGAGACTTCTTAAGCATTATGTAGTCTGTCTTCCAGTGTAACTCTTCTGTATGCACTATGTTTACTCAAATACTTAGGTGCAACACTGCGAAGCAGAAGTTGGGATCTTCATTGCCTGAATCTGAACAGATGCACAATCATGCAGTGTAGGTAGTGTTCGTGTCTGAATTATGCGTGTTAGGGCATACATGTGCACTACTAGCAGAACAGGCAGCACTGCCCATGTTCAGGGTATTCAATATTTCTCATTGTAAGATCCCCTCTTCAGCTTTACCAAGCTTCAGGTGTTCAGTTTGAAGTGTTCTAAATCAGACAGCTGCTTCAGCCTGAATTTTTTGGGAAATTTTCAGACGGTGTAGTTGGCTATTTGACGATGACATTAGGTTAAAATCTTGTGTGATTTTGTGATTAAAAGCAGAAGAAATGAGTGGAAATATCACATTGAGGAACTTTAATCCAACAATATGTTGGAGCCAGGACTGACACCTGACCAGCTGTTACCAGCATGCTGATGCTGCACAGTGCATACTTTGCAGCCTTACTCCACATGACCTCTGGAATTGAAATCAAAGCATCAGCACAGTGTTTTCCCAAGCCATGCTTCTTCCAGAGCTGGAGCTGTGCCTTGTGAATGTAACACCATCTTTTACACAATACTGCATTATTGGTTTCCTTAAACTCTGCCCATATTACAGTCAGGTTTTGAGAAATGCTTAGGACAGGCACAGTTCATCTAGGATCCCTCTCCACTGTGGGAGCACTTAATCTCAATACATATGGACTTGTGCTGTACAGACATCCTTGCCTAAGCTCACCTCCCAGGGCTCCCTTTAAAGTTAGTGCATTCCAGAGCATTACCATGAGGCTCTGTCTGAAATGAGGGAAGCAAATCAAGCACCAAAAATGCCTGCATTGATTATAAAGGAAGTTTGGACCTCTAAGGCAAGGTGAGATGGATCTCACCCTAAATGGGCAGGCTACAACTGAAAAACAAACTTGTAAAAATACTTTTACTTTTTTATCATTTAATTAAAGGCAATGTTCAATGTGTAAGAAGCTTACTGTAACTTTATTCCTGCAATCCCTAACTTCTTAGTGCATGGCTGAACGATGTGATGTGAGGTATAGTCAGTGGCTCCAGAAGTGACCTCTTTCCTGGTATTTTACCCTGGTGTGGGGGGAAGGTGCTTGGTAATAAGATACTTGTGTCAACGTGCTAAGATAAAATTCAAGCGTCATTTTCAGCCTTCAGATACTACCTTAAAATTAATACAAGATAACATTTAAATGCTTTAGACTTGACTGCTGGTTTTTTCTTTTGTTCTTAATGTAGGTAATTTTTGGGAAATCTTCAGGTCCAGAATTTGTGCAAGAAATATACACAGCTGTCACATATCATAATAAGTAAGTATTGCTACTATCTGTATGACTTGAGAAGTATTAGTCATTACCTCTTTATATATTTCTTAGCCTACATAGTTCATCAAGGAATGCTGGTACTAATCCATTTTAAACTTTTATATTTTATGTGGATTTGTCATATCCAATTTGGATTGCTACATGCATTTGCATAAGTGACCATTGAGTGAGTGACCATTGCTTTTCTTGTCTGGAGCTTTTCAGAGGTTAGTTGAGCATATTCCTGACCTGAAGATTAAGAGGCAGGAGCAGGAAGCAGCACCACAACTTTGTAACAGCATTTACTTCACTGAATTGACAAACACAGAACAGCTGAAGGGACATTCTCATTCTCATGAATATGGACTCGGGATTTAGGATTTACACAATAAATATGCTGGAACCCAAAATTAAGATTGAATGTTTTTGAAAGTACAGAGATACGTGAAAGCTGAAATACTCCAGTTGACACCAAGTTGACACCATCTATGCTTTTCCTATTCAAAGCTGTAGATGGTTCATAAATATAGCTGTATATATATGTACTTTGTTTAACTTAGCTCTAAGGCTTCAGGATTTACACAGTTTTTATAACCATAGCATCTAAAAGCCTACTGACAAATCTGCCTTTTGCTCAGCCTCATCCTTAGATTGGAAATGTGCTTGGCATTTTTTTAAACAGGTCTCCTGACTTTTATGAAGAAGTGAAAATTAAGCTGCCAGCAAAACTCACAGAGAAACACCATCTATTGTTCACATTCTATCACATCAGCTGCCAGCCAAAGCAAGGAGCATCTGTGGAAACCCTCCTTGGGTATTCAGTAAGTTCCATGTGATGTGTAATTGTGTGTGTGTATATACATATGTGTATCTACATCCCATGCAAACATATGTGTTGCTTGTCAAGAATTTTGTCATATATTCCATTTCTGGTTATAGTAATACATCAAAACCAGTAGAAGGTTTTGTTAATGTTAATTCATAGAAACTAGATGCTATGTTACATCCTCATCCTATAATTTTACAGTTAAGTGTCTTTGAAGCTAATTCATCTGATGCAACTGAAAGTATGCACCTAAATACTTGCAACAGCAATGCTGTATAGCATATCGCTTAATTCTGATAGATTCTATTTATTGCAAAAAAAGCCCTAATACATATGCAATTATAACTATTTACTGTTATCTAACATGTACATACATGAGCTAACAACTAATATAATGTTTTCAATTAAGTTTTATATGGCATATAATTGATGTTTTAAAAAGTGTCTTTTACCCACATCAAAATTAAAAAACAAAGAATCTAGAAGGTAAAATGTAATTATCTTGCATTCATTATCTTCAAGTTGAGCCTAGCATGTTTTAGCTTAAGAAATACATACTGTAGTATAGCCTTTTTGATCTTTTTCTTTATCAATCAGTATTTTTAACTGGAGAAATTTTAAAATAAGAGGAAAGCATAGATGATGATAATACCACAGATCTGAAAATGTCCTAGAGCTATGGTCAGCAATTGAGCTGTGGAGCCAGACAAGTGCTTTCCATGTGTTCCTGCTATGAAGTTTACATTTTGTTTTTATCTCAGTACTGAGAATCCTTTCAAATGGGCTTTCTTTCATAGACAGATACAGTCCCACCAATGTCAATTGAATCAGTAAGAAGTAAATTAGTTTGTACTTCAGGAGCAAAACTTGACATGGGTGAGGACTTAATTTTTAAGCTTCTGTTCATTTAAATACAAAACATTTCTGCTCTATGATACTTAAATGCACAGCCTTTTTTAGATTTGGATAGGAGAAAATGTATGTGTGTCCAAATATCAGTACAGAGCTATGATGAGTCATTCTGGCCTTGATCTTCATGGTCACCACAACCAAGACGTTCAATTTATCCTTAGGAAAACTTTAACTCTGTTGATTTGCTTCAAAGCCAAGGATCAGTCTGTTCAAGATACATGATTTTTTTAAATAAAACCATGAATTCTATTAAATCCTTCTGGTAGTGTTATTTGTTAGAAAAATATGACATACATGAAAAGGTCTGTGTTTGTTTTCTTCAAATGGGATGGATTGTAAAACAGTTTTGTACATTTTTCTACAGTAGCTATCAGTGAATTTCAAATGCAAATAAATTAGTGTTGAATGGGTTAGAGCAGAGAAGCTGGGGTGAATATTTCATTTGTTGTTTCGTTGTGTACATTACAAACAAGATTAATAGCCCTCTTCATATGTAGTCATGAATATTGCTGTGTTTTCTGTTCATTTGTTTCAGTGGCTGCCAATTCTATTAAATGATCGTCTTCAAACTGGACATTATTGTCTTCCTGTTGCATTGGATAAGCTGCCTTTCCACTATTCAATCCACTCTCCTGAGGTAACGAAGAAAATTATGAAAAGATAGTATTTTCCTAACGTAGAAAGCCAGCATAAGTGTTTTACAAACTAACGTTGCTGTCTGCTTGTAGACAATGCCTCTTTTTTGTACTTTAGAAGGGGAAAGCTCTAGAGAAAAAAGTTTTTATTGTTGTTGTTATTGTTGTCACTGGTGTTACTAGTATCTTTTATTGTTATATTGTGTGAGGTTAAAAGTTAGTTATCCAAGCACATCCTTGTAAATTGTCTAATCAGGGATATATTTGTTTGGAGTGTGTCAAGCCAATAATTTGCTTTCTTCCATAGGATGATTTGCTCTTTCGTGGATTTTTTTTTTTTTGGTTTGTTTTTTTTTTTTTTTTTTTGTGGTTGTGTGGGAGAAGGAGGAGAAATGGAATCAGGTGCATGCTGCTACTGGAGCAGAGACTGTGCCCTCTGCATAAATACAGCAAACAGGAAACTGTCAGGAGGGTTAAAACTGTGCCGGATTGCCTTTGGCAGTGCTTCAACTGGGAACTTCTAACCTTAAAAATATCCTGTCAAAAAATGTATATTTGCACTGTCTGTGCTAGGCATCCAGCTGAGGTGCTCCACATTTCCCTGTTTTGATGCTTCAACTTCTCTTCATTTAGTCTATGAGAACAAGAAGATGCCTAGTTGTGTCCTTCATATGGCACTGAATTTGGATATCTACAATGAAGTGAATGGCATGAATACCCTATAGACCCATCTGTAAACACTTTCTGTTTTATCATTAAAAGGAAGATAATGATTACCATATTTCTTTTCCATTACAGAAAGTTCCATCTCAGACACCACCTGTTAAGTGGGTTGAAGGACACAAGGGTGTTTTTAATGTTGAAGTGCAAGCTGTTTCATCTGTTCACACTCAGGTAATGCATCAGAAGCAACACACAGCTGTACTTTCATTTCAGAGAGAATGCAGATATCCAGGCTGACTTAGGAGGTTTATGAAATGGAAATATTCAGTCCACAGAGGTTTAAAAACAGCTAACAGCTATGAAAATAACCTGATATCCTCAGTGAATGAACCTTTGGTGAAAGGCAATCTATTGGTACAAGTGAATAAATCAGCACTGTCTACAGCAAGCTGCATCAAGCAATAAGGAGCCTGCTGTCCTCTCCGTTCAGCAACGGTCTGCTTAGGCTGTGTTTGAAAGATACCGGCAGGGCAGAGTGCCAGTTTCTGCAGTCTGCAACTTCTGTAGAGGATGCTGTTCTGCAAGGCTAGTTCAGGCAATGTGTTGTCTGCAGAGACATAGCAAGTCCCTGCCTCTAGGGGCAGGATATTGTATTGCCAGAATGCTTTAGGCTGCTCGGCTGTCAACGCCGTGTGGTGTGGGGACACAAGCTTAGTGCTAAATGAGAACTCTGTGATTCTGATCATTAAAATGTGATAGGAAATCTGACCTGTGCCCATCTTATTGGAATACTGGTTTGAGGGAGAGCAGCTTTATTTTGTTTCTGCTAATTTACAGTGTCTCATACCCATCATCTCGTTCTGGTTAAGCCTGGTAGCTATGTCCTAACAACTGGAGGCCTTGTGTCTGAAGCAGATTCATCACCCCATTGCAGCATGCTTTTTAAATACAAGTAGGGCATACTCATAAGGCACGTATCTTACATGTAGCTGGAACTTAGGTGTGGGTGACAGAGGGACTATAGACCTATGACATGACAGCTTATCAGAGAAGGGAACAGCATTTTTATGAAATGAAGCAATCACTTTAGTGAGGGCTTTTACTTTTCTGCTGTAACTCTGATCGAACCAGATCTGAGTCTGAGCCAGGTGAAAAGGAGCAAACAAGAGATTGTGACAGCTGCTTTACGAATTGGTCTCTAGGGCTAACCACCATTGCAAGCCAGAAGGGTTAAAATGTTTTCTCTCATACCATCAGGTGGGACAATCAGGCTTTACTTAGCTAGCAGGAGACTGAACTACATCAACTTTATTACCTGTGAGTGCACTCTATTTGCAGGACAATCACCTGGAGAAGTTCTTCACTCTGTGCCATTCTCTAGAAAGTCAAGTGACATTCCCCATTCGACTGATGGACCAAAAAATTACAGAGGCTACACTGGAACATGAATTGAAACTCAGCATTATTTGTTTGAATTCTTCACGTCTTGAACCTCTTGTCTTGTTTTTACATTTGGTACTAGATAAACTGTTCCAGCTGGCTATACAGCCCATGGTCATAGCTGGCCAGACAGGTATTTACTGGTGCATAGCCTTGGAGTAGTAGTGCAAGCAACTTAGAAATGGGGAGGGGGTGGGGAGGGAAATGATTGCTCAGATTTAGTATTTGGGGTGGTCCACTTCAGAAAGCGTTGTGCTTCTCAAGACACAGTTTCATTGCACAATTTAATCAGGTTTAATTGAGTTCCTGCCTTCTCTCCTTTTCCCCCTATATATGAGATTCTCAGATCCTGTTTGAGAGGTGTATTTAATTGTAGTAGTTTACTTATCTGGAAACAATGGGCAGAAAGTGTGCTGTGGTTTACCTTTGTTTGGAATTCAGTTGTCTTGCAAGGACAACACGAGCAAAATCATTCATCCTACAGCTGACATTGCTGACTGCACTGCCCAAATATCTCCAGACAGGACGGAGTGAGCACAAAGACAGAGTGGGTACATTAATGCACACAGATTGTTCTGTTACTGAGGCTGCCCATCACGTATGTTAACTCTAGAGGGAAGGCACACTTGGAGACAGTGGTGTAGTTTATTTCCTGTATCATTTTTGTAATCAACACTTGTCATCTGCTATAATATTTGTGGAAAAGCCTGCTAACTTCTATTTGTCTGTCAGCTGGAGAATAATGAGTCTTAGTGTTCTTAGAGTAGGTATTTTATAGGAAATGCATGAGCCTGCTAGAAATGGTAATTAACAGTTATGGTCTGCTTTTAATGTAGCACAAAGTGATGGAGTAGCAGCGATTAGGTCGAAAGTCAGTGGGTCTACTGAAGAGTGGTAATTCATTTATGTCAACCTTGAGTCTCATCAGGTATAGCAATTGCTTTCTAGAGTTCTGCATTTGTTTCAGACTGAGTTAAAGCATGTAAGATTTGTTGTTGTTAGTACAAAGAATGCCCCTTCAGTGCTGAGGCTAATTCTTGCCTTTGTTTGACAGCCAACTTCTCACAGTTTGCCTTTGAATCTGTGGTTGCAATAGTGAACAGTCTCCACAACAGCAAAGACCTGAGCAAAGACCAGCATGGGAGGAACTGCCTTCTGGCATCTTATGTCTACTATGTGTTTCGTCTGCCAGACCCTCAAAGAGAAGTAGTTAAACCAGGTAATACTGGTGCAAGGGATGCAAAAGTATTCTTTTTTCTTGATACATGCTATTCAGCATGGTGCTTCTGAGAGGAGGGCATAGGGAACTGGCCTATAAAATAGCAAAAAAAACTTCTCAAGCCTGCATATAATTCACAGACTTAAAGCAAAAGTCGTGCGCGCAAGTAAAGCAAACGAAGGAATTCACTCACCACTGCCCATGGGCAGGCAGGTGTTCATCCATCCCCAGGAAAGCCGGGCTCCATCACACGTAACGGTTACTTGGGAAGACAAATGGCACCACTCCAAACATCTCACCCTTCCTTCTTCTTTCCCCACCTTGACATACTGACCATGACATCCTGTGGTATGGAATATCCTTTTTTCTAGGTCAGGTCTGTTGTCCTGGCTGTCCTCCTTCCCAATTTCATGTACCCCTCCAGCCTTCTTGCTGGCAGGACTTGAGAAACTGAAAAGTCCTTCATTTAGAATAATCACTACTTAGCAACAACTAAAATATCAGTGCATTATCAACATTATTCTTATACCAAATCTAAACACAGCACTGTACCGGCTACTGAGAAGAAAATTAACTCTATCCCAGATGAAACTAGGACAAATGCCAATGTAATTTGTTAATGAAGCAGTTGGCAAGATTGTCAGTAGCTTTATGCTATTCAAAACACTGATGCTATAACAGCACTGAGAAAAGCTAGGTTGAATCTCATGTTTGTCTCATGTATCTGTCCTTTAGTCTTAGTTTAAACATCTCCCTATGGGCAGGTGCAGGCAGCAGTGCCATTTTGACGGAGTCTCGTTATTACACATTTGGACGCACTTCTGCAATGTCTGTTGGGAGTAAACTCCTGCAAAGCCGAGTGATAAGCTGCAGCAATCCTGACATCACTGTTACACAAAATGCTGCTGATGAAGAGGTCAGAAATATGATGTCATCGAAGGTAAGAGAACAAAGCCAAACATCTGGAGAATTACATGGGCCAAAACCTAATAATCTAGATTTGTTCTTTAAAGGTTGGATTTGCATCTTTTAAATGCATTGTATGTGTCACCAGAAGCATTTGCTGTTTATCTGATTTGGCATAGGCACACATCAAATCCCATTGCTAAATTCTGACGTCTTTTATCAGTGAAGAGAGCAAGAGGTTAAGAACTCTGTCTCTTGCTTGGGGCTTAGGTACTCCACTGAGGGATTTGTTTTTTTGACATGCCTCACTCTCCTGTTCTTCCTGGCATTTAGCTTCTGTTCACATCTGGTGATGTGGGCTGGTCCAGGTTGCACAGAGTCAGTGTGAGAAAAGACTACTATTGATTACAGTGGGAACAGATTCACTTTCTGAAAGGGGTGAAAGAGTAAGTACGCAGAAGGGAAATAGTTTTCCTAAAATGCAATGATAATTTATTCTTGCTTCTTTTAACTCTTTTTTTTCTTCTTTTCTTTGTTTTTATCACAGAGCCTGTATGGTGCTTAATAGTTTCCTGTTAAAAAAGTAGGCAATTCGTATAAATTGGCAGCAGCCCCATGATTTTATATTGTTTATAGTACAGGTGCCATGTACGTATTTTGTAACTGGGTCTTTCCAAATATTTAATTCAACCACAGAGCGGAACACAAACTTCCTCTGTCCTTCTCATCCACAACTACATATGCCATGAAAAGCTTGCAGGATAGAAAGGAGGACAACAGCCCAGAAGCAGGGTTTCACTTCCCTGACCAGCAGCTGGTGCCTGCTGGTCTACAGCATCCCAGGATCATCTCAGAGCTTTATGAGGATGGCTGTGCTCAGCTGTCTGGGGAAACCAAAATCTAGGGTTCCCCATTCAGCAGGAGCTGGGAAGCTGTGCCTTCTGACAAAAACAGGCTATCTCCCCTGTGCAAGGAGCCTGCTCCTAGCTGCAGCCCTGGCAGAGCTCCACAGCAGCATGTCTGCTGAGCTCTGAACCATATCCCCCTTCCCTTCTCTTTGAGTGTTACATATGTAAAATTCTGCACCTCAAGCAGGTTATTTTCAGAAACATTTTGAGTCTTTTCTCCATTGAAGAGAACATGCCTCACCAGTTGAAGTGAATGGGTGCTTTTCTTCAACAAATTAAGCCGGAACTAGTCAGATGCACAGGCTTTGCCAATCTATTTGATTTTTTTAACGTGGGCATACATATTCATCAGAAGCAACTTTTAATAATGTAGATTTGCACTTAATAGCTTTAGGAATTTTACTGTAATGTACTGTGTCCTAAAAAAACATAGCTCAAGGCATATTTTTTTTCCAAATGAATACAAAATTAAAATGCTTGATATTACAGCTTCATCACATTGATAAATGTAGCAATTTACAACTGGCTGCTGCCATTTCACTGCCTTTAAAATTGGCAGTACTTTTAATGGAAGGAAGACTCACGGATGCTAGTTAATTTTGGATGTAGGGCCACCGGATAAACTTAAAGGGCAGTTACCTTGAAAGCGTTATGGGCAGCTCTTCCAAAATACAGCTGCAGTGCTGAAATTGGGCACGTGATGGCAGTGTTGGCATGTGCACGCTCGTGCGACTGATGGATTCTGGTGGCCTTTGGCCGCCACTGGGAAGGGCGATGGGGAGAAGGAAAGACAAGAGCTGTTTAGGTGAACATCTGTGCACACCGTCCAAAAAAAACACTGCTGCTGATTTCTTCTGTGTTAATTAGCTTGAGTTATGTATTAGCTTACTACTATGTATTTCTTCTGACTGTGCCCTCCAGCCTACAGATCACAGCTCCAGTCGGATGTCTTTCTATGTTGAAGGAACAAATGACACACCAAGCATTTGTGCAAGCCCAAGACCATCCAATAAAAAGGTAGCCTATCACTAAGAGTGAGGGAGCACATTAACAGAGCCTGGAGCCTCCTGAGCCAGTGCTGGTAATTAGTGCCTCTAAATGAGGAAAGGAGAGAAAGAACAAAATAACCAGTTTTATTGAAGAAGGAGATGGATTATTGAATCAGTGGCTAAATATTGCCCACACTTTTCTGCTTCTGTTCCATAGTCTTTAGATTCTTTTTTCAGGGCATATTTAGACAAGTAGCAGCCTGCGTGGATCCTCACTTTGCTCTCATTCTCAAGGTGTTAAGGCTTCTGTCTTTTTCCAGCACTGTTTATCCTTGGATATCTGCCTTTACATGTTACAGTAAACTCCATTCAGATGTTTGCCACCTCTTTCTTCTGTAAGAATGTTTTTCTTTTCCCCTTTTTGTAGAAACAGGAAATGCCTTCCTGTCTTGAGTATGTATTCCCAAATAGCTTTTTAACAACATAGAATATACCATATCACATAGATAATTTTTCCAGAGCTGTATCTTCTGTTTGGCATGGATCAGCAGCAATGCCTTTGGATGAAGAAGCAGGGGAAAAACCCTGCAATGAGTAGTTTAGAATCTGAGTTACAGTTAAGAAACTCTCTTACTTATGTTTCTTGGTTTGATTTCTACCAAAAAGCATAGAGGTTTATACCCTATCTAAATATTGGATGGATTAATATGCCATATTCAATGTAAATATGCTTAGTACAGATCTGAGTCTCCTAAAAGTTTAGGTCATTGAGACTGTGTGTCTTGTGGCCAGATCTCACTGCAAAGAGTATTGTCTCCAACTACAAACCTCTGTACGAGCTCTGCTTTGGTTATTGCTCTGCCTTTCTCTCCCACCGCACTGACACTCCCACCACAATCTTACTTCTACCTTCTCTCAAAAAACTTGGATGTACTAAATGGAAACACTTAGCAGGGAATGGGGAATGTGCTTGCTCCCTGTGGTGCACACAGCCAATGACTGATGAAAAACCAGAGGAATTTCCCATTTTAGTTATCTGGGGTTCTGGATTCACAGAAAAATGGGTCCCAAAGCCAACATTCCCCATGTATCATTTTGGTCAAATCTGCTGTCTGATCCCACAGGGATGTCCACACATCCCCATCTAGCTTCTGATTCTCCAGTATGGGGGAGTTTCCCACAGGGAAGAGGGGGGATGTTGAAACTGGAAGATAAGTTGATTGAAAAGCCATTTTCCAAGACTCTGTATTTATTTCCAGCATTTCCATGAGGAGCTGGCACTGCAGATGGTGGTCAGCACAGGTATGGTGAGAGAATCTGTCTTCAAGTATGCCTGGTTCTTCTTTGAGCTACTGGTAAGATTTGACAGTGATATTTTATAGTAAGTTAATGGCGAAATGTAGCAGGTACCTCAGGCACAGATTTAGCTGGGTGGTGGTCTGTTCAGTTATTCAGCCCCAGTGTGAAAGGAAAGGGTCTCAAATAATGGAAGTACAAGAACTCTCCATGTTTACTCGCATTCCCCAGTGACAGCCTGTGATGGCAAAGTCCTGCATGAACTGTGTGCACAGTGGTCCGCATCTTGCGGAAGGCTGAAAGACAGACATAAAACTGAGCCCTTCCTTTTCTGTCAATACCTGTTCCTTCCTTTTTCACTTTAACAACATGGAAGCAGTGACAAGGCTCCTCAAACTCACAAATTTCTCAGGGCCCTGAGGTGATGCATGTCAGTGGAAAAAAACATGCTGATTTCCTCCCAAAGAATATAAGCAACCCAATATCAAGTCAAGAAATAAGAATTAATTCCACAATTGTCGCTCCCTGTCTGTCATCATGAAGGGCAAAAGTTGCAAACAGCAGCATTTCAGACCTGCAGATGCAAGGGACTGGGGAGGGACATTCTAATTTCAGGTGCTGAGAGTAGCCAGCTGCATGAATATGAACAGGAATCGGTGTCTGGGTTTGAGTCTTAGGCTGTCAATTGTCATTGTAGTACATGTAGGACTTATTACAGCAGCTCGGAGAAGATGAGAGTGATTGCATTCAGGGAAAAACAAGTAGGGAGTCTTATTTGTATGGACTAACGTAAAGCAGTAATTTTACCTCCAGTTTGGGCATTTGTTTAACGTTTTTTTTCCCTGCTTTGCAGATAAAGAGTATGGCTCAGTATGTTCACAACATAGAGAAGCAAGACAACCCACGAAGAAGCCGGTTCTCTGATCGCTTCAAAGATGATATTACCACTATAGTTAGTGTGGTTACTTCAGAGATTGCTGCACTTTTAGTCAAACCACAGAAGGTAAATGCATGATACAAGTACCATGGATCCTTACTAATCACCCTGTGTTACACTGAGCTGGAGCTGTCTTTAATCCCATTTCATCTTCAGCAATGTCTCTAGAATTTGGCCGAAACTGGAGTATTCTCACATGGACCTTAAGCAAGAGTTGTAGCTGTGCAAAGGGGGAGCCTTGTGCTCCCCTAGCAGATAGTTTGTTTTCATTCAGCTCAGTTCTCCAGCCTGCTTCTTGGTGTGGTTGCAGGGTGCAGGAAGGGAATTCCCTTTCCCATTGATAGGAAAAGTTGGCTACCCATTTTCAGTGGGAGTGGTGCTTTGTGGAAGGTTAGCCAGGGCAGCAAACTGCTGCCCATGTAAGGCTTATTCCTTTTATCCCCCTTTCCTGTTACCCTCATTTCTACTGTGTAGTATTTTATTCCACATTTGGTTTCTCTGATGGCAGTGAGCTATGCAATATAAAGGCAATATTCCTCCTGAGGGTGGCAAAATCCAGCCACAAGTGATCTAACCCCAGTTCTCTTTAAAGATAAGGCACTGGCCACATGAAAATTAAAGACAAGAAATAGGCCCTAAATCCCATAAAGTTGTTTCTCCTGAAGTATTTTAACCAGTTGCACTGATAGAATGTATTATAAAGTTGAAAGGATCAGAAAATCTAGCATATTTTAACATTGGTACTGTCAGCTTACATCTCTAGTGTCACTCTGCGCTGGCCAACAGACAAAGTTAAGGCCATAGACAGGCACTAGGTGACTGTTGTTTGTTCAGTGGTTGTAACTGACGTGTTTTCATGCCCCAGAGCTGCCAAATGCACTGTGCTAGCCCAGCGGTGTGCTCTGCTAGAGGGCAAACCGGGCTGGAGAGCTGGCCTGCCAAGCCACTTTTCAGCCAGCTCAGTTTCCTGATCCATTTCTCCCTGTGTGCCCTGCTGTGCTGTTGAGGAGCAGAAAACGGGAAAGGGCCAAACCAGACAACTAAGGGCAGAGAATGGCAAAAGTGATTGTCACAGTCCACTAAAAAGATGTTTCTGAAGCTTTACCCTTTGGTAAACTCGATCCTTTGGTGTGCTTCTCTAATAGCCACATGCAGAGAAATGGTTTCCACAGAAATGTTTACTTAAGGTGTCAATGAGGTTTCTTTAAAATACCTTGTGTAATAAAAAATTGTTATATTAAAATTGTTTTAATGGAACTGCAGGTTTTGCCAAGATATTAGTATTTTATGGCTTCCTCACAAGAATTACACAGGTTTTTATGGGCTGTTGATTCAATTTGATTTTAATAGAGTGAGTGTATAGAACCTGATTGTGTGTGAAAATCCCACTGCAGCGTGCAAACGCTAATTCTGCAAAGAATTAGGGCCATTAACCAATGTTGTACAGAGCAGAGGTAGGTAATGTGTGTCTGATTTTTAAATCCAAACAGTAATAATCAATGTTTCAGTGCATGGTTCAGCATGTCAGATTGCCCTGGGAATCCACAATGATATGTTTGACATATTTTAGCCTACCCAGTAAGACAGTGGAAAACTAATTTTTTCTTCATAGTAGAAAAATGTTTTGCTGTGTAAATTCCAGACTGTGTAAATATATATACATATATGTGTGTGTGTGTATTCCTGAGAAGCAACAGAAAGGTTGAACACCAAAAAATTAAATTGTAAGCACCCTGCGGTGCTGCACGCCTGTTCTCACTAGTCAGAGAGTCCTGAGTAGGGGCAACATTTTTCTCAGTCATCTCTTCTGTCAATCTTAAGTGAACCCTCCTGAGGCTCTGAGTATTAAACGTGTGCAGATCCCTCAGACGCCTCCACAAATTCTTCTTGCTGAATACATATGCTACTGAGATTTTATGATTTAAATTGGTATGTTTGAAGAAACTGCAGCCTTATTGTAGAGGGCACATTAAGTTCTTTGTGATTTTTACTTGGAGGTTGCATGTCTCTGGTAATCAGGCCAATTCTGAGCATGCAGGACCTTGGCTGCTGAATGTTAAAACCCACAGATTTACCTTAACAGAACTTTTTTGCTGTCAGTTTTACACTTGAAATTTCTAAACAAAATACTTAACATTCCATCAGCAGATCCAGTACAGATTTTTATTAGTATTTTAAAACAGTATGTTACGTTTTAAGTACACAAACCAGCATTCTCTAATGTTAAAGGTTCAATTTTTTTTAAAAAACAGCATATGCAGGTTTGCAATCCATAGGGAATTCAGAATAGGTCTCAAATTCCATTTCATTGCTGTCAGCCCGAAGTTTTGCTTAGATAAACTTGTTCATTCACCCTGTGATATTCCTCTGTGAATGCTACAACAGTTGAAATAATTTACAGGAGTGATTCTGTATAATTTTAACAAGATCACATAAACTGGAGAACTGAAACAATCTTGTCCAGTTCCATGAGATAGTTCTGGGAGCTGTCCCCTACACTGTTTTTTAGTGATTCTAAGAAGTCTTCCACCTTTATATAAGTTTTATATGTCATAACTACAATTCTGGTTTGTTTTGTTTTTGTTTTTTTTAAAGGAAAGTGAGCAAGCAGAAAAGATTAATATCAGCCTGGCATTTTTCTTGTATGATCTTCTTTCTTTAATGGACCGAGGATTTGTGTTTAATCTCATCAAACATTACTGTAATCAGGTGGGCACCATGCATGATTGAGATAGCATTTGGCTTATGTCCAGTCCAGTGTTCTGTTCTGTTTGATTCATTTATCCATCATGATCCTTTGAGCTGTGTTAAAGGACCAGGTAAATTTCCTATTTCCTATTGCATATGCAGAGACTTTAAACCTCTTTTGATTTGTGGTCTGCAGAAAAAAAGTCAGTGGAGGTTAAGACTCTTTTAGAAATGTCTTTAGAAATAGCTTGCACCACTGCAGAGAATCCATGGAACCACTTTTCTTCCCTTACATTTTTACATCTTTTATCAGGAGGGTCTGCAGACCATACAAAGCAGCTTTTGGTCTCTGACTATTGAAGTGCTGTGAGGACAGTATTTAGATTTGGGGGGTTCAATCATAATGATCCATCTTTGTCTTTTTGCTTTACAAACCTCCCAAAATTAACATAAATGATGATGCAGGATGTTGTTATGAAATTACTTCTTGTATATGAAGGGGAAAGTTTTCCTTCTGTTCTGTGACCTGATACACCTGTTGTAGTTTTTCTGCCGAAAAAAAGGTCCTTTGTCAGCTGATGGTAGGTACAAGGATGCAAGGTGGCTACCACCCCATTTCCTATAGTACATGCAATACTCCATTGATGTCATTGTTGATATGAAGGGAAATGACAAGACCACTGATGTTCTGTGTTGCCTAGCAGGACTTTTTATGAGTTTGCCACAGACTTATCAGTTTTATTTGGTTTTAATCTTTGTGTTATGCAAAAGGGAAAAAATATTGTATGTTTTTCTTTTGGGAGGGAAAAAAGAAACAATGGATTTTCTCTTGGAAAGTTGGTAAGTCAGCCAGGGATGGGGAAGAGAGACACCACCGCTGCCAAACAAATGGAAACTGGTTAGGTACGGGGAACCAGTGAGCATTTTAATGCGTGCTGGTCTATTTGTCTATTTCTGTTTCAGGAAGCAAGATATTTCACTGCATGGTAATTTAAATAGTGCACACCTATCACATGACACTTTGGGTTTTTTTTTTCCTAGCTCTCAAACAAACTGAATTCACTCTTCACCCTGATTTCCATGAGACTGGAGTTCCTGAGAATTCTCTGCAGCCATGAGCATTACCTCAATCTGAACCTCTTCTTCATGACCTCCACATCAGCTCCAGCATCCCCCTCCCCTTCCTTATCCTCCCAGGTAGGCATCCATCAGATGATAGTTCATGAATGTCACATGAAGCACACATGTATAGAAAGACTTATGTTGCTCTGTATTCATATATTTAGGTTAGAATTAGCCACTGTTGAATCAGGGAGAACAACTCCCCTCTTGAAAGAAAAGAAGCAGAAGAATAAAGACTAAGGGAGTACTACTGTGAAACTGCATCTACACAAATCAAAACTTAACATGAAACAGATATGTACCCCTCTAGAAACCGGCAAACAGAAAATGGCTGTTAAGATAGACATACAAGGTCTAAAAGGAACATGGCTGTAAGGGCTAGTTTAGAGGCACACCTATATCCCATCCATACACAGCGACAAATATGTATTTCAATATCTGTTTTGGGGACTTATGGTATGCAGCAGTGCACAGCAAACTTTCTGTGTGTTGCCTTCTAGCTGAACCTCTTGCTCTCCAAGTGAGTGTAGATGGTGGCATCTGTAACCCTGTAACTCTGTAAGTTAGGGACTAAAACACTGCAATTTTCAACATCCTGGAATCACAGACTTCTGTTAGCCTTAGTGTTGTTCAGAGCAGAATTATGCTTTGCTTTTCAAATAGCAGCATTCTTTGTTCTGGGTTCCTCCCCACCCCAGTGGTACAGATGATGCTATGACTTTGTCAATGATTTCTCCGTGTTTCCTGGACAGTAAATATCTTTTTTATTTGAACTTTATGATTTTTCTGTGTGGAAACACTCAAGTATTCTGACTCAACCTCTCCACACAATTTTCATGGATGATCTCGTCCATCATATCTTATTTCTCCCAGGATTCTCTTTGCCAGTACATGCTCATTTTTTCCCAGACTTGACCTGGTACTGACACAGCTCTAGACTTCCTGAATGTCAGGACCTCCCATTCATCATCCTGGACATGGAGTTCACAAACACATTCAATAATGAAATTGTTGTCTAGCATGCCACACACTATTTTTCTGGTCTTGTCCTTTTCTCCCCTACATTCTGCTTAAATGGTAACTTGCTTTTACCATGGGGTAGACCCCATAACAAAGGGTGCTAGCCTTCCTGTTTACCACCTTGGTGGTCTTGCAGAGGTCAGAACTGGGGTGAAGCATTTCAGTGCAGTGGCCCGCAATTGCATTAGCCCTTGGATGCAGCAGAACGGAACTGAAAGTAAGAATGGTGGCGGGTACAAAACCACCCTGAGTAATGGAGCAGTTCAAATTCATGGTTTCTATTTCAAATGTAATTGCTGAAGAACTGGTTGGATGCTAAGGTGTGCTACATCTCATACCTTAAGGGTATTACCAGTAATGGTAAATAGTATTTTCTTGAATTTTTTCCTGGTCTTACAAGCAAAACATGAAGATTTTGGAGTCAGAATTTCCCAATAGTTTTCCTTAATGCTAATCCTGGATGCCGAAGAACTAGAAATGGGACTCTTCTGCTTATGGGGAAAAAAAGAAGTCAGCACAGCTCTTGCAACTAGTTATAACAAGTCAGAGCTGGGCAGACACCAGTTTAGTCATTCTTTCCTTCAAGCAACATCATCAACTCTTTTTCTTCTTCAGGAGTAACCTGTGAAGTGCAACCTGCACAAATCAATAAGGCTTTTGTGGCCCTTGGATGATTTAATGCATTAGCTGACCACCCTTGCAGTAATTTTGATCTGTCTGCAGGAGTGCTGCCCAGCTAGAGTTAGATTTTCAATAAGAAATATGGGCTTGTGAATAAATCTTTTGGAATTCTTGAAGAGAAGCCAAATTCACTTAACTGGGTGCTCTACACTTTATTGTTATTCCACACAAACTTAGTACAGCCAGCATCTGTCTGCTTGAGGTTGAAATGGGAGTGAGGTTAAGTATGTGGATCCCAGATATGGGGCTGCTCAGAGACATGAGTTTCATTTGACCCAATATGCTAGAAGACAGCTGCCGCAGTGTGGTATACTGCTACTTCATATGTTTGTTTTCTGGGACTATTCCCAGGTGACTGACAGAAATGTGAGAGAATATTGAAGAATATAAATTAAAAGCAAAGTTTGGACTCATAAACCCAGTAACTGTACTGGGGAGTAGAGTCTAAGACTTATGCTCACCTGATCAGGGGACAAAAACATTCCAGATGACCTGTGGCACAGACCTATGATTGGAGAAGCTAAGAAGTTCACAACACATATATAGCAGCAACTTTCCATTCCTGGGCTGGCTATATATCAGTCATAGCCATAAGTTACAGCAGTTTGAAGGCAGCTCTAAATTATGCTAGCTGCCAGCAAGCTCAGCCAAGGATTTCCAGGGTGGAAGGAAACACTGTTTGCACGTCTTTCCTGACCTTTCTTCCATGCTAGACATCATGGATGCTGAAGAAGGCACTGTACAGTGCTTCTGACACCAAGGTCCCTCTTAACGTAGGGGCAACATCTTGCTGTATGATGCCTAGTGGCTGCGCTGCAACAGTAAGAGCAATGTAATCAGTTGTAAACATGGAGAAAATTCTGACTTTGTGTCCTGTCCAAACTAATGAATACAGGGTAGGAATTTTACATCTCAAAAAATGTCAAATGAATTACTTGTACAGAATGGAAAGAATGAGATTGCATCCTAGCAAGCAACCCATTTGAAACTAGATGCTTTTCATTTTCATATCACCCTCAGAGTTTTCCTCCAAAATGTCAAACCTTCTTTCAAAGTTTGTGCTTTTCCTCTGGTAGAGATTTTCTGTTATCTACATGCACTGTGACTACAACCTCTTTAAGAAGCTTTGATTTCAGTGATCATACTTTAACACTTCTAATATAATTCTGCAGAACTCTAGCTCCTGCTCTAGTTTCCAGGACCAGAAAATCATTGGTATGTTTGACCTCTCAGCCGAATACCGTCAGCAGCACTTTCTGACTGGCTTACTTTTCACTGAATTGGCAGCAGCGCTGGACGCAGACAGCGAGGGGTGGGTATCCCAATTTGCAGATTTTAGAATGGTACTGAGTCACACTATTACTTTTGGCAAGGTCAGTGTGGTTCCAGGACAGTCCTGTTTCCCCCACTCTTTTCAGTAAGTCACTCTGTAACATAGCAATAAACTAGTAATTATCTGCAGTGTGTTGGTCCCAGTGAATAAATATATGCCATTTGTTGCAATACTGTTGGCTAAATACACAAATTGAGAACACAACTTCAAATTTCAGTTGCTTTTCTCTTTAAAATTTGTGCCTTTGTCTGAGCTTAAGAGTTTAGCTAAACTTTGGCCAGAATCTGATGCTTTTCTTTAAGCATGTCTCTTCACCATATTGAATTTTCGTGGGGAGTTTGAAATACTTGGGTGCTCTATGATTGTGGTGAAATGGCTTGGAGATGTAAGACAGCGATCTTTTGCAGAGAATATGAGTCTCTGCTCAGAATGGAAGAGATTATTGAGTGAATATTGGTGTATTAATTTGTTTCTTTCACCTCCACTCTGTTTCTTAAGTCTTTGATTTAGAAATAATTTGTGCATGACCCATTAATGGAGCTCATGGATGGGTTTTGTGTTAACAGGATTAGCAAGGTGCAAAGAAAAGCTGTCAGTGCCATCCTTAGCCTGCTGAGTTCCCATGACCTAGACCCACGTTGCTCAAAAAAAGAGGTGAAGATTAAAATTGCAGCTCTCTACCTCCCTTTGGTTGGTATCATTTTGGATGCACTGCCACAACTCCATGATTTCACAAGTAAGAACCTTTTTCCTTTGTATTTTTGAGCTTCTTAGAGTGACTTGTCTAAACAGTCTATCAAATATAAAAGAGACAGCACTAAGTGTAGAAATTCTCCACAGTGTAGTAAGGTTGAGTATTTCTTTACTTAGAAATGAACTGGATTTTTATAGACAGGAAAATCTTCAATGTCCTGACTTCATAAGCAAATGATAGACCAGATGTGTCTGTAAGTACTCCTGCCTATCCCTTAGTATGGATATTATGATCCTACAAATAAAGCCTGCAATATCTGCAAGAAATATTGAGATACAAACAGGTTTAACAGACAGCAAGGAGGGAATCAGGAGTGATACTGACATAATATTACATCGCAGTTAAAGAAATTGGATTGTAATATTTCTATCTTTTTCTATTGCTACTTAGTGCTGTTACCATATCAAAATTAATCTCAGGAAATACACTGTTATCACTTGTTATAACTATAAACTTTGCTTTTTAAACTTCTATAAACTTTGCCTTTTAAAACAACATTATCTGAGCTGTTTCCTTGCATTTTGCTACATGTGTGTTCTTAGGATACCACTGAAAGGAGCTATTTCACATTTTTTTGTAAGATAGTAGATCTCTGCTACTTGGAAAACTACATTTTACTTCCATAAGTAAAATAAAATGGTATAATCTTTGAAGAATATACTTTTGTCACTAGTTCTGAAAATATTTTCTATTTAGATGTCTAGACAAGAAACTTAATACTATGAATAAATTATTTAACACTTGCAGTCAAATAAGATGAAAGCATTTATTATACATTTGCTAATCAGATCTCACCCCATTCTCCTAATCTAAGTATTACCCTTATACCACAAATGAGGAGACATTATGAGGAAGCCCAGGTGCATCAGTATGGCTAGGTTTTAGGGTAACTTTCTTTTTAAGTATCTGTCACAGGAGACTGTTGACCTCATTCTGAACACATTCAGCAAAACGGATGCTCAGAATTGGGAGGTTTTTTAAAAACTAGGTATAAATAGCTTTATTGGCTGAAAGCGATGTCAAAAACTAGCAGGGAATAGAAGCAGCTAGGTGCCTGAAATTAAATTTGCTCTTTAGCCAGCAGGCAGTACTGGCTCTGTCGGCTGTTAGCAGATTTACATACTTCATTGAAAATCACCAAACCCATGTGTGGATTTTGCATTTATCCTCTTGCCTGAAATGACTGGAACAAAATGGTTTCAAGTCTTATGAAGTGGTGGCTTAGCTTTGAACTTCAGAGACAACCTCACATTTGCCACTGCCTTTGCTTTTAATTTACCTTCTCTGAACACCTGGAGCTTATTGGACACTTCTTCTTTCCCTGTGTTTATTTGAACAATTTGGCAGCCTTTGCAGATGGCTGCAATTTGGTCTTGCTAGTGCTGCACCTCTTTCACTGCTTGGTACATCAGCAAGACCCAACAGCCTCAGGGATGCTGGGATACCATTTGTTTTGTTAGGTTACAGCCTGGTGGAAGACTGACATATGAGTAGAAACAGCTGGATTGCTCCTGAAGTTCCAATGAGATATTTCAAATCTAGTTTCAGATGCCCGCGGTGGAAAGGGACGCACAGGAAACCCAGAAGAAGAACAAGAGTCTGCAGGTGCAATCAATCAAAACGTGGCCCTTGCCATTGCAGGGAATCAATTTAACCTTAGGAGCTCTGGAATATCTCCAGTGTCCCTGGTATGTCCGGCGCTCTGCCAGTCTCCTTTCTTGTATCTGATTTCTTCTTTCTTTGTTTTCTCCTTCTATCCTTTTTTGCCACTAATAACTGCAGTCATGAGAAACTGCATTCATGTTTCCTCCAACCCCGAAGAATGCTTCATATTCCTCCTGTCATCTCCTTCTCTTCTCTTCTCTTCTCTTCTCTTCTCTTCTCTTCTCTTCTCTTCTCTTCTCTTCTCTTCTCTTCTCTTCTCTTCTCTTCTCTTCTCTTCTCTTCTCTTCTCTTCTCTTCTCTTCTCTTCTCTTCTCTTCTCTTCTCTTCTCTTCTCTTCTCTTCTCTTCTCTTCTCTTCTCTTCTCTTCTCTTCTCTTCTCTTCTCTCCTCTCCTCTCCTCTCCTCTCCTCTCCTCTCCTCTCCTCTCCTCTCCTCTCCTCTCCTCTCCTCTCCTCTCCTCTCCTCTCCTCTCCTCTCCTCTTCTCTTCTCTTCTCTTCTCTTCTCTTCTCTTCTCTTCTCTTCTCTTCTCTTCTCTTCTCTTCTCTTCTCTTCTCTTCTCTTCTCTTCTCTTCTCTTCTCTTCTCTTCTCTTCTCTTCTCTTCTCTTCTCTTCTCTTCTCTTCTCTTCTCTTCTCTTCTCTTCTCTTCTCTTCTCTTCTCTTCTCTTCTCTTCTCTTCTCTTCCAGAAGTACTCTTTACCATAAGTAGTTCCACTTTTTCTTCCACACACCTATTTCCATTTCCACACCCAAGCTAGTCTTGTTTCCAGATCAGCAAATAGTGCACTATGATTCCTGCACTGCCTCTCAGTCCCAGTCTCACCTGAATCCACGGTTCGAAGACTCAATCCTTCTTTTTCTGTCTGTATCTCTTTCTTCATGGTTGTTTCTATCTTCTATACAATTTGGCTGACACAGCTGCATGGCAAAAGGGGACAAAACAGTTATAGAATCTTTTTCTACATTATTCTAAGAACTTAAAATGCAAGTATCTATCAAACAATGCTCATGCTTTTCACATGCATACAACAGGTTGTCACAATTACACAAATGTACATTCAGAAAATGAAATCAGTATAACCTGGAAGAGGTTAAACTTATTAAAGTCCAGTCCTGGGATTTGATTTCACTGAAATTAAAATAATGTTACTTCACTTGAATGATCCCCCTCTTCTTTTTCTTCTTTCAACTGATACTTACTTTATCTGCTCCTAGCCCTACAGACAGAGTGCCACATTAGGTCCTGATACTACTCGCAACCTTTTGATCTGCTTCCTCTGGATCATGAAAAATGCTGATCAGAACCTAATACAGAAATGGATTGCAGACCTTCCATCCATGCAGCTGAACAGGATTTTAGACCTCCTTTTCATTTGTGTTTCATGCTTTGAGTACAAGGTAAGTGAAACTTGGCCTGTTTTGTTGTCTTGCTTTGGTTTGATACTTTTTTCCTTACTTTCCAGCTGTCCAGGGGAAATTTGTTATTGACAATTATTAAATTATCTCTTGTCTAATCTATGCTACAAATGGGTAAATTAATTCAGATAAAATAATTTATAGTGGTCTTCAAGCAAAATGCATCCAAAACCTTTGAGGAAGTCCCATGAAATTAGTTTAAATTGTTTTATTGTTTTTCTTTTCCTGGGGATTTGAAGGCTATATATTGACTATAAGTACTGGACAGGATATTAAGGATGACCCTTTAGTTAAGAGCTGGGACTGAATGTCATGACTGCCCCCTGTGACAGGGTCTGCTGAAATGGATCAAACAGCCTTCTCTCTGAACTTTATTTTCCCTCTCTGTAGCACTGAGCTAAATATCTGTCTTTATTAGCAGTACACATACTACCTCTTTCATCATCTGCAACATTTAATTAGCCTTTATATATTAGTCAGTCATATTCATTGCTTTCTGCTGCCTTTACAGGTCTCTCCTGTTGTGTCTAGTTTTGGACATGTAATTTGGACTCATGTTCAGAGATGAAGGCATTGGTGTTGATTGCTTTGATTTTATTTTTAGGGCAAACAAAGCTCAGATAAAGTTAGCACCCAAGCACTCCAGAAGTCACGAGATGTTAAGGCCCGATTGGAAGAGGCTTTACTGAGAGGTGAAGGAGCCAGAGGAGAAATGATGAAGCGCTGCAGGATACCAGCTGGTACTTCATATCCCTCTCCCTTTGTGTCTTTTGAGAGGATCTTAAGAGTTTGTAAATGTAAATGAGTTTGTTGGGGTTTATGCACACTCCCCATTTTCATCCTTATATTTTTTACCCACAGTCCTTTCCCTTGCAGACCTTTCTTGGTTTGGCTGTGGATAAAAATATTATTAGCTTTTAACTATCCAAGGTGTAGCTAGAACTTAGCTCTTCTCAGGTGGAGAATATAAGGCCAACTAAGAAGTTGTAAGACATTCTGAGAAATTGTGTTTGTATTTAATCAATAGCCAAGAAATGGTGTCAAAACTGTCAGTAAGAACAAATTGTTCTTAGCAAAAAAGGTTGTTTCATTTAATAAATTGAATACTTTGTGTTTTGGTCTTTGAAGTTATTAAGCAAGGTAACGTTCTAAAAATCCTAGATTAAAAAAATGATGGGGTCCTGTCCTTTTACTAGGACCCTGAGGCTGTAAAGTTGAATGGTTTTCGTTCTGACAGACTGCTACAGACATGTATCTCCTTTTTTTGGTGAGCTATCAGAGTTCAGGTGTCCCCTTCTGCTTTAATCTCACTGATACATGTTGCACTGTTAGGGAATGACAGATCAGTGGGGCAAAATGAAAACCTGCGCTGGAGAAAGGAGCAGACTCACTGGCGACAGGCAAATGAGAGACAAGATAAGTAAGTCATTTAATGAATATATATTGCTTTTATTAGAACGAAGATGTTTGAGAGTTTTATGTTCTTGTTCTTTCTCCTAAGATGTTTTACTACAAAATCAGCAGTTTCAATCCTTTCCTGCTTCTGTCAGAAAGGAATAGAAAATGTGTATGTAGCAGAAGTATCCAACTGTTGCTATGACATAAAAAAGAGATCACAAATATTGAATGAGAAGTCTAAATAGTTATCCACACATTTTTTCTTTCTTACTAGCAGTGTGGCAAACACTGGTTGTCGATACAAGTTATATCAGCTCCACAGAAGCTTGCTACACCATTTATTTTGGTGTTGCTGTGGCTCCTCACTGTATACAGCACTGTGGTGTAAGATTTGCCACCTTAAATCAGTTGAGCTAGGTTTGATGTGCTGTGTTAAAACTGGGAGGAGTTGTCAGCAGGAGTAGGGGGGAACGATTCTGCAGTGAATATTTTCCTTGTTGCAGGTTTTAAGTTATGTTGTCTCAGTACATTTCACCTTATCAGCACTGTGTGGTAGTAGGCAAATCAGTGTGCAGGGTTATGGAAAACTGTATTTTCAGGATTACTAACAGCATTTTCATACAGTATGTGCTAAGTTTCTGTAAGCATGCAACTTGCTGAGGGAGATACATCACTTGTCCATAGATACTTGTTTAAATTTTGACTATCTAAATGAGCCGCTCTGCGTCCTGCAGAGACAGTGGCCTCTCACCAGCCTGGCTGCTGTGAACTCCCATGATATCCCTAAACATGTGTGAACTTGAAGTGAGAACACTAGCTTGTGCTGTACAGCAACTACATTGTTGTATCCTAGTACTTGTCCATGATTATCACATACATTTTTGAACACAAGTTTGTTAATTTGGAATTTATCCAAACTTTTAACAAATAATTGTTCTACCTTCTATGATAGATTGGAAGAGATGCAGATACTATGTGGATATTCTTATTTTGCCCTGAAAGCAACATGCTTTCTCCCAGCCAGTTTCACTGAAATCAGAATAAAACAGTCTGCAAGCAGCAGATCTACAATTTCACTTTACAGTAGTTCTGTTAAACTACTTAAAATAAAACTTCTGGTTACATAAGTAAAACTCTGCATGCTGTCCAGGCCTTTCTGCTTAACCCAGTGTTCACCACTGTGGTATGCAAGATCTTTGCTCTCTTCCTTTTTGGATCCCTTTTGTATATATGTCCCATAAATAAGATGTTTGCAGGCAGTCCACAGCACAGCAGGTTTGCACATGTCGCCACTCAGCCTCACTCAGCCTGCTTCTCCTTGAATCCAGCATGCTTTGGGATTGTCACTACACTTATGAGCTATGTGTGGTGTCAGAGAGGTTCCAGTCAGCATGGTTAACGTGCAAGACTGAATGGTGGCTGGAAATGGTTCAAATGGCTCTGATGTTTGCTTAATTTGTTCAGTTCTTACTCAAATGTAGTGATCCCTGGCTTGATTTTATAGCACCAGCCTTTTGGGAGGCCCTTCTGTTCTTCATTGCTTGAGTCATTGTAATTAATAACCATACAACTGCCCTGACTTCCTTTCCTAGCCCTCTTCCAGAATTCTCTGGTTGTGCCCGAAAGGATGGCTCTGTACTTTTCTGGGGTTTCGGGGGTAAGAGGCCACTGGGCAGAAAAGGTTAGGTGAATGTAGCAGAAAAGTCACAGATTTTGAAGTCACTCAGAAGTGTGATTATAAGGGTGTTGCTTCTGGCCATGCAACAACCCTTTTATGAGCAGTTTAGGAACAAGAATAAAGCCTCCTCTTTGTGTTTCTGCCATAGAAGAGATCTCTTTTTGTTAGGAGCTGCACCTATGCTTAGACTATTCAGCTGCAGAGTAGCTGTGTTCCAGACCTTAAGTCTCAACTAAGAGAGTATCATGCACTGCCTTACCCCACCACCTTCTGTCTTTTATAAATGTTTCAGTCTTCTCTTAAATGGCCTGGTTCATTGCTGTATTGGCTCTGCAGTTGTTGGACCTCGTGTCTTAGCTGTCAACAGTCTCAAGAATCAACGTTATACATTGCCTACATTAAACGCTGCTGCTGTGGCATTGAAGCAATTTCCCCTTTGACCAAGCCTACTGTTCTTAGTTTTTCTCTGGAAGTGTTAGATCAGTTGCGTTTTATTCCTTTTTGGGGTTTGGTGTCCTGCTACAGGCAATGCATTCAGAAATTACTGCATAGCTTATTGAACAACTAAACATGATATTGAGGGCAGAGCAGCCGTTACACAGATTGCTGTTAAGGAAGCAGAAGCATCTATGTGAACTGTCCAGAGGCCTAGTTTTCAGGTGTCCCTTTTGGGACTTCTGTTCTATGATATCAGCTCTCCTCATTTGACTTTGTTCTTCTTAAGAAACACATCCAAACACTATTTTCATTGTTTGCTCTTACAGAATTGTTCAGAATGGTATCATTTGTATTTTGGTTTTGTTTAAATAGAAGGTCATCTAACTCTTGGGGTACCATGTGCTTTAATTAGAACTCCTTTTTGCAGAACAAAGGCTGAGCTAGACCAAGAAGCTCTGATCAGTGGAAACCTGGCAACTGAAGCTAACCTGATCATTCTCGATATGCAAGAGAACATCATCCAGGTAGGAAAAGCAAACCTGGCTTGGTACCAATCACTGCTCCCTGAGAAGCCAGTGGAAGCAAGATTCATTTTTCCTTTTGTTTCTTAGGCCATGCAAAATGTTTTAATTAAAGATCTTCTGTAAACTTTTATAATCTTGAAGAGAAAAAAAAAAAGATTAAGAAGAATGAATCCAAAGATGAAATTGCTGCCTGCCTTATGCTGTTGCCGCAAGTCCCTTCCACTGTAGAGCATTGCACTACTGAATGAAAGGCAAATACACCACCTTGTCTCCAACAGATGTTGTTGAAAGCCATTTCCACTGTATTACTATGATCCTGGAGTTTGGCGAGGGTGAGGGAAGAAAAATCTTCATTTATGCTAGAAATATACCTGAAGATATTAATAATTTAGAAATGGACTCCTGGGTGGCCTTTGTCATACTTGCATGTATGATCTTGTGAGACAAAAGGATTTAACTTTGACTCCCACAAGTACTCAGTGCAGGAAAGTATCTTTCACCTGCATGGAGTCCTTCTGAAAAGAGATATGCCCCTCTAGAGCAGTGTAATATGCAGAACTTACTTGACTTTTAGGAGTCAGATGCAGTAAAATTTCACAGGTCCTGTGACAGCAGTGGAGCCATGACAATTGTCTCTGCTTAGACATGGTTTCCCAGTTTAGGAGAGAGACTTCTAATTCATGGGTATGGAAACACTACTGTTGGAGCAACACGCATATTCATAGATAGCAAGGAGAAAACTTGGTTCTTGAAAACCTGTTAGCAGAAAAACATTTAACTACTAGACTCCTGTAGTATTGGGCTTGATTTTTGCCTGACACTCATAGCACCTAGTCTCCCCACTATTTGGGTTGTGGGTTTGATGAGAGCATACCAGTATGCCTATTTACCCATGGGGAGGCAAGGGGAAGGATGGTGCTTGCCCACCACAGGATCACTTCGTGATCCAAGATACATGAAAGACTGGACAGAGGGTGGGCGGAGTTTCAAGAGTCACTGCTGAAGCTGGCTGAACTTAAAAATGCATTGGAAGGTCTGTGGATGTTGAGAAATGTTCAAGACGTCTTCCCCTGCATCTTCCTGATCACTAAAAAAGTCTTTTGAAATTCCTCCGAAGCAGATATTAACATTTAAGAAAACTGCAATCTCTAAACTCCTGGATGTGTCTTATTGACAAGAGAGCAGGACTTCAGTTCCTATGTGCCAGTTCATTGCTGAATTACTTCATGCAGTTCTTTATTTTTCTCCTCCATGTGTAGGCAAGCTTTGCAGCAGAGTGCAGAGACAATCTTCTGGGAGGAGTTTTGAAGGTCCTGGTAAATTCTCTTGGCTGTGATCAGAGCACCACTTACCTGACTCATTGCTTTGCTACACTCAGAGCACTCATTGCTAAGGTATGCTCTTGACATAAATCTGTTTACATGCTTCCAATGAAGTTATTAAAGCAGCATTTCCAGAACAGAGCTGTGTGCATTCGCTTACCACTTTTCCTTTGGCATTCATTAAATATGTTTTGCATAAGTAAATACAAATGCCTGTCCATAGGGATGTTAGGGGACTAATACAGCTGTTGTAAGGTTATTTCATTGACGACATGAGATGAAATAACTGAATCTGAATAATCTTGTGGTTTTAGCAGTCTACTCTTAAAAATAGGTTCACTAATAAAAAGGTAAAAAATTCCACCCTTATATTTCAAATACATTCTGATTTTAATTAGGAATCTTAATGCCAGGGCTTGCGAAGATTCCATAAAGTCAAATTTAAATTATTATATCTTTAAGACTAGTTTCCAACCAGTTGGGCAGCAGAGAAATCAAAGCTAACTCATCAGAGATCAGGGGGATCATTCTAGGTTTCTGCTTCTAAGGTAGGTTCAAAAATCCTAAATAGATCATAAGATGTTGACAGATTTCATGTTTGTTGTGCCTGAAAAAAAGCCAAATCCAAGTATCTCTCTCATTTCTGTATCACCAATCAAAAAAAAAAAAAAATTCAAAATGTGTATGAGGACAGAATTTGGCCAAACATTTTTTATAATATGGGTCATAATGGTTAGGTGCTTCATGAAGACTCTCTAAAATTTGTTTAAGGTCCATTCTCCTACAAAGAAGTTCTACAAAGGAAAAAGACCATTAAATGTTTTTTTCCCCTAAACTATTCTAAAATACAAATGACAAACAGGATACTCCTGTCCAGTTAATGCCTGTCTGCTGTTAAATGTAGATTGGCTGACAAAGCCTAATTACAAGGCACATATCTGAGTAGTTATGAAACTCATAATTTTGTTTTCATTGTACTTTATCTTTGAAAGCCAACTTCCAATTACAATAATGAATTTTGTGAAGCAATCTTTATTCTCATTGAAATAGATCTTGTAGTTAAGCTGACTCAGTTCTGTATTTTATGAAGCAATCATTCCAATTATTTCTATTACACTGTAGGTATATAGACATTATTCTGCAAATAAAAATGATAGAACTCTGTGCCAGCAGGCTTATAATATAAATTAGATATAAAACAGTGAGATAATGGAGTGAAGAAAGGTTGAGAACTAGGAAGTGGGCCTGCAAATGAGAAATAATATCCTGTGTTCTGCTCGCACACCATTATCAGTCCTTTGTATGTACATATGGTGCCAGTGCATTCATGTTGGCTACGGTGAAAGTTTGTTTCTGTGTCCTGCCCCCTGGGTTTATTGTCTGCTAGGTGCATCGTGGAGACAGTGTAAAACAGGGCCTGGCATAAAAGTTGAGCAATGGAAGTTTTGTGGCGCACCATAGGAGGAAGAACATGCTGGAGGGCTGGGGAAGGGTGGGGCATTGATGCAAAAAGCTAGTAACTGGTCCTCATGCTTAAGGAAGTGTTTGCATGTTTCAACAACCGTCAACTATTCTGAAAATAGCAACTCTCCATACTTCTAAGAATTTTGCAATATTTGGGTTTTCTCTGAGCAATTTTTTTTATTCTCTCTCTTTCTGCCACTCTTTTTCAAAACACAAAGGCTACTTTCAAACCTTCTTCTGTAGAAAAGCTATCAGGAATCCAAATAAATAAATAAAAAAGAAGTATAAAACGTAGGTTTTACTAACTTCAAGGCTTCATCTGTTGCAGCACAAGCAAGCTATCAGGCTGCAACAAGGCTTTACCGTGGGTCAGAGTTAGATTCTACTGCGCATGCTGTTTCTCCTTCCTCCAGAAGCCAGCCCACACTGCTCCTCCTCCACCCAACCACCTAACCCCACCATCCTCAGTGCTATTTACCCACTTAGCAGAACAAGATACAGCTGCACATTGTCCATGTCAATCAACCCACTGCCTTCATTCCTCTACATTTGTCTGAATCCTCTGATTTTTGTGCACTAAGCTATTGATGTTTCAATGGCCAGAAACAAGAGTAATTAATGCTTTCTTCTCTATCTCCCTTAGTTTGGAGATTTTCTGTTTGAAGAGGAGGTTGAACAGTGTGCTGACCTATGTCAAAGAGTTCTCCATCACTGCAGCAGCAGCATAGATACTACACGGACTCAAGCCTGTGCCACTCTTTATCTTCTCATGAGATACAGCTTCAGCTCTACCAGTGTAAGATTTCAAAAACTATGTTTTGTGCAAACTTTTCTTGTGATCAGTTGAAACCAAAACTGAAGTTGTGATAACAGATGGAACACATCTGCAGATAAAGAGACACATGTTATGCTGTTTTGAATATTTGACCCTCAAGAAGTGATAGAAGTGTAAGAGAAAAGTAGTTTAAATTATTGCTCATTATTTCATTTAGGAAAATGTGACTTTTTCTGCAACATCTGAAAAAGTATCTTCAAATGTAACAACATTAGGCCTCTGAAAGCAAGGACTATACAATGCATAAGCAATGCTCTTTGTCTTTTTTTTTAACTCCTGTGTCAGAGCTACTTAAACTTAGACTAGCTCTATTCTAATGCCACTATAGCCTCAGTAGAACTACTGCATACCTGTATTAATGGGAATTCTTTGGTGGCCTCCTGGTCTCAGGATTAGACTCTGTTTCTTAACCACCCATATGGAGCAAAGTAAGTATGTTATGCATGTAGGCTCACAATGTCCTAGCATAAAAGGACATGCATTAGCATTTTGGATACCTTGGACATCTGATCTTGCAGTGTTTTGTTTCCTAGTTGTTACTTTAGAAGCCTTGAATATGTAAAAAGTGTTGACTTCGCAGAAGGAAAATGTGCCTCTGAGGCACCATAAGCAACGTGTAGTGCACCACCAGGCAAAGCCCTCAGAGGCCTTTTTGCTTCCCAGATTTATTTCCAGAATGCTTTCCCAGTCCTGTTTCCTCCTCTTCTCCTCTGTGGGTGGCCTGATCTACACACCCATTGGCCTGCACAGTGGGTGAAAGAGGTGCTTCTGACTTGCCCTTGTCTCAAGCAAGCATATGTATTCCAAGGAACATTCTCGCCCCAAAGTACAGGCATGTCAGAACTGGGGAACTTTGGGTTAACCACTCATTTTGGACTCGCTTTGATACACCAGAGGCCACTTGTGTGAGCAGTGAGTTTAACCCACTCAAGTGTGGGCAGGAGAAAGTGGGTTTGTTTTATATAGTAGACACAGATATGCATGGTGCAGTGCAGCCATCATTCTTTCATGTTCTTGTTTTTCCTTCTGAAAGAATTTTGCAAGAGTGAAGATGCAGGTGACCATGTCATTAGCCTCTCTGGTTGGAAAATCACCTGAGTTTAATGAGGAATTCCTTCGACGGTCCTTACGAACCATCCTAGCCTATGCAGAAGAAGATGTGGATATGCAGGCAACTCCATTTCCCGTTCAGGTCAAATCTTTTATGACATCTGTGATTTTTATCAGGAGTTTTCTCATAGGAAATTGTGTGCTTGGAGCAAGTCCTAGATTTTGGTCTTCCAAAGCAATGAAAGTAAGGCTGGGGGGTTGTTGCATGAGTTTATTTCTAGCACAACAATATGCAGGGAAGAAGTGGGGGACATTATTCCGTATAATAAACTCTTAAGAACTTCTACTGAAATCACATTAAAGGAAAATCACCTCTTAGCTTTGTGTACAATTTTCTTCTAGACTCCAACAGGAACTGTACCCTTTAAGAGTTTTCCAAGATGGAATTTAATTCATTATGTTTTCAGACAAGTAGCATAACGGAAACTTCTCTGTCTTTATCAGTTCATAAGGTGGCAGCAACATTAATTAAAAACATTTCAGACAACTGTCAGACACTGCTAATAATCCTACAGTAACTCAGGTTGTGCTGAAGACTTACAAAAACAGCTGCTGTGTTCTTAGATCATGAATCAACTAAAGCTGAACTCCATTAGCACATTTGATTTTTTTCATTCAGAAATTACAAATCAAAGGATTCCAGCTCACTTTGATTAATTAAAATGTGTGCATAAAATTTGCTATGTCAGCATTCTTCCCTGCATTGAACAGAGTTGGAAAAATGAATCTTGTAGCAATTCAGTACAAATCATCTGGTGCAGATGTTATTTTTCTGGAAAGCAAAAATAAAAATGTGAGAAAAACATGTTGATCTTTGTATTACTGCAGGTAGAGGAGCTGCTGTGTAATCTGAACAGCATCCTGTCAGACACAGTGAAAATGAGGGAATTTCAGGAAGATCCAGAGATGCTCATGGATCTCATGTACAGGTGAATCTGTTTAGAATTGCTACTGAGGAAGTTCTGCAGTGAGGTGAGCAAAAGAACTGTGCATTTTAGGGACAAGCTGTGGGAAAGTCCTCTGGCTGTTCTGTCTGTGTAGATTCCTGCTTTAGCACAGCTTATCTGTGGCAGCGGGCCCAGGCTGCAGGAGTAAGCATGTTGCAGTGGAGCCACTGGAAGGTGGTCATAGACTTGGACAAGGATGGGAGTCAGGGACTGATGGACATTGAAAAGCCTTGGGTTTAGCTGGTTTACTCTCCTCTTAGCCCCTGCCTACCCCTGCCTAACCATTTCTTTTGCCCTGTGCTTAGTGAATCATACAGAATAAAGACAGAGGTGTCTCCCTCCATTTAACCCAGGTGGAGAATTATAAAGGTTCTTTCTGTTACCTGAGAAATGATCACTCATACCTCCTTTCTGCCCTGTGTTGTTAGAATTGCCAAAGGGTACCAGACATCACCAGACTTGAGGCTGACTTGGCTGCAAAACATGGCAGAGAAGCACACCAAGAGGAAGTGCTACACAGAAGCAGCCATGTGTCTGGTCCATGCCGCAGCACTGGTGGCAGAGTACCTCAGCATGCTTGAAGACCGAAACTATCTCCCAGTGGGCAGTGTCAGCTTTCAGGTAAGAAAAAGCTCCCAAGCTCTGACAGCATAAGCCTGGGATCGCCTGTTCTGGTGTGTGTATTCCTTCTCATGTTAAGCAGAGTTGAAGTGCATATACAGGGAGGAAAAGCTACAATGGAACATCCATCACCACTCTTGGCAGATTGTTCTGATGATTTATGCTTACCGATAAAAACTGGTACTTTAGTGTCTGGCTGTCTCTAGCTTCTACTTCTAGCAACTGAATACTGTAATGTCTTGTCTGCTAAGTAGAACCCCTCTATTATCACATGCCTTTTCCTGGGGCTGATACTTATCAACTGTGACAGATGCATCTTTCAAACTGCTTTCTCATGATCTAGGTAATTGGTGCTACACATTTCTTTTAGGCATGTTCTCCAATCCTTTGACTGTCCTCCAGTTACTAACCAACACCCTTTTGATTGATGAAATGACAAAATCACCATAACCTATATGCATTTACATCAAACTCCAGTAAAAATGTCCCATAAGTTCTTTCAGCCCAGGAAGTATCTCTCTGTTTATCTCTCCAGAATCCACTGATTCTTTTGGCATTGTTGAGCTCTTTACTTGGTAGGTTATTGATCTTTTACAGAGCGTTTTTTTTTATTTTGTTTTTCACCTTTCTTTTCTACATCACAAAGATGAAAGCATAACTCTTTGCTGTTAAACATTTTGAAATGCAGAGTTTTAAACATAGTTTACCAGATTATGCATTTTTGGTTACCCTTATATGAACTGACTTTATACGCAAATTCAGTGATTTTCCGGCTTTTTTTCATAGAATCATAGTTGGAAGGGATCCATAAGCATCATCAAGTCCAACTCACTGCTCCTTGCGCAGCTACCTAAAACTAAACCATATCACTGAGAGCACTGTCTAGATGCTCCTTGAACTCTGACAGGCTTCTTCTGCCGTGACTGCTTCTCAGGGGAGCCTGTTCCAGTGACCAACCGCCCTCTCAGTGAAGAACCTCTTCCTAATGTCCAATCTGACCTTCCCCTGACACAGTTTCATTCCATTTCCTTGTGTCCTGTCGCTGGTCACCAGAGAGAGGGGATCCAGCACATCCCACTCTGTTTTCACACATTATTAAAAATAGGAATGCTGAACCCCTAAAATATTCCCATGTGTTGATTACTCCTTTATCATTATTCTCTAAGATCAGTAAGTACCATTGTTCATTTACAGAGTGTTTGCTGCAATGATTATGAGACATTCCAGCTAATTAGTGGAAATGTTTCGCAGAATCAACTCAGATGTTGTATAGATATCTACTGTTTGGGCATTATTGCCTTTATGAGATTGTAATCTCTTTAAAAGTATCAGGTTTCTGTAGTCTGGTGTTGATTCAGACTTAATTACAATACCTTTAGTTTTTTCTTTAGTAAAATTCTGTATCAGTATTTCCACCAATTTGTCCTGGGTGCAAACTGATAAACCTACCACTATCTGCTTATCTTGTTTACTTTTAAAAAAATATGGCCACAAAGCATATGTCCTCCTCTGAAACTTCCCCAGTTTTCTAAAACATATGGCAACTCAGTATTCATTGCCTGAATACCGGTTTGCTTAGCTCTTTTAAACTGTTGAGGAGCACGTTTTATGGTCCAGATGATTTTGAAATGCCTAACACTAGTAGTTGGTACAGTCATCATCCCTTGATACAACCATATCATCTGGGTTTGGTTTTTTCCTTCAGAATAATAAATGTGAACATGATTGATCTACTTGTCATTTTGCACCGAATTCAGTATGTTGGGTGGTAGTGTTGCAATTTCACCCTAGCAATCAGGTGATTGACTAGTATTATTCTTAAATTCCTTTACTGTGTATAGCTGTATATAATCTCTTTACTGGCTAAACTTCTGGCCATAGATTTATACTTCTCCCATTTTGCATCCCTTACCAGTTTTGTATACTTTCTAACATCTAGCTTCCATTCATTACTTCTATTTTCTTCTTTTCTCCCTACTCATTACATACTATAATCATTTAGATATAGGTGAAATCTGCATTCCCTTGCAAAAGTCATCCTGCTCCCAGGCTGCCTTGAATGCTTGTAATCTCACACACTTGACCCTAATGTGATTCCTCCTTCCATTGCTCCGAGATTATGCAGATTGCCATGAATAGATATGTTTCCAGTTATTTTAGAGAACTGAAGTCTATTCTACAAGGCACTAGATAAGCAAAAACTTGGAAGTTTAAAGGTAACAAGTCAATCTCTCTCATCAAAATGCTTTTGTAGATACGTGTTTGCCCAAGGAACAGTTGCTCCATAGGAGAGAGGTAATAAAATGCCTTCATGACCAGAAGCCAAATTACACAACTTTTTATCTGACAGTATAATTTTGGATTTCATTTTGCTTAATAATGATAATTAACTATAATAACACTTGCATTTTTACAAAGCCTTTCAAGAGAAGAGCTCCCATTCTTTACGAACAGGTTTGTATTCTGCAGCACCTATGAAGATCTTGTTTCGATGACCTTGCTAAGAGAGAAATACTACTCAAACTATATTGGCTTTACCTGGATTTCCAGATCTCACTCACTGATTCTTTCTGTGTCCGTTTCTTCATTTAGCTGAGATATTAATTTAACCAATATTGGTGATACATATTTAGTTGTGGAATTGAGGGTGATAATAATGTGTATAAAAAAAGATTCTTCTGGATGAGCAGAAGTGCTGTCTCCTTTTTACAGATGAGTAAAATGGGGCAGCAAAGTATTAAATCATGGGTCTTCTGCAGTGACTCTGTTAGTGTCCAGAAAACTGCTTGTTAGAGAGTAACACGTTTCCTTATACTGTGCCACACGAAACGGTACATGCTTCCCTCTGTGCAATCAAAACTATCCCTCAAAATCAGAACAGGATCACTTTTGGTGAAATTCCCTTTGAGCTTCATTTGTGTTTAGACTAAATCTCCTTTGCAAGTGATAAGGTGGACTTAGAGTATGAATTGTGTATGGACTGACTTTAAAGCCACTTCATATTACCACAGACAAGGACTTAGTGTGTGTGTCTACCTGCTAAGGCACAGGGCTAAATAGCCCAGGCTCAGCGGTAAGGCACAGGGCTAAATAGCCCAGGCTCAGCGGTAGGCTAATTCAACTGTGTGGTTTTGGGGATCTAGCTTGCAGGCTACCCTAGCCTTATCTAACACGGGGATAAAGGCTGGGGATCATAGTAGAGCCCTTTGAGTTTACGCAAGTGTTTCTTTTCCTTAGAAAAAAACATCCTTGTGAGGTCCAAAATAATAGTGGATGATATACATGGTAATTTATGTATTGTCTTTATTATACAAGGGACATATAATATTCTTCAATATAAAGGTACATCAAAGCAAAAGGTGGGTGAGGCATGGCCACTTTGCAAAAGGTCCTGCAAGCACCAGTATGTCATGAAGGCTCTCTCCTACAAGAGTGTATGGACTGTAAAACATGGTAATAGATGCCTGACATTAATTATTACAGGTTTAAAGGCAAAGAAAAGATAATTGGTGTCTGTGACTTTCTTGGTTACTTTCATAAATAAATCACTCTCTGGACATTTTCACTCCTCTGGACTCTTTCCCTTTTGCTACCAAAACAAAAAAAGCCACCAAAGGCTATATGCCATTCCATGAAAATAGTCCTTCATGGCTACTATTACAGAAAGGGAAAACCAGACATTGAGCTGCAGTAGGGGTTGTATGAGTTGCCGTAGGTGTGTGCCAGGGAGGTTAAATCTGGTTGAAGTCACTATCTTCAATGAGACTGGTAGGTAACAAGTGGTATGGGTGTTCTAAAACATGCTGCAATTTTCCCTCTGGATGAAATTCAAACATATTCTCAGCTTGGCAAATGCTGTCCTGAGCTTTGTGCTCACCCTTCCAGTGGAGCTGACGTGATGTGCAGATTAGGCACTCTGAGGGCAGCATGGTTGGAGTAAATTTCACCCATGGAGAAATAAATAAATCCACAAAACCCAAGGGGGAAAGTCCCATGTTGCTAGTGATGAGTGATGCCAATTCTTTATCTGAAATCTGATCAATAGTAATAGCCCTCAGTGTCTCTGCCGTTTTATAAAGATGTCTTTAAGGACTTGACTAGCTAGCCAGCTGGCATCTATCCTGCATGCAGACAGATTGTCATTGCCAGTTTCTGCTGAAGTGAGACAGTATGACACTAATTTAATTCCTTTTAATTACTAGCAAATTGAATGCTGTTGAAAGTTACATATGCTAGTTCCATACTGTATGAACACATATTTTAATGTTCATTTACATGTATTTCTGTATATTATAAAATTTTTAGTGTTGACTCTCTCCAGTGTCATTTATTCAAAGGGATCCTGAAGAACTATAGTCATGTTATTTCATGGTCTAGAATCTCAAAGAGTGACTGACACTGTGTACTTTAGCTAGTTTTATTTAAACCCATAATAAGATCAGTAACTTTACAAGTAGCTGAGTAAATTCTGCAGGATCAAGGTGTAATATGACAGAGGCTGAAATGAGAAGCAGCATTCAGTTATTGCAGGTTTTACAGCAATATGGTCTATGTCCTCCTTCTCTGCTTGCAAAAGTCAAATCAACAACTTGAAAGTTCAACTTGTTCAAGCAGGTGGCAGGAGGTCCAGGGTGCAGCTTGGAATTTCTCACACCCAGGTGCCAGCAGCAGGACGGGCACATGGGTTGTGACCCCTGCAGGGTGGAGATTGAGCTCATGGCAGCTCCCATCAAAATCCAGCACCAGAGAGGGGACATTTTGCAACCTACAGGAGTCTGTCTTAAACCTGATGCAAGAAAGTTTATGGTTCTTGTAGTGAAACTCCTGATTTGCCATCTGCAGAGATTTATGATGTTGTGTTTGCTTCTCAGTAGAATTTAATTCTCAATGGATTTATGATGTTATATCCATTTCTCAATGGAATTTAATGGAATTCCATTCTAAATGGTATTTAGCCCAGTGTATCCCCTGGCTTCACTTGTATAATCTCATTCTTCTTACTGTCATGTAACTATGTTGAAACTGTTTCTGCTTCAATCTTTATGATAGACTATTGATCTGGGTTTCTGATATCTCTGCTCTGATGTATTTTAGAACATTTCATCCAATGTGCTGGAGGAATCTGCTGTTTCAGATGATGTTTTGTCTCCAGATGAAGATGGTGTATGTTCTGGGAGGTATTTCTCAGAAAGTGGCCTGGTAGGGCTGCTGGAACAAGCAGCAGAGCTCTTCAGCACGGTGAGTGAGGACCAAAATCACCAGAAGATGGAATTGGGCTCTCAGGGCCAGTTCCATAGCTTATTTTCCTGCTCATGAGGAAATAGTCTTACAGCTAGACCAGGCTTCACAGACCTGCCCCACTGCAAACGAGAGGCAGAAACACATCTAATGGCTGACCCAGCCCTGCCGCAGCCAGGTTGCCTAAGCTAGGCTTCTCAGGTAGCCTAGCTCAGCCGTATATCCACCTCTACTGTGCTAACTACAGCATCAACAGAAAGTGATTGTTCCAGGCACAAATCAAGATTTTGGTTGGTATTTTCATGAGATAGTACATTTAAGAAGAAGATCTTGTTTTAACTATAGATTTTAGAAAGCATGTAAGAGTTACTCCTGTGCCTTCACACAGCATACAACTACCAGCCTCATCTATACCACCACCCATCTGTCTGCACTTACCATGTAAAAAGTCATGATGTCAACACTCAAGTAGCTCGTCATATTGCTGTAGAGCTAAAGAGGATATATGATTTAGCATCTCTGAAGATATAGCTTGGGTTCCTTTTGTCCAGATACAGCTCTGGTTGCCCCAAACCACACATGCTAAACAAATCCATTTCCTTCTGCTCACCTGAATTTCTAACTCTTCTAGCCCCTAAGTAAAAACTTGCATATTTGTTTTTGTTACTGTTTAACAATGGAGTTAAAAAACAGTGTATTCCTGTGCACTGGAATTTGGGCTTAAGAGCTCAACAGATCCAAGATCCAAATTAGATCCAGTTTGTTGTCTGCAGCTCAGAAGTACCTGTCTACTATTAAAAGATGAGTCCCATAAAGCCTCTTTTCATCCAGGCCATGAATGGAGATTGAGTTTCTTTTCAGAGTGTGACAGGATTCATTTAATTTCTTCTTTTTTTTTTTTTTCTTTTTTCCCCAAGGGAGGATTGTATGAAACTGTGAATGAGGTGTACAAAATTGTCATCCCCATATTGGAAGCCCATCGAGACTTCAGGAAGCTTACTTTGACACACTGCAAGCTACAAAAGGCCTTTGACAGCATTATTAATAAGGTACTTGTGAGACAAGATGCATTACTGGGTTGCACTGTTTGTTTAAGACTGGTGATAATAAAACTGTTCATGTAAAATAGAGCCATTTCCTTTTTCTAATAAAAGTTTCCATCTGCTTTGACCTACCTGCAAAGGGTAGTCCACAGTGAAAAGAGGCTCTATCCTCTCTGTAGCAAAAAGCAGAGATGACTACAAAACTGGTTTAGAGTTACAGAAAAACAGCTGAACAGGTTGAACTCTGGCCACATCTATTTAAGAAAAATAACTTTATTGTTAATTAACTAGTGTTTTCAATTATAAAACAGAAGAAATACAAAAACCTGGCTAAATTCTCAGCACTTATACTGCCCTTTTCTTCTCTTTCTCCAGAAGAATCTTACTGTTGAGCCTAGATGCATTCAAATTCTTACCAATTTTCATAACTAAATTTTCATTTTGTTAACATGTATCCAATGGAGTTAAAAAATAGTAAGTCATTTTGTTTTGCAAAAGCTACTTCATAATTAGGTTAATTTTAAGTTAGATTTCATTTAAATGTCCCCTTAATTTGTATGCCTTCTTTCATGAATACATGCTTCTAATCCAACAGCACTGATGATATAGAACTGGCTCTGAAATAGGGAAAATGTAGGATCGGTGACTTTTCTTATACATGAGTTCAGAAAAGAAGGTATCCAAATACCACAGCACTGACATAAAAAATTATTTTAAATTTCCTCTTTGTTTTTATCAATTAGGGTCAAAAGCGAATGTTTGGAACTTACTTCCGTGTTGGTTTCTATGGATCCAAATTTGGGGACTTGGATGAGCAGGAATTTGTTTATAAGGAGCCTGCAATTACCAAACTTCCTGAGATTTCTCACAGGTTAGAGGTAAAGAAAAAAACCATTGTGTTAGCATGATCTCCAATGTTACATTATACTTTCTAATGAACCTACACAGTTCTAACAGTATTATTGCTGTATAAAAATCAGTAACAAAATTATTTGTGCCATAGATTATTTCCTTTGTGTGTATCCTTTCCATTATAGCCCTTTTTACAGCATAATGATGAAAGCGATCCATTCTCTTGAGGCCATGTCTTTTATGGGCAGGCCTGTAATATATTGAGTTACTCGGTCTGAGCATGCCAGATATTTGCTTTGGTATCTTTTCAGCTTCACCATGGAACTGGAGCGTTCCCTTCTGATCACTTTACCTTGAGTTCTGTTTTTTTGTGAGCAACTCACACTGATCTTTGTTGGAAGGTGCCTTACCCTGGTCAGCTGTGGTTCATGAAGCCATATACCGACTGTACAAACCCCAGAAATTGTCATGGTTACTCCTTTCTCCTACAGGCATACAGCTCATTAACATTGTAATAAGGACTAAAATCACTCTGGGATAATTCTGTTTCCTTTCCAGGGATTTTATGGCCAGTGTTTTGGGGAGGATGCTGTGGAAGTGATTAAGGACTCTGCTCCTGTTGACAAAAGAAAGCTGGATCCCAGTAAGGTAAGGAAAGTACTTGAGACCGTTGAGTGCTTTGTCACAGAAGAGAAGGGAAGAGAAGGAGATCCCTTTGAAACTTCTGTGCTCAAACATTAAGACACAAAAAAATTAAAAAAAAAATAAAATCTGGGCTGTATCTCTGGGCCCAGGGATGTTCTTAAACCTTCTTTGAAAGGCTTAGTTTGGTAGTTTGTCACAGAGTGTGGAAATTAGGAGTTCTGACCTCAGGTCTCTGCTCTGGCTCTGATACTCAGAGTCAAGCTGGACCCTTCCCAGAGGTAAGTTTTGTCAGCTCTGGAGAAGAGAAGGAACCCTGAAGTGTGCAGCTCTGTGCTTTTCCATGCTTAGCCAGTGTGAACTATGAGATATTTTACATGTGCTATTCCTTTTACGCTTCTCGCATTGTAAAGTACTGTAATGGTTCTTACCTCCTTTCTCAGGCATACATACAAATTACTTTCGTGGAGCCATATTTTGATGAGTATGAGATGAAAGACAGGGTAACCTATTTTGAGAAGAACTTCAACCTCTGTCGGTTCATGTACACTACGCCTTTCACGATGGATGGGCGCCCCAGAGGAGAACTTAGTGAGCAATACAAAAGGAACACCATCCTAACCACAATGCATGCTTTCCCCTACATCAAAACTAGAATTAATGTCATCCAAAAAGAAGAGGTAATAGAGTTTTGAGGACAGATCGAATTTCTCAGGGGATGAAAGGAGTCTGTGGGTGGGAAGATTTTCAAATTCTATCCTTGGCAGAAAAAAGAAGGCTGAATTTCTGAGACATGTTACTCTCATAAACAGGAATCAGATGGAATGTGTAGACAAATGCGAGATGGGTATTTGCTATGGAGAAAAGTGGAGAGCAAGTGTATATTCTTCTTTTGACCTCTTAGTTGTAATGCCGTATAGGAGGATGTGTGAAGCTCTGTTTAGATCTGTACTTTTAGCTGGTAAAGTACAGTCAAATAACTAAACTGGGCTCAGAGCTGGTTTAGAGACAGGGAAGCTTTGTAAAAGTAGAAAGTGCAAAACCATTTCAGGCATAAAGACAGTAACTTAGAATAATAATGAATTTTTACAAACAGGGAATCAGATCCACATCCTATTCTTGGGAGTGATGTCAGAGAGCTTTGGATCAGATGCAGCATCTACTAAGACGACATTTAGATTAACAGTCTTCTGGGTTTCACAAGTACTGTTTTTGGCATGGGAGAATGATAGTGGTATTGCGAGATTTAGAACAGGTCAACTGCATGCATGATTCAGGTAATGAAGCATCTTTTCTTCCATTTGTATTAGTTCATTTTAACCCCAATTGAAGTTGCTATTGAAGATATGCGGAAAAAAACACAGGAACTAACTGCAGCCACCAACCAAGAACCACCAGATGCCAAAATGCTCCAGATGGTTTTGCAGGGGTCAGTTGGAGCTACTGTAAATCAGGTAAGGGATCCAAATAAACCATATGAAGAGTTTGTGCATACCTTCCTCATTGTGCTTTCTTTTTCACTCTCATCTCTTGCACTGGAAGTACATCTAGCCAGACACAATCAGTCACAATGTGAACTTAAACTTCATCCCTTGATATTTAATCATTGTGTAGTGTTCATTAGGTATGCTTTCATTAAAATGGCTTGTGGAAGTGCTGTTTTGGTTGTAGGTACAGAAACTCAGAAGCCTGGTGAAATCCAAGGATTTTGCATTTCTAGCACACTAGCCACCTCACCCATTTTGTTCACTCCAGGTGTACCCTTGGGAAATGGGAATAAAAACAACAATTATTCTGTGGGACCACCACAAACTCACAATTTCATGGAAAATACATGAAGTCAACACCTGAATGCCCCAAAAGAAAGCAGGGGTGCAATAATTAAAATATAAATATGCCTGGTAACAAAAAAGGCAATTCAAAAAATTTTTACAACTAAGAATGAAGACGTAACTGGGAGAAAACTTGGCATTATCCACAATTTCACAGAGTTTGGTTTCTTTGATGAAAGCCTCAATACTCTCAGTTTCTCCAGGTTCTTCATCAGGCAAAGCCTCTAGTCTAAAGTAACATGTTGTAAGCTTTGGAAAGAGTGGTCCTTTTCAGTGCTGGTCTTATTTAAGTCCCTTGGGGTCCTGTAATGCCACACATAGCAGCTGTGTTTCTCTCATGTAAGCTAGTTTGGCAGTAGAACTATCCCAGCTCCTCTCGGCTTAGTAGAACATGTCTGTTCCCTTTTTTGTGAGGCTGGAGGAGAAATAAAAACAGGAGAGGTCAAAATATGGTGGGCAAAACTCTGCTTGCCAAAGGAAAAGCCAGGGTGGGGGAAGGGGGTGGGGGGTGAGGCGGGGATAGGGGCAAAAAACCATACTGTTATGGTGACTGTGCGTAAGTTTTCTTTTATAATTCCACTGATGAAATAACAAACAGCTTTACCAGACGTGTGGTCTGTTTTCAGTCTAAGCAGGTGGTTTTGACATATTTCTGTGTTATTTCTATAAGGGACCGCTAGAGGTAGCACAAGTGTTCCTGGCTGAAATTCCAGCAGACCCCAAACTTTATCGACATCACAATAAGCTGAGGTTGTGCTTCAAAGAGTTTATAATGAGGTCAGTAAAAAAAAAAAATAATTGAATGCTGAATTGTATCAATAAAGCAAACAATCGCGATAATGCACGGTAATGTGACTATGTATTTAATTATGCAAGTTAGCATCATGAATCCTAGCATCTCATGCTTTAGATGCTTGGTCCAGACTTGTTGTCTCTGCTTCATGGTCAATGCTTTGGTAGGCTTTGCATCCCAAGTGGGAGCGTATTTTAACACTTCAAACTAATTATATAGAAATTTATTTTTTTTTTTGCTTTTTCTCTTAATAGTTTACAGAAATCAAGCATTTCAGACTGTTGCCTTGATTTTATTTTTGATAAAATGACATTTATATGTAGTAAGCTGTTCATAAGAAAATATTTGACCCTATCTGTCAAGCAGACACATTGGTGGTGGTAGACACATATGGCCTTTGCTTGAGATATGCTTGTAAAATCTTAACAAGCATATTCACATAGCAAGATATTAATCTCCTTAATCCAAACAAAGCATAATTGCTGAAGGGTAAGTTTGAGTTAAATAAAAGTGAGCCTTACACAGAAGACACAGCCTCTACTCTGCTATTGTCACTGCATCTGTTTATAGTAAGTAGGCAGGTAGCTCGGTGTTCTGCAGTCATTAGATTTGTTTTTTATTGGCTCCCTCATGCATTTCTAATGTCTGAAAATTATCACCTCTATTTGTGTACTTGGAAAAGACAGAGGTTTCCTGTTAGTTCATTATCAATTGGGGCTTGACAGATTATCGGAGGAACACCTAGCCCAGAGGAGCTGGATCCTTGGCCATTCAGATCACCTAACACAAAGTTAATGCGTTTAACAGAAGTGGGGGATACATGTTATGCTTTTTGTTCTCTCCTTTTGCCTAGGTGTGGTGAAGCAGTAGAGAAGAACAAGCGCCTTATTACTGCTGACCAGAGGGAATATCAGACAGAGCTCAGAAAGAACTACGCAAAGCTGAAAGAGAACCTTAGGCCCATGATTGAGAGGAAGATCCCAGAGCTGTACAAACCTGTAGTGAAAGTCCATAGCACAAGGTACAAGTAGGGCAGGGTTATCTGTTGTAGCTATGCAAAAAAATGCAAGGAAGAAAGGCAGTTTTAATGGCAGCTAAAACCAGACCATAAATATACACTGCCAACTTCATGCTTGATTAAAGAAGTCTGTTGTCTTCCCCTGGAGCTGAATGTGGTATTAACTGTTTCTCAAGCTGGTCATTCCTGGGGTAGGGAATTTATGTCATAAATGAAAAGATATGAGAAACAACTTTCCATCTCTTCAACATTTGAAGCCAGAAAGGAGGTATAACAGGTATGTGTTTGTTTTGAATACACGGCACCGTGTGTTGTTAGCCAGTATGAAGTAAGAGTGTTCCTTTCACTCTCAGATAACATAATCTGATTTACTCCCATGACTGAGACAGAAAAGTCTTAACTTATGTTCTTTGCTTATGAATATATGCTTCTTCACAAAACCACTGTGTCCAGTGTGGGGTGGGAGCAGAAAAAGGAATATGCCTCTGACTTGCCAACATGTAATATGTTTCAATTCATGATTTTTCAGCTGCTCCTTTTCAAAAGGCAAGTATTTCTTGGATTCTTTTTCATTTGCCAACTTTATTTATGGATTCATTTCATTACAGGGAATCTTTTCGTAACCACAGTTTTAGGAAATATGATGCCCAGACTTCTTCACAAAGCACCTAGGACTAGCTGCTTTGGCCAAGGAAGAGCTTCATGCTGCAAGCCAGAAATGATGGGATATTCAACACCTATGAAATCATAAATCTCCCACAAGACAACATGTGAGCTTTTTGGACAGCATGCGGAAAAGCATTTACACAGGATCACTGAATGAAAACTGGAGGATGACTCCTAATCAACCACATTTCATGAGGGCTTGGGAAGGAAGAGGGTGCTGTTTAGATACTTTTGCATATATCGCAAAATAATCACATAACGTGGAGAGGTGGCCCATTAGAATGGTCAGTGACATGAGATCAGTCACCACTAGCTAACAGACACAGAACTCTGTGGTTTGCTTGAGGTGTTATGTGAAGCCAGGTAATGTGTCTAAGACACATTGGCAAATTATGTCTGTATATGTGGTCCTTTCCCAAGACAGCATTTATCCATGTGCTTTTGGCAATGGAGCACACTCTGCAAGTTAATCACATGCTTAAATGCTGTCTTAATAAGGAGGGACATGGTCCCTGTTTAATGTTTCTTAAGCTGGAGCTGTAGGAAAGAGTAATTGCCTCTATCAGTTTCTGTCACCAGTTTGTATCATGGTCCTTAACTGCAGGGAAAGTTCTGCACAAGTTTTCTCAACCAAAGCTTGGAAAGCAAGAAGTAGCAATAAATAATTCTTACAGATCTTCTAATTTTTTTCCAAGTATAGGGACTACTACTTGATGTGCAGTTGGATTTTTTAATAATCAGTGTCATGTTTAGCAGAGCTAGCAAGTAATAGTTTAAAGAGAAGATGCTAAGCTATGAGTGGTTCTTTTACTATACAATGCTTTTATGTGGATAACCTTATCCAAAATTAACTACATACGTGCACAGTGAGGATTTCCAAAAAGGCACTTCACTTAGGCTTTACTGCAGCTGAAGATAAATTAGCACATAATTCATAATAATTCATAATACTTAATGCTTAGTATTTTCTGAGCCGTAAGCAAACATTTTACTGAAGTATCTTTACAGCACTTCTCTGAAGTAAGGAAACGCTATTACAATTTTGGAGATTAGGATGTCGAGATATATATAGAGAGAGATTAGAACTTTGGAACTCATCTAGTGAAGCAATGGCAGGGCCAGAATTTGTATTGTGACCATGCTTACCACTTAACATTTGTATTTTGCAACAAAGATCCATGAAAGCATCCCTCGGTATTACTTCCTTCCCTCCATCTTTCAGGTTTTTGGAAGTTATAGTTTAATGCTGATTAAAGTAGCCAATCCCATTTGCCCAAACACAGAATTTAAAGTTAAAATTAAATAACTGGTGGAATTAAGTTTTTCTTTCATATTTCATTTTAGAAAATAACACTGAACTTTCTCAGAGTTGATGTCATGTGTTTCTAAATGCAAAGCCTCTTTACTCCAGACTGTAAGAGAGGTTGAGGCTGCTGCTTTTAGTGAAAACATTTTGAATTTGTATAGTCATCTGCAGCCTTGCCATTTGATAATAGGAATTTTCCCAGCACTTTGTTGATATCTGATAGATTTTGAATGTGCTGTGTAGAAGATTCACAGAGATGAGCAAACAAGATGGGTTGTGGAAAGAGGTGAAATAAAGCCTACACATAAACCACACTTGAAGTGTAAGAAAGCATTTCCCTCCTCACTCATAGTATTGTTAAATGCAATGATCAGGAATATGTACTCTGTGATTTTGAAGTGAATGCATCCAAAGTACTTAGCAAATCCTATAAACAGCTCAAAGCAAAAGATGCCTCCATGGAGTGGCTTCTCTGTTTTCAAGCTGCTTTGGAACAGTTCTAAGTTGAAAAGACGATCGATTTCCCAAAGCCTTGAAGCTGTAAGATCTCTGCCCATCAGAACCTCACCCCTATTTTTAATAACTTGTTGGGAAGGTCAGAATACTGTGGTCTATCAGCCCCATAATCCAACTTCATTGTTTACAAGATGCTTATCCTTTACAGCCTAAATAATAGAAACCTCAGATAAACAAAAAAAACAAACAAAACAAAAAAAAAAAAAACAACCCAACCTACAGGTGTACAATATGCTAGGTAAAAGTAATTAAGTGTTTCATGTTGCATGATCCCTGAACTGAAAAAATATTTAGGATGATATGAATGCTGAAGGACCTTTCACTCACACTTTACAAGCTGAGCACCCCTCAGCCAGCTGGCCAGTCTTGCCCTCAGTTTGTAGCTCATGTTGTCCCTTTTACAAATGAAACATTTTGTACATTTCTTTCAAGAGTTGAACTATGCAAAATAAATATTCTACCTTATGATACTCATTTTGCAATAAAGTGACTGACACAGCTTGTTCAGAAGTACCTTTGTGTTACATCTTATACCTCAATAGAATCCATCTGGAAATAAAATGTCAATAGGAACAAGCTTTCCCTGTAGAGGCATAATTCAGCAGAAAATACAAAGATTTAGGCAGAGGAGGTGTTGATCTGTCTCTAGGATAAACTGTGTCTGTTGCAGGGGTAACGGGCAACAACTTCCTTCCTAACTTCTTTTTTCATTCAGTTTCCATGAAAAATGGCAATGGGAAGCTCAGCGACAGTAGTGACCTCCTTTTTTCCTCTGGTGTGTAGGTGTAGAGCAGAAACATGCCTGATTCTTGAATGACATGCCACCTAGGTGATGCAAGACTAGAAAGAGTTGTGTGTGTCTGCACTAGTTAGGTCCAGGATTAAACTACTAAGACTGTCACAAGTGAACCAGCAAGTGAGGCACAGAACTACATGAGGCACAGAACTACCCCACCCTGGTCTAGAGATTCTGGTGGGTGTCTTGGCTGGGAGTTCACCATAGCTCACTTGTTGCATTTACCATCAGCGAGCATGTGCTGATTTGGGGGATGGAATCCTTTAGTACAGCACGAGTGTCTCTTGTTGCCACCCCAGCGGTACCCCGTCCCACTGCACTGTGCAGCGGCAGGCTGTGAGCAGCAGCATCAAGTCTGCACACAGCCCCATCGCCCGGCAGAGCACAACTGATCCAGATCAGGTGTGAGCACACACTTGCACATCTGCCAGCATTCAGCCAACATGCATGTATAAGGACATGTATAAGGACCAACAGTAGTGCCCAGAAGTATAAATTAACCTGTCAGCATGTTTTGAATACATTTGAACAGTCAAAGTGGGTGCTTTTAGTTAGCACTACTGATCCTGCGTGGGCAAGTCTGATGCTAGATTTCCCAGGTTGCAGAACAGCAGCCATAAAGGGAGCATGCCTTTCATACTGCATGAAAAAAATCATACATTCAAAGCTTCAGCAGGTGATGGACTGAACAGGCACAACCATGAGTAGTTGTAGCCACACTCAGGCCAGGTAAAGAGAACTGCAGTGCTGTCACAACTGGAAGATCTGGGTTACATGACCTATTTCTGGAAGCTGAGTACTTCCTTGTTAGGTTTCCTACCAATCTGAAGACTTGGGAAAATGAAAGTTAACATTTTAACTCCTTTTTTTGTTTTTCCTTTTTGTCGGTTTGAAGTATCATCATCTCAGATATTTCAGAAACAGGAATTAAAGCTTATCAGACAGCCTGACACAGAGCCAGCTAGGACTCTTTAAGCTGTTATCATCTCTCAAAGCAATGCTTGTTATGAAAATTAAGCACGCGATAACAGTGTTTTACTGCGCTACAGTGCTGCTGCCTTCTGTAGACAGGAACATATACAAAGGCTGTTCATAGGGCGTTGCTATTAGTGCTAAATTTGGGAGTGGAGTAATTTGGGGAGTAGCTCAGCTGACTATGCTTTAAGCACCTTTTAAGCCAGTTAAACTGAGTGATTAATCAACAGGTCTTGGTAAGTCATCTCAGGTTGGGTAATGCTCCAGTCTAATCAGTGCACTGAAAGAAGGGGCCCCTGTGGAAAAAATCCTTTTTTATTACATGAATAAAGGCAATGCACACTCACAGTAGAGCTCAGTTAGTGTTTGGGAGGGCAACAGTAAAATCTGGCATTGGCTGAGTGCTTGACACAGTGAATTGAATACATTTCTGTGACTCCATATGTTCTTAGTGAAGGATTGGTTTAAATGAAGCATTTTTATTCGAAAACTGACTGTTTACCAAGTGTTCAAGAATTAAAAAACTAACCTTGATGAAGTTCTTTGCTAACAATGTAGTCACTCAATATTGCTTAGTAAAAAATCCTGAAAATGTAAAACTAAATGTTTAGCTGACCAAAAAAAACCCCAAAACCAAAGACCCTTAATAGCTGTTTTTCTAGGATTAGTTTAGAAAGCCTTGAAAGATGTACCATTTTGTTCTGCTGTTTGTACTAAGCAATCTGCTACTTCGCACCCTTCAAAACAAGTTTTTCCCTTTAGGGAAAAAAATCCAAAGTTGAATTCTACCCTTTTTTTAGAAAAGCATTTCCTTTAATGAATTTAAAAGACACCTTAGTGCAAATGTAAATGCTCTAAATCATTGCTCACTTTTTCCCCTGTGCTATAAAGCTGATTTTATAGTTCTGTCTATCTGTGGATCTAATACTTCTTTTAGAACTATCTATTTTTACAGGAATAAGTTTTTTCCCTATCTACTTTTATTCATGGAACATTTCTAAACATGTATTGGACAACTACTAGGACTAGTGAAATCCAAATTACAAAGGAGGTTAAACACTAATAACCAAAGAGACAAGGTATTTCAGCTGGATGTCAGGAGGACTACATCTTGTGCTGTTTAGCAAATACCTGTAGAACAACTGGAATAAACGATTTCCTAGTGCACATTTCCAACTTTCTGAAATGTGAACATCTGCACAAATTTCTGTTCCCCAAAGAGAGCTCCGTGAAAAAACAGAATAAGCAAGCTTAGCTTTACTGATACATCCAGACCTTGAAAGTGCCAGAAAGCTATTTTAAATCCTCAAGCAAACAAGTATTTCTGGACTTAATAAGCAGTGAAGAAAGGAAGTAGGCACAGGACCATATCCTTCCCTTTGTCTGCAGCTCAGCTTTAAGAGAAATGAACAATCCCTTCTCAGGTATCAAAGAGAGGTTGGAAGTGTTCCCAAAGGAGTGTGTTCCTTCTGGAGTTGAGGCACAAAATCCTGGGCTCAAACCTAAACCCCTGGGGGAAGGGGAAGGCAAGGGAGGAGGGGAGGGGAGGGGAGGGGAGGGGAGGGGAGGGGAGGGGAGGGGAGGGGAGGGGAGGGGCTGCCAGCAAGAACAGCTTTACAAAAATTAAATTATCAATTAAGTGTTTGTCTCAGAGCTGGTGATTTCTCATCAGCCTGTAAGGATGGCATTTTCACTGTAACTTCATGCTGCCAGCTTTTAACATTGGGAGAATAATATAAAAGCAACAGGGTCTTAAAGATTTCAAAGAGGTTGGCATATGTAAAAGACTTCAACCATTGACTAAATTAGGAAGAACAAAAATCTTGTAAACTGTGGCAGGTTAGAGAGAATAAAAGTGGTCCTCCGTGACTGTGTGGAAAGGATTGTTCAGCTCAGGTTGTAGAGGAACCCAGTTGCTCCCAAGGCCTGCTGCAGCCTAGGACAAAGACTGCAGTAGCGTGAAGAGAAATCCATCCATAAAGAAATAAATAAGATATCAGAAAGAAAAAGATTAAAAACTAACACACTGCAGGGAACAAAGGGATTAGCACCATGGAAATGGAATTAAGAGCAGGTTACAGTGCTGAATGCATCTCACTTTCTAGCATGTGGAACACAGCACCAAACTGAGGGCTGCTGTGCCTTAATGGAAGCTGTCAGGCAAAAAATAATCACAATAGTCAATGTAATAACAATAATAAAACAGAGAAAACTGATTTTTCCAATTAAAATATTCTTGGGTTTTGGAGGGATTTCTTTTATTTTGGGGCTGGACTTTTTTTGATGTTGACTGCCCTGGATTTTGCAAGTTTCCATCAAGAACTGGGGAACTGCAAAAGCAACAAAAAGCACACTGTGCTTTCCCATCACTCCTTTGAATGAGGCAAAGTGTTGGGATTGATACTTCCAGTGTGGGATCCGGGCTGGCTGGGAGCCGCGGCACAGCCCCGCACATCTTCTGCAGTAGCAGGTGCCAAGAGCGACCACTCTCTTGGTCCTATGTCCACTGTCCTATGCCCAAAATGGATGCTGTGGATGGAAATTCTTCAGCTGGGAAATACAGTCATAGACAGGTATAGTTTGAGGAAACAGAGGGCAAAGGCAGAATGTCCTGTTATTTTTGCTGGTTTTGGTTCACTGCTAATCTTTTCTATTACTGACTGATGGAGGATGCACCTAAATGCACCCACCAGTGGCTTTGCAGTTACTGGGATCCTGGTCACAAGCCAGGCACCATCCCCACGGCACTGACCCTGCAGCACCAGCTGCTGTCCCAGCACTCAGAGTGTTTCACTGACACAGGCAATCTTCCTAGAAAGGCCAGCTAAGCCTTCCTTCACAGCTGATCATTCCCACAGCCTGGTAAGGAAAAGCATTTAACACATGGTATTTGTAGGTGCAGAACTGGAGCTTGTTTGATCCTCTGTTTAACTTTTGTATTTCACTTTCAGGCAGTTCCCACGTCTGCTCTCTACAATGCTGCCGTAACGCACCCCTTGCCCAGGGTCCCTGTATCTGACTGCTGCAAACCTGCACATGGGTTGAGTAAGACGGTCCAGTGTAGGAGGGAGCAGCTACGAAGGTGTCATGTGGCTCACAGCTCTGCAGGCATGGCTGCTGGAGAGTACCAGGGGACTGTGCAGAACAACTGGGGCACACCAGCACATGCCACTGAGGGGACTGCTCAGTGCCACTGATGGAAGGAGGGTGGGAAAATGCCCAAACCCAATAAATGCTTTGGGGATTAAATGTCTTTTTTTGAATCCTCAGCAGTGCTCTGCATCAGTAAAATACCAAAGTGCACTCCCTGCATCCAGAGAGGACAATTGCACACGATGCATTGAAAATGGGAACTCTTCATGTGTTCCCGGATGGTCTGAAACACTGAGAGGATATCTGTGCCTATACAAAAACTGCCAGATCCCTGATGAAGCCTCTGGCATTCAAAAATAAAGTGATAGGTCAGCTTACTTTATGGAAGAATCTGTACTTACCGTCTGTGCCGGGTTGTGTTGTCAGGAGGTACATTTGAAGGCTGAAGACTTCCAGTGGTAGTCATGAATTTGTTGAAACATAAAACCAGCAGTATTAGACCTAGCCACTCATCTCGTCCGGCTTCCTACCCCTGCAGCAGCCAGTATCAGTTGCTTCGGGATTAATAATCTCTGGAAGTTATGAAAGAGGATCTACACCCACATCCACCGCTATAAATCACAGATCAAACACCAAGGCATGCATTTCAAGAACAGCTAAACTTTCCCCAGTCTCTGCCAAAGCAGCTTCACACTGATGTTTGTGAAACAGGAACCTGTTCTCTTCTTCAGCTTGAGCACTGGTCAAGGTGAGACATTTAGTTTTCAGAGTTGTCACAAAATAAAGATCAGATAGGCTTTTATTTAAGTCAGACATCAGGGAGAAAAACTGAAGATAGCTTAACCAGCCTTCTCAACAAAATGACCAAGTACATAAAGCTTTTTCTCTTGCACTTTTACAGTCAATGCCCTCCATAGCCTAATCACATTTTGGAAGAAAAGGTACCATGTGCTTAAGTTAAAATCCCCTTGTGAATTTGAAATTAGGATGAAGGTTGAGGAGCCCTATTCTAAGAGGAAAATTGGCTAATGAATTTGATGAAATCAAATCATCATCACAGAAATCAAATCATCTTTTACACAAAAGTAAATAAACGTCTCTGTGCATGAGTGGTCCTTGCTAGCCTAATTCTGGCACAGACCACATTTTAATTTGAGAATTTGCAGTGTACAAAGATAAAAAGATAACTCCAAATGTCTCACATGTAAAATGCAGGGGTCCTTCAAAGTGTCCCTCAGGTCCTATCTATCAACTGCTGTGGAGTCAAAATCCGCAATGAGGGAGCAACTCCTCAAAGGAGGCACACATTGGGGAAATGAATACTGGAGTCATTGATTTGCTGATTCTGCCATTCCCTGGGGTGAACACGCACAAAATGAGTCTAACTTTGGGAGTTCATTTAACAAACTCCTTGGTCTAGCAAGAAATTGCCAAAGCTTTTTTCTCTCCTGTTTTCATCCTATAGTTGCTGCTTTTGCCTTTTACGATGGATGTCAAGATTGCTGTTGGGGTGCTGTGAAATGTTTTCTGCCTGCTTTGGCATGTGAGACAGGTGTCTTGTGAACTCGTCTAAGCCAACCCTCCCTCTCATGAGCAGGCACACGGACCTACTTATCTCCCCCAGCACAGGTGTCTGAATAGACCTTCCATGATAACTTTAGGGTTTAGCATGATTCCCCAATGCAGTTCTAAACCCCAGTTACTGTATGCACGTACCCATTAAGGAAAGTATTATCTTCATCTCTCAGACAACTCATAACAGATATCAAGTCCAACTAGAGCTTTTTGCACAGACTAACCTTGGAACTACAACTGCATGGCTCTGTTGATTCAGCTTAAACAGCAGTGGCCTCTTCACCCAGCTCAGAGGTAAAATAAAGGTCTTGAAACTCTGGCGAATCAAGCATTCTTTAAAATATTTCAGTGATAAAAAGTAGATAAAATCTAGAAGGCAAAGTTATGGCAACTTTTCCTTTATCTTATTAGAGCTGGGTCAGACCTTGGGGAGTACGGTATTTTGACACTGCTCCTTTAAGGATAAGGGGAAAGGCAAGTGCTACATTTCATTTAGTAAATGATTTCTGGAGTTGCATTCCTGTGCATTCATGCACAAATCAAGAACACTGTTGTGCCTCAAATATCCATGGACCTAATGGTGAGATCCAAGATGATGTGTGGCAAACATACCCTCCAGCACTGAAAACACAGATGATGGAAACTTAGCTGCACACTGCATCATTTAATTTCATCTTGGACTGACAGGCAAGCATGTGGTAGTTTCCAGGCTGCCACTGATGTGAGTCCTGAACCAGGGCAGAAAAACTGTTCTGCCTCCTTTTGTGTTTGTGCAATATCCCTCCTTTGCAGACGGTGCTCACAAACAAGCCATGCGGTGTGATTTACTAGTAGTATGCTATGCTGGAAAAGAGTGACAATGTGTACACCTACTGAAACCGCTGCTTCTCTAAGTCAGAACAGTCGATGCACAGACAGAAAAAGCTGGGTTTTTACAGGCTTGCCAGCAGAGAAGATTCATCTTGACTCAGCTGCCATGTCCACTCTGTGGCACCATTCGCACCAGTGCAATGTGCTACCCCTGCTTTTCACAGTTGTTTGCAGAACGTTCAGGGCAGCAAAGGTCCATTGCTTTTAAAATTGGGTTTTACTTAATTCTTCAGGTTAGTACTCAGCTTTCGCAAAGGCAGCTGCTTGGCAGTGATCAACGCTTCAAAGTGTCCTTCACATGCACTTGTGCACCCCAGGGCCCTGAAGCAGCACAGACCAGCCCCCTTTCAGCCCCTCTCTGACCCGACAGAGGCAGAGAGGAACTGGGGTGGAAAGCAGAGGGAGCTTAATGCTCTGGTCAGGCTTAGGCAGGTGCTGTGAACACCGCTCCCTGCAAGCCAAAGCTTCTTTTTGATAAAAATAGGGCTTTTTTTCAGGTAAGTGACATTTCCAGAATGGATAAAACAAAGCACAGGAAAGCATTGTCATTTCCTGTGGAAAGAATGTTTCAACATTTTGTTTTGTTTAGGCAAAACCAGAATTATTCTGTTTTTAAAGTTTTAATAGGATTGTTTTGTTTACAGGGCAGGGCTGTTTCCACTATCCCAACAAATCAGGTGAAGTGTGCTCTGGCTTCAGGGGCTTCCCTGGAGCTGTGAGCCTTGTGGGACTGCAGCATCTTGGATTTTGGGGGTGCTGGGGAAAGGCGAGAGGGGGGCATTGTGGAAACTGTGAGTTCACCTCAGCCTTTTCCAGTCACTGTCCTGCTGAGGAGATGCTTGCTGTGGAGCCATAGGTGCCTATGTTAGAGGAAGACCTAAGGCAACTCATCTAAGATATACATGGCCTCTTCTGCTCCTGTATGGCTGCAGCTAAGCAAAGAATTGCTGCCAAATACAGCACCAGAGGGATGTCTGATCCCTCTCCCTTCCACACTTCCAAACACATTATGGACCACAGCTGAGAGTGGGGTTGGACCTGCCTCTAAATTTAGTCCCAGACCACCTGCATTCCTGTGCACTTCCAGCCTCCAAGGCTGTTGATGTGACCCTCACAGTCTAGCAGCCCCATGGCTCCCAAGTCAGCTGTGTAGGATGTTCAACACAAAACAAGCCTCAGGCATAGTGAGTATTAAAACCTGGAGTGATGGGGCCTGAGAATCCACAGGAACTTGTTCTGCCCAAGGCTCTGCTCAATGCACTGAAAATCGGGCAGTATGATTCCTCTTCAGTCCTTTTTTTAACGTATGCGCTATGTGTGCATAGGCTTTGTTTGTATTGTGTGCAACCTAAAATTTCACAGAAAACTCTACCAAAGCATACACAATATTTATCTGGACCAGATCCAGGTCATGGAAAAATATAGTGTGTTCTCCCTCTTCAAGTATTACCTTTACTTACTCTGGACATGTCGCTTACGATTACCCACTCACAGACATGTGGCATTTGGCTTTTTGAAAGAAACAGGTGGGTCTGGTTTTTGGGGGGAGGTGGTTTTCTGTTGTGTTGGGGTTTTTTGTTTTGTTTTGTTTTCTAAATGTTGATGGTGTGTCCAGACTTCCTATCTGCATGAGCCCGGTCCCAAATGAAAATCACCCCAGGGACCCTCAAAAGCCCTGCAAAATCACCTGTTCCTTGCTCTGTGCTTCTCCCTGGTGCTTGGTCTAAGCGAGGGTGGATGGTGGGGGCTTCACAGATGCCTCCTCTCTGAGGGTGACATGGCCAGTGGCATTGCCCCAGCCAGGCAGGGCATGCCCAGCTGAGGAGCAGCACCCTGCACCTCACCATTCCCACCTGTGGAGGGACAGGAGCACACTGACACCCCATCCCTTCTCTCCTTGAGGCTCTGCCTGGGCTAGTTTAGACCAGGGGTCCTCAAACTGTTTAACCAGGGGGCCGGCGCACGGATGCAGTGGCAGGCAGCCATCTGCGGCTGCTTGGTTTCCCCCGGCGGGGGGGGGCGGGGGGGTCTGTAAATACTGGGGGCCGGATTGAGGACCCTGGGGGCCGTATCTGGCCCGCGGGCCATGGTTTGAGGACCCCTGGTTTAGACTGAAGCCAGTTTCTGTCTTTGGTGCTTTACAAGAAGGCTATGGAGGGTCCATGTCCCCTCTCCCACCCTCCCCCATGTGCATGTGCCCAGGAGGCCAGGGTGGACGGAGCAGAGTAGCGGGTGCTTACTGGCCCTCCTCACCTTCTGCTCCCTTACATTCCCCCTCTGCCCCATTTGGCAAATGCCAGGCTCCCAGTTAGTGCGCTTTGCAAGCTTTTTGCAGAGCCAGAGAAGCCCCAAGGAGCTGAAGGGTGAACAAAGACCTGGTGGTTTTAATTGCACCATCAAAGAAAAAAGACCCATGTCTACTGCATGACCACACTGAAAATCTCTTCCTGTCGCTCTTATGCAGGTAACGCAACAATTGACTTCTTTATTTAATTTGACTTGTTTAAACTGTCAAGAGCTGGCAACTCCTGAAAGAAAGGATTAAGTGGGAGAAGTGGAAAGAGCCCTATCTGCTTGCTCTGTTCATTGCCATAGTCTGGAGTGCTTTCATTCTGTGTTTGTACAGTTTCTGGTACAACATGGTCCTGACCCAACTATTCGGATGAATGAGCTGATGCTATGGAGTTGTTTGCTGGTCTGAGTATACTTTCTTCTTGGTTGTTAATATAAATAAGAGTAAGTGTTGCTTGCTCCTGTCTCAAGTATTTCTTCCATCAGCCACCTATTTTTTTCTAAGGTTGGTAACTCAGCCATAAAAACCAGCCTCTGGTTGGAAAATTAGCATAGTCAAGACTAATAACCATTAGTGTCTTAAAGAGCTGCAGGGTCTGGTTGCTGTATTTGGACTGCTAATATTTCTAAAAATATGTGCTCTTGAATTAAAATGTATAAAAGCTTTTTTTTAAAAAAAAATAAAAACTTAGTGGTTTGAGAGATGGTTTATATCAACGTCATAGCGGCTTTACTTGCAAAAATACTTAATGTGATTTGATCTCTAAAATGTTTTAATGGCTTCAGAGATTTCAGAAGAAATACTGGAAATTATTTAGACAGAAATGTCAATGAGCCTGTTATCTTTCTACAGAATGAGAAAACCCTACAATTTGCTGTCTACCATTACTTGAGTATGGTCCACTGGGAAAAACAGAGCGATTTTCAGATTTCCTTAATATCCTTCTTGCTCTGTTTTGGAATCAATACTCATTGAGACAACCTTTGCTAATGTCAATTCACGAGCTTCAGGTACCATGCCCGCAAAAACAAAGGTACAGAAATATGCAGGAGAATTAACCAGAGAAAGGCAGAAGAAAAGCAGAGGAATGACAAAGAATGAAGGAAATGGGAAGGGAGGGTCGGGAGGTGCCAGCATTTGACAGCAAGCTACAGGGAAAACCAGGAAAAGGAAAGAGAGATGCGCCACGGTTGCATCCTTTCGTGCTGTGCAGTAACTGACAATAATAATAATTGACCTCTTGCAGGGTCCCACATCCAGATCTGGAAAAGAAGACCAAGCCTTGTCACACTCCTGACTTTGCTGAGTCTCCTGCATCTTGCTTACTCCTTGCCTGTGGACTCACTCGCTTACCCTGTCTTTGGGTGGGACTGTCCTACGGAGCTGTGAAACCCTTCCCGGCATCACCACAAAGCCTCTGAAGCATTTGCTCCTGGGGATATGGGAGCCCCTAGGCTATAAGGATAGCACCCAAGATAAGAGTGGGAGGAGTGAAAGAATCATGCAGCAATCCATACTGAATATTCAAACCGTTTAAACAAAAAACTCAAGGCTCACGCAACAGGGACTACTGTAACTTTTCACAGCTGAAAAGGCTTTAGCGACTGCCTGTTGTGGCCAGTAAAGACCAAGGCACAAATTTAAAAACATTGCTTCTAAGATGAGGTTCACAAAGCAATGCAGAGGGAGCTGATGTACATTCTGCTCTCCTTTGAAAGCCTTGGCTGAGGACCCCGTCCAGCCCCGTGCAGTAGAATAGCTGGCAGCGCATGGGCACATTCTGCCAAGGCTCTGACACCGAAAAAGGCATTTCACATGACAGCCCCCACTGCAGAATCCCAGTCCCTTGGCACTCGGCAGCGCCAGCCTTGTCCCGTTTTCGGATCTGACCCAAACCGTGCCGAGGCCAACACTCCTTTTGCGGACTTTGAATCAGTCCCTGCGGCCCAAGCGCAGGGCAGGCTTCGCCGGGGTTAGCCCCGGACTGGTGCTCCCAAGGATGCCGTGTTGTCAGCCAGCCGCGATGGTAGCCCCGCTCTCCCTGGCAGGGAGCTCCCGCATCCCGGCGACCCGCTGAGCCAGGCTCTTCCATGGAGGCGAGAAAACTTCCCGCAGCCGCTGCCGGCCCCCGCACTCCAGCGCATCTGCGGAGCCGCGCGGGGCAGACGCGCCGCCGCCCCCACCCCACGCCGTGCGCTCCCCGACTGGCCCAAACCCGCCCCCTCCTCCCGCGGCGGGGCGGCGGTTGCATCAGGGGACGATGCGCTGAGGTGCGGAGGGACCGCGTGGCTGGGGGTCGCGCTGCCGGGGGGCGGGAGGGGCTGCTCAGTCGCACGGTCTGGGGCAGAGGGGTTTCTTTGGGGGCTGCGGTGGCGGAGGCTTTGCGGGCTGCTGGGGGTGTGGAGGGACGGCCCCGGGCGGAGGGACGGCCCTGCCGGGGTGGGGGAGCGGGGGGGCCGCGGGTGCCGGCGCGGGGCTGGGAGCGCGCCGTGTTGATTTTGGGCAGCGCGCAGCCGCAGAGCGGGCGGCCGGTGGGTACAAAGCGGCTGCGAGAGGAGTTTGCGGGCTGCCGGCGGTGCGGGCTGTCCAGCGGGCTGGAGTGTCGCGGGGCTGCCGAGCGCGCCCGCCGCCCCCCCCCCCCCCCCCCACCCCCCCTTCCCGCTGGCGGCCGGGGCGCGGAGCCCGGAGGTGAGCGGGGGAGCGGGCGGGGGCGGCGCTGGCGCTGCCCCTCTCGCCGGGCGGAGCAGCCCGCCCCGGGAGCCCTGGGCCCGTCCGGCGTGGGCCGGGCGCGGTGCCGCTGGCGGGAAGGCGGCGGTGCCGGCGGGCCGGTGTGCGAGCGTGCGGCGCGGAGCTGCGTGTACCGGTACCGCGCCCCGGGCTGAGTGAAGGCGCGTGGTTTCGCGCAGGGGGGCGCGGACGGGCTGTTCCGCGCATCGCCGCGTCCTGTCCGCGCTCCGGAGCTGCGGAGGTGCGTCCCAGCGCAGCCCCCGCACCGCGCCCGCCTGGCCGGTGGGCTCGGCGGGGCAGCGGCCGTGCGCCCGCCCGTTCCGGCAGCGCCCCCGGCCGCGGCGCTGGCTGCCGCCTCCCGGCGCGGCGGGGGGGAGCATCAGTGCGGGGGAGAGGCGGGAGAGCGGGTACCGGCGTGTGGGGAGCGGGACTCGTGTTCACCAGCGCTTTGTTTAAATGGACTGTCTTGGGTATAGTCTGAGACTTGTGAGCTAGCACTTTAAAAAGACAGTAAATAATTTTCTTTTTTTGTCTCTTTTTTTGGGGGTGGGTGGGCAGGGAGGAGGTCTTGGACTTTGATGCTGAGCTTATGAATGTGCTTTAACTTTGGCTGGTCTTCATGGATCTCAAAAAGCTCTTAAAGACATCCTGAAGTGTTTGAAAACTGTCTTACTCTTTCTGAAACAAAGAATGCTGTGAAGCCCTATGGCTTGATACACGGTTATGTGTAAAAACTGAGGTTAAAAAATGTGATTCAGGCATAATTACAAGCCTCTGAGGCAGTGACTTTCTGGTGACTTCTTTCGCCCTCGGTTTCATGAAGACCAAGCTAAGTTTAACTTTCTTGCAACTGATGTTAAGGTCAGGGTACCGTGCTTTTTGTTAAAGTTCTCAAACATTTAAATAATAGCAGAGCCCATCTGGCAGATCTGTAGCTTAGCTGACAACCTTACATCTTGGCTAGCCAAGAAAGGTGATTTGCCAATTAAATATATTGGATGTGTCTTACCCTTTTATTTCACCCCTTCTGGCAGGGTGATTGGATCTGGTTAAAGTTTGTTTGGCTGCATGTTGTGAATAAAGGAAAATAAGTGAGAGGAGGCTGATCGGGTTAACATGAGCTTTAGAAAGGTCAAACTAATTTAATAAGTGCCCAAGGTGTGCAAAGAAAGTCCTGACGTTTTTGATCAGATAGGGTTTCAGGCCCTTGGGAGTGCTGCTAGGGTCTCTGAGTCTGGAGTCAGTTTTCCAAAGGGAGCGGGTGCCAGCAGGACACAGTGGGACCGTGAGAGCATCTTTGAAGTTTTGTCTCTCTTCTGACTGGAACACCTGCCTCGTATTAGTGACTAGGTAAAATGCAATGCTACCCCAAAACTGCCTCCTCAACAGAAGACAAGGTATTGCCCTATGGCAGGGAAGCCCAGGTGCTTCCTCCATCCATTCTGAGCAAGGGTGGTTGCAGCTTTGATGTATGAGGTGTGGGGGGGCATTTGTGTGGGACCATGTAGCATGAGCATCCCAGACAGTGCTGGGTGTGGGGAAATGTGGGTCTATCAATGCTGGGGGCAGCAGCCCCCAGCAGCAGTACAACTGCAGCTCCAGAGAGCAGCTTCTGCAGAAGTGTAGGTGGATACAGGCTCTCTTGTGCGCCTCAGTATCTGCGACTTTGCTGACCATATGCTTGGTGGGATTTGATGTTATGCTGAACTCTTTGTGTTTTGTTTGTCTGACATCACAGTGAGGGTTTTTTCCCTTTTTATTGCCAGACCTCTAACTAGATGGAAATTCATCAACTGAGGTGGACAGTTCTCTAGTGGCAAACATGATACTGCTATTAAATAGATTACTGGTAATTTGGTGACAACTTCTGTAGCCCTCCAGCCTATATGGGAGTCCCTAGTATCGTGGGTTTTAAATTTGTACACACTTGCTTTCTTTTGGGTTTAGGCTTTACTTTGGAATTGCACTGGAGAAACCGGGAATAAAACTGGGTCCTTAAATTGGAACCTGAATGTGGATTGGTTTTAGGTGGCAGTTTAGCGGGCCTCTGAAAATCCTGTCTCCTTGGGAAAACTGGCAGTGGAGGTATTCCTTATACCACAAATGACTTCTGTGTGAGATGAGTCTGTTCGGTTACTCCCCCTTAGTATCTGTTTGCTTTCCCCTACTCTGGCCACTTTCTCAGGCTTGTAAGCCTCCAGTACAGCTTGCGGTCTCAGTTTCTGCAGTGCCCTGTATGTCTAAATAATAGATGCTGAAAGTGGAATGAAAACCTTTAAATGAAGAGTCTCTTTTGCAAATGATGCAGAGCCACTGTGAAGAGCTGTCAGAAACAGGCAGCTGATCGTGCTTTTAGTTACTAAAGCATTAGTTGTTAATTGAGGACAGTTGCAGATTTTCTTGTGGTGTCAGCATCTATTGTAGTGGTAGGTCAGGGAGAAGAGGTGGGTTGTTTTTGTGGTTTTTTGTTTTTTTTTTTTTTTCCTAGCCATTTAGCTGATGGAATTGACTAATGGGCCTAGGAGAAGTTTCAGGTGTCACTGCTCGGATTGTCCAATCCATCCAGATTTGTGTGTGCCCTTTAGAAAGGGAAGAAATACAGAACTTGCGGAGTGGCTTGAAAGCTAGTGTATGTATACATGAGTGAGTATGAATTTGATCTATGTTTTTGTGGGCTGAGGCAAGGTGACGTGTTAAGCTAATTAGGTTATCATGTCATAACGATGAGGAGAAGGTCATGTGGAACTGCAATGTGAAGTAGCAATGAACAACTTGTGGAAAGTTTTGGTTCCACCTAACTCCTTAAAGATGCAGTAAATGTATTTCAAGCAATCTGTGAGCAACTAGCTGCAGGTTTTTTTCCCACAGGATTTACTTGAAACGTTTTCTGTTAATGCTAGATAAAAACATGTAAAAGTCAAGATATTTTTGTATAAGCTATACGTAAGTACTGAAATAAATTTGTCTTGACTAGAGATTCAGATTTATGATCCAACTGATAACATGTTTGGTTCTAGTGGGAAATTACTCATTTTAGGTATCTTAATAGTATCTGTTTGCATGGTTGAGTAATTGGCAGTGCTGTAAAAAGGCATTTAGGCATCTCATGGAGAAGCTGGGGAAAACATTAAGGCTTGTCAACTCTGACACTCCACAGTTATCTCTTGCTGCTATTGTAGACGCTGCATAACAAGGGGAAATACCATACAAATTATATGGCTGTTCCCAGCTGTCAAAAGACTGGAACCTGAAGGGAAGCAGTAATAGACATTAAGAATGAACTACCAGCATAATTATTTTTTGCAGTTTATATATCTTATGCAAATTACCTCTAGCAGTGTTGTACTGTGAATTGTACTCTAACATCTAGCTCATTCTCTAACTCTGAATTCTACCCATGTGTTTTGCTTTGGGAAACTGTGCCTGCAATCATGAAAGCAATGTCGAGACTTGTAGTTAAATCTGAATACTGGTTTAGGCTATATTTATATTTTCACCTTGCCAAAGGTTCCCTGGAAAACTGTGCAAAATAGCAGAAAGATGTATATGGCTATAGTCACTTCTTCAGCATTAAAGATGTACTTGTCTGTGATGAGGGAAAGAGGAAATTACTCTTAAGGTGCTGTAGCGAACACTGAAAATGCCTTTTGAGCTTTGCTAGTAATTAAAAGACTTCTAACTTTCAGGATGGTTGGCAAGAGTGTCTGATCAGACTTCCAGGTTGTCACAGGTCATGGGTTCTCACCCCTCTATTAAGCCCAATGACTAGTTTGGCTAAAGCACAACCTAGAAGAAGGCATCCTGTTAGACTTAAAATGCTCCCACAGGCTTCCCTTGGCAGTTAATGCCAATTTTTTGTGTCTTTCTGTGCTCAAAAATGTGTTTCTGATTTCTAATTAGAGCTGTACTGGGAAAGGACAGCTGACAATTAAACATGAGTCATAAATGCATGTTTTGAATATCCCTTTAATTCTTCAGACATGTGAGTAGACTAAAGATGGAGGCGTCTGACAAGAACAGTTGTAACTTAATTGTGGGTAAGCAAATCTGTCAAAGAGAGTCTGGCCTTTTTATAAGTTCACATACTTGTTCAGTGTACAAGCTCCCTGTTGCACACAGGAGCCAAAACCAGACCCAGCTACCTTCCCCAGGGGGTTGGAGGTTGTAACTGCACTTCCCTGAAATGAGGTGTCTCCAGAAAATGTTGCGATGGAGGTGATGGTGAGAGGCTGTTGGGTGTTAGAGGTGTCCCAGCCTGTTTCTGGGCTCGGGGATGGTGCCTGTATACTGCTTCTCACATGAAGGGAGGTGTCTGTGCCATCCTGAAGCACTGACATGTTGTTGCATGGCACGCAGAGCCCGTGAGGAGGAAATGGTAGGGAGGGAAGAGTCTTTTACACGCAAAATCTGGGCTGTTTCTCCATCTTCTCTGCAGCTGTGTGTGCCATGAGCTATAGGCATCTGTCTGTGGTGGTGGTGGTGGATGGTTCAGGATGGCAGTGGGGACACCTTGTTGGGTCTCTTAGGCAAATGTTCATTGCACCACACTTGCTAGGGTGGATCACTGGTCTGCTCTGGCTTGGTGATCTCTTAAACCTACTTCATCATGTGTCAGTGCTCTGAAGCAGAGGGTGCCCTGCCTGTCTGTAGGTGCCCTGAGCTGTTGGTGAGGGATGCTGAGGAAATACAAAGGGTTTTCACTGCAGCTGCTTTTGCAGAGCTGAAGTGCTTGCATTACTGTTGAGTTCTTCACCGCACAAACGTAGTAACGCCTCATGCCAAGGACCTGGGGTTTTCTTACTGGTTGACAGTCTTCTCTGCCCAAAGGGTGACCAGTGCAGCTACATGAAGCAGCAGCACCCTGGCAGGAGTGCATTGTGTTGGTGCTATGTTTTCCAAGGAGGCAAAAACAATTAAAATATTGGTTATTGGATGAGGAGCCAGCCCTGGTAAGACTGAGAGATTTTGCACCAGAGGCCTTGAGAAATGTACAGTATCCATACATCTAAGACTGATGGCTGATCTGCCCCTTACCCATGTCTTGTATGGGTCTGTAATTAGCGTACGCTGGCTTTTAAGACCTAAGTCCCTGGACTTAATATTTTTTTCCTGCAGATTTTAATTGACATTCCTAAGTGTAGCTCCAGGTAGGGCTGTTACCCACACCACAGCCGGATCCTTTTCTTTGTCCCACTGAGCTGGTAGCCTTCATGGCTGTGCAGTGGTAGTGGCTTCTGTCTTGTGTGTGTGTGCACACATTTCAGCCTCCTAATCACATAGTTTGATCATCCCTCTTTCCTGAGATAAGGAGAAACACTGATGTAGCATTTGTGCACCTTTCCTTATTTCTGTGTAATTCCCCAGCCCCTTCCAAATGTTTATCTGGTTTGTTAAATACTGAAGTGTTTTTTTTCAAAGCCTTTTTCATTATTTTTACATATTTCTGATCCCTTCCCAGTTCTGCAGTGTTGTTGTTAAGGAGGACGATGCTACTCAGATCAACCCAGATGATTTTGCACCATGAAAATCAGAACTGTTTCAGTTTTATTTGGCACCCACATGAATATCTGTGCCTCCTGGCTCTTTCCTGTTGACTGCAGCTGCCTATGCCACAGGGGCCTTAGGGGCTGCAGGTAGGCAGTAAATCTGTGCCTGGCTGAAAGCAGCAGGCTCTCCTCTTGCACTTTTGCTGCCAGCATCTTTGTGATAGTGCTACTATTTATGTGGCTGTGGGACGAAACAGATCGGAGTACTGATCTGGCTGGAAACAAACTTGCTAAAATACTCCCCCCAGGCTATTCTGTGTGTACACAGCATCCCATGTGCTGTGCCATTGTAGCAGGAGAACCTCTCAGCATCAGTATAGGGTTGTGTTGGAAATTATACACATGAAATAATGGTGCTATGACTGCCCTTCGACCCTGTGAACTGTTGGAAACCAGTTTAACTTGTTCTAAAATTTGGTCCATTAGGACCATCTTGGCAGATGATGATCAGAAGCATCTTGCACTGTGGGTAGGACCAGGAGCTGGTCTGCAACTTGCTCATCTCAAAGGTGGAAGAGTTTAGTTTGAAACAATGATTTTTCCCTGAGTTACTCTGACTCTTCCCCCTTCTTTTTTTAAACTGCGACTGTTTTCCCGGTTTAAGGGCTGGGAGTCTCCCCTGGAGTGAGACAGTGTCAGAGGTTGAATGAGTTTGTTTAGGTGCATAAACATGGCTGTGCATGGTGGGGCTTCTGTCACAGTGTTTTCATTCACTTCATGAGCTTTTAAATGAGAAAAGGATGGTGCTCATTCCAGAGCTGCTTTGGAACAGCTGTGTCAAAACCCCTACCCCCCACCCCCCGGGGACCCCTGACAATTGTGAACTCTGCAAATGTTGCTCTTTTCATCTCTCTCTCAGCATATGGTGATGCAGAGGATCTCTGAGAGTTACTCCAAACTAACCTGGTTTGGACAGAGAAAGAAAGATACAAGAGTGGTTTATGTGTCTCTTCAGTATTTCTCCAGAGAGAATTTGCCAAGAAGTGCAGTGACTGGGGAGGTGGGGGAGTTTTGGATTCAGACAAGAGAGCCTTTCTCTTTATTTTTGGCTTTTGAGTGTTTTTCAAATTGGAGTATAGAAAGCAACAAAGTACAGCAAAGATGTTGATTATGAAGCAAAAGTATGGGGACACAACCCATGTGTATTTATTAAATGAAACAATATTGTAGAGTGTCTCTGATTTCCAAACTTCGGACAGAAGAGAAATTGGAACGAAAGAGTGGATAGGTCTTCTGTTTTGCAGCTTGACAAAGGCAGTTTAAGCCTTTTGGTTTTTTTCTCACCAATGCTTTGTTATTGACCCAGCCCCTAGTAGACAGGTTATACTGTTTCAACTCCTTCCCTTCAGTATCCTTGCAATGTTAGTAGGTGGGTAACTTAAGACATAATCCGCTTCTCATTGCAGTCCACCTTTCGGAGGGCTGCACTAGAGCAGAGCCTTGCATTTTTTCTAAGGATGTACCTCAACAGGCACAGCAAAATATCAGCTGAGGGAAGATGTTTAGTTTAGCTGAATCTTTCTTCAGAGTAGAAACTGGTGCTGGGGTCAGTCGTACTGTGGGAAGTGTTGGGGTTTGGGTTGGTTTTTTTGTGGTTTTGTTTGGTTTGGTGGTGTTTTGTTGTTTTTTGGGGTTTTTTTAGCAGAGAGCTTTAGTGGGTAATGACTCATCTGTTGGTATCTGACTTTTCACTCCAATTACCCGCAGATAGACCAAGATGTATCCGCAGTTCTACAACAGATAGCTTCGATGTGCATTGTTTGCATTTCAGATACCAAACCAGGGTGAAAATCAGGCTGTTCATTCATTGTGACCTGTCATGTAGCTGAGTGTGAGTGCACAGGCTCCCTTCAGGCTCCATTAGCATGAGTTAACTTTGTAATTGGGTTTCTGGGGCAAACAGGGACAGGAAGCAGAAGTAATTTGGCCAGCTAGGCTTAGCATTTTGTTCTGTGAGTTGTAAGTGCACAGGAGAGCAGAAGTAAAAGATGGATGCAGAATGGCTGGAGAAATTATAACAAACTGGAGAACAGTTGTCAAAACTGCATATGGATATTGTGGAGTATTATGCAGCTGTACCAAGGTGGGACTTTACAACTGTATCAAAGTAGGATTTCTATAGCTCCTGTGCTTTTCAGAGCCCTTCTCTTGCTCTCTTAAATCTGCTCTGTGTTCTCCAGCTTTCTGTCCATCTGGCAGCAATACCTTGTCTTCTAGAAACTGGTAACCACAAGTGGGCTTGCTGAGTGAAAAGCAGTTGTCACTCAGTTTTGAAACCACTTCACCGTGAAGATGTTAATAGAAACGTAAGTTTTAAAGTTGCTCTAAATTATTCATAATCTCCAGTTTTCCACAAACCTAAAAGCAGAAAGTCTCAATTTTTACTGTAATTTCTCAATTTTAGCTCTTGAACAGTTTTGCTGAAAAGCCAATTTTAGTATTAAAGAAAGAAAAAAAAAACAACCCAAACCCAACAAACGAACTGTAAAATGTTAAGGTTCTTGAGCAGGGGAGTCAGTTTTTCAGTTTCTTTTTTAAAGGCATTAAAAGTCATGGGGCTCTTTTCAGGTGTTCAGTGTGGATTTACATGAGTGGGATGAATTAAGCTGCTTCATGGTATTTTTTTTAAAACCACACTTCACGTTTTTCAGTAAACAACTTTGCTTTTAAAGCAAGTCTTTATCCCGGATTAATTTTAAGACTTTGAAAAAGCAACACAGGAAGAGATTTTTAGTTCAAGTTCCATTCCTTCCTGACATGTGGTGTTGAACTTGTTCTTGCCTTTTAACTTGCTTTTTTTTTCTTGTTATGGTAATCTCTTGAAGAATTTTCTTTCCTCAGATGAATACTAGTCTTATTCAGGTGTCACTGATCACTTTCTTTTCATGTGTACTTTTACCAACAGTCTGCTTAGATTCTTTTCTGTGCACGGCAAGTCAGTAGCTGTCACAGAAAGCAAGACGACCCTGGGACTGAATTTCTCTGAAACCAGAAGGTGCTGAAAATTACATAGGCATGATTGGCTGCAGTTTCTGTATCTTGTCAGCATCACTTAACCAGGCTGACAAACTTCATATATGCTTCTTTGTTCTTTTAGTGTTGTGGGCTGTTTTACTCGTGGGTTTTTTTTGAGTAGACGAGGGCTCTGATGTAGATGTGTGCCTATATGTTTAGTGGGAGTCACCTTAGTCTTGATCCTGATCCCATCTGCGATTTATCACTCTGCCTTTATCTCTTCTGTGTTTTTCTTGCAGTTTCTCACCCCATCGCTACTGCTGCTTGTGACTGCTGTCATGTTTTTAAGCAACATGGGAGATCAGTCACATCAACGAAAATACTGGTGGCTGCCAGGAACCGTCTCAGCTGGGGAAATTTAAGGAAAACAAACCCTTCTTTGTGTCCGTGCACACATCATGATTGTCACGAGTTGTGCAGTAGGCGTGCTAAGGAGATGCAGTCGGTGCTCACTCTGGGGAGACCCGGTGGTGGGAGGTGCCTGCTGGCTGCCGGCATGAGCCCCTTCTGGGTAGCCTCCGTGCCAGCCAGCTGGGCAGCGCTCGTTCACTGGCTGCGTGGTTGGAGTGAGAGCTGTGGACCAAGAAAACATGGTAGAAGTAAAATGGAGTTCTTCAAGAACCTTAAAATAGCAGGTGACTGAATATGTTCTTCATGCTGTAGGGAATTGTTGGTTTTGGCAGAAGTGGACTTGGGAGAGTTTCAGGTCTGTTTTATCTGCAGCAGTACCATCTTCTGTTAGCCTGGGGGAGAAGAGGTTTGTGCTTGTACAGCTGAATGTCAGATCTCTGGCTCAGGAAGTGTTAAGTGCATGTGTTTATTACTCTTAATGCTGGTATGTTTTTCATGTCAGCAACTAGCCAAAAAACAGGGGACCTGCAGTTTCTTTCAGCTGGTAGAAATTAACAACAGGTTTATTGCAAAGCTGCGCAGAGTTATGTTTCCACATGTACAGCTTGAGTGGGACAAGAAGGCATCCTTTGCCGGTTTGCAGCCTGCAGTGGAGCCTTGCAACCCCTCCACAGACAGCCCCCCACCCCTCTCCCCCACCCCAAAAGGGAGTCCTGCAACCCCAGCTGCCTCATGGTCTTGACATGTTTCCCTCATACAGGCTCCCATCCCTCTCTCCCCGGCAGCGGAGCCCCACTGGCCCTGGTCCGCATTGCTCACATTCCCGAGCTCTGCGTGTGCCGGCGTGCCTGTGCGTGCAGGGGTGTGGGGCGAGGGAGGGTGGCTAGGCTGGGTCCTCTGCTTTGGCTAGGAAACCACTGTCAGTTGTGAAAGCAGCCTGCCTGCTCCTGTCCTCCCTCAATACCCATCAGAGCCCCCCTGCCCACATAGCTCACATTCCTGAGCCGAATTTCATTTGGGATGGTGTTTTGCTTTGGAGGCTGTTACTGCTTGGTAAAGGAGTTTCCTTGTAGCTCAGCTCTGTGGAAGGGCAGTGATTTACATCCCCCAGTTTCAAGCGCAGCTTAACACATCTGGTGCCGGTTCTGGGTGGTTCCAGGTCTTTTTGTTGACTGCAGGTGAGTGGGGCAAGAGGCATGCAGCAATGAGGACGATGCAATCAAGGAGCCAGGGGTTTGGCTGTGCACGGTCTGAAGGAGAGCGGCAGAGTACTGGAGGAGATTCAGGGGGTGTTGCTGTCTCTGATTATTGTGCAGGAGGAAGATTTTGTTGTAATTTGAGTTAAAAGACCTTTTTTCCTCCAAGTAACATTCTAATTTGCATCACAAAAGTGAGCCAGGGTTGTCTCCCTAGCAAGTTGTAGACAGTCAGATCTCTTTAACAATTTGAGTAAAAATGAGACTATTTATGGGTTACTTCATGCTTACTGATGTGTTCAAGTACAACTGCTAAGTGAACTGGTTAATACTGTATTATTGCATTGTCCAGTTACCTTCAGCACTGGTACAAGAATGGCTGTATCTCATTACAAGGAGGAGGACTGGCAGGCCTGTGACACTGGTGTTGCCCTGTAGAAGAATTAGCTGCATATGTAGGGCCTTGTCCCATGCACATCCAGTCTTCAAAAACGCTGGGATGATAGTGCTCATGTCTTACTAATGCTCTGCCGGTGGCCTGGTTTCAGCCGGGATGGAGTTAATTTTCTTCTCAGTAGCCGGTACAGTGCTGTGTTTTGGATTTAGTATGAGAACAGTGTTGATAACACACTGATGCTTTAGTTGTTGCTAAGTAGTGCTTACTCTAAATCAAAGACTTTTCAGTTTCTCAGGCCCTGCCAGTGAGAAGGCTGGAGGGGCACAAGAAATTGGGAGGCGACACAGTAAGGGCTACTGACCCAAACTGGCCAAAGAGATACTTCATACCATAGAACATCATGCTCAGTATATAAACTGGGGGGAGTTGTCTGCAGGGGTCAGTCGCTGCTCAGGAACTGGCTGGGCATCAGGTGGGAAGCAACTGTATTGTGCATGAGCTGAGGTTTTTTTCTTCCCTTCCCTTTGGATTTTATTCCTCTCACATTCTCTCTCCTTTTAATTTTTATTATTATTTATTTTATTTCAATTATTAAATTGTTCATATCTCAACCCTTGAGTTTTTTCCTCCGATTCTCCTCCCCATCCTGTGGCAGGGAGGCGTGGGTGGGATGTGAACAAGGCTGTGTGGTACTTGATTGCTGGCTGGGGTTAAACCATGACACAGAGATTCTTTGAGAAAATGAAAAATAGCAATAGAATAATAATTTAGGCACAGCTAGAAGCAAAACAGTGCTGGCACTTAGAACTTTCTATCATCCATAGCAATTTTGGATATATGTTAAAGGTTAGTCAAATTGACTTTGGCAGAGCTGGAGCATCTCATCGCTTCGATTTCAACGCAGAAGTTGTCAAGCCACGAAGCTGCTCTGATATTCCTGCCTTAAGTTTGCCTTAAGTTTCTGTAAAGAGGTGTGTGAGCATGGGAAGTCCTTGAAAATGTGCCCAGTGTATCTGTACTGCAGATCAGAAGCAGTAGGTACTCTCTATATGCTGATTCTCTTCTTTGTATAAATCTTTGAGCCTCTGCCTAAAATCCGGAGTAGCAGAGAGGCTACAGAAGGGGCCAAAGTAAGGACGGAACACTGTATTCTGTATTGCCTCAAGATTCATGTTTCTGCGCTGTGTTGCAAAATTGTAATGTTAATGCTCTTGCTCTGAACAGAAAGCCTTTTGTGGCTGACTGAGCCTCTAACACTCTTCCAAGTTAAAGAGGAACATTTTCTTTTCCTTCCTTCCCCAAGTAAAATCTTTACTTGGACCGATGCTTGAATACTTCCTTTAGGCTGTCTTTGCCCTGTCAAAATCCAACAAGGTTTTCTTTGCCAAAACTGAGGCAAGCTCCAGATAAAAAAATCACTGTGATGGGTTATCTTTCTAATTCCTTTAAGAATTCTGTTTTCCCACAATGAATTACTCACATAAAAGCACTTGCTAAACCATGTCTAGACTGCAAAGACCTGGATTTGACTGAATCTAATTAAAGCAATGGTGGCTTGCAGGTGAGGATTTAATGCAGTATATTTTCCTAGCTTTTGCTAGAAAGAGATTGGCCTTAGCTGAGACGATTTTGACTTGCATGCGGAGGTAAATCAAAGTCAGATAGCTGAAATGGTACTTCCCCACCACACACACGGAAGAGTCATCTGCCCACAGCAGGATAGCCAAACAGCTCGTGGAGATGCAGGTTTCAGCACAATGTCCTGAGAAAAATTGAAATAAATTTCCTGGTGGTTCTGGAGAGTTGTCAGTAAGCTTCTGACTGCACTGCAGGGATAAGAGGCTTCTTAAATACCCCTCCTAGAAATACTGGTTTTGATACTGGAGGTTAAACACATCTCTGGTTTATGCATTGCTCTAACTGGTCCAGGCCAGCAGACCACCCTCCTGACTTAAGCTTGTGAGTTCATTGTCCCATCTGTGCCCCTTGCCTCATCTTGACCACTTAAGCCAGGTTGATTACCAGCTGCCTATTGATTAAGAAGGATTAGGGGAGGCCTGGATGTCTAACACAAGTGGTTTCTCCCAGCTTCCCACCAGTTGCTGGGGTGGAAGTTGTATGTGTTGCCTGTGGGTCCCACCCAGGGGATGTTCAGGGTAGTTCTTATTGCAGTACAAAGGGGTAACTCCTGGCTTCTGGTTATTTCACCTTGTGGCCTTGAACATTTGCCCAGACGTGTCTGTGAAGCATCTCTCATCTTGGCTGTTCTCATGCTTTTGTTATTTCTCAGTCTCAGCTCTCTGGACTCCTTTTATTTCCTGTAACTTTTCAATGTAGCACATGCTTTGTTCGCTGCCCGTCAAGTCATGCCTGCTCCTCCTCTTTCACCCTGCCCCTGAATGCTCACTCTGTTTATCCAAAGTCTCTAAGATAATACAGAAAAGGAGGAGTAACAAGAAGAAAATGGAAAAAAAAAAAAGGGGGGGGGGGGAAGTGAAAGAGCTGTGCCTGGCAGAATTCAGGCTCCTCTGTCTAATCTGGCAAGTAAAAACTTTTTTCTTGAGAAACTGTCCTTGCCTTCACATTTTCAGCCTGTCATCACATTTCTTCTAGTTTTGAACTTTTATCTCAAGGGGCTGCTACAGGAGCACTAGTGATGGGCCAGCCGTGCAATTCCTTTTTTCCTTTGCCCCTTATTGCAGAGCAGGGCAGGGGAGAAGACATAGCTGCCTCTCACTGTAACGCAGCAGCAGTGGGCAACTACCATGACTTTCCAGACTGCTGCAGTCTAGCAAGATGTTCTGCTTTGGAAATGGAAAAAGAAGGAATACTGGGCTATTCTTGGTGCCAAGTTCAAGCTTCAGCACTGCAAAGAAAATTTATGTGTATCTAATAAAAGATACACGTACTATTTAATGGCAGTTTGCAGAGCGGAAACTTTTCCTGGCATGGAACGTTGCCCTGAACCTTGTCTTGTCCATGCATGTCTGAGAACTTGTGTTTTTGCCATCTTCTCAGAAACAGAGCAGAATCCAGCCTGGAATAAACCACGTAGTGGCCAGGGGTTACATAACACACAAATGCTTTGAGGTGCCACAGGTGCTTTTGTGAGTACTCTGTAGCCTTTTTTTTTTTTCTTTTTTGCAGCTGGGTGTGTAGTGTGGGATGTGGACTGGCCCCTTCGCTGCCCTCTCCTCTGTCCATGGGCTGTGACCAACTGAGCCTGTGTCACAAAGCATGTGCTTTCTCTGCCAGCTGCTCTCTTAAGCTCTTACTGCAGGAATCTGGTGTTTTCTTAGCTGTGAACACTCTTCTAGCCTGATTTATGCATGTTTTTTTCTGGACTGACCTTTTGATTTCCTTTTGCTGTTAACCTGTTAACTGAGAGATGGTTGTTACAAGGCTGCTTACATTCTGGGTGAAGAATAGCCACAAACAGTGTTGTACATTCCTGTATGAATTATGTTTCATTACTGTGGAAAAAGCTATTGTGCTCCATGACTGGCTTGTAATTCATCTTGGACAGCCCGATTGGGAGCGAAGTTGGGTGAGGTGAATGATGGTCAGTGCTGACGCTGAAGCTGATGATGGAATTACAGGCAAAGAAGCTCCTATTATCTTTCTTGTCATGAAAAAGGAATAATTTTAGTCTTGCTAGACTGAGATGCTGAGCTTTTCTGTGATCTAGGAACTTCCACTAGCTCCATCCATTTCCTTGATTGTTTCTGGAAAACTTCATTTCAAGTCGTGTTTTAATTTCTGTCTGAAGGGAGGAGACCCTTCTTACTTTTGTCTTGCTGGATATCTGGAGTGCCAGAAATTGCAGCAGAGGCTGATGTTTTTTTTGTAGCTGAGTTTCTCTTCTTCGTGGCTCTGGCATTCATCAGTCCCGTTTGTGATGGAAGTTGCAGGTCACTGAGATATTTTAACTCCTGACCTAATACCATGTGAGTGTTTCCTTTGCTCTTGCCCAGTTTGCTCAATTCCCTGTTTGGTCAGCAGCTGGGGACCTGCTAGGAGCTTGACTGGACGTGGGCTGGCCTTGGCTCCAGGTTGAACACAGAGCTGGCTTGTTGCTGTCATTAGCCTTGTCTGCCAACCCGTGTGACTGGCAAGCTGGGCAGAAGGCTGCAAAGTCAAAATGCTGCTGGTGCTCTCAGCCCATGGGCAGAGCTGCGTGGGAAAGTCAGGCTTATGGGAGGAGAAGGGTGACGTGGGTGCACACCTTGCACTGGGAAGGAAAGGGTGAGCCTGTGGCAGAGGCTGCCTGCCGCAGAGCCATGCTGTCCTCCTACCCGTGCCTCTTTGCATTTGCTCAAGTGTAATTGTAGACAGCAGTTTCCTACTTTCTTCTTTGTACATCTTTCTTTGGTGTTCCTTTTAACCCTGATTTTTCCTTCAAGTTGCCTGTTAATTATAACTCCTAATCCCAGTTTAATGACTTTTTTGTGTCTGGGGGTTGTACATCATTTGCATAACAACAGAGCCCCATGAGAAACTTGGAGTGATGTCAGCTCTGGATCTGGTGTTAGGCAGTTCAAAGTGCCAGGCATGAGTTTTATCAAGTTGATCCCTTTGTGCTGCTACGTTTGATGTTTGAAGACGCTGATCCAGTTGGAACTAGGCAGGTGGCAGGTCAAGCAGCACAGCACATCTGAGAGTTGCCTGGCCACCAAAACTTGTTTTAATGGGAAATAATAGAAATCCATCACAAGAAGTTTGAGGAGTTCATTTTTATGCTAGTTATAGTAATAAGTTAATAAACATAAAGAGCATCTCAGGGGTTAGTCAGTCACTTCCTTTTGGCTTGTCTATTATGGCCTGTACATTCAATGAGATTTCTCAAAGCCTGGTAATAAAATACATCAGTTAAAATGAGGATGGGGACTAGAGGAGACTAGTTAGTTCTGTGGACTGTTTCTTTCGACACCTTGCATTAATAATTTTTTTTAATTAGGAGGTAGTCATACCAGAACTATGTAGCAAGTTACGATTCTAATAACTTCTGCCCAAGCTGCATTTCTTTTTAATTGCCAAGCGCTACATTTGCTAGTAGAAACACAGGAAAATATGAATGTATCTGTACTGAGAGAATATCCGAGGGAGGATGTTGAAAACAGTCTGCTAGCATCGGGTTTTTGTGAGGCTTTTTTGGGTTGCAAGTGAGTGTATGAATGCTTCATTTTAAACAGGACAAGAGACAGCGATTAAACCTCAGCTCTGCCTTCACTTTTCCCAGCTGCTGTCTCAGATCTTTCTTAAGCTCACTTCTTGTTTCTCTCGCTCAGCTCGGGCCCAAAGCTTGCAAAGGGGTCATTGCATCTGGAGATCTGTCAGTGTCTAAGCATCCTTTAGAGAGCAAAGCAAAGAAAAAAATCTCCTTTCAGCCCTCCAGCTGTAGTACATCCAACAGGTGTTTTGCTGTACTTCGGTGCTATCGCAGTGTTCTGCAGCTGCTATCCTGTACATGAGTTTTGGTGGATCCCTGTTCTGTCAGCTTGCATCAGATAGGCAGCAAAGAGAAGGAATCGCTTCTCCAGAGGGAACTTCTCACATGCTGTGAATGCAAATAGACCATTTGCTCCCCTCCCACCACCTAAATCTTTCCTGTCTGTGTGGGATTTAATGCCAGCTCACAACACAAAGGTGACAGCTGGTGTACAAAGTCCTTTGTGTTGTTTCTACTTGAATCAGGAAATTATTTGTCGGAGTATCAAAGTGCTTTTTGGTGAACTAAATTTTTTAATTTTTTTGCCAAACCGCAGGTCTGACATAGATGTAAATATTGCCTGATATTTATAGGGACTACTAGTGCTCCTGGCACAGGAGTGATTTCTGGCTGTCATCCAGATAATACTGGGCATCGTAGTACAACTAATTTCATCGAGCAGCCTGCATAGATTTAGAGATCGCATTTGGAAGTAAGACCAGGTGTGCCGGTAGTTGCATGCAGATGGGCAGAAGGTCTTCTAGCTTATTTCTGGATACAACTCTTAAACCAGCAAACAAGTTTCCAGTGTTGGCAGTGACTTGTCTCTGTGCCTCATCTTCTGCCCCATTTCTGAAAGACAGTTACATGTCACTTGGCACTGCCTCCGCCTTTGGAGGCTTTGTGAGGCTGTGAAGATGTGACTTCACCCCTGCACAGCTCTCGGGGCTTGTGCCAACGGCTGGGTTTGGGAGCGCTCGTTGTGCAATGCACATACGTGGTAGGTTAAGACGCCTGGGCAGGACTTTGCAGTTTGCACAGCTTGTGTGTGTGTGCATGCATTTGTAAAATGTTTTATTAAAATACCGCAGTGTGGAAGAAAAGTGAGAGAGGGGGTGAGGTCCTGTGCTTGGGATTCCCTCTTTCCCTGGGAGGCAGGTAGGGTGTTGCTGTAGGGGCAGGTGTGTGCGTGCTGTTGCGTGCAGGCAGTGCTGGTAGAAGCCTGAGCTGCAGGCACAGGTGGAGGTGGTCTTCGGTTAGAGGCTGTGTGCTGGGAGCAAATGAAGCTGAACGAGGTCGTGTGGGTGCCTGGGGAGAAGGTGGTTGGGGGGGCGGGGCGGGGTGGAAGGTGGTGTGGTACTGGTGGGATAAGATCACCTTTCAGCAGCTGTTAACAGCACAGCTTGCTGGAGGATGGTGCCTTTTGTCCATGCCAGGACATAGCTCTAGATGACTATTCAAGATAGCAGGCCTGGTATTTATGAAAGACTGACACCTTGCCTTCAGTATGTAGGAAAAGGGGGACTTTTTTCTTTTAAAAAATACATTTTATCTGGGTGAAATACATTCAAAACTGAAGTTCCTTGTTTTTCCACTGGTCTCTTGATTTGAAGCTCCATGTTTGTCAGTCATCCTGAAGTAACTCCCCTCCCTGTACACACATACACTGTTCCTGGGCTTTCCAGAAGCAAATAGGTGACATGCTGCATGGTGGTCCAGCCTGTATCTGCAGGTACTGGAGTGGCTAATCACTCCTTGACAGGACACCTCTTCTTGACTCGCATGGACTTCTTAGTCTCTTCATGCATGGAAATCTGGGATGGCAGCAAGACCAGAGCCCTGCCCTGCTGCCTGCAGGGCCTTTTGGGATGTGAAAGGCTTGTGCTTTAGGACTGCATAGTTGCAAGCAGGTGGGGCTTATGCTCTTGGGAGGGAGGAATAAGATTGCTGGTTAAAGCTGAACTCTGGACTATTGAGTTAGTATTTGTCTGGTACGCCTGAGGGCAAGGTTATAAGAAAGGAATGGTGTCAGGATGCCTGACTGATAGGAGCAGAGTTGATTGAGGCACACAGAAAAGACTTGAAGTGAGCTGTTAATCAGTAACAGTCATCCTGGGGAAGCCATATAGAGATGTACATGGTGTGAAAGGGAGTGAAGGGGCACAAATGAGTTTATCGCAAGCAGGGAAGGACTTGCCCTCACTTCTACACTCAAGGGGATTTTATTGCTTTTGAGAAGGAGCAACAAGGTTTAGTAGGAAATGTATTGCTCTGTGTTTTGTTCTCTGTACTGTTCTTCAGATCTGGTGTGAAGCGCGCAGTAATCACCCAGAGGATAGCTGCATAATTCCTGATACCCAGCCTGGGTTCTGGCCGCCAGCATTCCTGATCCAGCCTGTCTGCATCTTCAGGGTCCTCTGGCTGACCTTTTCCAGGTTACCTGTCCAAAGAAGGACTTAAAGCCAGTCAGCTCATTAGGGAGAAGCTTGTACATGGGAACTGATTATCCTACAATGGTGTATCCTACAGTGGAGAATTTCTGCTTAAAAAAAAACGCCAACAAAACCCCAAACAACAACAAAAACCCCAAACCAAACAAAAAAAAAACATCAAAAAACAACCCTGAAACAAACAATAATCCCATTGTTTGCCCAGAGAAAAATCTGGTATGTTTAAAAAAGTATCTGGTCCTTGACATTTCCATTCTTTTGCTGTTGGCTCTGAATTGCACACCTGAGATTGAACTGCAGGTGTCTTCAGATTCAAACGAAGTAAAACATTCTTGCTTCTCAGATTTCAGTGAAGTTTGTGTGCTGTGGTAAGGCCAGAAACTATAATCCCTCTTTCAAGGGAAAATATGCGACTGAGATTGCTGAGTGAGTAGAAAGAAAAGCAGTTTCAGGATGGGGACAAAGGGATGAAAAATTGATGTGAGAAACACAGGTGGCTAGGCTGCACATCTGCTGTGCATTCAACATGCACTCTGTGTGCCCAGGAAGTGGTAACACAGTAAAAAAAAAAAAAATCCTTTCCATTTCTGTTTGTCCACTTAGCCTGTTGCCCGCTTGTACCCATGCAGTGTGAAGAGGTGTTTTGGTGCTCCCACTTTGTCCTGGGTAGAAGCAGATAGTGAAGAGAAACGGTGCTGGGAGCATTTAAACATAATTGGAAAAAGGTGATGGGATTAGAGCTACTTTGGATGTTGCAGAAGTTTATGGCTTGTGCTGCCTTGCCAAAAAAAACCAACCCCAAACCCAAAATACTGGTTTAAATAACTCTGTACTCTGTGTTCTGTCTAAATGAGGGACATCAGTCATAAATAATGAGAAGGATGAAAGTGTTTGGATTATTGAGTCTTTCTGCTTGCAGGTGGATTTGTTCTTGGAAGTTTTAATGACTGTGATGTCCCTGTGGCACTCCAAAAGGCTATGCTTGAGCTGCAGGTGTTTCAGATGAGAGACTTGACTTACGGTTGTATCTGCCTACTGACAGCCAAGAGTTTAATTCTTGCTGTCAGGACTGCTCTTGTTAGTATTTTGATAGTACTAACAGCAACCTTGCTAGGCAAACAAACTATGGCTCATCGCTGAAGCCTTGATCTTCAGTGTTAAAGTGTGATGAAATCTCTCTTTGTGGGGTCTGTTGGTTTTTTTCCATTACTCCTTTGTCTGACTCATCTCTTGTCTCAGTGCTGTTTCCAAAGAGCTTTTTATAGCCTTTGACACAGGTTAACTGAGCACCTAAGCATCCTGCTTCCTTAGCTTTACAAGTGCTTTAGCTGCCTGTGTCTTAAACTGGCATGTCACCTGCAGCCTGCATTCTGGTTTTACCCTTGCAGCAAGATGTTTCTACCCTGTTGCAACGTTCAGAGATAGTTTATTTCAGGGAAACTTGTTCACCTAAGATGTGATGTGAGGAAGAGTCCTCACATGAAGTCATCCTTTTGAAAGCATCTATGGCTGTGGCATGCTGACCTCTCATCAAAATTGCTGTGCAACGTAAGTTGGTGCTCTGAAGATTAGCCAGGCTTTAAATAACATAGGCAAGAACGATGCCGCTTTTCTTTCATATTTTCTCCCTGCTTGTAGAGAAAATGTTAGGAACTGGTCTTGTGAGATGATTGTGTCTCTTCTTGATGGCATTTTTCAGAACGAATCAAGCCTCTTAAAATGCTATCAAGTGCCTGCTTCTAGATAAGCAGGTACTTTGCAGCTAGAAGCTCCATAGTGCCTGGATGAGGAGGAATTAATTAGCAACCTTCTCCCGAGCTGGTGTCCTCTTTCACTCTTCTCACATTGCAAAGGGTAAGAATGAGGAGGGAAAAACCTCATCTGATGATCTCTTTCCATGGCTTGATGCTGGCCACCCTGATACTGTTTATGCCGAGCATGCAGAGTGGGGTTCAGTTTAAATTTTCACCGGCTGTTCTGATGGAGCCCAGGGGCTTTGCAGAGCGGGGCAGTTGCCGTTGGCTCCTTGCCTGTCGCCGTTCCTCCCTTCGCCTGGAGCCGTCCCTGTCCCTGTCGGGTCACTGCTGAGAGGTGCTGGGGGAGGAGGGCACGGCCACTTGGGTGTGAAGGGCAAGAAGCAGGCAGCGCTGTCACGGCAGGCTGCAGGTTTGCTTGTGCTCATCGGGTTTCACCGAGGATTTACTGTGGTGTGGCTGAAACGAGGGGAAAAACTTGACACCTTTCCTCCAGACCCTCCCTCTCTGCCTGGCACTTCACCGTGGGAGCAAGGAGCCTTTCCCTTGGCTTCGTTTTATTCATTGACCATTGCAGCAGTCTTGTATTTGTTACTGTTTTGATAGGGTATGGGTGTTTGTTGAGAATAAAACATGGAAGTAAATCTGTAAACTTTTTTTCCAGCTGCATAGCAAAAATGAAAAGTCTGCAAATCCCTTCAGAAGAACAACTTTTCACTTATGGTTTGTAGAAGCTGTTTTGTGACAATCTTAGAGTGTGTATATGTAGATCTCCCTTGCCCTCCCCCAAAACTTGTTGGCTGTATTATTAAAGCAGGCTTTTGTTGATAGTACGGGTACATTAGCATTGTAGCAGGACACATACAAGATGCCACTTTTGACCCCTGAGGTTTCTGTGAAAGGTCACAATGAGAGGCTGGAATTCCTCTGTTAATCACACTGAAGCAGAATATCCATGTTGGTTTTCCAAAAAGATTAACAGAACGATACCACATCGCTTTGAAATGTGATCTCAGAGCATCTAGCCCTTGAGGACAATTTCCTTCGTGTTTAACATATGCATGGATTTTGTGTATTTTTAAACTATCATTTACTTTTTATTCCTGAGTAACAATCACATGGTTTATCACACTGGTCGTCTGCTATTGCTTTTGTCTCACCAGAAGCTTTCAGTGCTCTCCTGCAGCACAGCAGCAAAGAGGAAGACTTTTTCTTGCCTTTCTGAAGGGAATGTTTTGAAGTAACTACGATGCATCTGTTAGGCAGTTGCTGAAATGCACAGTGAGGTACAGCTTCTCTACAGGTTCAAAAAATAAATACATTAAAAATTGCTCAGTGGTTAGGCGTGATAGCTGCAATTCTGCGTGCACCTTTGCAGTCTAAGCTGAAGCTGCAGATGATGCCGTTTTAGGACTTTGGGGAAAGTGTCCTGGAGAACTGTGAGCCTTTCCCTGCTTGTAGCTTGGGTCACGCAGCAAGTAGCTCCTTGGCTCCAATCCAGCCATGCCGTGAAATGTATCAAAGTATCTGCTCACAGTGAGCAACTGGTTTATTAGTTATGGGCCCTGGCATGGTCAACACAGCTGGGAGCTTTTGTAGGTGCCCATGTTTTGTAGTGTCCGTGGCTTTCTCTAGGCTCTCAGTCTGCGCGGGTGTCAGAGTACACCAGGGTGACTTGGCATTGTCTTTTAAGCTCTGGATGCTCAGAGCACTTCTAAGCTGGGCTGCACCTCCAGGGAAAAGATGACCATACCCGATTCTCACTGCTGTTTCCCCCCAGAGCTGTCTAGCCACCAACTCTTCTGGAAACAGTCTCTTATCATTTAATGATACAAGGGACTTTCTTTCTCTCAGAAGTTAAGCGCTGATAAGGATGATTGGAAAACTTCTTTATGCACCTGAATCCCCCTCCTCCCTTTTTCTCCCCAAACCCTGATGTATGTATAGACAAGCTATAGATTATAACTTTTCTTTGGATGGAAGCCCTGAATAATATTTTTTTTCTTTCCATCAATGTTGATGAAAGTGTCATGAAGACACCCCCTGCAGGGCAGAGGGGAGGTGTTCACATTTCTAGTGGGTACTCCAGATGTTTGTGTAATGTGCCTAAGCTTGCAGTGGAATACAAAATATTTGTGAAAGGCCCCCAGGTCTATCCACGGATAAATTATTTGTCTAGGTTTTCTGAAAAAAGCAGGAGAAGGAGCCTAACTGACAAGCCCTAATTAGCTCTGTGCTCTAACAACTCTTTCCCAGGAAAATGGAGAAGACTTGGGGGAGGTTGTTAATCAAACCACTTCTAAATCAGAATCTTAAAACTATAGTGTTGACTTTTCAGTTGTGTTTACTGGAAAAGCAAATGCTGAAAAAGATTTGAGAAATTCCTGCTCTTAAATAGTGGCAATTCTATTATTCCAACCAGGATTTGATACAAACTCAGATCTTTGGTCTACAGCAGTTTCTGTACAGAAATGCACATCAGTTTTTCTCTTTTTTCACCACAAATAACTTTTGTTTCACTTAAAGCATTTTCATCACATAGCTCAGACATTTTGAATAGATACTTTGAGTAAGACTTAAGAGGGTTGCTCTGTCATCTTTTAATTGAATTTTAGGTTATATAGAAGAGGGAGAGAAACTTCAAAATAAAGCTGCCTGCAGTTTTCAGAAGTGTGTAAGAAAGTGTGCAGGCTTTAACCTCTGAATAAACTACTACTTGCAAAAGTAGGTTTAAAGCTAACAAAAAATGTCCAACAAGTTCTGCTTATATTATCCTATTAACTTAACACTGACCAGTTTTTGTACCTTGAGACATCAGATACATGTAGAAAAAAAATGTTCTTAAGTTTTCACATGTGGTCTTCATGGCAACTCCTGTTCCCTGACATATATGGTAGTCCTGCATAAATGGGAAACACAGATTTTTGGAAACTGCAATATCTGACGTACATGTATTGAGAGGTCCTTCACTATATGCGTTACCATGATCTTCAAAGGTTTTGAAAGTATATAATGAAAGGGAAGAGGCGGAGGGGGCTGGGCTGCTTGAAGTACAAAATCATTATAATCGTTCTTATGTTATTATTATTAGATTTATTCACGTGTCTCCCCTGGAACAGTGTTCCAGTTGTGTGCATTGGAAATTAGATGAAATAAATATGTATTCCACATCTGTTGGTGGCAAGCACCAGGAGTGAAATGGGCTGAATCAAGAACACTGGAAGAGTTTCATTGTGGAAAGGGGACAGCCAAGTTAGTTGCCCAAAACAGCAACATGTGGCTGTTGGCATCAGACTAAGTTGAGGGGCAACTGGGGTCACAGCAACTATCAATGTTGCTGCATCTCACTTGGTCAGAAGTGTGGCTAGGTCTTGAGTTCCAGGAATAGGAGAACTTCATGTCATAGGACAAGGGTAGTTGGACACATGTACATAATTCTTCTGTCTTTGTGAACTGCATTTTCTCCCTATTAAAAAATTGCATTTTTGTTGTCTGCTAGCCTTAGAAGTTTTAAGCGTTGTGTGTTTTGTTAGGCTCCAGCTGTGAATATTGGCTTATGGTATTCTATTGCCTTCTGGTTCTGCCACCCAAAACTCCAAAGGTGAATGCTACTTTCCTTGAGGGGAAGACTACATACAGAGGGCACTCTGCTTGATGTCGAGGGGATATTGCCATAAGCATAAGCGGCTGTGATGTGAGCTGTGGTTGCTAGTGCAGCTAGGAGCAAGCATGATCTCTTCACTTACCTGCCCTGTTCGGCCTTCCAGTGGTGTTTTCATCCCAGCCAGTCCCTGTGGATGGACTGCTTCTGCTAAAGGGCCTTGGTCTGGCAGGTATGCGGTTGTGGTGAGAAGCAGGCAGGCACTGCACAGGTGTGTAAGAGGTGTTACCATGCAGGAGCAGGTGGATGATGAGTGAAGAAATGCATCTGGTGCCCTGGCAGGCATCCTTGGGCGCAATAGGCGCGTGGAGTGGGAGAATAAAGTGATGCTACATTGTCAGTGCTGGGGAAGAAAGCTGAAAATCCCTGGTACAGCCCACTGTTGTCTTGACTTTGAGCTGGCAGCACTGTCATTGTGTCTTTGTAACATATGCACAACTTAAATCCAAAGAAAATTTGCCCTGCCCTAAAAAAAAATTTTTCTGTCAGGGCCTCATGAAAAATCATTTTAATTGATGGTTTGGACATAATCTAAGCCTGGAGTGTCAGCGTGAGTTTTCTATTAATATTGGTTCATGGATGAAAGAATGTGTGGCAAATACCCAGCATAATTATGCATGTTTCTAATGTTTCAGCTTGTGTAATACTGCCCACCTTCCCAGAGAGGTCAAGTTACTGTTTCAGGCACTGCAGTTCAATGACAAACGGGTGTGCTAGAGAGAAACCATGGACTAACAGCTCTGTAAGTTTAGTCTTTTTTTTTTTTCTTTCTTTCTTTTTCATTAAGTAAGTGAAATCTGGTCTAGTTTGTGTCACTGAGTAGGTTTCGGTGTTAGTCCAATGGACTACTTAAATGTGGCTTTAAGTAGTGATTTATTTTTGAATGTCAGAAGTATTATTACAGAGTGTTTGTGTGTGTGTATGAAATCTTTCTACTGGTATCATTTTCTGGTGGACAAACTGTTTGGAAACTGCTGCAATAACCCAGATAGTCCTGCACAATCAAAGTCTGCTGGGCAGAAGCTGTGGTGGGATGATGGTTAAGTCGCCAATTTTTCAATTGCGGTGAACCCTAGTACCCACAAGCATGCTGACACTTCACACTGATATGGTAAAGCAGTGTTGCAAAGCTTGCACTGGCTTTTTCATCTGCTTTCCCCCCCTGTCCTCTCCCTCCCCTGCCTTCTGCTGGCTGTGCTTGCAAAGGAGTGCCTGCAGCTTCTCAGGCGGAATCGTTTAAGCTTGCTTTGAGCTGTGACCTTCACATTTTATGTATTGTGTGGGTAGGGGGGATTTTTGCAATTTTGTATTATTCGTTTGGCTGTTTGAGGGAAACGTGTTGAAAAGAACACAGTTCACATGTTTGTTTTCCCCTAGTCTAGTTTGAAAGATAAGATTGTTAGGTGACAACCTTAAAGTCCATGAACTGGAGCCTGAAAATCTGGTGTTTAGTGTCTCTCTGTGTGTGTGCATGTTTTCTGTATGCACACATATAGAGAGAGACAGAATACTATTGCTGTAATGGCAGTCTCCCTGTATATTTTTTGGCAGAAGGGACAGAATATTGCCATTTGTGCATGCCTTCTTTTGTGGAGTTTCTAATCTGTGCTGTTGCTGAATATGCTAGCCATGGTAACACTTTCAACAGAGAAGAACATACTGACCACCATCACGTCTCACACTTGTCCTCCCATTGCTGGTCTTTCTTGCTTATGCTAGGACCAGCTACTGTCCTACTCTGTTTCTGAGGGACACAGACAAATGTCTTGGAGTGATAGGGCTTGAAAGGTAATTGAGGAAAGCTGTTCTCTTAAGAGCTAGTGGTGTGACTCTGGAGAATAATCTGTCCTTTCCATTGGAGGCCACATGCTTGTTTGCTTAACCTTCCTTGTCACTGAATGCCTGGAAATGCTCATTTTTGTCTACCACCCCTTGTCCAAAATGAATCATCGTGTCTAGGACATGGGGTGCTCTTGAAGGTGTAAGGACATAGAGTGGTTATTCAGAATATCTTTATTTGTAGCTTTTCTTGTTCAGGTCATTGACTTGGAACGTCCGATGAGACAGCTCTCATATTTCCTTTCTTTTTTTCCTTTTGCACAGGGGAGACAGCATTGCCATGACAGTGCTCCTCAGTGATATATGACTGTTTACACTTTTGAGGATCCCTCTCATTGTAACCTGCTGTAGCAAGGAGCATACCACTTAATTGCACTGTGTAGCCTGGGGTCATAAATTCATTGGTTTTTCAAAGCTTTAAGCTGAAAATATGACAGAGGCTTATCTTCATCTTGGTTCAATATCAGAAATTTCTCAGAGCTGTTACAGGAGTGTGTGATGGGCATTGAGGGTCATTCCCAAACAGTGCTAAAGGCTGGTCTACTGTAGCCCTTCCAAAAATCACATCCCTTAGAAATATAAGCTCTGGAATATCACTAAGAAGATGGTGGTAAGATGAGTTTGAAAATCCCAAAGGCAGCTAGGCAACACACAGATGGGAAGTCCAAGCTTTCCTATGAGGAAAGGAAAACAGCACGAAGAAACAGCAATGTTTTTAGAGGTTTGCTTTTGTCACTTGAAATCTAGCAATTAAGAATTTTTGAGGTCCATCAAGGTTACTGGTTTCTGAGCTGCTGTTTCTGGAGATAAAGATACAGAGATGATCACCATTAACTTAATGTTGAAGGTTAAGATTCCTTAGTGAAGCATCTTCTGCCTCTTAAAAGCTGGCAGGCCCCTTTCCCTCCCTTCTTCTGCTCTTGCAGCTCAGATAGGACCAGAAGAATAAGCAGGTGGCATCAGGAGCAGCCTGTGTCCCACAGGCAGGTGAGAGGTCATCTGACCTAGGAATCAGGCAAGCAAGATAGTGCTTTATGGTCCCTTTCAGCTTCATTCTCCACCTTCCGGTTCCTTTTCATTGCAAGACAAATGAATGACCTTCATGCCCTTTCCTAATCTCTGCCGTCCTTAAGGAGGCAAACACAGATTTATCATGTCTTGTTGCTTGTCAGAAGCGTTTCACAGTATGGTAATGTGAACAAGCAAAGGATATAACTGCGTAAGGGATGTAGTACAGGTTATAACTGGTGTATTGAGAAGAGTTAAATGAAGATGCTCTGTAGCTGAGGGTCTCCCCAGTTTTCCTTTTCTTGAACCACTTTTAGGTAACTTCACATCATTGCTTCAGTTGTGACATCACCTTCTTGCTCCATTCCTTGCCTAATAACAAGTATCTCAACTAAACTGTCCTGGCAAAGCCCATCTTGCCTTAGAGCCCTGGGAAATACATTATGGTTTTAAATCAGGGCTGGGTTTTAGTAGCTTGGTCGTGTAGACAGGAACAAAGGGTTAGATCTGCCTGCAGGAGGGGACACGTGAAAAAGGGGAAAAAAATGCCTGGAAACAAATCTTGGGTGTGATAGTGACTCTACCACCTCTTACTCTCTGGACATGAAGTCCCTATGTATGGGCAATGAATTACATGCACAGTGATTTCTGTGCAGATGGAATAAAAGAAAGCGCTGGATTAGCTCTAGCACTGTCAGTGAAACTTCATCTATGGCAGCAGCCTTAGTTGTTAGTGTGGATATTTGTGCTGTTTGTTCAGAAGTTTGCCCCTTTCTAGTTAAAGGTCAGATTGCTCTGCCAGCTGAAGACCTCCATTGCAGTGGTGATTGTGTTATGGCACTGTTTGTCCTACCAAGCAAAGATTTCTGTTCAGAAAGCCCGTGGTGGACTCCATAGTTTGTATAGGGAAGGTACTGGAGGAGGGAGTGGGAGGTGTATCTGGCCTCTGAGGGTACAGTGAATGGTAAGTCAGTCTCACCTGACTTGACAGCTAAAGGTGTCAAGATTCAGCACATCTGTTTGTGTGGCTTGCTGTGTTGTACTGTTTTGTCACAGCTGACTTTTGTTTTTTGAGACTGAAGCATTTACCTAGATTGTTACTTTCATTATGTACATTTCACTCTCAGCCTTTGGGTCAAAAAAAAATGTATTGAAGGACAAAGCCCTTTATTAGTCAGTCTCAAACTTACATGTGCACCAGATGCCTGTGAAAGTCTTACTGTGTCTGAAAGTGATTGAGTGGCAAATGTGTCTTTTATGACACCTCTCAGTTTTTCATGAGCTGATGCACTTAGGGTCTGAGAACTGCTGCTTTAGCACCTACTTAAACAAATGCAATTTAATTGCTTATAAATGAATGGTTATACTTTTTACAGTGGTATTTATATTCATCTGTGCTGGACCTGGCAGACTTACCTGAGTACTTGTCCGCTCTGAGAGCGTGAAAGGCTCAAAGGCAGGTTTTGACGCTGCTTATTCGATGTGGTTTCTCCCTGCCTCAATGCAGCGCATTTTATACTAGGCAAACAGTTGTGCCTGTGCTTTTGCAGCAAGGAATGGCCTACTTGTTGAAACCAGTCACTGGTTTCTGACCCCTTCGTGCAAACCCTGGACCAAGGTGAAGCCGCCCTTTCTTGCACCACAACCTCTGCCTGTGCTAACAGACAGAAACGTGAGAAGCTGGCCTTGCCCACCAAGTGCTAGCTGAGCTCTGGTGTATCCCGTTCACCAGCGATGTGAGTCCCCTTGCTAAAGTGACCCGTGCATAAATGCATGTGCTTTGCAGGTCTGTGTTTCTTGAGAGAGGCCATATGAACAGCATTGTCTTGGAAATGCCTGATTCTTAGATGTGGACTGGTTGGGAGTAGGAAGAGGAGACTGGACAGGGGCTGTTCAGACTCTGAAATTGTTCTGCTTGGCAGCAAAACACTTTTCCCTGGCTTTGGCTTGTTTGAGCCACAGTGAATGACCCTACTGTGTCTTTCCATCCTGTGCTGTGGGGCAGGCTACGAGGCTATGTTCTGCTGCAGGTTGTACTGTATGTCACATGTTCCCATTCCCTCTTGCTCTCCGGCAGCTCAAAAAACCAGTTCCTGTTGGGACAAATGCTTCAAGCTACTGCTGAATACATTATTCCTTATGGCATGTATTTTAACAAGTCACAAGAAGCTCAAAGTCCATTTGCAGTACGTGAAGAGCTGGTCTCTGTGTGGAGAGGTGGCATCAGGTACAGCAGATAAGGTGTTCTGGCTTTAGCCCAGGACTTGCTTTATCACCAGAATGTTGAAAGGCAAGTTGCTTTGGCAACAGTTTAACTTTTTCTAATGTGCTAACAACCACACCATTATCTGCTGTTTAGAACCACTAACTTGCAAACATTTACACTAGCCTACAGGGACTCTTCTTGCTCTATTTTGAGACCAGCTGAGAAATTAAAATGTGGGGTGAATTGCTGCAGGTGATTAGTGAACTAATCACTATTATTACACATAGTTCCTCTGAGATGCTGTCCTGAACCTTCCCTGATGGAGAGGAATCTGTCCATACATACACCCTCCCTACGTTCCTCCTCCTAGGAGCCTATGATCCTCAGTCATACCAGCCAGTTATTTTACTTTTCTTTAGGAATTAGTGCGGTGTACAGCTCTGTATTGTCTGCTGTAGGCCACAGACTTAAAGAAAAAGGAGCTGTAGGACAGCTTCTGAGTGGAAACACCCTTCCCTGGGGGATTCATCTTTGCTGGAAGATGCTGCTTTCATCTGAAAGAGACTGCTTGGGGAGGGGGGCAGCGCCCAAGCGGCATGATACTTCGGGATGGGGAGACTGCCGAGGCAGCAGAGTAGTCATGTTACTGTGGCATCCTGCCCAGATTAATTAGTGTCTCGGCAGGGTTAATTAGCATGGTGCTTTGTGACATGCAGACAGTCCCGTAGTTGTTTCCTTTAGCAACTATCAGAATTTATGCCAGTGAAGTATACCAAGATTGCATATCACTTTTGACTACTTAAAGGTTTTCTGGCAAAAAAATTAGGACTTATTCAGCAGGAAGTAGTCTTTACCACTGGAAACATTGCCTTCAAATTAAAATTTATTTTAAAATAATGACTCCTTCCCAGCAGGAATGTAACTACCCTTCTGTGCTGTGCGGGGCATCTTTGACTTTGAAGTGTTTGACGCAGTATCTAAGGCGTATCTCAGTAAGTTATCCAGGCATGTCCTTGCAGTTGAGGGGGCTGGTGCTTTTTTCAGGCCAATATAAATTCCTCTTCAGATAAGTGAATCTGGCTGCTGCAGGGAGGTGCATGTGTTGGAGGAGTGAGTGGGTGGAATTGTTGAAGAATATTAAAATGGAAATAGAGAGAAGATGGAATACCTGTTACCCACCTGTGGAGAGCTTGTCAAGCTAGAGTATGCTGTGAAGTACATAAACTTTCCATGAAAAACTGTTGAAAACATGTCTTCGGGAATTTAAGAAATATCTGTTGCATAGCAGGCTTTGTTTAAATGTAAAATGTTATCAAGGTCAAAGCTTCCTGTAAAAATGAATTTATCAGCAAATGTGCTCCCTTTTGTATATGCAGTATCTGCTTAACTGTTTTACCATGTTTGTTTTCATTTCTGCTTTTATTTGCTTCTACTTAGCACTCAGTTACACTAATTACAGAGTCAGTTTTCTGCCTGGAATGAATTTAGGTTGCCATTTGTGAGGCAGATTAGAATAACTTTTTTTTTTATATGAGATAGGTAAATCCTTTTTATACAGATTCAAGTTTTGCTTAGTGTTACCATATATTTTTTGCATCCCCATTGTATCAGAATGTTTTCTAATGTTTGGTTTTTTTATTAATACCTGTTAGGTGTGGTTTGTTCTCCTTAAGGGGAAAAAAAAGGGTGTGCAACGTAATGGTTTTTTGTTTTGGTTGGTCTTGGATGTGTAGGAGTCAGATGACTTTGTACGCATGTATGCTGTGATTTGTTTGGGGTAAAAAGCAGTGCTGAAGCATTCTTTCCATCTGGCATGGAAAACAGTAAGGTATGTGATAAATCTTAGCTCCCAAAGGATTTCTGACTTCTGTTCAGTCCTTTTTGACAAAAAGGAGCAATTCCCACAAAGCTGTCACTAGTACATCTTGGAGCTGAAGCCATGCCCTAGTTCTGGCCTTTGGTGTTGCACAGTTACTGTGCTTTCAAACTGATCTGGATCGGGTGTGGGCACAAACACTTTTAGCTGAATTACACAGAGTACCTGGTACAGAGTTTATGCTAGCTGTGGGACAATACAAAAGATGAAATATGCTGGAGCAAAATTAATGCATAAGAAATATCTGAATGATCTGGACACCATGCCATGGGGACATGGCATGCTGGGTATGGTAGTGTGAAGCTGAAAGTCAGGGTATTTTGTCCCCTTGAACTGTGACCTAGGATATGTAACTATTGGCTGAACATCTTGCAGATGAAGGCTGAAGTCTTGAAATATTCTGAACGTTTACAGAAAAATGCTGTAATGCTTTATACAGGAGTGCAGACACAAGCTTGTGCAGAAATACAGTGATTGTAGTACTTCCTATTATCTTTGAATATATAGCTCCAAGGATATAATTTGTTTTCTATTATCTCAAGTTTCCTAATGCATTACAGATTTTAATACTATGTAAATGGAGATACTTGTTATCATCTTGGAATGAACTACCATTGACATGTAAGAAAAGCATTTTTAGGGTATTATGAATAGCTAACATGCAGTGTAAACAAGTTCATATTTTACATAAATAGCTGAAAGTACAACTAAAGGTCTTGGGGAAGTGTGAGACAGAGCACGGAAGAAATTGTCTCCCATTTCCTTGGGGTAACTTAAGAGCACTGATTTTTTTAAAGCTCACCTAAGCCTGGGGCTTTTGGATTTCTGGGTTTGTAACAGATGTTGCATTTACGGTTTATCTTTCTGGAGTCTAAGGTCTCCCACTAAATCCCCTCTCCCTTCTTCCCACTGACAGGCTCTTGCAGTTTCCCTTCAAATGCTACTTTTTACTTTAGTTTATGAAGATACTAAACCAGACTCTTAAGGTTTAGTTGATTTGTAAGCAGTATAGGATTAGAAAAAAAATATGTATGTAGGCACATTGGTCTGTGACATGCTTTCAGTGCTAATTTTATTAATTTATAATAAAAACTCTTTAATTCTTACTTTGTATGATTCCTTTGTACTCCACTAAGCCCACATCTGTAGTTTTGCAAACTAGGACAGTAGTTGACTTTAGGGAAGTACTCTGTTAAAACCTGGATGATAAGAAGTGTCTTTTCCCTGCAAATAATCTTCCAAACCCTCTTGACTAACCACACTAGAAATAGATAAATTGTTCTGCTGTCCCATCCCTCTACAGCTGTCAAATGTTGCAGCAGGGTAATCATGCAGCTATTAAAGGTCAGCACAGCCTCAGGGTGCAGCTGGCTCGGGCTGTACCTGTAAGGTGTTGTGAGGCGGCATGTCTTGGTGCAAGGAACGGTGTCTCTGTATGTCTGGGAAGTTCACTCCTTTGGGGGATTATATGTGCCAAGTGAGCTGGAACTGAAAAGAGAAATGTCTAAACTGTAGTGATAGAACATCCTTCACAGCAATTCAGCAAAGGAAAGAGCTGTCTTACGTGCTGTAGTGGCGCGGGCAGGAACTTGGCTGCAGCTGGAGTGCCTTAACTCAGGAAGGGTTGAGTATGTATGAGTCCTTGCAAGATGAGAATTTTTTAAAAAGCCTGCTCAGAGAAACGCGGCAGACAAAGCAGCCTGTAGATGTCTCGCCTTTTACTGGGTTCCATAAAGTACCTCCATGTATGTAGTGCTACCACTTAACTCACACGGGCTTCTGCTGCGTTTCCCAGTTAAAACTATACCAGGTTACCTTTCCTTAAACACTTCCTGGTGTGTTTCTGTAACTGGCATGGCTGGTGTATCCTGACGTGCCTGGAGCTTTGTTCCTGTGCATTCACATGGACAGTTGTTTGAACAACGAGGATTTAAATTGGGAAGGCAGTGCAGGGTGACGTAGCTATTGCAAGATATATGCTTTCTTTCCAGGGTGCTGTAACCAAAATACTGTTTGTGCATTTCACCTTGGAAGCAAAAAATGACTTAGCCTTTCATATTTATGATTGTTGGGAGCTTCATTATTGTTTAGCAGCATGGCTCTATCAGGCATCAGTCATTTTAAGCATGTGATATATTGCCCAACATGTGCAGTGACTAATTGGTGCTTTTCATTTCTCTTCTTGTAGGCTGACTCTCAGGTTCCTGAATGTGCTGTCAAATGCTGAAGCACTGAGCTAGCTGAATCCTCTGCGTTATTTCTGATCTTTAAAAAGACCTAAAGTAAAGCAGAGGACTAGCGGTTCTGTTACAGTGTTTTGAGGTAAGATGTGACTCCTTTTGCTGGGGGCGGAGGGAAGAGGACAGAGGTGGCCCCGCTGGCCGCCCCAGCCCCACCTCCTGCTCTGTGGCAGCCTGTGGCGGTTACCCCCAGCCATCGGCGCAGCCGCTCGCTCGCTCCCCCTGGTGGGGTTGGGGAGAGCATCAGAAGGGCGAAAGGGAGAAAAACTGTCGGTTGACACAAAGACAGCTTAATAGCTAAAGGAAAAGCCGTGCACACCAGCAAAACAACACAAGGAATTCACTCACCACTTCCCACCGGCAGGCAGGTGCTCAGCCATCCCCAGGAAAGTCGGGCTCCATCACGGGTTACTTGGTTACTTGGGAAGACAGACGCCATCACTGCGAGTGTCCCCCTCTTCCTTCTCCACTCAGCTTTATATGCTGAGTGTGACATTCTATGTTACGGCACATCCCCTTGGCCAGCTGGGGTCAGCTGTGCCAGCTGTGCCCCCTCCCAGCTCCTCGTGCACCCCCAGACCACTCGCTGGTGGGTGGGAGGCAGAAGAGCCCTTGGCTCTGTGTCAGCCCTGCTCAGCAGTAACGAAAACCTCCCCCTGTTTATCAACACTGTTTCCAGCACAAATCCAAAATGTAGCCCCATACCAGCTACTATGGAAAAAAATTAACCCTATCCCAGGCAAAAGTGGCACAAAACAATACCGACAGTCTTAGAGTGGACCCAACTATCATAATTTTCTAGTTACGAGTAAATTCATTTACTTCAGTAAGGTAGAAATTGATGCAATGAAGAAATTACTTGGTTTCTTTTCCTAAATCACCAGTTCTACACTCTTAAGTGCTTGTATACCTTTCCATTAGAATGTCTTAGTCCTTCATCTATATATTAATAAACTTTTAGTAGTAAAAAGATGTAGCCTTCAGCCCCTATGGGATGTCAGGGTGAGACAAATTCTTCAACAGGAAAAATATGGGTAAGAAGCTAAACACAACTGTAGCTATAAAAGTGACCATTCTGCTTAGACTGGAGCTGCTGCTGCCATCTTTCATTCATTAATTACCCATATTTTCTACCTGTCTTTTGGATTCATAGCTGGATTGTCCATTGCACTGTAGTGCTGCTGCTGCTTTTTCTCAGCAGCACAGTCGACCCACCACAGACTAGACCAACAGAGAATATGTTTGTGCAATGCCCAGCACACAGCAGAGTTTTCTCTCATCACAGAACTGTTTTGGTGACCAGGGACTGGGTGTAAGCATGCCAGCAGGACAGGGCTATATAGGAATGTTGCTGTGCACAGATACAAATCAGGTTAAGATTAACACCAAAGGGAGGTCTTGAAATGATAGTAAATTCAGATGGGTAATCCCTGTGTAAAAGCTCCACTACTGACTCCTGGATTCCCTCAGGTAGCAACTGCTGTGTGAAGTGGCAGCTGACTCCTATTTTTATTTACTTTTGTGACTGTCCGCCTTACATGCGCTGCAATGTTGCGGGTTCAGTTGAGATAAGACACACCTAAAACTGAACTCATCTCTTGAAGAGCTAAGGTTTAGCCTCTTGGCCATTCCAACTATTTAGGATGGCTCACTGCAAATTAATTCTTGTCTCACGCTGCTTTTGCTGCTTTAATCGGAGTGAAACCGAGCAGTGGGGGTCAGCTTGTTTGGCTTTTGAGTGTGGAGTAAGTCTAGTGCTCACAGGTATGGTCTTGAATTGCTGACAGCTGTGGGGACAGGTAGGGGGCTACTGAATCTGTCCAAAAGGTATAGGGGCACCAGCTGTTTTTCCAAACTGTGAAACTCGGTAAGTGTGGAAGAGCAGATCTCCTGTCTGTCTTCATGACTCTCTGAACTCAACATTTAAATGGGGCACGGGCACGTGTGTGCATGCATGCACCCAGACTCTGCTGACTCTCCTTTTGGCTCTGGTGCCAAACTCAGTTTGGAGAGGGGGCAGAGGGTGCTGCACGCACCTGTGGCACGCTGCCCTGGCCAGGAAGCCTGCCCGCACTTCAGTGTAGACCTCACACCAGCATGTTTCAGATCAACCCTGGGCTCCTGCTTGTGGAGTGGTGACTGTCCGCAGGCAGGATTAAAAAAATAGATTCTCTTGGTTTGTGTTTCAATCTTAATAAATTCAGAGAGTTGAGCTGTTGCATGTATCTATATTTTTTTTTCCTTTTTGCTGTTTCTCTACATGTAAGGCACAAGACTAACTCATCTCTCCTCCTGCTAAATGTACTTTTACTTTTTCAAAGGAGGTGCTTTGTCCACTAGGAACTGTGGCTCAGCATGCTAATAAAACTCACTTTATGCCTTTAAAATGTTTATTCAAAGTGGCCTGGCTGGCTTACAGTAGCTGTGTGGGTGGACTGTCCTTGAATTTTGTAGACTTAATTTAGTACTACACAATACCCAGTGATGGAAAACAGCTATAAATTGTCTGTGCGCAGCCATGCATTATTGATAAAGAGTAGAATAAGCCCTACAATTTCTTTATTTGATGTTGTTAATGCAACAGCTGGCTGATTTGTTAAGACTTTTTTTTTTCCCCCTATTGGCAGTAAACTATTTCTTCATTTTGAACTCTGAATTTTCTCCTGAATTTTGATTTGTGTGGAGGTGAGCACACTTGCTTTTTCTCCAGTGCTACTAAATCTAATGGAAGTGTTTCCACAGAGTAGAAACAAGCTTCATTTCTGGGAGAGCTAAGCAAACAGTAAGTTTGACTGTATGCAGAAGACGGGACTTTTTTAATTGTCACAAATACTTAGAAATGGAAAACGGAACATAAAGTGTCATAGTACATTTAGAAAAAACAATCCTTTAATATACATGATTTGGCACATGCTTAGAGAAAATGCTTTACAGTGAGTTAGGCATGCTTTGTAATTTCAGTATTCCTTCAAAGTTTATGAAAAAAATCTCAATAGTCTTAAATCTGTCATGTGTTTTTTTCCCCCCCGTTGACACTTACGGTGAGTAGAGTCTATAATATAGACAATATAATTTGCATATAAAACTGTGCTGTCAACTAAACAGTTCTTTCCTTGTAGTTGAACAAAGTTACAATGAGCTGCTTAAAACACTGGAAATAAATAAATAAACCTCCAAATTTGCCAGCAAAACTATTAAAGGTTTGTTCTTCCCAACAAATGTCCAGCACTGGAAGTTTTTAAAGTTGTAATTGCTGTAATGGTAGCTTCCCACAGGCTGTTATTCTGATATGGTAGAAGGAATATACAATTTGTGGTAAGCAAATATTGTACTTGAGCATGGAACTATTTATTTCCCTCTTATGTGTGTGCATACATATCCTTTGGTAGAAGTGTTCTAGGCCTTTTTTCCCTTTGTAAAAGCGTTAGGATAGTGGAAAATTATAAGTATAGTTGATCTTCATGAGCTATACTGATGTTCGTAATGGTTTCCTCTGTTCCATGGAGAATTACTGTGTGTTAGCTTAGCTTTCCATATACTTACAGCCTTTTAAGGTAAGAAGTCATTAAGTAATGAAGTAATTAAACTGGTTGTGTAGTTTCAATCAGGAGGCAGGAAAAACTAATGGGGAAAGGGCTAACATGATTGATAGAGGCTGGCTGGAGATTTACATTGAGAATAACTCATTCTTCAAAGTTTTTAATTTTCTGATAAAAATTGTGGGGTAAATCAAATATGGTGGCTATGAATGATTAAAATGTGAAAATCATGAATTCTTACTGACTTTGTAAATCTCTAATTTCTTCACTGCTATTACAAAGTCATTTATCTTAAAGGCGTCTTGGGGCTGTGAGGATTTAAATGAAAGCTTTAACATCTTGAAGACTATTTTGATGTTCAAGATCATGAATTTTGTAGCTTGCTCAATGCATAGAAAGCTGTTGTGGAAGGGGAACAGGAGGTTTCCCATGAAACTGAGATAATTCACTTGACTGATCAAAGTGGCCGATTTTCCAGTAGTTTAAATGTTTATGCAGTTCAGACATAATACGGGCAACTAAAAATTCTCTGCTGGTTGAAGAAGGTGCCTTTGATTTGATCTTACAGAAAATGCAAACAATTGGGCATTGATATGCCTGCGGTCTTGTTTTTGGAGCGAGTGTGCGACTGTTTGTGTTTTCATGCAGAAGGACAGACTTCAGCAGTATTACTACAATTCTGGCTTTGTTACAGCCTTCTGTTCATACTGTTTTGGAATATGAGTGTGAGATTTTTTTTTTTCTGGAACAAGTGTATTTCAGTAGTGAAATACAATTTTGAAAATTCCTTGTTCCTAGTGTTTAAAAGAGCATCTTTTACTGTCATTGTTAGTGGCTGCTGTAATGAGTAACTGTATGATACAGGAACATCACAAAGTACAGTGGGATGGATTTTCCTCTGCATCTGCACACTCTCCACAGGCGGTTCATGGATGAAGTTACTCTGACCTCTTAATTTACACCCCTGGAAGTTAATCAGAACCAGTCTGACAAACACAGAAGTTTTAATGCAATTTGATGTATCTTAATTTTGTCATACTAACAAAATATGCTTTAGTCTAGAAAGGTCAGGTGACTTTCAGAAAGTTGCCTAGCTTAAAAAATTACTGTGCAGGTGTTGATTGCTACCATCCCAAATTATTTACCCTTGGGAAAGCAATTGTGGAGGAGGTCTTTAGAGTGGGATGGATGAGGTGGTAAGAGGTCAGCTTCGCATGACTGATCTCCGCAGGCCATACTGAAAACACAGGGACAGCTACAGCAAAATCTTTCATATCCCTTATAAGTATGGCTTTAAAAAATATGAGGAAAAGAAATGGAACAAAATTATCCCGTACAGTCAGTGCAGGTGTTGCAGGAATAGCATGATGTAAAAGGACCTGAAAGTAGTTGATTTAAAAAAAAAAATAATAATTTTTCCCAAGGGAAAACATGGGGAGACATTTCCTAGCAGTCAGTATAAATGCAAAGTGGTAGGGGAGCACTGAGGCTTGGCTTGTGAACAAAAGTTACTTAACAACCTTCCATTACTTTTAAGGTGGTATTTCCAGTTCCTTTTCAACTGCATCAAAATATGATGTTAATTTTTTTTCTTGCAGTATAGAAATTAAGGTATGTGTGTGGGGGACATCCTTCGATTATTTTTGAAAGGTACTGCCCAAAATAGTCTCTTTTTTTGAAAGTAGGGTAGGAGGACAATACATGCGTGATTGCATCCATCCCTATCCAGGTGTAATGCCAAGTTCTTTGTCTCTGTCAAGTTGCAGCATGCCCTGTTGTAAGGGAAAGAAAACTTCTCTCTGTTGTCCCTTTTCTTAGTACAAAAAGATGGGTAAACTTGTTTGGGTGGGACAGACTTCAGCAGCCTCTTCCAGGTTTGATCAGTGCTGCAAAACCTGTCTTGGTAATAACACAGGTGCCTTGTGCTCTGATTACCTCACTGCTGAAATCTGCGGCCTCTTGCCACACAGCCACGCAAAGCTTTGGGTGGGATTAGCGCTTATTGCTACGTAGCTGAACATGGTTCAGCCTGTCTGCAGTACCATCACCAGTTCTGCCAGCTAGGTTGCAGGACACGCTCAGCCTGTGCATCACAGAGACATCATCATGGACAAAATATTTTTTCCTCTTTTTGTTGTGCTCTACTGATTTGTAAGAGATGGGGAGGATAATGAGTTACACACTTTATTTTTGATGAAGTAATTTTAGCAAATTACCATGATAACAATGCTGTTATCTGCTCTGAGGGGTTCTGTCCACAGTGGCAGAAACAGATTCTTAGTGAGATCATCTAATGGATTCACTAGATAGCTAGCTCAAACTAACTTTCAGCTGTAAAAGTAATGAATTTTCTGCAAAACTTGCTTTAAGTAGAGCTATGTCCTTGCCTAATGTCTGTAGCCGTGATAACTAATCATGTCTTTTCCTTCTAGAGGCCTCTATTGATTATCTTTCTACAAAGAAGTTGGTGAGTCCTTTCTTTTTTGCAGAGTTCAGATCGCTTTTTAACCCTTCTTCTCCCAACAACCATTTTGGCTGACAACGCTCCTACAGTTTCCATGAAATGTGGTGTGCCAAGGCATGTTGTGGCTGCCATGTATAGCACATATAGCCTTAGGATGCTTTCCTGTTCTCCTCCTCTTCCCCCTTTCCTCCTCTCTTCCATGCTGCTCTTAATGAGGTGCTCAGGGATGGCTGCACAGATTTTTCCAGCATGCATCAATGCAAACATGGCTAAGCTGTACGTAGTATAAACAAACATGGTTAGGAATGGCAGAAAAATTGCTGGGTCGGTAAAAACTGAGCTATGTTGTTTGGGAAAGGGATTGCACCTCCGACTAATTACAAATAATTGGATAAGCAGTTGTGTTGCCTCCCTGCAAGCTTTAAGTATCTGAAACATGATCTGTTTTTTAGTGCTAAAGTTTGCTTTGAAATGGAAAATGGAGTAAGGTTTAGATCCAGCATGATCCTAAGCTGTTGAAGGTTCCTTACACTTTCTCCTCTACTTTAAACCAGGATATTTCAGTGCTGCTGGAATACTGTGCTATAAAAACGCAGAATTTTGTTTCTATTGTTTTGTTTGTATTGTTTTATTTATTTTGTGCTAGACAAATTGTATCCCTGAACGCTTTCTATAGTATGCCTATAGGAAAGGCAATGCTGGCAGGTACGGTTAAGAAATACAGAATAGGCTGGAGAACTCCATCTTAAGGGCACGGCATGAGTGATTGGGCTTGAAGTGTCTTATACTCAAAGAATTTAACTCCCCAATAGTTTTGAGATAAGTACAACTTCCAAGGAGTTACCACCCTGAGATGGAGCCTTTGGAGTGAAATCAAGTATTGTTCCAGGTTTCTCTGCTTTCTTTGCTTTGGCCTCAAGTGTTTTGACATCTTTTGCTGCCTTGCTTCCACATAGTGGAAACTGATGAGGGATCACAGCTGCCTCGGTAGATAACATCATTGCCGATATATCTCTTCTCAGATAAAGAAGGATGCAAGGGAAAGTTGCGTGGTGTTGCTTCCCAAAGGTCGGTGTGAAGGTACAGATGATAACAATGTCACAAGCAAGCGTGTAAGACAGATCTAGGCAACAGGTATTTAGGAGTTGTTATAGCTGAATGTAGCTATCAGTCCTTGGGGTGTGAAAGGAAAAATTGACAATGTACTGTGGTCTAAAGAAGGTGAGAGAGGAAAAAGTCACCTTCTGCTGGCTCATTCTGCAGCCTCGAGCACCTCTTCTTTATTGGGTTTGCCCCTCAGAAGAAGAGTGTCTGCTTAACTCATGCTACCCCAGCATTAACCTGCCTGCCCAGCATTTTTTTAAACTTGTAAACTAATTTAAATCTTCATTTTGTAAAGATTTGTGCATGTGCTTTAGATGGGCAATTGTTTTTTAACTTTGAGATTGCTAATACATTGAGCAATAGAAGCTCTCCAGCCCAGACTTTAAAAGGAATATCGTAAGCATTATTTTAGCTGTAAAGTGCTTCAGAGGTTGACTTGCGTGCCTCTTGTGTAGGTGATTAAGGGTTGCCTAATATAGTACTACAAAATCTTCTATTCTTGGGTAGGGCACTTCTGAGAAGGCTCTCCGAGTGATGGGACAGATAATTCATGAAAGTCAGATGACATGCTGTCTGGTTAACTGACGACAGCCGTTGTTAACCAGAGGGCTCTGCACCCTGAACCTTCCAGTCCAAATGCAGGCACCCTTCACATTGGATGTGGTCCTGCCTGTACATCCATTACTCCTAAGGCAACGTAAGAGTCTGTAAAGAGAGAAGACAGGTGTGAAGAAAGAATGTGTAGGTGGTAACAGGACTTCAGAGAAGAGAGCAAGCTACAATACTGTTCCACTTGTGAAAACCTTTTTGATAGTGTTTAAGGTTTGTGAAGGTGTATGGACCATAGTGGAAAACCAGTCTTCTGGGAAGCTTGGGGATAGTTTTCTCTTTTTTCCTTACAGGACTTGAAATAGATTGAACACGCTGAGTATCTCAGCAGCAAGTAGCTTGTAAAGAGACTGAGAATAAAGAGATTAAGGATCTGAAAGTTAAAAAAATATGTAGCATTTTAATTCAAATAAACATGAAATAGGTCATAGTCCATTAATCTCCCATTCTAGTAATTATTTTTTTGGAAAAAAAAAAAGAAGTCAGAAGTAGTTCTCAGTGGTGCAGTATCACTCTGTGCCTAGTGGGTAACTTCCCCATTTCCCCCTACATTTCTGGTAATGGTTAATTTAATGGAGTTTTTCCCCTGCCCCTTACTCTGTGGAATAATTCTCAGATAAAGCAGGAGAACAGATTTATTTTTTGCTGAGAAGGTATACAGTTCACCATACATTTGGAAAAAAGAAAAAGTATAGTGAAACAGAAATTACCTCGTCTTTAGCGTGAGTTACTAGCAGTGAGGAAAGTATGTCTTCAGACAGGGTACAGCTGTCTCTGATCAGGCCAGGGAGGAACTGGAAAAAAGTGTGTTAAAGTTATGAAAACTCTTCAGTTTGTCACTGGTTGGTAAATCCCAAATGTAAATTATGAGTTTCTTTGTAGTGATGATGTGGTTAAAAATAGTTTAGGGTAAGGAATGTGTTGATATTCAGTTAATTTGTATAGCCTACAGCTGTTTTTCTCTTTGTAAACCTCTAAAAAAAAATGGTCATACTAGAGAAAGCATAACTTTGGTAAAGCAAAAAACTTCACTGAGGACACCAGAACTTTGCAGTAAATTTTATTTGTTGTTTTGTTGCAGATGGCTCCTGCATTCTCACGAGAGAATTTAGGTTTAAAAAGGAAAGGGGGGGAGAGTAAAAGATTTTTCTGCATTCCGTAACTTTTCCCTTTGTTTTCTCTGTGTTTTCTATAATGTCTTCCTTGTATTTTCTCCACTGAGTGATTTGGAAAGGCCTTCTGATTCACTAATTGTATTTTATCACACTGATGTTGCTGAAGCATATTTTGCCAGTGTTCCCTGTAGAGCAGTGAGAAGTGGTGGCCATGAAGTGGATTAGCAAACAGGTTAAAGGAGCTGTCATGCAGAGATGTATTAGTACCCCATAGCTCTTAGTACGCTGTGTCACAGAACAGGTGCAGGGAAGCAACAGATGCAGATTTCAAGCAATTGCATCACCTGGTGTTAGCATTTAGTAGAATTTTTCCTGCGTTGGTCTGTGTGGCGTTGTCCCCCCACATCTTGGTGCTGAGTGTTTACTTGAGCGCCTTTAGTCATCTGCGCTGCACAGACAGGGGAGCACTGATCTGGGGGGTCAGCCTTGGTTATGAGCTTTACAGTGGGTAGGGGGGGTGAGCGACCTCGGGTGGCAGTACCGTAGCAGATGGCCAGTGTTCACGATTCTTGTAAGGCCGTTTCATGTTCTTGAGCTTACTAGTAAGGCCTGACAATTGTATATCCTGCCTTACTGACAACCCCCTAGATACAGAGATTCTAAAACATATATCTTTTCTTTAGCACTGGATTTGAAAACTGGAATGGCCATGGTTTTTTCCCTGTAAATATTTAGCATATGTTTAGAGTTGTGGTTTTGGACAGAGTAGGTATTTCTGGTCCGGAGTACAGGATTTTGGCACAGGAAACACGTGTTTTTATTGCACTGTGGGTTTGGAAGGTGCAGGCTGGGGGTGCGGGGTGCTCATGGGAAAAGGGACGTACAAGCAAAAATTCTTCTTGGGGGGGTGGGGGGTGGGAAGAGAAAGCAGGCATGTATGAGAATTCTGTATACAGCAGGCTGTTCTTCAGCAGGTGGTTCTTCAGCTGGAGAAATTTCCTAGTCTGGGTCAAGGCTGAACAGTTGTGCCCTGGAGAGGTGAGAAGGGCAGGAGAAATGCATGGTTTGGAAAGCCACAATTCAGTGAAAGCACTAATTCAGTGTGCTGCTCAGCAGAAAACTAACCTGACAAAAGAAAGATTTCTACTGTATTAATGAAATCAATCAATCGAGTAAGACTCAGTGGGAGAACCTGGGTGAGGAACAGAACTACATGGCAATGGTAATTTATCTTAATTGTTTTCTGTTTTGACATTTGCTGTTTTGTTCTTCACACTGAGGAATTCGGGGAAATGCTGCATGCTGGGTTTCAGTTGTGCAGTTGCAAAAGTCAGTTTAATTCTTAGGCAATGGAGAGTGAATTGTAAAATTACTCAGTTTCATTTTAGGAGGCAGTAGTTGTTCATGCGTCAGTCCGTAAACAGTCTCTTAGTGAGAAGACCTTCAGGCGTGTCCAAGATTATGGGGTCATTCTTTTGTTCATTTGTTGTAACCAATAAAAGTTGTTTTCATTTGACTACTGTTAATCTTGGGCCCTTGTGACCTTCTTCTGTCCTATGTCATCAGGAAAAGTTAGGATCTCTGTAGAGGTTTTTTTTAGGCATTTCTGTCTGGGATGCTAATAGCTATTAATATGCCCTAAGTCTGAGTGCTTTACCTCTTCTCTTCGGAAACAAGGGATTATTTTGTTCTTGACTTTTAACAATGTGCATATAAAAATGTGCATGTTCAGGAAGAAAATCAACTTTTTGCCAGTAAACTATTGGTATGCTTTTTCCTCTTAATCTGTGTGAGTCTGTTCTTGTAAAGTGGTAAACTGTTGTGGAACTCAGGAGGTTCTGAGGTCACGGTTCCCAAAGTCACGAACCCCGTGACAGCTGTATGGGACCAGACGCTTATCCTGTGTCTGCTGTATGAAGAAGACAAGATGATTTGGAGGTGAAGATTTGGGGCGCGTGTAGCAGGCAGCCTCCATTAGGTGGCTCTTGGTTATGGTATATACATTTTAGAATACATGCAGGCTCACTTTCAGAGGCTTTAGCTGTGTTTGTGTCCTGTCATGCAGTCAGAACAGATCAAGAGGCCGTAAATTCAGACTTTCTCAAAAGCTGGCAGCTTTTGGTATCCTGAACAGCTCTGCAAATACTGCCCTATCTGCTTGCTTCTGTTGTTTGTAATGTGTTCTCTGTTGCAGGCTCTACAAGTGAGATAAGATGATTGGGGATTGCCTTACTGTCTGTTAAAAGACACTAGAGAATTATTATGCAGTTTCATTATGAAAAATGGCCTTTTCATAAGAAACTGAAAAAATAACAAAAGCACTAATGTGGGTTATGACTCCTAAGTGGAGGGAGGTTGCTGCAAAATTCAAGCTGTTGTTGTTTGGTCTTTACTTTAAAATTTGGTACAGAAATGAAGGCTGTTCAAAGCAGCAGGTGATATTCATGCCTTTGTGCAGACATGCTAGAGCAACCATTGAGCGGACTAATCTGTCCCGTTCTGTTCCTTGGGCAATTAATCCTGGAGAATTATTACAATTCAAATACGTGATAATTACCGCATGCACAGTTATATGCTTTGTCCATGATAGTTAGGTAGACTTTGCTTTGCATGGAGGACAGCATCTAAAACACTGCTGAAACTGCCTTCCACAACACTGCCACAGGTGCTGCTCTGAAGATTTGTGGAGAGGGGAATAAGATAAAGGATGTGTGTAATGATGGTCCCCTGCTTCCTGAGGCTGCAGCAATATGGCACAGCCACAGGCTTTATTCCTACACATCACAGATGATCTCTGCAGATTGGGTATCTGTGGTAGCCCAAGGAGAAGCCTTGGAAGCACTGACTTGCCTTGACCGTGCTTTGCAAGCAGGACAAACAAACCTTTTTTGGGGACAGTGGAGGGAGGAAGGGCACAAGTTTCCTGTTGGTTCCTTGCTATCATCTTGGGAGCAGGCACAAGGAGTGTGGGTAGAAGATCTGGCTGGTGAAGAAAGGCACCTCGTTTGTGCCTCTTGGATTTGATTTTGATTAAACCCTCCCCAGAGAGTGCAGCTTCATGACTTCCCTGTGTACCAGCACACCAGCGTGTCTGCATGTGAGCTGGGTCCGTGGGACTAAACGGGAATAAAACTATCACTACAGGGGAAAACCCCAATGTTTTCTAGCTGCTCATCTGCCTGATCAGCTTACAGTGAGGCACCCGGGGAGCAGCTGGATCGGGGCAGAGTGGTGGGGCTGGGAAGACCTCTCCTTGCAGCAGCTGGTGGTGAGACCGGCTGAGGTGTGTCGCAGGACTCGTGGTTAGAGGACTGCTGCTGGCCATCTGCAAGGGGACTCCTTGCAGTCTCCTCTACTCCCCTGCTTTGTCCCGGGGGTGGGGATGGCAACTGACATGGTTGTGCACAGGCCACATTTCTTGAAGGAAGGCTCAGAGGAACGAAGGGTTTTTTTTTTTCCTGTTCAGACATCTGTATCAAATGCCCTTGGGAAGGGAAGGAGGGCTGCTGGCTTGTGTTTCTCTAAGGGAGGAGATACGTTTTTAGAGAAACTGAGATCCTGAGAACCGCGTGTGTTGGTGATAAAGCAGAGACAAACTGCAAGAACAGTGTTATGTATTGTGGGTTTCAGTGCCTTACCAAGAGATAGTATGCCAATAAACTTAACTGGTGTTGTTAGTCAGCAAACATACAAATTTTCTAACAGATGCGGTATACATGATTGCTCGTGTGTCTTCAGTGACGGTACATACACAAGCACATTCTATGTAGCACTGCCAAAATAGCTTAATTTCTGAAAGGCAGTGTGCGTGCTCTGTCCGTACTTGATACTCGCCACATATGGGATATATGGAAATAAAATAAGAGTTTGCTGTACAGCTTCAGTCACTGCAGCTTAGTAATTGATAACTGTTCCACCGGTGGGATGTTCTTTTGTTAGGAGAATTTAGTGTTAATCCCAACAGTATTAGACTCCATGCTTGAGAGTGTTTTCATAAAACTTTGTTACTGCATATATGCATATACTGTATGAAGGAAACAGAAGACCTTAGGCACACAGTGATCATGGGAAAATTAGTCTACACTGTCTAAACAGGAAGAACAATTTGGTGACGCCTGGGTGAGTTGAAACTCATAGTTTCTTCTGTGTTTACTGCATACTTTGTCCTTAATAAAGAGAATATCTTGGCAGTGCTGTTTCAGATTTTAGTTTATAGCAATGACAGATATCAGAAAAATCTCCTTGTACCTTTTTTTTTATTAGGCTTTGCATATATTTGTGTGTCCAAGTTTTGAATAAGAAGGTTAAAAGTTGCATCCAAGCACTGTGGCTGTGTGTGTGTATATCAGCTTCTTCATGAATTCTGTCAGTCTGTCTCCGGTATTTATGCATAAAAGCACAACTTCTAAAATAGTCACAAGTTTTGAAACTTGGCTGTAAGGTTACCGAAGCATGGTTCGCTTCATGTGTTCACACAAGTGTTAAAAGCGGTGATATGTAGTGGGGTGGTGTCCAGGGCTTCCAACTCATCCATATCAACCCTGCCAAAAGTCATCTTGCTAGGTGGAAGAGGGGAGTGGGTGGACTTTGGCATTCATTTATGGATCACTGAGGCTTACAGCATGGAACTAGAAGGAAGTCAGAGCTATGCTGTGGTACTTGCCCTCACCCCAGGAGCACCCAAGGGGGCTGGATCCCATCCCCAGGATTACACAAAGCCCTCTCTGGCACACTTGCTCTGTAGCAGAGCCGGTGCTGTCATGCTGCTTCAATACCTCTCCTAGTTCCTGGTGCCTTCAGAGCTCTGGACAAAGGCATGCCTTGAACAAGCACAATAGCCATTCACTGGTAGATGCTTTGCATGCTGCATAGCCCCTGAGTCCCCTTGTGTGCTTTCCTGCAGAGCAAATCTGGAAACACAGCAAGAGGAAGTGTGGATTTTATTACTGTGCAGTACTTTCTGTTAAGTACTGTGTCTTTATAAGTGTAGCAGTTAGTGGTCCCTTCACTGGCCGCCTGGCCTGCTGTGGCTGCAGTGGGGCATTGGCTATGCCATTGTGCTCAGCAGCATCCTCTTAATGTGGTGTTATATCAGAGGTGTTCCACATACGCTACTTTCTGTCGCCCTAGTGTTTCCCCCACGGCCCAGCTGTGTCTGTTTTTACAGGGTGGAGTGTCCCCAGTCAGGTCTTCTTAAAATGTGCTGGCTAAATGAAAGATACCATACATGAACTGATTTATTATCTGTCAGATGCTCTGCAGGACTGCCAGAGTTTTGACCCATGTGGAAAAGAATTGTTCTTAATCTTGTCTGCATTGGATTGTTCTAAAAAAAAAAAAAAAGGAATTGATATTGCACAGTGCTAAATCTGTACAAATCATTCTGCATTGGCTTCAATATCATATATGAGATAATTGGTCTGAGGATTTGGATGTGACTCATTAATCAGTCTCTTGCTGTCCCCTAGTGCAGAAACCACAAAGGGCAAGCTGGGCAGAAAGGTGAGTAAAGTTAAGTTTCATAGGTTTATACAGTAATTGCAGTTACTGGAACCCAGGTATTTGCCAGTGTCATTTGTGACAAGAACACAACTGACACTGGGGTGCAAATCTCACACTGTGCCTTAGGGTCTGCTGCCTGGTGCCCCTCTGCCTGCAGACTGGAACGGCAGGCAGCTGAGCCTCTGGGGAAACATCTGTGGGAAATGAGCAGCCCTACGTCCCCAAAGGGCTTGGGACAGGTCTCCAGGGAGGGCTGTGTGTGGCAGCCGCCATCGGTCAGTGGGCTGCAGCACCTCCCTAACCCAGAGGGCGCTTGCTATGGGGCCGCAGGGCTTCAGTGGATGAAAGGTGATGCAATGTAGGAAGTATGCTTTGCTCCTTGGTAAACCTGCACAAATAGTCTTTTAAGAAATACGTTAAAGGCATTGCTTTCTAAATGTTGGAATATTCTAGGCAGAAAACCACTCCAGAGGCTTAGTTTTCCTCCTTCCCTTCCTTTGCCAAAAAGCCTGATGGGTGCAGCAGGTAGCTCAACAGAGAACAAGGTGCTGCATGGAGTAATCAAGATATACAACTTAAAGTGGGGAAGAAAAGCCAAGAACACACAAAACAACCTTCAGAGGTTCCCAGGAGTCTCTGTAACAGTCGTGAGGGTGAGCAGCTGCAGCAGTTTGGCAGCAGGCACCCTCTGTTTTTCTCAAGAGCCAGGCTGCTTTAGGACTAAGCTATCAGGTAGTATCTGTGTAAATCTGCATGCCTATGCCCTGAAGGATGTTCTCTCACTCTCTGTTCAACAGGATGGCCTCCTTTGGAAACACTGTTTTTCATAACATGCTGTGTATATAAATACATCACGCTAATTAGAAAGGTGAGCAGATTTTCCTCTCTGAGAAGAACAAATTTTCAGAACAACAAGCTGTGTGGGTGAAAATGACTTTTATTTCCTAGTTGGTGATAATCCCTAGATTTGCCAGACTTCTCTCAAGAAATGTGTAGTTTATGTTAGGCATTCCTTAGCAAAATGCTCTATTTGTAGAACAACACCCCCACAAACAAGTTTTGTCTGTGGGCACTCTTGCATAACCTGATGGAGAGCTAGTAAAACATTTCCATCCCTTTGAAATTAAGTTAACAATTCTGGATAAGTTCTGGCATGTGTCCATGGACATAGGATGCAGAGCTTGTGCCTCCTTTGAAATGTCGTTCCAAATAGCTTGGAAATGCTAAGTATTGATTTAAAAAAAAAAAAAAATAAAATCCGAAAGCCAGCTGTCTGGAAAGCTTTTAAGAGAAGTGCAAGCTTCTTGCACTATGCTTAGGTTCTAGTTACGAGTTGCAGAGTTTAGCATGCATTTGTCCATAAAAAGATAAGGTTGAATACTTAAAAATAACATAATCACTTCAAACCACTTGTGTTAATGCTACTACTAATGGAAGAAATTATTTGAAGTGGTGCTTTCCCTCTGTCACTTTACAGTGTTTTATTTAAGCAGGTGCAACTGTACTGTATCAGGTTGAGGTCCACAGGGTTCAGGCTGTTCTCTGGCGATGACCAGAGAAAAGTGCCAGGGCAGGCACATAGTGCATTCCCAGACGATACCATCAACCTCCAACAACTTGTGGTCCAGAGCTTTCTCAAGCCACAGATAGTTTGTTTCAATAGCCCTTGGTGGACAAATGCGTTGTAATTTTTCTCCCATTTGGGGTTTTTAAATATTGTAGACTTTTAGCACAGTCAACATCCTGTGATGAGTTTCGTGGGTTATTTAGATTGTGTGAATGCACCTCATTTTTACTTTCTCTTTTTATCCTGCGTGATACTGTGTATTTTTTGCAAACTTGGGAAACATTTGTTCCCTGTTCATAGTTTTTAAGCCACACATTTAATATGCCTTTTTATTAATAAAAGTTTCAAATTTATCTCAGATACACCAGTAAAAAACCCTAATAACAATTTAAAAAAATTACTGAAATTTACATTTTAAAAAATGCTGAAAAAGGGGGGGATGTTGGTATTTGTACAGAATTTTTCACTCCTGATAGTATAGTAGTTGAATATTGGGAAAATACCTGGTTTTCCTTGCTGTTGCCAGAGGCTTCTTGTTAAACTGGTAAAAAATATGAGCATAGAACTTTTAAATGTATTATTTTTGTCTTCCATGCTGAAATCTTTTGAATATTTCTAGCCCTGAACAAGGAGGAGGAGAGCAAGAGGAATCAAGGAGATCCTGTTTTGTTTCTGCATACATTAGCAGAGATGAGGGGTTTTACATATTTAACAGACTTGTTTCTTTTTTCATAGCATTTGATAATTGTTGCTTTAGTGTGAGAGTGGAGGAAACATTACTCCCTGCCAGTGAAATTCCTCTCCTTCCTTGCTGCTCAGGTTTGGTCTCTTAAGTGCTGTGATATCATCAGTGTCACCACTCATCAGCTCTGCCTGCAGATGGTGAGACCTGACGTGCCGGTGATGTGGTGAGCTGGCCAAGAAGTTCCCAAGTTGTCCTCCTTCCCAGACCAAAAGGCTGTTCCCCTTCCTGCCAGCTTTATGGCTGATCAACTTTTCAGTAGGGCTTCTTGGCAGGGTAAAATGTCACTGAGGAGTCTCCTTGGTACCAAGTGACCTGACTGCTGTCCCCCTGGGTTGTGACCAGGTGGGTACTTAATGGGCTGTGGCTAGCCTGGACCTAGGTATGGCAGAGTGGAGCTGCAGGTAAAGATAATGCCTCCTAAATTCATGGTACCAGCTGACCACTGAGACTTTGAGAGAGTCTGTAATAGATGACCACCATGGCCCCTGAAGCTGGCACAGCAGGTGGTGACTGCTTTTGGGAGGCTACCGCTGTCATCTTACTCATCATGGTGTCTTCCAGATAGGGCCATTGGCTTCCTCCCTCCTTTTTGCTAGGTTGGGAAAGGTGAGTCTTTCTCTTGATTTTTAAGTAAAGGCTCAACTGTAGGTAATGAATCTATTCAGTTTTAGACAAAGCTTTCCTGTTCCTGAAGGACAGCAGAAGTTTTAGATAGAAGTGACTTGTCCCTACACAGCAAGGCTTGGTCTGCTGATCACAAAGGTGACTGGATTTACTAGGCAGCTGTCTGTGCCATGGACAAGTTTGCTTTTCTCTGCAGGGCTATCCACTCCCCTAAGGTGAACTCTCTCTTATTACTGAGCAGAAAAGCTGTGTAGTTTTACTTGAAGGAAAGGTGCTGGACTGGAGCATGTCCACTGATTGCTGACCTTGCCTCTCAGGGCTGTTCGGCAGGTGAGCTAAGTGGCACAGAAAGCAACCACTTTCCACGGTGTACAAATGTACGTGGGCACCATGGGATCCTCTCCAAGGATTTTTAGGGCACAACACAGAAAATATCTAGCAATTGATCAAAATGCAGTCTCCTTCAGGCTGTGTCTGTAGCAAAGTATTTGTTCTTGTAAAAAGCTTTAGACTCCACACCAGTATGTTTTTTGTAAATTGGTGGACCTTGTTTCTTTATAGCAAAATCAAAGAACTTTCCATTCTCTTCTGGGATGCCATTGAGAGAGCAAGCACTGGATTGCTGGTCTCAAGGTCTTCAGCTCTAAGATAGAAAGAAAACTCATGCACAAGGCTGGCTGTAAGAACAGCCGTCTTCTCCTAGCAGGAAAATTACTCTAATTCATCTTACAGGGGTGCTGAGCAAAGTAACTGTGTGAGCATCCTGCCTGACAGTTGTGGGTAGGCAGGCTTATTTGGTCACTAGATCTTCTGGTGTAGTGTTTGGTGACTAATCCAGGTTATAATAAATAATGACAGTGAGCAGGCTGCTGATTTAAAGATTTTCCCACACACACACTGTTACAGGTGTCTTTCAGACGCTGTACTACAGGAGGGTGTTCCTGTGCACAAATATTCTTGCTTTTCATCTAGAAGAACTCAAAATGCTGAAAACTGGATGCCTTCAGGGGTCCTGCAAAGTCATCACTCTACCTCAAGTGAAATGAAAACTTCATGGCATATTATAGTATCATGTAACTTGGGTGGTTAATTGAAGAGAAGGGTTTTTTTTCATTTTGAGTTGGTGGGGGAAGCAGTCAGACTTCAGACTCCTGCACTGGATAAGTTACAGCTTTCACTGGAAGTTTTGACTCCTGCTCTTGTGAAGAGCTGCATCTCCCACTTCTTTAGACAGCAGCAGCCCTCCATGCTTAACCATGTAAGTGGGAGCGGGGTGCTAAATGTTAGAGACATTAAAATCCCTTAGTTAAGAAACAGCCCATACTAAAAAGATGTGGGGTTTTTGGGTACTAGACAGTGATGCTTGAAAGAGCCAGGCTCAATACATAGCTGACGATATGGTTTCCTCACTCATCCTGCTGACCAGAAGGCAGTCAAATAGCTGGTGTGGACCCCTCAGCGTCCTGCAATGGCCCCACTGGCAGGGCGTGGGGCACTGAGTGACCAGTGCTGTGTCCCATGGCTTTGCCTTTTCCTTGGCAGGTAGCTGGGGCGGAAACTGGCCCAAGGTCCTGCTCATTCCTGTTCCTCTGTCCCGTCAGCAGCAGTGGCTCACAAACTGCCGTGGGAAGCAGCTGTGGCCGAGCCCTGACGTTGAGTTTTATTGTGTAGCAGCTGTGTAACCCTTGTCCTGTGCAGTTTACTTCTGGCAGCAACCACAGCCAGTGGCGCTTTTGCTTCAGGCATAGCGTAATGATTAGTGTAACATGCAAATAATAATTTTGTTGTAACATCTGCCACCCTCTTGGGGTGAGGCTGCGTGTTTTCCCTGTGGGCTGACACTTGCTGGATGCATTTCATTTGGTTCCCAGACACACCCTGGTTTCTGTATAATTGATGTGCTTATTAAAAAGGGAACAGAAAAACCTATTCTGTTCCCAATACCTGATCTGCTCCCAGACAGAAATGAGAGTTAATGAAGTCTTTATTCCCAACCCTCATCTCACATCTTTGGGTATTGTGGTCAGCAGTTACAACAGCAGGAGGTACCTGTGTTGGCTGTTGAAAAGAAAGGAGAGTTTCACAATTCTTACCTCCTTTTGCTGTTATGTATGGGAGAAACACACTGACAACCTTCTGCCTTAGAACTAGAATTTTTTGTTTTTTATTTTTTAAGCATCTTTTTGCACTAGATGGCAGTGTGGGTAGTTCTATGGAAAACTTGTTTTATATGCTGAAACTATAAAAATGATGGTAAACGGTATTCAGCATAAAAAGGGCTCTGTGGTGATGACAAAAGCACCTTTCACTGCTCGTCTGCCACACATCCACACTGAGGAGGTGTGGGTGTTCCAGGTCTGAAAAGCATTGGTAGCTGTACCTATTCTCAGAGTTGCAAATTATTGCATTTTTCTCCTTTTCATTTCCTCCTCTTATATCTCAGAAAAACTAAAGTCCTGCAGGGCTGTGTTCATCTGCTCACTTTTAAAGACTCATTGGTGCCATCCTGCATACATAACCCCTGAGAAGGATTCTGCTGAAGTAGTAGGGGTAATTGCTAAATATTTACAAGTATGCCAAAATTATGGGCTGTGATCACACATTTTTGGCTGAGGGTTAGTAGTGGATAAATAGGTGGATCAAGTGCAGGTGTCTTGAAGGAACTATCAAAATTAAGCCATAGTTAGAAAAATATGGCATCTTTATATATAGAAAAATATTAAGCACAGTAGATAAATAAGATGCTTGTGCCGTACTTGAGCATCAGCGTGAAAGTAAAATGCTGGTGAACGCTGGCAACCTTTATTGAAATTCAGTCGTGCTACTTTAATATACATTGAAAGAAATTGAAGGGTAGACCTGAACTGAGACATGGTATCTGAAGTACTTTTCTGAGTAGATGGTCGTGAACCTGTTAGACGCTGGAAAAAGTAGATGTGTTCTGAATCATTCATGCCACAGCACATCTGTTTGTGACATGGTGGAGTTTGTATTCCTGCATTTCCTTAGCAAAACCTGCCACCCAGGAAAGAGGAGGGGGTTTCAGAACCTATGATAATCAGTGCCACATCTACTTACATTTTTATTTTGAGATAGGGGGAAAAAGTGGCTGTCAGGTGCAAGAAACTGTTTCTAATTATGATCAAGAGGTAGCTTGTGTAGAAAGTGTATCATGCAGGCATCTCTGTGGAAAACTTAGTTGTCTCAGATATGCAAAAGTGTATTTTCACCAGATATTTTGTGGTATGTCCTTTAGCTCTCATAGATAACACAAATAAGAAATTAAAATTAGTGATTTGAGACTGTCAGTTGTCAGAAAGGTTTTAAGGTCAGGTTAATTACGTTGATAGGAGAGAGAATTATGAAATTTGTAATTGCAGATAAGCAGCCATTACCCAGATGCTCTTATGCTGAAGTGACAGTATCTCTGCATGACTTGTGCTAGCTGCATGAAATAAAAGTATAAAATATAAAATTTTAAAAAGCATACAGTCAACAGAAAGAATAAACCTTGGCTTGCAGACTATCAAACCTGACATTTATTAAGCAAAAGCTAATTAGTAACTGTAATGTTACATGTGTCTATATACCAAAAGCTTTCAAATACAAATGTACCTTGGTTTTGTAACGATACTGAGAAGAAGGCAAATAGGTTTGGGAAAAGTAAAATTATTTTTGTAAAGTAAAAAAGTTTTTGACCTGGGCAATGTATTAAATGCAAAAATATTTTAATCCTTAAGGCCAGTTACGTAGAAAAAAGATGGTCAGGATGCTGAACTAAACAAGCTTAATTTCCCTGTTTGCAAGGTCCATATTCTTTGTCTTGTTCAGATGTCTGCTAGTTAACACATTAGATTATTCATTAATCTGAGTACAATTAAGAGTTTATCCACAGATGTATGCTATTAGAATGCATAGTTACTTCTTTATTGCCCGTTGCTCTTTTGCCTGTTTTACATTCAATTTCTTAATATTAAAAGTTTCTTAATCAGGCAGAAATTGCAGTGTGATACAGATTAGGTAACTGAATGCAGGTAAAAATCACATTTCTTTCAAGCAAAGAGAGCAAATTGGATGACATTTACTTGCATTTTCTAAGTGATTGAAAGGGTAACTACCATAAAATGGTCTAGATTTCAGTGCCTGAATTTACAAAATGCTGGACTCCATTCCAGTAATAAAATCAGGCTTCCAATCACTTACAAAATGTCTCTTTTTGCTGAATTGTTAAACTAATTGATGTTGTGCTTTAGTCAAAAGTGCAATTCATTCAACTATACTAATGAAAAGAGAGAGTGTTATTTGTTTTAAATGGCTAGGATTTTGCTTAATTAAATATGGAATAAAACAATCTCTAACTTTACCATCTTCTTTTGAGATAGATAATGAGGTTAGAGCCACAATATGTTATGTGGTGTATGTACTAGTGTATGCTTATGTAAGTGTCCAGCTGTCCTGAGGTGAATCAGCAGTGACAGGTTTCATAGAAAAAGTTAGAAAAGATGGTCTGGGTAAAAAAAATGCAGTTGCGTTTGTCCATAAACTGCACAGCATGTCCAAGTTTAAAAAAAAAAAAAAAAACATGGGAAAAGGATGCTTCAGGTTTCACCTCATACTAGCCTTCTCTTTGCTCAATCTCTCTTGTACTGGAAAAGGGTAACAAAGCTAGGGTGATGATTTACTTTTTCTCCTCTCATTTTTTAAGTTTAAGAATAAAAAATCCCCCTCCCCCTTCTGCTCTGTTTCTTTTTCGTTAACTCTGCCAGTACATTATTTGCACTATAACCATTATAGAGGAATACTGCTAGAAAACTGGTTCCCTAGGAGTGCTTATTAAGCATCATCACCATTTGTTTCACACAGCGGTACTAAACAAACAAACAGAAACCTCAACCCCTCCTCCCAGTTTAGAGTGATAGATGACCTTAAAGAGAGCTAGTAGTGCCAGTGGAAAGGTTGTGGTCTACCAAAGATAAATGGAAATACATATATGCTATAATATAAAACTTACAGAAAATTAGGTAATAACTGGTTTGCATTATGCCGTAACCACTGGGCTGAGCATGCTCGAAGTCAAGTGTATTTCTGTGAGTTACAGAGGAGGAGTTGTGGCAGAACAATTGTTATGTGCCACTCACTGATTTGACCACGAGTGAAAGGAAGCTCGGTTTGTGCAGCTGTGTCTCACTGATATGATGGCTCCTGCATTGTGAAGTGAAGCCTCTGTAGGAAAATACTGGGTTATTATAATGAAAACTTTATGTGTAGTGCTCTCAGCAGAGATTTTTAGGAATTTTTTTTTGATTCGATACTGGTTGAATTAGTTTGAACTGAGAGGAGCATGTAGCTTCCTGAGGGCGTAGCCACAATGCTTGGAAATGAGATTTGTGGTCTTTTACCTGTCTGTTGATTATTCATCATTTTGCAGTAAATAAGATTGATATTCCCACCAATTTTTATGCTGCCTCAGCCAGCTTTGCCCTCATTAGGTGAAATTGTGTGGAAAAACTTTCCAGGCTGATCATGCAAGATATATATATAGGTGTATATATATATGTGCATCTCTGTGTGTGTATATATATCATCTTATTTCTGTAAGTATTGAGGCTCAGACTACTCAGTGGAAAGTGATCACACCTTGCAAGATATCAAGAGGCATCTACAGCTGGATGGGTTTGTCATCACTTTGAATGCTTTGCCCAGAGGGGCTGACCGAGCTTAGGAAGTGAGTAGCAGAGTTAGGGTTTACAACTTTGAGGATTTCTCCAGCTGAGAGAAATTTTGTCGTAAAGTTTTGGCCTCCCTTAATGGACTTCAGTCAGTCAGTGAAATTTTGGGCAGTGAAAACATTTTCAGAATGGGTTACATGCTGAGAAACAGACCCATATGAGGTTAGCCACGCCGTTCACATGAGAGCTCTGATCTCTGCGGAGTGTGTGCACGGTGACTGCTCTGAACTCAGGCTCAGCTCTTCTGTGAATTTCCTGAAACAGCTGCTTATCAGTTGGCATGTGTTGCTGCTTGCACATTTTTACTGCTAATGCCTGGGAAAGTTGGGTGTTTGTGCATCCTGTACTTACCTATTGTTAATATTCCCCATGACATTCTGTGAAACAGAGGGGAATAATACCTTGGTGCTTGCTGTTAGCTTTTAGTTTTTCAGCTCCTGGTAACCACTGGCTTAAGCTAAAAGAAATGGCTGGGCTGGAGGGCAGGATGGGGCAGCCCAGGCTTTGCTTTAGGGATATATACAGAGTGAGCAGCACCATGCACCCTACCTGCTGCAAGCTGGTCAGGGAACTACATTACTCAATTACTAAATGAGCAGTGTTTCCGTGTGGGCTTTTTTTGCTGCTGTTTTCAGTCTCTGAATGGGCCTGCTGTGGGATCTCACGATCTTGCAGGAGGGAAGGCGGAGTAGTGCAAACTAGTGGCAGTGCAGACCACCAGCAGGCTTCATGGGAGAAACCAGCTGGGAAGGCTGGAAGGGGCATCTCGGTGGTAACCACTTCCGATGTCCCCTTACTGTCTCCTGTGAAACTCCCCCCACTAAAGTCAGGGGAGGCTTATAAATCTTGTAGGTATTTGGGTCAAAATTCAGAGACTTTTAGGAATGTAAAGGTGTAACGTGCATACCTGGCCTGTTACTAGCCTGACTCTCCTAAGATAGCTTTCTGCATAGGATGCAACTTCTCTGATGGATTCCTGCCTTTTGAAAGCCAGAGTCCTCATAATTCCTTTAAATCTGCCCCTTGATATCTGAGGAGTCTCCATACTGATGTAGAAAATGTTCTTGGCAAAAATGGCACACCTGTCGGCTTGCAACACATTTCCCTATCCTGTTTTATTTTGAGTTGTGTTGTTGGGAATATTAAGCAGCGTACTGCAGCATCTGTGGTGTAGGGGCAGAAGCTACAGTCTCACCAAGAGCAGAGTTGTTTGCCTGATTACACCCATATAGAGGCTCAGAAATTTTCTGAAGAAAATCTAAAACTAGTGCAAGCCTGCCACAAGTCAACGTGATACACTTTGATGTCATAATATACATTAATAAATTTCATTTAATCAGCAGATCTGGTAACATCAAGATTAGGATGTAAAGAATAAGGATAATAAATCAATAATATCAATAAATCTTGTCTAGAATTAGAGGTTGGGGTAAGACAGTTGGCAGGAAATAATTCAAACACCTTCACTGGGTGATTTGGTTATCTTTTATTCCTGTTCTTTATTCCTCCTACTTCTACTTAATGCAGATTTCCACCCATCCTGTAACTGAGCTGGTGCAAAACACAGCTGGCCGTGAGGCATATTGAGAAGTCTGAGGTCTGTTCCCCTCCCGTCCCTCTTTAGTGTCTGCCTTGTAGAAGTGTATATTGCTATGCCCACTGATGATTTTGGCAAATTTGGTAATAAACTGTGTAGGTTCCACCTGATGGTAATCAGAAGCTCTCTGCCTTGACAACAGAAGCTTAAAAAAATATTTAATTCCTTCATAGTGTCCTGAAAACAAGTTTTAAGCATCGTGGTTTGAATGTTAGAAGGGAACTCTTAGTGCCATTAATCAGTGTTTGAATGCTGAAGAGGATGATACTGTAAGCTTTTTCATGAGGTCTCACCTTCTGGAATTAAGAAAGTCTGTTTAAAAAAGCAAAACAAAACTGATTTTTGTAGAAAACATGATCACCACTGGGTGCATTGGACATAACTTTTGTTCTTGTGGAAACTATCTTGTTTCGATCTGAAATATTCTGTTTTGGTTATTATTCTGAAATATTATTCAGAGATACTGTTTTTCATTGTGGTCAGGTGTTTCACGGTTCCTTTATACCTAGACAAGCCATACAGCTACCACTCTGTGAATACCACACAGACTTGTAAGTGCACTGTGGAGAGTGAGTCTGTCCCAGTTTTGGAGAGAGGATGGCATTCAGCAGCCCTGAATGCATTTTAAGATGTGCTCTATGCAGTACTCAGCTGTGCAGCAGCTTGTATTGGTAAGACCAGTGCTTCTCAGTGTTGCAGAGGAAGGAGCTCATGTATCTGTCATCCTCGTAGCAAGTGATGACACAGATGAGCACAGTGGTCCATGGAACGTGTTTTCCTACAGTATTTCTCTCTGCAGGATGAATAGATGAAATCCATAATGTTTTTTAAGAACTGTCTAGTATCTTTGGGCTGCTGGTTGTATCTCTGGTTTTATTTTGTTCTTCCTTCAGAAAGAGGCAAATTGAGTATTGTACTTAAGAAATTACACATTAAGCAATCGGCAGTATTTATTTGTAGTGTAACTAAGGCCTTGAAAGTTGTTCACAGGGAGGAAATAATTACATCTTTAGACAGTAGTTGTCTCTTTCCATCGTGCGTCAACACTAACTTGCAGTATTTATCAACACTTTTTAATAAGATGATATATATATTTACAGATAATATTCATATGCATAGAGTAGCTGTGATTCCTAGAGATATTTTTTAAGGGTGTTATATCTTCATTGTTGCTTTTGAATGCTATTTTATTGTGGCAGCAATGTAAATAAGTACTGTTCTCGCAGCTTCTGGGAGGGGCTGGCTGGTGTCTTCACAGATCTAGAGAGTATGGGAAGTGATTCCTGCTGTTCTGTCCCACTTTCTCTCAGCAACCCGTGTGCTGCTGACAACCAAATGTTGTCCCAACAGTCACTTTCCTTCTGCCACTTATCATTGCTGCAAGTCAACAAAATACAGTGGAATTTCTCAAAGCTGCCTTTTTTAAACGTTATTTTTACCTTTAATACTTTGGCTTTCCCAGCAAAGAGCGGCCACCACCAAGTGTTACGCCTTTTCAGTCTCCCCTTCCCACATACTTGCTAATTGGCACTTTTGGGGGTGGGTTGTGTCTGTAGCTTTTTGGGGCATAGCTGCATGCAAAAATACTTCAGGAGGGGAGGTGATAGAGTGGCGTTCACATACACAGCTGTCTTTATTTCGATATGAGTTTAAAACTGCCGAACTCCAAAATATACTGCCATAAGTGAGCACCGCCAGAGTAACTGTCGGTCACCATATATAGGGTGTCGGGGTTTATGAGCTGTCCTGCAGCAAGGCCAGCTGCCTCAAGCTCTCAGCAGAGAGAGGCAGATGCTGTGCAGAGCTGTGTATTTGTGGGCATTGCTGAATTTGTGGGGAGGTGATGGTGGGAGGCACATTGAAAATATTGATGTACCTTTATAGCTTTTGTGTGAAAGGCCGCCTCCCACTTGAGGCAAAAATCCCATCAGTTATGGAACGAGAAGTGTTGCTCTTTAACATCATGCAAAGGAATTTGACTGCTTTTTATGCTCGTCCTTTCCCTGCACCTGGGAGCAGACTAGATCACAGAGAGGGATATTCCCATCTATTTTGGCTCAGGGACCCCCTGCTGTAATTATCAGCAGTTCTCTGAGCATGCTTTGAAAGCCCTCTGCTGCTTCTGCAAGTCCTACGTGGACACCCTAAGGCAAATGAAATGCTGAATACCTCTGAAGATCTGCAGTCTAATTTTTGTAGTTGCAGCGTCCACTGCTAAGTTAAACTTTCCTGTGCCTATTGCACTTACTCAAGAATGTGTTCTGGTACCTGCGATGTATAAGCCCAAACCTATTTTTTTTTAAAAAAAAAAGCTACCCACTACAAATATCAGCAGTAATCATAGCTAATCTAATTATTGTTTTAAAGCAACTGTTGCTGTGTGATTTATGCACCAAAAGACAAATATGACAATTCTCTTAAAGCTAGCTAAGGGCTAATTTCAAACAAGTAGAGGTGCATACAAAGTCGTGAGGTTTTATGCTGCAGCTACTGAACTTCAGTTAAGGCTAGTTTGCAATCATCCAGTTCTTTATTTGCTATCAGCTGTGAGAGTAGTTCACAGTCACGAGAACATGGTGTGACTTGGCATATCAATTTGTGAGATGTATGGTGCCCAGTAAGGCTTGAGCAACAGTTCAGATCTGTCCACGTTTGCCATCTTCTTTCCCAATTTGGTGGGAGTAGAGACAATGTAAACTGAAGAAATTGACTAAGGAGTTTTGTTATTTAAGTGCTACTTACCTTTCTTAAAATTGGCCCTTAAAGAGCATGCCTTACTTGACAGTTGCTGATGAAAATAGTGCTTGTCTATGTGTCCTTGTGCCTGAGCTATCATGTAGTGAATTTTAGTTACACTTAGGAGGGAATTAATGCTGGCTTTCACCCTTTAAGAACTTTATTGTGATGTGACCTAGCCAGCCTTTTATCGTTCTTGGCAATGTCCTATTTTCATAGTAGTCGGAGTTCAGTGTGATGGTAGCAGGTAAGAAACATAGTGAAATCTGTTCATGTCCTCAGATAACTGAGGATAACTTTTTAATCTTTTTTTGTATTCTTTTTTCCAGTTCTAAATATGCTTTAAAACAATATATATAAAATAAACACTTGAATTGTAATATTCAGTTACATATATTAATATAGTCTACTTCTTGAATCAGAACATTAAAATAAAAATTCATACACAGTGTTCAACATTTCAGTTCTTCCACAAACTTTGTCTTAGCATAGTTTTCTTGATATTTCTTCTCTCTTTACATTTTTCTGGTGAAGCAGATATCCTTTTACCGTGTTGGAAAATTTGTTACCCTGTTTACAAGTTAGTATTTCATGCTGGTATTTCTGTACTGGTAGAGGTAGGCAATAACAGGTTTTGTACTTTTGTAGTCTTTGAAAATCAAATCATATTTTTCTCAACAGGGTGTTTCCCCAGCTTAAACAATTGCAGAGAGCTTTCACCTTGCTGGAAGCCTTCCTCCCTGAAAGTGGAACTGCTTTTTTGAGTAGGAAAATGTAGAATATTTCTAAATACTGTGCAATCTAATTTCTTAATCTTTTATTTACGGTATTGCTTAATGGCACAGTGGATCTGCCCGATGTGTAAGTATGTATATCTAAGATATGTAATGGTATTTAGAAGTAGGGAATGGAAAATGAAATGTTTACTTAAGAAAGTTTTGCCTAGCTTACACCTTTTCTGCTCTTGAATCCTCACTGCAGGTTAATGTCAGCATGCTGCCTTCTTTTTGTTCATTTTCTTGGCAGTGTTTTGCTATTAGATATACATTGTCAGAAACAAAGGGCAAAACATGGATTAATAATTAGTGATAAATGTGTCAACAGAAGTTCAATTGTAACCTCAGTGCTTGCTTTTGCTATTGTATTGTGAGGAGGGAAAAAAAAAAAAAGTCATTCCAGTACAGCAGAAAGGAGCAAAGGGTAAAAGTTAATATTTCCTTATATGTGATTACATGGCTTTAGAAAATTAAGAAATTAAAGATAATAGTAGGAAAAGTATTTGCAAAAGTCTTTAATCCTAATGTGTCATGCCGTCTTGTAACATTTATGGCTGTCTGTCCTCTTCCCTGTCAGTAAAAATGTGTAGATGTGTACCAGTTCCCATTGCTTGCTTTTCAGCAGTGGACCTGTTGTTCTGAGGAATGGGAGCAAGTAAAAATTAGGGCTGGTTCTGTCATAGCCTTCTGTGACGGAGTGACTGGCTGGGCAGACGAGGGGAGAGCAGTGGATGTTGCCTACCTTGACCTCAGCAAGGCTTCTGACACTGCCTCCCACAGCAGCCTCCCAGGTAAGCTCAGGAGTGCGGGTCAGGTGAGCGGACAGAGAGGCGGGCTGAGAACTGGCTGGACGGCAGAGCCCGGGGGGCTGTGATCAGCGGCGCAGAGCCTGGCTGGAGGCTGAGGCCAGCGCTGTGCCCGGGGTCAGTGCTGCTCCAGTCCTGTTCAACTCGCTCATCAGGGACCTGGACGCAGGCACAGAGTGCACCCTCAGCCAGTTTGCTGGTGACACTAAACTGGGAGCAGTGGCTGATACCCCAGCAGGCTGCGCTGCCATTCAGCAGGACCGGGACAGGCTGGAGAGCTGGGTGGAGAGGAACCTCATGAAGTTCAACAAGGGCAAGTGTAGGGTCCTGCACCTGGGGAGGAACAACCCCACACACCAGCACAGGCTGGGGCTGACCTGCCAGAGGGCAGCTCTGTAGAGAAGGGCCTGGGAGGTCTGGTCAACAGCAAGTTGCCCATGAACCAGCAGTGTGCCCTGGTGGCCAAGAAGGCCAATGGTATCATCCTGGGGTGCATGAGGAGGAGCGTGGTCAGCAGAGGCAGGGAGGTTATCCTCCCCCTCTGCTCTGCCGCGATGAGGCTGTGTGTGGAGTGCTGTGTCCAGTTCTGGGCTCCTCAGTTCAAGAGAGACAGGGTCCAGCAGAGGGTAAAAAGATGATGAAAAGATGATGAGGGGAGTGGAGCATCCCCCTTATGAGGAAAGGCTGAGAGAGCTGGGCCTCTTCAGCATGGAGCAGAGAAGACTGAGAGGGGATCTTACCAATGTCTACAAATATCTTAAGGGAGGGTAGTGTCAAGAGGATGGGGCCAGGCTCTTTTCAGTTGTGCCAAGTGACAGGACAAGGGGCAATGGGCAAAACCCTGAAAAATAGGAAGTTCAATGTGAATATGAGGAAGAGCTTCTTTACTTCGATGGTGACAGCACTGGAACAGGCTGCCCAGAGGGGTTGTGGAGTCTCCTTCTCTGGAGACATTCAGAACCCATGGGGACACAATTCTGTGCAACCTGCTTTGGCAAGGGGTTGAACTAGATGATCTTCAGAGGTTCCTTCCAACTGACCATCCTGTGATTCTCCCTAGATAAGGTGCATGCAACCTTTGTGACAGAAATAGTGAAAATAAGTAGTTCCTCCAAATAAGTAAGGTAGGGGAGAAAAAGCTTCAGCATATCTAAGATAAAAGCCAGGGAGAGAACTTCTGCTGTAACATCCTTCCCCTATAAAAGCATTTCTCAAGATTTAAAATCAGTAAAAGATTATCTGTATCACTAAAAAGGGGTGGGTTTAGGCTTTGTAGGGAAATTACACTGGCTGCATGTAATAAAGGGACCCATAAAAACAGAAACTGGGTCTTCAAAGCTTTTCCTTTTTACCTGACTGGGACAGACCTTGTTCAAATTCAGCTGCTGTGTTCTTGATTATGCATGAAGTGAGGGAAAAGGGGGGGGGGGGGGGGGGGGGGGGGGGGGGGGGGGGGGGGAGGGGGAAGGTATAAATAAGTTGTGGATTTTATATTTTGCAGTTCTTCCAAGAAAACAGATGGATCTGCTTTTAACTCTGTGTTGATTTGTTCGCTGTGGCTGAGGGTTTATCACAAATCCATAGGTGCTGGGGCTGGGGAGAGCTCAAAATACAGCTTAGCTTCCTGGGGAATGGGTAGGTGGATAATAATGTATAATAATAATCTCAACAAAGGAAGTGTGCCTCTGCTAGGACTTTGGTCGTATAGTTTGAGGAGGGCATTGGTAGTTGTGCAGCAGCTTCTTTTGCTCTCTGGATAATGCGAGTGAATATAAAAACCATTTTTTTTGTTGCTAAGATGATTTGATTTAGTTTTAGTTCTATATATGCCAAGTAGTTTCCTGCCTGGGAGTGGCCTTCTGCAAAATAACACATGAATCACATTGAAAATGCATTGTTTCATTGACAGTCCTGCTGTGCTGCTCTTTAGAAGGTTAAGCTCTTGTATTACTTTCTTTCTAGAGTTTCATTAGCAGTGAAAGATGCACTGCCATCTATTTATGCCCATGTGCTCATATGATGACTGATAAAGATACATCTTGTTTTGCTATTTCTTTATTAATGTGCTGCTATCCAATAATAAATCAATCAAAAGTATTTTAAAGGTAAGATATTTATAGATCTCCGTAGAAAGGTATTGTTTTTGCAGTTTGTACTGGACTTGATCTACTATCTCAGAGTTATAAGAAGGCGACTTCCAGATCTGTATGTCATTTGGAGAATTACAAATTTGATTCTAGCTTGATGTGTGCTGTGAGAAATAGATGGCCCCTTGTTCATAGAGTGTGCCTGCTTGTGTCAGCGCCAAGATGTATTTTTGGCTGATAGACAATTTGAATGAAAGCTGAGTTTATCAGGATGTGACTGACTGGTGCAAAAATGTTTGCAGTGCTGAAGGTCCTCAGTGCTGTGCGTGGCAGCAGTACTACCCTTGTCCCGGCAGCTGGATACCCACTTGCGTGAGCACCTCTCCTTCCTGGCACCCTGTGGCAGAGCAGTGTGTACATCGTGCTAGCAACCAGGTGCAGGGCCTTGGATCATAATTTGTACGAGAGACGTAATTCACTGAGTTTTAATGCCTGGCTCCCAGAGGTGAAAAGTTCTTGTGCAATTAATCAATCAGCACACTTCCATGTGCATCGTCGATCTCAGAACTTTACACTCTCCACCTGTTTGAAAAAGAAGGGGGGCATGAGCATGAGAAGATGCTTTGGATCATTAATGCAAGCATTAGCTCACCCTCTCTCTGTGGAGGAGGAGGAGAAGTTTTGTGAACTCTATGCTAACTTAAATTACTCTGATTAAGTGACAAAGTCCCTGAGCATTAGGAACAGGTTGTTTTGATATTAGTTTGACTAGCTGGCAGAGAGGAACACCCCCTGTGAGGGACAAGTGCGTTGCCCCAACTTGTGGTCCCCTCCTTAGGTAAGTTCTCTGCAGGTGGCTACATGCAGCAAGATGTTTGTGGCCACATGCGAGGCAGAGGCAGTACCTCACTGGCAGAAAGCTGACAAGTGTTTCTGTGCAAGCTGTTAAGCAGGAGGAGTTTGGAGATGCCCAGATAGGCTGGCTCCACTGTGCTCTGCTGCAGGTGCTGCCAGGTGGTCTCCAGTTGGTTCATGCCAGCTTCAGGTCAAAATGTTGGTTGGGTTTGGTGACTTTTTGCATGCTTAGTAACAAGAGGCAGTTTTGCCTGTGGCGAGGTGGCTGACAGGCTTTTGCTGCCATGAAATCCCATGTCCCTTCTGCCACAATGTGCAGCCTTGCAGGCCACAGGCTGTGACGTGGAGATGGTGGCTTTGGAGGAGGAACAAGAGAAACCTGCTCACCCCTGCAACGAGTGCAAAAAGCCTGAGTGGTCTGTGGCCAGGGGAGGTGGCAAGAAAGACTGTGGACACATGCTGGCTGTTCCTGAGGGATGCTGTATGATGGAGTAGGAGGGGAAAGCAGCTTGGAGGATGTCTTGAGTGTGTTCCTTGGCCAAGCTGAAGCTGCATGTTTGTGGTCTCAGTGCAATGGAAAAGTTGGGAGGGGTGGGGATCCCCTTGTGTTTCCATAGGGCCATAGCAACTTAAAGAGAAATGGGCCCATGTTAATATTGAGGTTGTAGATGCAGTCTAACACTTACTGGTGATGGATGTTGTTGGTGTGGACTGTAGAGTCATATGCAGCAGAGTAGGACTTTACAGTCCCCTGTTGTAAACTGTGGTAAAGGAAAAGAGAGAGGCTGGCCCTTGCAACTTTGTCTCCTTGCCCATAGTTTTCCATTTTCACTGTGGAAAAAGCCCGTAATTTCTCTGTTCCTATATGGTAGGGACTGGTTGATACTGAAGTCCACAGTACCCTTATTAGTAGGAAAAGAAAAGAGCTGCCGGGGTTTGGATGTTGTTTTGGGGCAGCAAGCAGCATCTAGGGCTAGATGGAAACAAAGCTGATCAGCTGCTGGAGCTGTCTCGTGTAAAGATAGACATTCAGCTGGGACCACCATGGCAGAGCTACATGGGCAGATGCTGCCTAGACAAGTCTCTGAACTTACCAATTGTCCTGCAGCAATTGTGGTTGCAATGCATGCCACCCTTTTGTCATAGCAGATTTATGGTTGCTCTGACTATGTGTAGAATCTCAGACCTAAAATCAGAAGAGACAGACTGAGATTTGGCAGTCTTTCACACCTGTGCCACTGATTATGAAATGTCACCGAATACTAAATTCTTGAGCACTTTGTAGAAGATTTAAATTTGTCCATTTACTAGAGTCTCTGCTTTAAAATCCTTACAAGTTGTCTTAGATGGAAAGTCTAAATGAGATCATAGTGCATTTCATAAGCTGTTTATAAACATCATTGACTGGTTTATTAATCTCAACTTTCAAGTTTATCTACCTTTAAATTCACTTTAAACAAGCAAATTCATTTAAAAGTATTTGAATCTGCAGATGTGGTTTTACCGCAGTTATTCAACATTTAATGTTTCAAGCCAAAAGAGTGGAAAGGATGCTGTGTTTCATCCTGCCCCACTTAGTGAACAGATGTTATGGGTAGTTTATGTACATGCTGTAGAAGAGAAAATGGGACTGCTTCTTCTGCCAGGCACAGCAGCTCTGGGGTTGTCAGCACGGGGAGGCCACAGGTACACTGCAGCTGGCATGCATGCATCATCCCCAATATACATTTTTTCCTCTTCTAATTTAAGGCCTGTTCTGGAAGCCTTTTTATTTGTTCTCGATGCTGGATTTGGGTCTTTATCACGGTAGATGAAAACACTGCTCAGCATACATGTTGTTTCATTTCCCTCTTTAAGAATCATCAGACTGAACTACTTCAAGCCGTGGAAGTCTCAGCCCTCCTGCTTCTCCACAAGAAAAATGTGGATAGCCCAGTTGCATCCTCGGGGCTCCCTGTCGCAGCAAGCATTACAACCCATAGCAATACCATACCGGCCTGAATTCATGTACTTTCATATGACTCATTATTCACTGGCATAAATCAAAGGGAGTGTCTTCTACATCACCTGTTAGGAATTTCAGGTCTAAAAAAAAAGTTGTGTTTTTCTACCCTGAATTGTTTTTCTTTTTCTAGTTGATCCCCCACTCCACATCCCACCCCCCTAATATAAACAGAAATCGGTTTCTGAGTTACAACACTGTGGAACCTTCTGAAGGTTTGGGTTTTTTGCTTCTGTAACATAACGTGATGGCAATGATGTCAAGAACGATTACTAGAAGAGATAGGTAGTCTGGGAACATTTGCAGGGTGTGTGGGGGCCTTGCAGCACTATGTGATGGGTATCATCTAAACTTACCTGTCCATGTTCAGGCTCACTGCACTTGAGCAAAGATCATGCTCTTGCACATTAGATATAGGCCACCACGCAACAGACTGGACAAAGCAAGAAGATTTTAGCCTGGTTCTATATAGACTGGGTGTTCTCTTTATCAGGAGTGACAAAAGCATGCCACCTATGATGTACAGAATCCATACAGGCTTCCTTTTACCAATGAACGCTAATCCTGATAGTGAGAAAATAGTAAAAGTTGCTACTCCTGGCTGACAGTGAGCCTGCTGGATCTCGGAGAACAGGTATGGTTACCTGAAGTCTGTTAGGCTAACCTGATGTGCGTTTGGGATCGTTGGGAGGGCTGTGTCCAACCTCTGGCCTATACTAGGGAAAGCTGCTTGTGCTGCAGGTAAGTTCTGGTTTGTTTTAACTCTTCTCTTGTTTGACAAAAATTGCTAAAACCGAGGGTTTCCTTCCCATGTATTAGCTGGTTAGAGCCAATCTCATTTATGCTAAGAGAAGTATTGAATGTACTTTACCCTATTTTGTAAGATTGTTCTTGCAGACAATTTTTTAGTAAGATGCTGTTCATGGCAAGGGTCTTCTGTATGGTAAATATACATGGAAGGGTACAAATAGGGCAAGTAAAACGATCTGGAGATGGGAGTTGCCATATGAGCTGGGAGAGAAGATTGAGGTTTATAAAATCACAAAGGGTGTGCATAAGATGAATCTGCACTGATGCTCACCAAACCCTGCAATGCAAGAATTTGGTGGCATTCGGTAAAATTTGTAGGATATCAGTTTACAACAAGAACAATGTATGTACTGAGTATTGACAGCCTGGGACTTCCCACCCCATGAAGCAGCATAGGCAGGCAGCATTGGCAGGGTCAGAAAAGAGCTAGTCAAATTCACAGGCAATTTATGTGGTATTGAAATAACACAATAAGGAGATACCTTTAGATATTCACAATCCAACCATTGGTGCCAGAAGAGCACAGAAGCATAGACTCACCATCAGGCATGTGTACTCTCCTTAAATAGGATCTCTTGTTGCCACTATTGAAAACAAGATAGTCTAGATGGACTATTTTGTCTGGCCTTCACAAGATGCTTGTTACTGTTGTGTCTGTTGGGTAGTATTTAGAAATCCTTCCCCTGTTGCTTGGTACCAGCAAGTCAATGAGTAGCTTGTGCGGAACAGCTGTCCAGACCCATTTGGAAATTCCGTATGAAGGGAAACTAAAACCCAACAGCTGATGGTAGAAGAGCATTGCTGTTATCGCTAACAAACGTGACAAAGCAATACTGGGGAGGAATTCAGAAAACTGCTGTTATTTAGGGTAGCTAGAAGGATGCAATGATTTCTGAAAGAGTTTCATATATGTCCATTTTCTGAGGTGTTTTCTGCACCAAAAACTGCCCAGTAAAGCCTGGCTCCTGTGCAGTAAGGTGGCTGGGGAGACTGAAGCAGAAACTTTGCAGAAGCTCAGCTCAGGGGATGAGGAGGAGACTGTTTTCATGTGTGCAGAAGAAAACCCCTTAGACAGTTTTGTTGCTGAAGGTTGTGCATTTATTCTCTGCTTGCAGAGGTAACAAACCAGGTGGAGAGCTTAATGCAAGTCTGCTTCAGAGAGGGGGAAGACAATTTAGGACATCCCAATGAAAATGACTAATGGTTAATTCCAACATAACTTAAGAAATAAGAGCCTGGCATTGCAGTAGTTGGGAGTTTGTGGTTCAAAAGCAATAAAGCTCAAGAGTCAGGTCTGATTTTTTTTGGTTTTGTGGCAGAAGGGAAGCACGTGCCCTGGCTGGGAGCACTCTGACTGTTCTTTCAGCTTGCTGACTCAGGTCCCAGAGTTTCTGAGCCATCACTCCCTTTCTACCAGAGCTTAGCTCAGCTTTTGCCTGGAGCTGTGTTGTAAAGAGAGGCCTTTTACAGGCCAATGCCATATGTGGAGGGAGTGAGGAAGGCAGGCAGGTAAATTAATGCTGACCGTAGCCATATCTTGTTAATTAACTTGCCTGTTTAAAGGATTTACAAGGCTTCTTTTGCTCCCAGCGTACTGCAGATCCTGCAGAAAAAAAAAATATACCATAGTGAGAGGTGGCTTTTTTTTTGGTTGCTTTGTTAAATATAGTCCAATATAAATTGCCTGTCATATTGCATGTAGGAAGAATTGGCTCTGGATCATGTCTGTTGATGGAGGAGGCTGAATCACAACAGGCTGCTGCCTGAGAGAGGCTGCAAGAAACACTGATCCCAGGGAATTTTTACTTTTGCATTTTAGGGTGGCCTAGGCAAACAGCCTGTGCTAGTGATTTATTTTGTTCAGTTAGTCAGACTTAGGCAGCAACTGAACTTGCATAGTTTTGCTTGTGATTTGGATGCAACATTAAAAAGGCATTTGCTCTAGAAAGTATGTGAATGGGTAAATTGTTGCATGATTAAATAATTAAGGGAAATTTATAATTGCTCACAGTTTACTCTTATCTCAAAGCTGACTGCTCTGTGTCTGACCTGAAAAAAATCCACATGCCTGCATTCTTACTTGGTTTTTAAATTTAAGAAACAACAAAAACAGCAAAAGTTTTCTGCCTTATAAACTTTGCTTCTCAATCTATTGGCCCCCTGTTTTGATAAACATATGGATAAGAAGAACACAACCACATCAGGGGTAAGACTGAAAAGAAAGTATCAGTGAGATACACAGTCATTCTCCCAGGGTAGATACCAACCACAGAGCAACTCCCCACATACTTTCTCTTTTGCTGTTGCTGGCTTCAGCCCTTGCTTCATCTCAATTGTGCCTGGCATATTTGGTTGAGGGTACAAATTAGGTTGCAGACATTCCTGTTTACTGTAGAGCTGCACAAGTTTGGAAAGTGCTTGCCCCTCTGGCTGAGCAGGAGGGATTTCCAGTACCTATTTCTTCTTGCAGCTACAGAAATTACCAGTGTGTTTAGGTGGGTTTTGCATGTGTCTTGGCTTTTGTTTGCAAATGTTATCAGCATCTTTCAGAATGAAACTGAGCGAGTTCTACTGCCTGGACAGCTCACAAGTGAGAGGGAAGTGTCAGGCAGAAGTCTTGTTGCACTGATGTGTAACAGGAATGGAGCAGTACCGGTTCTTCCTCCTGTGTTGCATCTCATGGGTTGACTTGTCAAACCTCTCTATCCCAGGTCTACTTAATCTCCGCTTTGCACTTGCTGGACAGGATTGCAGAGCTGGTTTCCCTCCAGGGACCATCCTCTGACTACATCCACCTGAACAACTGGGAGCTGGTACGCCTGAATCCTGCACAGCTCTGCCCCGCAATGCTCCCCATTTTAGTCCAGATATTAAGCAGTAGCATCTTGGTGTATCAGCCACACTCGCCCTGTGAGTGGTTCAGGATATCTGCAGATCTGGAGCTTGTGCTGAGTGGCTGACGTGACCATTCACTCTTAACAGTCTGCGCGGGCCATGAGAAAAAAGAAAATTTATATGCATATCTACTTAGCCTAAAGCGCTGTTGCCTGGGAAGCCAAGGCCTGTCTTCTTGAATCCCACAAACAAGCATGTGCACATCACCATTTCCCACGTGTGACTGCGGCCCCTGGACAGGACAACTTTCATGATTGTTTTTCTGGGTTAAGAATTGAGTTATATTTCTCTTCTAATTACTGTGTTGCCAATAAACTATTCTACAACTGCTCTTATATCAAAACCTCAACTGTTTTGTGTCTTAAGCTGGTCTTGCAAACACCGGGCTAAAGCAGGAGCCTGGATTTCCTGCAAGGTCTGTGCCCCCTGAGTCTACAGCTCTGCTGTGTGGATGCCAGAACTGATGCATATGTACATAGATATTTCTGGTGCACAAATAGGTGTAGGTGACCTGACAAGATGCAGCACAAAGGAGGAGCAAGGTTCTTGTCACGTGTGATTAGGACAGGATTAAGACATAGGCTTTATGTTCTGTCTAAAGAATCACCATTCTGGAAGAAAAAAACGTAAAAGCTTGGGTGTCGTGATAGTTTGTAGAAACTGAGGATCATGTGTGTTTAAGGTTTCTGCTATTGAACCTCAGGGCAGAAGAGAGTTTGAATATCTCATTCAAAACACTTTATAAACAACTGCTTCATTGAGCAATAGCACTTCATATAGCTAGTCTCTGCTTGTTTTGCATTTGCCCTAGGGTCTGTAAATCACAGTATTCACAGGCACGCATGGGGTGAGCATGTAAAAACACATGGGGAGAAATTTGAAGAGTTCGGAATGGAATATATAAGCTCGTCTACAGATCTTCTTTTGTAAGATGTCTGTGCTGGAGAACATGCTTTGCTGTAAAGCAGGCTAGATGTTCCTTTTCTGTGTATTCTAGCTGGCCTCTGGTGTCATCCTGTGCCTTGCTCACATGAGAGACTCCTGCAAAGTGCAGCTGTTGGGGTGTGTGTTGCTGGGGAATCACAGGCAATACCTTTCTAAAAATGCTCCATGTATGTGTCAGTGCAATTTCAGAAATTAGGTTCACAATGTATTGTTGTGGCTCAAAGCAGTTTGAATTCCCTTCCTCCATCAGTCTTTTGAGCTAGGTCAGATTTTTCCCATACTTCTAACAGCTGCTTAATAGGCAGGTTGTCATCTGCAGCTGCATTTCATCTAAGGGAAAAAAAAAAAGAAAAGAGCTAATTCTTCCACTTACCTTAGCTAGCAAATTACTAGACCCTGTGTTCTTCCCCTTTTTTTTTTTTCTTCTTTTCTCCTATCTGTTGGACTGACTTTGCTTCCTAGATTATTTTATTAATCCTCACTTAAGCTCAGAAGCATCACTGTTTTAAGTAGAGGTGAACTTGTTTCTTAATGGAGATACTTAAGCCTGCACGGTTTTGAAACCAATAGAAGTGTACCTAGAAGGGAATTTGTACCAGGTCAATTATATCTCTCTAAGCCACAACAAAATGCAGACCTGAGGCTCTGTTTTGGCTTTCAGCAGTGTCTTTATTAATTTTATGTCAGTTCTTACCTCAATTGCATTTGGTTCTCGTTATTAGGAAGCTCTCCTCATGTGTGCCTGTGATGGTGACTAGTGTTTTTGAAACGGATAGGATGGAGCCTAACAGGTTTTACTTTTAAACCCATGATGAGTTTCCAGGCACGCCGAAGCATGGGTTTTAAGTTGGGGCTCACTTCGGTGGTTGACCCGCTTTCATTTGGGACTGCATTGCACCTAGAAGAGGGTGGGTCCAGGTGGGACCCTGCAAGGCCCCCTCCCATCCATCTGCCTGTACCCATCCCTGGGTGCATACTCTCACATCTCCCTTTGTACCAGTGTTAGTGGTGGTGCAGCTAGGGTTGCAAGCTGAGCAAGTGCAGGCAACCAGCTAACATCCAGCTCTGCAGGAGCACGGAGACAGGACTCTGGAGGACTTTGGCCAGATGGATGCAAATCTTGGGTCAGGTTTCCTGAGCAGCCTCCTTTGAGCTTTCTTTGCTTCTAGAGGGATAGGAAGCTGCAGAGTGTCAGAACATGAATTGCCTGATAAAGCAAGAGCTATGTTTAGACACTGTGTATACAATGGTGCAAGACTTCTGCTGCAGCACTGTACAATAAGCATAACGAAAGCAGGGAAGCACACCTGTTTACAGCACTAATGAGAAGCACAGAGCTGTGCTGAACAAATTAGAAGTGGGTGAATTAATTCAGCCCTGGTTTACGCTTGGGTGCATTGCTGGTAGAGTCTGTGTCCAGCAAAGTGCAGCCTGCCCTGAGACAGTGACTGTCCTGAGAAACTTAACATGGAGACAGATAATAATTTTTGAGTAAGTGTTCATTGTGACTCAGTAAAAATTGCCTTTCTTGAACTGCAAACATAACTTTATATCCTGATGGCAATAGCAGAGATGGAAGTGATTCTTGAAAATTTCTTCATTTGAAAGGAAGTAGTTAATATTTTCCTAAAAGCTCATAGGTTTCAAACTTTGGTCCTGGCTGCAGACTGGGCCAGCAACACGCTTTTCTGCTTTTTTTTCTCTGTGCGTCATTGTTTCAGACATCTGATAATTATTCTTACACCTAGAATCTTGTGATGGGCCTCTGTATCAGGGTCTGTGTTGGATGCCTGTTTATTTTGTTGTTTGTAGTCTTTTGCTTGTACAACCTTTACCACGGCTTCATGTCCTGCCCTCCGTTGAACAAGAGATTGTAAATTTAAGAATATATGGCAGAGTGTGAGGAGGAGGAGTTGCAATTGGAGGTGTTTCTGCATTCTTGGAAAACTGATGTCAGGACTGTACTAAAAATAAAGTGATTTGTGCTGATGTTCCTTGAAGGGGAAAGCTAAGCTGTATTAGCCTGCATGGTGGACCTCTGACTTTTAAGAGACAGCCAGCTTCTCTATCGGTTGGTGCAACTTTGACTCAGATTCACATGGTGCTTGCACCAATTCATTTCTGGGCTTCTTTTCCTCTGTTAATCTGCTTAGCTTTGAAATACATCCATGCATGTACTGTCAGAGCCAAATCAAACTTAATTGGAAAAATGTGACTGGTTTGTTGAGGAGCTGTCAGCTTAAGTCACACTGGGGTCTGCAAAGCAGGGTGTTCTGCATACACCTAAGCTCCACCTATCTGGGTCAACAAAATGAAATGCTGTTTGGATTGTAGAAAACTTGAAGCAGAGCCAAGAGGAGGTGTGTCTGCAGCCCCAGTCTAGTCAGATCTGTTGCTCTGAGCATGATGGTTGTGATCAGGCTGCCCCTGTGGTGGGCCAAGGAGGAGAAGCAGGAGCACGGCTGCAGAGCCAGCAAGGCTGGATTTGCAGAGCTAGGCAGCAGCCAGGTAGCCAAAAAACTGCTGCTGGGTTTGCTCCTGCCACTCGCTTGGCTTCTCGCTTGGCAGCCACCCACCCAGGGCAACCGCCCTTTTTCTGTACCAGCAGCCTGAGCTTTTGGCAAGCACTGCTTCTCCACTGAATCCGCCACATGTGGGTTGACAGAAAACCTCACACCCAGAAAACCTCTCACCACTGGGACCTGCATGGGACAGGTCTTGCAGTCAGCCGTGCGCTGTCCCAGCAGTCTCTGCCAGCTAGCTCTGGTTCCCTGACCTCACAGGTGTCCTCACAGCTGCCATCAGCTGCTGGGTTTGTCCAGCAGTGGGGATGCATGTGCTGGCCTCGGCTGTGTCTGCAGTGGGTCCTTCTGCCCTCACTTACCATGGGGGACATGTGAGCTCAGAAATTGCAGCTGGTCCCCCACTCGCTGGTACAGCTGTTCTGTGGGGGGTCTTTACATAAAAATCCTCTAACCCTGCCTGTGTAAAACATTGGGTAGCCTAAAACTTTACATATATGCCAGCAAAGTGAGGAAGCTGCTGTGGTACAAGGGAGTCCAGGGACCAAGCACAAAAAAGCTGAGGGCAGGCCAAAAAACCAAGGCCAACTGCAAATTCAGCTGGCTACATTGTCACTGAGGACAGTGGTCCTTCTTGGAGGTTGCCAGAGAGCCACAATTCAGCTTCAGACGCCAGGACAGCTGTGGATTTTGTAATAGCTAGGACACTGATTAAGAGGAATATAAATTACTCCTATGGTGAAGTCCACGCTGAAGATGATACTTTAAACACTCAGAGATGTCCACTGCTTAATGTACCTAACTTCTTAACATTGTGTGTTCTTAACTGCCTTTTTCTTGTCTGTTCCAGGTTGCATGTCTGGTTGGACTTGATGCATGGTATTTGCATGACACCTAACAGCCTAGCTCTGGATGTGTCACTGAGCAAACATGGCCTACCCAGCAAATACTAACGGCAGCGCTACAGGTAACTAATCTGGAACGCTTTTCGCCCTTCGAATTATTAATTCTTTTAAAAAACCCTTTTTTTTCTTAAATTGTGAAAGTAGCAGCAGTTAAAACTAAATACTGAAAACTAATTTGCTGGTAAATCAGAGCCTGTCTGTCCTGCCACACACCCCCCTCCCCCCATCCCTAATATTTTAAGTACATAAAGTGTTTGCAAAGATGTAAGGACTGGCACTCAGTTGTTTAGCATGCAGCGCTCTCTGCTTTCAAGGAGCTATTCTAGCTTACACCAGACTCTGAGAAGCCTAGGGGTTTGCTGCAGAAAGTCATGTGGTTGTTATCCTGTGTCTCTAATTAACTTGTGAGATTAACCAGCTCTTACACATCAAATCTCCAGCCCTTCCTGGTCACCCTTACTCGTCAGGCTGATTTTTGTTTCCTGCTTCTCAGCAAAACCTAAAAGCATTTCTCAAGCAACATCAAGAGGAGGTGTTCAGTTCAGTTCATTTAATTTCACTTTTTCATTATTTTAAGAAGCTCCTGAGATATCTGTTTTGGTTGGGTGACATGCTTTGAAACAGATCGCTTGGTGTTCAAAGGTTGCTGAGGAGGACTGACAGGTCAGGAGGGGGCAGAGGTTGCAGATAACAGCACAACAGCAGGTTCCTCCTGTGGTTGTGTCAATATTTTCGTGTTCTCCTGATCACTGCGCAAACACAGCTTGAGCCCACTAAAGCTGAGGCTGCCACAGTGGGATTACATGGAAAATTTCAAGTGCGCGGCAGGAACTTGCAGGTGCTTCTTGTGAGACCTCCTAATGTAGGTATGATGGGAAATGGATTTATCAATGAAGGCTGTGGTTGCTGGGATCACTTTGAATATCCTGGGAAGGAACATTAAGTATCTTTTTTGTTATCCATGTTATCAGAAATTTCAGCTCCGCCCCCTGCCCCCTCCCCCCCCCCCCCTTAAGGCTTATGCATTCGTGTTCAAATGCTACTTGCTACATAATGACATACATTGAGAACTGGCTTATCTAGGAGATTTTAGCACCAACCTCCTTTGAAAGTATGTTCTGGTATGGAAACAAATCCTAAATTACTCACTGTGGTCACTGTAGAATTGTTCTAATTAGTGCAAGGGATTACAGCATTTGTGTGAAGGGCATTAGAAATATGGAGTGTCATCTGCAATTCATGCAAAACAAGAAGTCTTTTTTTAAAGGCTAGTGGAAGCTACATGAAGACATTGGAGTTATTGTTATCTGTTGATGATTTAAGATTAAATTTACTGATGTTGTTAAATCCTGAGACTGATGAAAAAGGATATTTTCCTCTTCCCTCCTCCCCATTTTTATACAATTAGAAGTATACTCTATAAGAAAGAAACTATATCCTTTTGTAGCCTTTCGTAATCCTTCTGAGAAAGCAGGCTTCAAAACTTCTGTTGTGTGACTTAACTGTAGCTGTTTACTGCCTAAACCCCCCATGTAATTTGACTTTTTTTAGTAATACGCTTTTAACTGAAGTCATGCAGAACAATTCCCTCTGCTTACAAGGAAAGAAAAATTGTGCACGGAGTGTTACTGATTGGTTTTTACTAATTCCACCTCCCCCCCCCGCCCCCGCCCCCCCCCCCCCCCCCCCCCGCCTCCCCCCCCTGCCTCCCCAGCAGTAGAACTGTCTATTGAAAAAGTTGGTAGGCTGATAGGTAAAGCTAAAAGAAGCTGAATGCTTGTACTGGGGATGTGTTAATGCAAGATGAAGTTCTAGTTTCAGGATTGTTATGCAAACAAGGCTTCTTACAGGGTAGAAGCTGTTTGTTCCCTTATTCGTAGAAAGACGCTATAATGACTTGCAAGTATTTAATTCAAAACTAAATTGGACAACATTTTACAGAGACTGTCAGGACTTGTTGGCTTTGCAAACCCTTGAGGCCGGCGTTCTAACATGCAGCTATATATGCCCCTGTCTGCAAATCCTCAGCAGTTCACAATGGACAGAGTAATGGGCTGCAAATACCTGTGATTTGTTGTCCTGCCATTGCTGCCTGGGAGAAAATGCCTTTGGATGAGCAGGAACTGATTTGGGCGTTGGAGTATTGAAGCAAGTTTCTTAATTGCATGGAGCTCTAAGAGTGGAAAGACCAACTTCAGGGGTGGTGTTTCTGCACCCTCTGAATCAATCAGCAGCAGGAAAAAGAACTAGAAAGACTTGTTATGGACTACTCAGCTGCATTTATGTTACTTGAATATTTTGGCAAGTTTGACCACATGTTCAGCTGCATTCAAGTACGAGGTGACTAAGGAGCAGTGGTTTGCTTTGGTTAACTCGAGAATGTGAGTACTTGCACTGTTAAATGATTATACCTATGTGCTATTTTGGTAAATTTTTTTCTGTATAAAGCCTATATGGACTGCTACTGCCGATAAATTCTGTGGAGAAATGCTTGAATTTGGAACTTGTTTCCAGGAAAGGATCAAGCTGTTTTGCATTTGTATAGAGGGTTTTTTTTAAGTATGTTTATGGGAAGTATATTTGTTGTAAATATTTTCAGTGAGTGTGTATGCCAGATAACCTACAAAGCAAGTGATGCGTTTATCATGAAAGCACCTATCATAAATTTTTCTGCCCCTTGCATATCTTGGTAAAGACATGAACTTTAAATGTGGCAAATAAATAACTGAGACTGTGATTTAGACTTCAGTACTGTTTGTCAATAGTTTTGTTTGCTGCTGACAATAGTTTTGTTTTATTACTCTATTCCAGGTTTCATTGCACAGAGGTCTTGTACTGAACTGTATTTCTGTGAGCTGCAAGCTTATTTGTTCATTTTAATACATTTTAGAAGTCGATTTGGAGACTTGGTACTGATTTTGCATTAGGCTCTGTCAAAGTTGTGCCATCTCCTCAGAAAACAGCTGAAGTCTGTCAGATGGTAGTGATAGATAAATTGGCGTTTTCAGAAAAAAATTTGCTTTATTTTATCAGTTGAGTGCTGTCAGTTGGTTACAACTATTTGCAGTTTCGAGTCTGCCCTGGTGGCATGTGAGGTTACTGCTCAGTCCGGTAAACTTTGCAGGGTTAAGCAGTGCAGATCATGCTCTGGGAGCAGCTGCAGCAGGAGCTGGGAAATACCCTGCGTCTGTGGGGAGCTGTAGGGAGGCTGGAGATGATTCGATGCAGGGTACAAATTAATTTCTCTTTGCATAGTACAAGACACAAACAAAACAAAAAAGGTGTAATTGTTTCTCGAAATAGTATTAGTGTGTCCATTAACCGCTGGGTGAAACTTCCAGTAATTGTTAGCTTCTGTGCTTACTAGGCCTGATGCCTAAATCATCTATTTAATGAGGCTCTGCAAACATTTCTGTAGTGATAGCTGTAGAAACATCCTCCAGGAAGCTACAAAAACCACGGTGCACACCAGCCTAAAACTTACCGGGAGGTTTAGAAATACTTCTGGCTGGATTTTTATGCCCTTCACTAATAACTGGTTTGCTGAAACTTTCTTTTCAAAACACATGTTCTGAAAGGCATGGAATGGTGTGAAATTCCAGTCCAATTCCATTTATTCTGATGTAGAAAACAAGGAAGCAGCAAAGCAAACATAGGAGACTGATTAAAAAAATATCAGGATTAAAAACCATATTTGTTTCTAACCATAATGAAAACATCTGCTTTATTTGACTTCTCTAAGCACCTCATGGTCTGCATCCAGAGACCACAGAATTGTCAGTCATCTGTTTAACAGGGACATGAGGAAGTGTTTTAACGGAAGAAAAGCTTTTCCAGTTTTCCTGAGGAGGACGAGCTGCAGGGGTTGGAATGGCAAGGCTTTCATCACTTTGCTGTAAAGCAAAAGGGAACTGTTTTCTGTATATGGTGGCGGAGTTCTCCCTGGTCTTTTTTTCCCCCTTCTGTCTGTGCCTTCCCCCTTGCTCTTGTTTAAGATTTGTGTTTTCATGGCTTCCTAACCCATTTTTAACGTGCTTCTACTTCCAGGAGCAGTGGAGCTTACATGGGCGCGTTTGAATTATTTCCCTATGTGTTTAACTGCTATTGGCTTAACCTCCTTCAGATTCCTACACTGTTCTTAAAGCAGTGTCATTGTAGCAACTCACTGTCCTTTTTACTGTGAGTCATGTTACACCTGTAAAGCAAGGAACTGCTGCTGTAGTAGTCAGTGTGCAGGCACCTTTGCTCCCAGTTTACTCAGCTGTCCCCAGCAGACCTGGGCACACACCACCCCGCTAGAGAGTGTACCAGGGGCTGCAGGCTTGATGGCAGATAAAAAAACCGTCTTGGAGCACAGCTTCCCCTGCAGCAGCCAGGTGTCCCTCTGGTTATTTTATATATGCAGTTACTCTGCAGCACCCTGTGGGCCTCCTGGTTAGATTTTCTTTATCTCCAAGTGGTTTTCTTGACTCCTAAGTGAAGTTATAACTATGAATTGGTAAGCTGGAGAATGAGGCCATTACAAGAAGCTGTTGCTTGAATTAATGTTGAGATATTAACATCAGTGTGACTCAAAGACCAAATGTTTAATAAATGTGTTTTCCATCTGCTGGTATAGAAATGCTTAAGCAACTGGTTGTAAAGTATTATGAAAAACCCTGTTGACTTATTAACCCTTTTTGTTGAAGCCAATAAATAGAACACACGTTTGCTTAGAGCAAATGTTTTTATCATGCACATCCTCTGCATTGATTTGTAACAACTCTTACCAAAATATTTGTAGACATACTTTCCTTTGAGTTAACTGGATTATTTGAATTGCAGTCTTTCCTATGATTTGATTTTCCTGATGTGCATAATCTTAGCCAATATGCATGGAGTTTTGCATGATTTCCAACCTAATGATCTGAAGTACAGGAAAAAGCAGTGTGCAGCAGAACATTACCGCTGTTACTAATTTTGGCAGAATATCCACCAGTTTTCATTACAGACCCTCAGCTAATAAATGGGACTTACAGACATGAAGGAGTTAGCAATGGGAAGTGTTTGATTGCTAGGCCATAGTCAGTTCGATAGAGCCTTTACCCCTGAGTATTGCGGGTGCCTGCCCCAAGACCCCAGCTGACAGCTGCTCTCTGCTGCTTTCCAGCAGGGTTGGAGGGTTGGTGTCACCTAGTATCACTGCAGTGCCACTGACACCCTGAGCTCTGAGCTTAGCAGCCTTAAGTGCACTGGGTTTCCTTAGCTTAGCACACGCGAATGACCAGGGTTCAAGTGAGTTTGTGTTTTTATCAAATCAGCTGTGCAAGCAAGGGTAATTTGGTGGAGGCAGGGCTGTGTGATGAGAACCTATTTAAGCCTGGGCTTGCTCCCCTACCATGCTCCCTGTTCTGAGCTTGTATCCGATAACCACCAGAGTTAATGGGGATGGGTGTATGCCGAAGGTGTGCTTTGGCAGCTGGTGGGAGACCCTTGCAATCAGGAGAGCCTGCTGAATTGCCAGGTAGCCTTGTGCTTTCTGGACGGGCAGAAGGGATGCAGGGCTGTCACTGGGATCCCGCTCCTGTCTCACTCTAGTGACTCACTGTGGTGGTTCCCAGTATTTAAAAAACAAGCTAGGGTGGGACCCTGAAATCTGTGGGGTGAAGGGTGAGTAAGCCACCAGTGATTTCAGAGGGTGAGTGAGCCTCCAGTGATTTCACATCAGCTGTATCACAAGGCGTATCAAAATTTCCATCAGTATTATGCTGTAGTATGCTCACTGATGCCAGATCTGCATTGGACAAACAGTTGGAGATGGAGCACACGATCTCACAGTCAATGCCAACTTTCTGCTTGAATTAATACTCAGTTCTGCTGCAATTGCTATTTGTTACCTGTAATCCAAGGGTGCATTTGCCACTGCAACAGAAAGCTTGAAAACAAACACACTGACTTGCATTTGTCAATATAGAGGCCTTTATCAGATTGCAAAGGATCAGGGATCACGCATGTTTTTTTACATAGGATCATGCATGTTTTTTTACATAGGACTTGTTGCCTGAAGAATGCTCTTTAGGCCTGATTTTGGCATCTGCTGGAAAGGGCATGAAGAAGTTAGAAAGAATACAGTAAATACAGTATCATTAGGAGCTGAGGACATAGTAGTCTGGCCCAGATAGCCCAGTCCTTATAAATGGAAATTGAATGTGGTGGGAAGCGGACGGCCCAAGACACAAAGCCATATAGGGTGCAGATGCTCTGCAGAAGGACAAAGCATAGTGAGATACAGAACAGATTTAATTGTTCTGTCACTTGTTAAGAGATTACTGCAGTTGTGTCTGGTTCTGGATTGTCTTCTGCAGCTGCCCAGAAGTTTCTTACACCTCACCAGAGGACTGTGTTCATTCCTTTCTGATGCAGGCTTGCTCATGGAGTAATGTATGCTTTCCTTGTCTGAGCTGTTGAGACGCACTTGCATGGGCAGCACCTGGACCTTTGTGTGTGGCCAGCTGCGGCTCGCTGTGGAAATACATACCCTCTACAGCCTTGGAGGCAGCTAAGGGTGCTGACCTTGTATTTTAAAGCCAATAATGCTGCAGGGACTAAACAGGCATGCCTTGCTGTTTATGATACCATGCAACCTCACTGAACTGGTGGCAATTACAGTGATAAAACACCTAAGGTCTCGTGGTGGAAGTAACTGTTCTGCACGGATGTGGTGGTGGTTGGGTGAGAGGTACCTGTGTGGAGGAGCAGCCCGTGGGGCTAGGTAAGGGGCAAGCACTAGTGGCATGGGCAGGCACATGGAAAACCACAAAGAATAAACTTCTTCCAGACTTGAAAAATTATTCTCTCTGCAACTTCTTCTTTCTCCCCACTCTCAAGATACACAACTCAGCAAATCTACTGGTGGCCATTTAACCCAAAAGAGTGTATTTTTTCCCCAAAACTATTCTGCGCTATTCATCATTCCCTTCCCAGACTCTTCTGCCGAAAGCAGTTTATGAATAATGCGTATGAATCTCCTCCCTGTGGGAAGGGAGGGTATTTTGTTGCCTTTAAAAGGATATGGTCCCCCAGGGAAGTAGCTCAGATGGAAATAGCGTGATTACAGCTGGTTGTCTTCTGCTCATGAACACTGAGTGCCTGCATTTAGACATGTTTTTTGCTGAAGGGTTACTGCTGGAGCAGAAGTCCTTGGGAAGCTTCATGTAATGGCCACCTCTCTCTTCCCCCCCCCCTTCTGTGCCATTTGTATTAGAGATGACATTAGGGCAGCGCTTCTCATATCGTGTTTTCACAGCAGTTTCAGGGGCTGAGGGAGCACTCATGCTGCCCACGTAGGCACTGCTGCTGTATCTCCATTTCCTTCCTCTGGAAACATGACTCCCCTTGGTGGCAGAGTACAGATTACTGCCAGGATGTCCCCATGTGACCAGCTCTGAGCTTTGGGACAGCAGCGTGCTTTCAGCCATCCTCCCCTTTCTTTGTCCCATTCCCTCCTCTAATTTTATCCGGAAATCACGCTTAACTGTATTGGCTGAAAGCGATGGTTGACCTCCACAGTAGGATGCACATTGCAGCTTGCAGTGTCTGGGGGGATTAGCAGATGAACTGAGTCCAAGTAGGGCTCTCCCCCCTCCTCTGTCTCTCTTCATAGCATATACTCAGTCTGTGTTAGGTACCATCTCCTGAGATTTTTCTTCACCTGACTCTTCACACAGACTTTGATGAAACTAAGCGCTCAGATGCTTAGAGAGGTAGATGAGTGTGAGAACCCGTCATATTCTTCCATGCTTTCAGTCCATCCTTCCCCACTTGAAAAGCTGCCTTTCCTGTAAAAGTAGGTAGTGTGACCCTTACCTCTCTCAGAGCCCGTGCTTTTTTCTTGCTCAGTTTCTCCTCCGTAGTTATCTCTCACTGTAATGTGTGTTTTATGTAACTGTCATGGTTTTTTTATTAATATTTTCCTGTATGTTTTTTATTTGTAACAGTTATGTTGTTTTTCTTCAACATACAGGACCTGTCTGTGATATTTTGATATTGCTCTTCAGTTGTTTTTGTTGGTTTAAGTAGGAGAGGGAGGGATGGAGGGAGGGGGTGGAAACTTTTTAATAGCTGGGTTTGAAGCTTTGGTCAGATTAGGGTGAGAATCAAATTAGCTTATAATAGGGAACAGATTGTTCTCCCTATGTGAAGCACACAGTGCTGGTCTGGAGTAGTCTCTTATTACTGAGGGGCATGTTTGTTGATGTACTGCTAGCCCCTTACTTACCTTCTCTTCACACAACCAATCCCTTTGCCTGGAGCACTGTTGTATGGGTTGCAGATCTAATAATAAAAAGAAAACACCTCTGCAACTTAGCTGCTGTTACTGGAATTTCAGCTCTGATCCTCGCAAATAATTTTAACACTTCAAGCACACGGCCTGGGAAATCTAGAGCATGCGGTTTGAAAAAAAAATACAGTGCAAGAAAATACAATAAAATGCATGGTTGTGGTTGAAAAACTGGACTGACATTCACACATGACAAGCACAAAGACAAGATCAGAGCAGTCATGTTTTAAGGGACTACAAGGATCAACCGTACTTTTTCACTTCCAGAAGTCCTTGGATGTGCCCTTTCTCCTCCTCTCCCTCCAGCATAAATTGTGATTCTTAAATTTTAGATATGTTTTCCAAATATTAAGTTAAAAGGTTAAAAAAAGAAGTGTATTTTAGAATCATTCTCTTCTGCTCCTTTCCTCTCTTTTTCTGTGTGAAAACAGCTAGCTGTTACACAGCTTCTAAGCTTGCCAGTACTTGAATGTGCTCACATGGCTGTTCATCCTCTGCATCGCCCTTTAGACTTTCACCATTCTCCCTTGCCATCATTAGTTACAGTCCCCTTCCTTTCCTCTGTTCTCACTGTGTCTGCCATCCAGGATGCTCGTCATTTCCTTTTTGTGCCCTGATATTCCTCTGAGCCCCTTTCTCCAATGGCTTGGTCTTACCCCGCTCTCCCCAAGGGCACACAGGGACTTCTCCTTGGGTGCAGTCCCTGGGGTCCAACCTGTACCACCCCCCTGATATCCGAAATTCCTCCTCCCCCTGCTCTGCCTTTAATACTCAGAGGCTTCCTTGCAGCCCTTCTTCAGTGCTGTGGAAAATACACTGTTCAATTCTGGGAAAATTACTTCCCTCTCCCTTTGCAGAGAAAAGTTGTAAGGCCACAACTCTACAAGCCCATGTGTAGCTCAGCCAGACCGTCTCAGCCCGTATCCCTGTAGAAGACACTAGGTACAGTCAGGACCACAGCAGCAGGAGAGACATCTCTGTGCAAAACTGAGTGTAGCATCTCCTGCTCCACTCCAGCTTTACCGTCCTTCTCCGATCATGCTCCTGCATGTGTACTGTAGGCACTGTTTGTCAGTTTACATGGCACATTAATAATGGACATGTGTACTCTTGCCCGTGGGTCCCATTAGTTTTGCATGGCACTTTTTTTTTCCCACCAGTTTGTGTGGCACTTTTCCTGGCCTCAGCCTTTTGCATAATTAGTATGTTATTGTGGGCAGAAGTGCAGTATTTCTGGATTAGTAGTTGTTACTAGAAATCCATGGTGTTTGATTGATTGCAGAGTCTTAGCTGCAGTGGGAAAGAGATGCTTAAAACTGTCGCCTGTATGGTCTTGCTGGCAGACCCGTGACTTCCTTCCAGCACCCTCGGCCTCTGCTCAGCCAGGGGAGTGGGGATTACAGCTGAAGGACACAGGCTGCCTTCCACGCTGGCAGGATCGGCCACCTGGCCCCGAATGACTGTCAGCTTTTTACGAACACACCAGGAGTCAATCTCTAACTTGAGTTCCCAGCAGGCAGAGTTCACTTTGAATCATTTTCTGTGGCATAAGAAGCCCGTATACATGTTTCCAGATTTGAGAATATATTTTCTTTTAGAGCCATGGATTTTTCTTTTCTCTTGTGTTCAGGTTCAGTGTCATTCACTTTTTGTGTCTGCAGGATGGGAGAGCAAAGCTGACTCGTCAAGCCCCGCTGGGAGCTGCAAGCCGAGTTGCTAGCTCACTCAGTTCTAACACTCAAATAGGAGGAAGCACGTATGAAGCAAGCATGCCTCACCATCCATACAGACAAGAGAAGGCATGGTGTCAGGCGCCAGGCTGCAGGCTGTGCCCTGCTCTTACAGCAGTAGGGGACAGCAGCAGTGTACACACTGTGGGAGGTGCGTCCAGGCAGTCACAGCGTAGTGACAGATCTCCGGGGGAAGGTGAGTAGGGTGAGGAGTGTCAGGGAGTGAAAGAGAGACTTACTGGAATCACACCCCACCTTCCCCAGGACAGACCCAACGGGCAGGCAGGACATATGATATGGAGGATTGCCCATCCTCTCGGCAGAACGTGGTGACTTAAGGGACAGGGGGCAATGGCAACAAGCTCCCGCCTGGCCCAGCAGGTGTGCCTCCTCTGGGACCACCCACCTGCCCAGGTGCCCATGCACAAGTAGGTGCAAGGCTCTGCAAGTGGAAGTGAACAATGACGAGGACAGTGGCTCATCTAGCGTGGGAGGTGTTGCCCCGGTTAAATCAGCCTACACCCTGCGTCAAAAGGAACTGCTCCCACAAAGGATCATTGTCATTGTCACAGGAGACTCACTTCTGAAGGCAGCAGAAGGCCCGATATGCAGACCGTACCCACTTCATAGGGCAGTCTGCTGCCTGCCTGGGGCCCTGGTTAAAGATACGAAGAGAAAGCTGCCTGCCCCAGCATGGCTCTCCATTGGTGATCTTTCACGTAGGCAGCAATGATTTTGCAACAAAGAAGACCAAGGGCAATCAAGAGAGACTTTAGTGCCTTGGAACTGTTGTTTAAGGGATCAGGAGCACAAGTGGTGTTCTTCTCTATCTTTCCAGTTGCAGGAAGTAATGAGGAAAGAAATGAGAAGAGCCAGCAGATCAGTATCTGGCTCTGAGCCTGGTGTCACCGGCAGAATTTTGGGGGTTTTGATCCTGGGTTGGTTTATACATCACCAGGCCTCCTGGTGACAGACAGGGTACACCTGTCTCAAAGGGGCAGAAGGGTCTTTGCAGAGGAGTTAGCAGGGCTTATCAGAAGAGCTTTACACTAGTTTTGAAGAGGGAAGAGGATAAAACCAGGCTCACTAGAAACTGCCTGGGGGCAGAACACCAGTGTTTGAGGGATGACGTGCTGGCAAGGTCCTTTGGTCTGCTATATCTGTTCGAGGTGGGGGATGGAGATCCATGTGGCAGCAAGGCACATGGGTTATCAATGTGTTAGAAACCATGGAAGCACCTGAGAATGGTCATTGAGGAATTATCCCCTCCAAAAAGGTGACAGGATCAATAGCCCAACTGAAGTGCATCTGCATCAATGCATACAGCATGGGCATCAAACAGGAGGAGCTAGAAGCTGTTTTACAGCAGCAAACTATGACATAGTTGCCATCATGGAAACATGGTGGGATGACTTGCACATCTGGAGTGCTGCAGTGGGTGGCTATAAATTCTTCAGAAGGGATATGCAAAGAAGGCGAGGCAGTGGGGTAGCCCTCTGTGTTAGGGAGTGTTTTGATTGTCTAGAGCTTGATGGTGGTGACGAAAGGGTTGGCTATTTATGGGTTACAATCAGGGGGAAAGGCAAATATCATGGTGGGAGTGTGTTACAGACCACCCAAACAGGATGAAAAGGCAGACAAAATATTTTAAAGGCAGCTGAGAGAAGTTTCACAGTTCACAGATGAGTAGAATTATTTAGGTTGGAAAAGACTTTTCAGACCATCTAGTCCAACCGTTAAGCCAGGACTGCCAAGTCCACCACTAAACCACGTCCCTAAGCACCACATCTACACCGGGATGGGGACTCAACGGCTTCCTTGGGCAGCCTGTTCCAATGCTTGACCACCCATTCAGTGAAGACGCTCTTCCTAATACCCAATATAAACCTCCCCTGGCACAACCTAAGGACATGTCCTCTTGTCCTATCACTTGTTACTTGGGAGAAGAGACCTAGCCCCACCTGCCTACAGCCTCCTTTCAGGTAGAAAGCAATTTTTCCCCCTGGAGCCACCTCCTCTCCAGACTAAACAACCCCAGTTCCCTCAGCTGTTGCTCATAAGGCAGAGGTCTGTGCTCCAGACCCTTCCCCAGCCCCTTGCCCTTCCCTGGACACGCTGCAGCCCCTCTACGTCCCTCCTGCAGTGAGGGGCCCAAACCTGAACACAGGGTTCGAGGTGCAGCCTCACCAGTGCCCAGTGCAGGGGGACAGTCCCTTCCCTTGCCCTGTGGCCACACTGCTTCTGACACAGGCCAGGGTGCTGCTGGCCTCCTTGGCCACCTGGGCACCCTGCTGGCTCATGCCCAGCCGGCTGCCGACCAGCACCCCCAGGCCCTTTCCCACCAGGCCCTTTCCAGCCGCTCTGCCCCAGCCTGTAGCGCTGTGTGGGGCTGGTGTGACCCAGCTGCAGGACCCGGCACTTTTCCCATAAAATTGGCCTTGGCCCATCAGTCCACTGTAGCAACCAACTGTAGCATGCAAAGTTTCTCATATGGAGGTTTTGGGTTACATAGTCATTGGATCAGAGTAGTCATCCATAACTATCTCCAGGCTCTTGTCCAGTAGATTTCCTTACAGTAGTAACACATCAGCTGCTGACGTTTTGAATACAGTTATTGAATACCTCCCAGCTATCCTGAAAATACACATTTTACACTGTGACTGAAAAGCCATCCTGGACCACCCTTGGCTCAGGAAGTCTCTCGGGTTGCAGGTTTCTGAGACTGAGAGGAGAAATGTTGCTGTATGTTTGCTTTCTTCTTACGCCCTTCCAGAGGCATCTCCTAGGGAAGAGAAGGTGGGTAGTCCAGATCAGTCTCAGGTCTGACCTGAATGGCTAGCAAGTTTTAAATCATCCTATGGAAAACAGCTGCCAAACTTGCAAAAAAAAAAAAAAAAAAAAAACCCAACAAAAAAACCCACCAACCCACAGCAATGCGGCCTCTCGCAAAGCAAAATCCACCAAAATAAAACTGTGAAGAATCCCATATCCAACCTTCACCAAAATGCATCATCTGTGGTTTTGGGGGCAGGAAAATAAACCTGACAGTGATGGGTCAGGACAGGCTCTGTGCTCCCCTGGGCTGGATCATTGTAGTCAGGCAGATTATTTCCTTCTTTCCAAGCTACAGCCATTCCAGTGCTGAGGATATGGTCTGTTGGAGGCATGGGTTTTAAAGAGCTGCATTTCATCCATCGCCTTTCAGAGATCCATTGTACCCTCTCTGCCTTCTGTTTTCACAAAGGGTGTGAAATAACCCCCTCTTCAGATACAAATTTACCAGCTGGTTGACTGCCCATACACCAAATCTTATGTTCACTCTGCTTCAGATCAAGTCTGGTTTTTTGTTCACTGGGGAGCTGTGCTCTGACCTCAGTTTCGTTTCTACTGTAAACAGTAGCTGAATGAGTTTATTTGGCATCATAATGTTCTCAAAGGCCAAGAGAATAAATACACATGTGCTCTTTGCCTTTAGGTCTTACTGGTGCCAACCCAGACATGTGCCTCCATACTTGGCTTGCTGGGCAAGGGGTGAAGTGCTGATGCATGGTTTGGGATGTTGCTTGTACTCGTAGCAAGACTTTTTCAGCCTGCTGAGTTGACTGACCTTTGAGGAGAGTCCAGTGAAGGTGCGTGACTTGATGCAGGGCCACAGGGTAATGATAAACAGATGGACCATGGGGAGACAGCTGCTAAAATTCTGTCTTACCTAAACAGGATATCACACTGTCCTTTTTTTAGAAAATCCTACAATGTTAGAGAATCTCCCCGAACACACACACACACGCACACACACCCCCGAGCAGAATCCTGACTCTTGAGAAGGATGTGTTGTTGGCCATATCTTCTTTTCTCGTACTTTATCCTGGATGCCACTTTTTTTTTTTTTTTTTTTCCCCACAGCAGAAAACCAGATGCATACTTTCATGTTCTCCCCTGCCTGGTGTGAAGGACCTGCTGATGGAGGTAGAGATGCCCAGCAGTTAACACCCAGTGCTGCTTTGCACTGTTGGTCCTCACCTTTCTGCAGGTTGAAGGATGGGGCTTGAAGGCCAGTGAGCTCAAAGGGCTGGGCTGCAGGCTCCAGGCAGTGCTTCAGGGGCTGAAATTTTGCTTTTGTTTCTCTGAACAGAAAGCATAGTTTGGGTTTCAGCAGCCCTAGAGTTTTTGTGTCTTGTAGGAGAAACTTCAAAGCATGGTTAGAAGCTGTTCCCAAAGCATTTTTTATGGAAAGCTGCTTTTCTTTATGGATGGTGTACTTAGAGCAGAGACCAAACCAGACCAATTCACTCAAAATTCAGTACCTTCGTGGTCCATAGATCCAACAAGTTGGTTATGTCTAGAGACCTCCTTCAGACCTTTTTTAGGAGCTCATGTTTCATCATGTATGCATCAATGACTTGTAATGCAAGGAAATAAATTTGAAATTATCTACAGGATATGACTTAGTTTATAGTCCAAAAGCTGATGCCTGTAAATATTAAATATTAAATATTACTTTGCTTCATCTTAAATATCACTGAAGCCACTATACATGTTCAGGAAACACTTTTATTGGAAGTCTGTGCCATTTTAGCTGAAGGCGCTGTGGAGGACTTGGACCTCTCTCCTGTCATTTCAGCACAAGATCCCACTTCTATTTGAAGCATAACTCTTCCAATCTGCAGTGATCGTAGAAATTATTTTAACAACTCCTATCTTTTTTTCTTTTTTTCTAATTGTTTTTGGGAATCTGGATGGAAGGCATGATAATAAGGACTCTTTTCCTTTAGTCCTGAGAAGTCTTAGGACCACTATCCTCATTAAATTAGCCTGTCCCCTTGCCCCTTTACTTTTAGAGTCCTTGTTTTGGCTATACTACAGCAACTGTTCCTATCAGCAAAGGTGAAGAGAGATGGAGCTGAGGCCTTTCAGGGTCTCTTTATGATGCTGAGAAGTGACCTTTTTTGCATCTGGAATCCCAGTTATCTTTACTTGAGTGAATAGATGCTGTTATGTGGAAACAAGAAAAATTAATATGGAAGAATAAAATATGTTTGTGCATAATTTTGAAAGTGCTTGTACTAGCATGAAGGATATCTTGTGGCCATGTTTGAGAAAAAAAGAAAACTGTTCCTGTAAGTTTATACTAAAAGTTTTTATTTTTATCCCTCAAATTATAAGGTGCATTTGAGAAGTGTAAACAAAATGGGATTAAATGTAACACAGGCAGAATTGCAAGCAGCGGTGGTTACAACAGAGGTAATTGTTCTGCCCAAATTATATCAATGAACCCTTCTGTGCTCTAGGTCCACATGAGGGAGTGAGAAATGAGAGGGGTGGGGGTGGGAGGGAATGAGAGGGAATGTGGGTGGAAGAGAAGTGACCTGAACTTTTAATTCCCTCTCAGGTTAAATCTGTCTCTATCAGAGAAAAAATAATTATCTTTTTAGTGTGTCATTTGGTATGGTTTCTTTTGTCCTGCTGCCCGTTTCATGCATTTCAACCCTTGGGGAGCCAGAGGTGTTGCGCAGCATGTGAAGTGCCATGAAGGAAACCACTGGTGCTGCACTGGGCTGGCTGCGGGGCTGGGACTGTTTCAGGAAATTCCAAATGAGTATAAATAAATGCTCTGTAGCAACCTCTGGGCTCCCTGCCTGCTGATGTGTCAGGAACACACACTCCCTTTAAGGCAAAGGAAAGTGAGCTTCAGACTTAATTTCCTGAAAAACTAAACGTGGCAGCATCCAAGGGTTTGCTTCTGTGTGGATCGGTGAGTGAGACCCTCGAATGGGATGGGGGAGAGGTGAGATGTGAGTGGCTGGCTCTGCTAGTGCTGTGGGCCAGCTGAGAAAAGGGATGGGGGGCAGCCCAGGGTAGCACAGTTGAAACCAGCCTCGATGTTCTTTTAGCACATTAGTCTGAGATGGGTTTTCGTCATTTCTTAACAGTACCCTGTTAGCTAGGTTGTCTCACAAGTGCTGCTGTCTGAAGGGAGTTTGCACTTGTGGTGTCACACTCCTCTGGTAGATTTTTTGGGTTTGTTCTTATATAGAGAGAGGTTTGCTTCCTTCAGTGAACAGGTTTTCTAGTGGGAGATGGTGTTGTGAACACTCAAGTGAAGGGACCACTGCACCTATTTACTGCAAGGCATCATTTCAACAGCAGAAAGGTAGCTGCTATCCTTAAAGCTGCTAATTTTGAACACTGTTCATATCCTTCAAATTATAAGCTATGGGTTTTAGCTATTTAGAATGTGCATAAATAATTAATTCTAATAATGACCTTTTCTGTATTTTCTCTGATTGCTTTTTTGTGGAGAAAATCAATTCATCAGTCTGAACTATTTTAAGTGCAGAGAATAATCTTCCAGTGTTTTTGGAAAATGCAAATCACTTAAGCTTTTGAAGTTTGGAAAGCAACACACGTCTTATTTCACGGAAGGAATCAGTACTAGATTAATATAAAAAAGGGTAGGAGGGAACAATTCCCAGTATTTGAAATATCATACTGATCATGCAGCATAAACCATATTCCTTATGGAGGTAAGCATGTGACAAAATAATGTCCTTCTAGGACTCATAAATACAAGTATTTGTAGAACCATTCTTGCAGAAGACAATTCTTCCATTTTTTCTACCCTGTGCACAGCTGTAAGACCAAACTGAAACTGTAAATCAGTTTTAATAATCCATGGCAGGTTTATATCCCAGGAGTTCAGGTTCTTTTCTCATGGTTACTCCTGTTACAATAGCCCTATGTATCTGTTCTCCACTTCTCACCTCTTCAGAGATTTATAGGCACAGAAGGGTAATGACATTATACATCTAAATATTTCAGCTTTGTGATGCAGTTCAGTTGCTCTTGGCAAGAAAGCAAACACAGCCTTCTTTGCTTGGGCTTCAGCAGGTAGCACTGATGCACAGACCTTTTCAGGCAAACACCTGGCTTGCAGCCATGACTTCTTTGGCCCCCATGAGGAGTGAGGAGATGATGTGGATGAGTGAAGAATGAAGATAAATATTTGGGGGTTTGTTCCTCTTCTGCTTTACCAGCCCTCTATCTGGGTTTTGTGAAGCCCATCCTACTATATGGATGTAAGCCTTGGTCTTTGCAATTGTTTTTTCTTTGTCATTTGTTTTGTGATGATGAAGTGGTGTAAAGCAAGAGGATGATGTACTGTGGGAAGAACGGGGAAGGTCTGCTACATTTCCAAAGGTTGGCAAGGGAGGTGGGGAAGCTTCAATATTTCTTCTGTGCAGTAGAGGACAGCAAAGGTGCCTTACCAACACTGGGATTCAACCTTGTGTTCATCAGCATCAGTAGCTGAAACCGTTAGCCCAGATCTATTGGGACATATTTTTTTGGTGAGGAGGGCTATGCTGGTCTGAAACTGAGCTGCTCTCCTGCTATGTTTGGTAGTTCACATGCATGGCTTTCTCCCAGGCTGTGAGGAGCTTCTGATTGGAATCTACTGTTTGCCGTAACTTACATTATTTTGCCAGGCCAGAGTTAGTCTGGTTTGGAAAGCATCTTTAAACTGAATGCTGTTCATTTGTCACAAATGTGCCTGGAGCCCATAAATATGCACACAGTAGAAAGTGAATGAAATAAATGCTTCAGGGAATGACGAAGGGCAGTTCTCAAGTAGACAAATACTGCAAGGTGAAAAAAAGTGAACGTGGAACCAGGTGCTTGGAAAAAATAAATTCATATGGATTTGGACTTGCCTTGTTGGCATCTGGTTTTCAAATGCACGTAAACAGGACTTTTAACACTTAACGCTTAAACACTTCAAGCCCAAAAGTAAAGGATGACTGTTGACACCTCATCACTCTTTACCAGTGATACCTGAGAGAGAGCAGGAGGCTGACTTTACTATGAGGAAATTAGCGTCTTTCAGGGCAGAGCATGTTCTGTGGCTGAACCAACTAAGCCCCTTTGCTGTCAATGTAAGGCAAGCTCTTTCTTCCTCCATTACATTTCTTGACAAAGCGGTGTTGGTAAAGTATGATTGGGGGAATGCATCAGTGCAATTCAACCAAGGCTGCAGCTTGCTTCTGACTTGCTTGATGGTGGTCCTGCTGGTCATGCTTAGAGCCACAGTGCACCCACAAGCTGACTTGTGACAGCAGTTTGCCCAAATGGCTTTAGAGTACCTTCTACCCAGACGTGGTAGCACTGTTAACAACAGCAACAGCTGCCACCATGGGATTTGCTCTGCTCCTCCTTGCAGCTGGTGGGGCAGTTAGCAGAATAAGCTAATGGCTATATCCCTTCCCACCCATGCCCTGCTTCCTGCCAGCCATAGTTTGATTTCCCTTGGAACCTGTGAGTCAGAAACTGGGATGGAGGCAAAACAGACTAGCCTCTTAATTTTGAGTTTACGTGGTTAGCAGCCTTGAGGTGGTGCACATACATGATGTCCCACCACAGAACTGTCAGACCTAGAGCTATTCCCAGAAGGTGAGGGCAGTTGAAAAGGGGATTTATTATTGGCCTCAAATAAGGGAGTTAGTTGTTCCAGAATATAAAGGACATTTTGTGAATTTTGATAAGGGGTCATATTGCAGTCACTCTCAGAACAGTTGGTTGTGCTTTTTAATTTTCCCCTATGAATAGATTTCTCGTAAACAAGATTAATCCTTTATGTAGGGTTAATTAATTTGCATGAGCTCTGTTTGAGCTGCAAGTTTTCAGTTCACAGATTCTAGAAGTTTGAGACATTAAAAAGGCTAAGGGTTAGGAGGTGTGATTTTTGAAAGGTGGTTCTTACTTTCAGCTCACAGAAATAATTTTTAGTTGTGTTATATGATGTTCAGATATAAACTCTGCAGGTAACTTTTTTACCATGTGAAAGAAAACCTTTAATGGTGTAAAAAAAGGTAATGTGACCTTGAAGGACCCCCTCCTAACACCAAATAGGAGATAGATAGATAGATAGATAGATAGATAGATAGATAGATAGATAGATAGATAGATAGATAGATAGATAGATAGATAGATAGATAGGTAGGTAGATATGCACCTTTGGGTAACAGGCTGGTAAGCATTCTGAACATTTTCTATGTGATCCCAAAATGATCTGGGTTTTGTAGCTATGAACAGTGTCAGCACGTAGCTAGGAAACATGCAGCAAAGGGAGAAGAATAAGAAAAGCCAGAGGCTCTTCTACAAAGTTAAGAATGGTTTAGGAATTGACCCTTGAGGAGGAGGTGACAGTGGGACATCCAGACTAGCGCATCCATCTGATCACCAGTACTAAGGTGAGAGCTGGTTCGTTGTTTTTGCTATAATGCTAAACAGTTGAATTTTTAATGTTTTTATTATAATGATAATTCTAGTAAAATGCTGAGCAACTAAGATTTTTCAGGTTCAGGGGAATAGAACTGTTTGAGAGACTGTTTTCACTGTGAGTGCATCAAGTCAATGGAAAAGCCCACTTAAGTTAACAGAAAGATTTTTGATGCATTTAGTGGCATTTGCATTGTGGCTGTGATTGTTTTGAGGTTTTCTTCCATTGCTATAACGTTCCTACTTCTTCTAGAAAGAGCATGGTATTAAGACAGCAGATCCATTCTTAAAATGCCTTCTTTTACCAATATTGTGTGGCAAATGTGGCATTGTAGCCCAGTACCCTGTGTCTGCATTCACAGTGCACCCAAAACACCGCAGCTGTCTGAACCATCTTTCTTCAACATTGCTACTGCTTGTGTTCATTGACTTCAGGTGAGGTCCTTAATCCACTTCTGTGAGGCTTCCCACTACAAATATCTGAGCTCGAGCTTCTACCTCTTGAAATAAAAACCTATTTATTACACAGTGTTGTAGCTTCATCCTTTCTTTGTTATTATCAGGGAAGTTGCTGTCCCTGTTTTTTGATTACAAGCCCCAACTCAAAGCATCAAGTATTTAGATTTAGAGGTCAGCTCGCCAGTTGGGGTGTTGACACATAAATTTTAAAAAGTAATCTATAATTTTTCAGCTTCTCATTTTTCTTTGAGATTAAAATTGCAGCAAACATTTCACACTGGAGATTTATTTCTTCAGTAAAATGTGCAGTAAATGGAATTTCTCTGTAACCGGAGAATCCTCCACACCTGTAACTGCAGGGCTGGTAGCAGGGTCTGTCATCCCTGTCTGGCTGTGGTGTTTCAGTTTGGACTGTAGTACCCCATAACGGACAGTCTCAGGTGCCTTAGGAGTGAAATCCCATTTGCTCCAGGCATAGCTGTAGCTGGGTCATAGCAAAACAGATTACCTTTCTTACAAGGTGATGCTTACTAGTTGTTTTTCCATAGCAGAAAAAGAAAGGAAGGTGTTATCAGCCATGTCTATAATGTAGTGTGCTGGGCAATTGTGCCATTGCCTGTACAAGCCGAGCCAGGTCATCCGGGCATCATAGCCTGGCACTGCAGGAAAGTGGCCGAGGCCAGCACCAGGGTATCGTCATGGGCAGCTGCATGGCTTGACTCTGCTGTGCTGCGATGACTCTCCTCCTGTTGCCAGATAAGCAGCCAACTGAGGTGTGGAGTCTGTGCTCCACACTGCGGCATACTTCACACTGCTGCTATGTGCCTTAACTGCAAAGGGAAAAATCGATGCTCCTGCTGTCCATCAAAGCGCAGAAGCAACTTTCTGTAAGTTTTCCCCTCTCAGTTCTTGGAAGAAAATAAAATAAAAATCTGATAGTTGATTGTTTCAGTTTGGGGCTTCCCCCCCCCCCACCTTTGAAAATACTGGAGAGCTAGGCTGCATTGTTTGGGAGCTAGTAATTTCATGGCATCTTCTGTATATTGCTAGCCAAAAGAAAGCTGATCAAATGAGTGTGCTGCAACGCTAAGGTCTGTTTTCCAAGTGGTTTTGTTGTTGTTTTTTTAACTTACATTCAAATGCTGACACGTGAAGAGAAGAATGAAAGAAAAAATGTTTATTATTCCATTCTGCTTTTTCTTTTTGAACAAGTGTTCAGCCTCATGTGTTTTGGGTTTGGTTTGGGTGGGTTTTTTTTCAGAAGGCAAGACTGATACTCATTCATATGTGCTGAAGAACAGAAAGAGAAAAGAATATAAAAGTAGTACTGGGGGAGGGAGTAAAGGGGGAAAGCACCAATTTTTTCTCTGTTGCAGTAGAGACTCAAAAAGTCAGAATGTTTTTTTATCCCCTTTTCCTGCCCCAGATAACCTTTCAAACTGAAGTTGAGCATGTAAAAATACTGATTTGACCCCATTTATGCCAGCTGTTAAATCTGTATTTTTCCTCTGCAGCATTCTTTATGAATTGTTTTGTGCCATAACTCTGGAAGGAGACTCTGTTATTCATAACATTATTTCAGTGGAAAAGACTTCTTTAATAGCAGTCAGATCCAAGATAAAAATGCCTTAGAGCAGATATCATAACCAGATGGGGAGAGAAGGCTTTAGATGTGATGTCTATATTTTTCAAGGCACCTTTGACTTTTAGCTTCAAAAATACATCTTCAGCTCCTTCTCTTTGATCTTCCTGGGCCCTCCAAGGTGGCTCTACAATAAAGTTTTCCTAGCTTGTAGAACCAAAACTCTATGCCTGCCCAGTTTTTCATTGCTTTTCTCTCCCTCAGAAGTCTTGAAGCACATCAGCTAAATGTTCTGTTTTTTTCCAGTTCTCCTGGTCTGGGAGCAGACAGGATTAGGGTGGACTCAGGTAGGGCTGACTCAGTATTTTAATACACTGATGTTCTTGTGCAGTGCATTAGATAGGATATAATTTAATAGAAGTTGGCAAGACTGGAAAGTTTGGACAGAGCCAGTCCCAGCAGTGCAGGAGGTGAGAACTGAAGAGTGAATTTCTTAAATGCTGCTTGTGTCCTGCCCATGGTTATCCTGCAGCAGGGAGAGGGAAATGAAGTCTTTGCATACTTCTGGAGAAACTCATTAATAACGACAGTACCACACTGAGGCCTCTGTTTTTCACAGGGTGTTTTACCTTGCAGGTACTGGCCAAAAAGCATGATGTGTTTGTGTCTCATTGCATGTAATGACATTTCAGAAGAAAACAGGCGTGTCTGCAGCATTTTCACAGACAAAAGTGTATGTGTTTGTGCATCTGCACACACTGCTTTAGTGTAACACAATGACATGATTGATGTTTGCCTCAGCTACTATAGAGACTGGTGAATAGTTCTAATTTTAGTAATGCCCATGATCAGTTGACCAAGGATGAGACAAGATGCCTAACAGGAGAGTTTGTACTGCCTGGCATTTGCTGCAATACTGACATGCGTTGGGGTGAATGAGGTAGGACTCTTTTGCTGACTTGAGGTATCTGGGCATGAAGTCTTGCCTTTCTGGCTGAAGGGCAAACAGACACAGCTTCCTTCGAGGTTAATCAGGGGTGCCTGCTTGTGTAGCACTTGGTGCTCACCAACCAAAGCTAGGGAGTAAGGGCAACCACAGTTCATCCAGGACCCAAGGGCTAAAGGGAAGAAGGGCTGCAGTCTTATCAGGTCTGATATTAACTTCCTTTTTTTTTTTTTTTCCTTTCGGAAGCAACAAACCCATTTTTATTGCTTGGAAACAGCCATACATTTTGCTTTGTTCCACGCTTAACAGCCACGCCCATTTTGGTCCTTTCTCTAGACAGCAAAATGCACAAAGGGTTGGCGCAGCTCCCACACACTGCCTCAGTATTGTGGTTTTGGTAGATTGTATGCCTGATCCTCGTTTGTCTTAACATATCAATAAACGTCTACACAGATCAACTCATAATACTGGGATTGTGTTGGTGGAGTGCTCACGGTGTCATTTGGAGGAGAAGTGACAGGCAGTCAGCTCTGTACGCAGTCTCATGCTTGTGGAACAGCTGTTAATGAACTGTGTCCTGGTAGTGCTGCCAGCCTAAGCTGAAGACCAAAGGGATTTCACTGTGAAGACACTGAGCTACCTGCAGGTGTTGTGGAGAGGTTTAGTCAGTGTCAGTGTGAATATTTTTTTATTAGTATTTATTTTTGATAAGTTTTCTGTTGAGCAATCTTGATACAATTCCACGAAGAAGGAAAGAATATATCTGAGATTGCAGTTCAGCTCTCATGACTTAACATGAGATTTGCATGCATATTAGAGGTTTTATGAATATTTTTCTAAACATGCATTAATTCCTTAAGTCCTGGGACTTCCAGAGAGTCTGTTCCACCCTGCCCCATCCAAGGCTTAAGCATTGTGCCCAAGGACAGCTTAGAGGAGCTGCCTGACTTCACTGGTGTAGTGATGGGAGAATCGGAGATATTGCTGGGTAGGAAGACAAGGACCAAGACAAACAGAGGAAAAGAACTGGGGAAAATGGGTGAGCAGGTAAAATTGATGGAGCTTGAATTTGCATGGCTTGGGTGAAGTGACTAGAATGAAGCCCAGGGTGAGGGGCGAGAGAATAACCAGATTTGGGGTTAGAATTGGTGGAGCAAGCAAATGGATGTAAGTAGAGACAATGGGTTGGAAATCCCAAGCATGGGAAGAAGGCAGAAAGAGACCAGAAGCCTGCAAGGGATGAGAGCCAGTGTGGGAGCTGGGACAAATCTAGGGTTCAAGTGGGAAAGAAGGCTGACCAACCTAGGGCGAGGAGCTGCGGGGTGTGCAACAGAGTTGTCTGTCTGCCGGGAACTGAGCCAGGATGAGAAATCTGGAATCAGAGCACTGAATTTGGAGAGGAAGAGGAGTAATTTGGAGAGTATGCTCTGTCTCATTCTCTCCGTAAGTGGGAGTCCTGGAGAATTTATCCCTGCCTGACATTGAGGCAGTCCTGCTGGAAGGAGCAGTGTGTGCTTGTGTGCTTAAAGTATGTATGTATGTATGCATGTATTTTTGCTTCCACTCTGGTATTCGGATGGCTATTTTGGCTGCATCTGTAAGTAAATACCACAGCATACTGAGACTTTCTGGTCTTTCAACAGAAACATGTGGTCTGGGGCAGTTGTTTGTGTCTGCCAAACAGTCTGTCCACACTGCAGGACCGAGATACCAGTGCTCTCAGGTCGGCCCCACTTCTGCGGCTCTCAGAGGTGCCTGCCTGCGGCTCTGTCGCCATCCTGTTCTTTTTCTGCCGGGGAAGACGGGCTTTTCCCTGAGCAGCATCCTCCTTCCGCCTGTTGCTCCGGGTGGCCTGTGGTATCCAAAGGGTAAAGGATCGCCATGAAAGCAGTTACACTGTCTGTAGACAAAGCTCTTCTTAAGCATGCCAAGGAAACTCGAAAAACAGGAGGTGTTTCCCCCCCCCCCCCCCCCCCCGAAACCTTTTTCATTACAACATTAAGTCACTTCCTGTACTTGCAGTAAGTAGAGTTTCTCTCCCCCACCCACCGCCGCCGCTCCTGAGGGTTTTATACTCCTTTAAGAGGACGCCGCTTCCAAACGGCTCCTTTTGGAAGCGGAGAGCTGAATCTCGCTCCCAGCCGTGGCGGCTGCGCGCTGTGCGGGGCGCTGCGCGCTGTGCGGGGCGCTGCGCGGGTCCGCGCGGCGGCTCTTCCTTGCGGGTGGAAGCAGGAGAAAGGCGGGAGGGAGGCAGGGCTTCGGCGTGTGACACGTGAAGCTGGAGCAGCCATACGTGGATGGAAAATGTGCAGTGTGGGGGCAGAGGCATGTGGCTAATTCAGGTAACCGGAAAGCTGGCTTTTATTATTGCTCCAGCTCCTAACGCGCAACAGTTGGTTTTCCCTTTCCTCCCACCCCCACCCCCACCCGAAGCGGGACGGGAGGAGCAGGTTGTACAGCAGCACCGCGTATGAATACTCAGCCCAAGGAAGCACAGCAGATCTGGTGAAGTTTTATTACGATTGCTTTGGGGACAGGTGAGTCCTGTGTCTGGAGGACAGACGGGTTTTCCTCGCGTGCAAGGCAGCAGGCTGCCTCAGCAGTGGGATTCGGGATCCCACTGCAAGGGGGTCCCGCAGCAAGGGGGTCCCGCTGCCTAGCTTGGTGGGGGGGGCTTCATGCAGTTTGAAATGGAGGAGGCAGAGGCACTGCTGGCAGTAGTGTGAGCTGAAGTGAGAGCAAACTGATAATGCTGCTTTTCGGGCGGCAGTTCCCAAAGCCGTAGAACAGCTGCAGATCTGTGTAAAGTCTAATGGCACTGGTTGCATAAGGAGCAGCGTCAGAGTTCCCGTCACCGGCTGGAATGCACTGTCTAGAGAAGTTGTTCTCCAGATGATTCGTGCGGTACGTTGTGATCCTGAGGTCTTCATGTGATGGCACAGCATGTGAAAGCTTGGTGTGACACAGGAAGACGGGAGGGAATCAGGGAAGGGCAGCTTTGAGCTACTAGCTGTGCCACTTCTGTGCCCTGTTAACAGACGTTATCGGTGTGTATGCATGTGTACACATTTATGTGGATATGCACTTCTCAGCATTTGAAAACCTACTGATTAACTTCTAAAAAGTTAATCGGGATTTAGTGTTGAGGGTCAGTCAGCGGAAAACTGGTCTGCTCTCTGAGCTGCAGCAGCAGTTTCTGCCTCCAGCGTGCTGTGAGCACCCGTCTTTCTGCACTTGTGTTTACTGAGATATAGTTTTTCCAATGGTGTTTTGTTTCTTCTTTTCCAGAACAAGAGGAAGTTGTTATAAATGGAGAAGATGAAAAAGAACGAAAAGACCCCTATTTTGTGGAAACACCTTACGGCTACCAGCTAGACTTAGATTTTCTGAAGTACGTGGATGATATACAAAAGGGGAATACCATTAAGAAACTAAACATCCGAAAGAAGAGGAAAGCCATACCAGCCTCAGTGGCTACCAAGAGTTCTGGTGGTCAGTGCAGCGGCTGGACCTCCACGGAGTCTCTCTCGTCGTCAAACAGTGATGAGAACAAGCAGTCTTGTTCGGCAGCAAGGAGTCAAGTAACCTCGTCGGCTGCTGTGAGACCCTCAGTTTCCTTTGAAGCATCTCCTTCCTACTTAACCGTTCCTGAGAGTAAGCAGCTTCCTCCTCCCTCCCCCCAACCTGCTCGGCACAACCTGCTTGTCACAAAAACCCTCATGGAAACGCGGAGGCGACTCGAGCAGGAGAGGATGATGCATGTCACACCTGGAGATGTCCGCAGGCCCCGGCTTTCCAGCTTTGGAGGCATGGGCTCCACAAGCTCCCTTCCTTCTTTTGTGGGATCCAGTGGGTACGGCCACATGTCTCAGCAGCTGCAGAATGGGTATCAGGGGAATGGTGACTACGGCGCATGCTTTAGCTCCTCATTAGGCAGTTCTATTCGTCACAGCCCCATGAGCTCGGGAATATCTACGCCAGTCACCAACGTGAGCCCAGTGCATCTGCAGCACATCAGGGAGCAAATGGCAATTGCCCTTAAGCGTCTCAAGGAGCTTGAGGAGCAAGTCAAGACTATTCCTGTGCTGCAGGTCAAAATTTCAGTGTTGCAGGAAGAGAAGAGGCACATGATGGCTGAACTCAAAAAACAGAGAAAAGCCACTCAAAACGACACGTATGGTTTCAGGAAGCGATCCTACAGTGCAGGGAATGCAGAGCAGTGGGAACACATGTCTCAGGTGAGAAGAGGTGGAGAACTGTATATAGATTGTGAAGAGGAGGTGGAGAGTGTAGAGCAGAGCTCTCAGAGGATAGAGGAGTTTAGGCAGCTGACTGCTGAGATGCAAGCCTTGGAGAAAAAAATCCAGGATAGCAATTATGAAAGTCCAGCAAACTTCCCAGTGAACCGAGAAAGCCTGACAAAAGAAGCTCGGTCTGTTGCTGTAGGTGCCGATGAGAACATGAATGATGTGGTTATATACCACAGATCTGCAAGGCAACACAAAGAAGTAGCTGTGGGGACAGAGAAAGAAATGAGAGAGTCTGGTGTTGGCGTGACAGAGGCCATGCTTGGCTTGTCTACAGAGGTTGAGAAAGAGATAGAGCTTCAGCAGCAGACCATCGAAGCTCTTAAGGAGAAGATTTACAGACTAGAGGTTCAGTTAAAGGAAACGACCCATGACAGGGAAATGACCAAATTAAAACAGGAGCTGCAGGCAGCTGGGTCTAGGAAAAAAGTGGATAAAGCTGTGATGGCTCAGCCCCGTGTCATCAGCAGGATGGTGGAGGCCATTGTACAAATGAGAGACCAAATGGTGGGAGACCACGTGGATGTCACGAATTCGTCAGTGGGGAACCACCTGCAGGCGAGCAGTGTTGGCACCTCCTGCAGACCTGCTGTACGGAGTGTGGCTGCAGGCCCCGAGCTGCTCATGAGCCGCTGGCTGGTGAGAGAGAGGGCAGAGGTGCGAGACCAGGGCACAGGGAGGTCGGTTGAGCAGCATGATAAGGCTGTTAGCACAGAGTCAAGCGTCTGTGAGACAGGCATCAACACAGAGGAGCCAGCAGGCATGCTGAGCCCCCGCTGGATGGTGCGGTCGGTTGGAGTGGTGAGGTCTGTGGGCTGTGGGGATTGCTCTGTGGATGTGGTGGTTTGCTCCCCCAAGAAGCATGTGTCCCGTGAAACAGCTACAGAGGCTGTACCCAGGGCAGAAGCAATGGTGATGGCTGTGCCTTCTATGGCTAGCCAGCAAACCAGCACCTCTTTGGAGATGGTGAGCCAGTGCACCAGCACAGAGGTGGCCTCCATGGCAGACTGCGGGACGAACACCACCCTGAGCAGCTGCCATAAACAGACCAACACAGAGAGCATGGAGACACGGAGCGTGGCAGTAGGAGATGGCCGGGTCAAGGACATACATGCATCTGCTAAAACACGTTCGGTTGGAGTAGGCACCTTGTTCTCTAGCCACCCTGGCTTTGAAAAGCCCTCTGCAATAAAAACCAGAGACTGTGGTGTTGGGCAGATAAATGTTCATGAGAATTACCTGGTTGGGCTTAAAATGAGGAGCATTGCCTGCGGACCCCCTGCATTGCCAGTATTGCCGTCTGGCACCAGGAGCATTGGTGTTGGTGGAGAGTCCGTGTGCGAGCCGGTGAGTGGTCTGTTGGAAAGCCCTCTGCCTCCACCTGAGCTGAGGACAGGCTTGGATCACTACATCGAGCGTGTGCAAAAGCTGCTGCAGGAACAGCAAATGCTGCTTGCTGAAAACTACAGTGAATTGGCGGAAGCCTTTGGGGAGCCCCACTCCCAGATTGGATCCCTCAATTCGCAACTCATCAGCACCCTCACCTCTATCAACTCTGTCATGAAATACGCCAGCACAGAGGAGCTGCAGAGCCTGGACCTTCAGAAGCAGTGCCTGGAGAGAAGCACTGTGTCAGGTAAGCCCAGCATCCGGGTGCACGTTTGGTCCGCTCCTTGCCAGAGCCGCAGGTTAATCACGTGCTAGGCTCTCACTTAGTGTTGGAAGCAAGTGTGTAAGCCTCCCCAGGGAAATGCAGAGCGTGACTTTGTTGCTGGACATGCCTGTTGGGTGATCTTTCCAGCTCACCAGTGGTAACTGAAAAAGTACAGGTGGTTTTATCTTTCCCAGTCCAGCAGACTCTGAAGGGTCAGATGACGATGATGGCTCTGACAATGCAAGAGACGTATCTCAAAGTGTGCAGGGTTTGACCGCTGTTGACTCCATTTTGTAACTTTTAAAGAGTAGCTGAGGTTAGTGCCTGTGGGTTTGCAGTTCGATCCTTCCTCAAAACTTGTCATGCAATTTGTAAAAAGTATGGAGTCACATTTGACAAGAGTTGGGTCCCATTCAACATCTGCAGCAAACTGACTTGTTTCCACAGACATTTCCCTGGATTTTGTAGTGTTACTTCCATTGCCTCTGTTCCTTGTGCCTCACAGCCAGAGAGCTGTGGGGTGCTTTCACCATTCCAGCAGAGCTGATTGCTTTATAAAAGGCAACTCAGAGCACTTCACAGAAACCACATCTTGCATCTTCTCTGTGCCAGTAACTGTTTGTCCTAATCCCTAATTATGGCCTCATGTTTGAAAGGCATAAGCTGTAATTACTTCTGGAGGTTTTGGTGACACTCAGGAAAGGCAAGAATTGAGATTTAAATACTCCTTGCATTTTATTTATTAATTTTTAAATCTATACAATTAATTTGAGGTATTCCTTTATTCCCTGGGGTGAAGTTGCTTACTTTTTTTTTTTGTTATTATTTTTGGCTGTCTGATAGTCTAGTTTAAAATTTAGCCTTTTTGTCTTAACACCTTATTGGTGAATCCAGCCACTTTACTATTAAATTTACAAACACTGGCTTACTGGAAACCAGTGTATAATGCCTAGCAGTGACTGACAGATACCGTCTTCTTGGTCCTGGTATACAGGGACTGAAACAAGAGGTTAAGGAGATGGCAAAAACTTGTGCAAATTCATCTGTAATGTGGGTACTAAATTGGATAAAAAAATCTTGAGTAAATACAATTTAATGTCAGCGTAATATTATTGGCTAATGCGCTGCTGTATAAAGGTCTTGCAGCTTATTTACTGACTTAAAATTTACCTATTTCTGTTAGAAGGCAGCTTGGTAAATCTGATTCTTTTTCATATTCATGTGCCAAATGGAACCATCCATTAAATGAGCTGAAGTAAAAAGTTTATCTTCGCATAGTAAAGCAATAAGCAACATTTATGTAGCAGTAAAGAAAAATGTATGATATCCTGCCTGCACACATGCAATGCGGTACTATATATGCAGTATTATTATCTTTCTAGTACGCACTTTGTATTTAGGACTTCTTACAAGTAATGATACTATAATAATAAGAGTGTCTAGCAGACACCAGAAGTGTCCTTAAAAACAGTGAACCAGAATTTTCACTAGCTGTAAATCCTCAATTCCTTTCCCTGCTTTTAATGCACAGTATCAAATGTTTAGTCTAGAGATCTGAAAGCATTTAGACGCAGGTGAAGCAGTACATCATATTTTACTAAAGATGTTCATAATCGGATTCAGATTTCACATTCTTGATAAAATTACTCTGGAATAATTTTATTTTAACTTGTAATGCCATTATCTTTAGCTGTGGATGCTAAGTGTAAAATTTCTTTATTTTTAGTCCCTGGTGAGAACTAAATGCCAGGACTGCATGCATAAATCAAGCTCTGAGCTATAACAGTTTAGAGCCATGGAGAAAGTGAGAAGGAGCTCATAAGCCTGAAATGTTTCCCTTTTCTATTAATTTTGGAAATACTGGCTTTAGTGCATTTATCTGCTGGCCCTGCTGCCTGTTCCTGTGGTTTTACAGATCATGTGTTACATTTTTCTGTAGAAGGATTTTTGCTGAATGAAGCAGTAACTTAAATAATTCTGTAAGCACTGGAACTAATAAAGCCTCTTTTTTTTCCATGTATCAGTATCTCACGGTAGCTTGGGAGCTCTTAGTCTTTCCTCACTTTTATGTCACTTGGATGTATCTTTTCAGGTGTCTTGTGTGCGAATCGGCACCCCTTTCTCCGGGTCTGGCATCTCAGCCTGATTTCTCTAAAGCTTGTATAAATACAAAAATCCTTTAGAGCACCGAGTCTCTAGTCTGGTTTGGTTAAAATAAGCAATTGTGTTTAAGTTATTGAATGAAACATGACCTCTCGCAAGCCTCGGTTTCTTGGAAAAACAAGCTGAAAATAGAGGCAGAAGTGTCTGGTTTCAGATTAGCAGCAGTAGTGTTATCTTTAGTATTTTATTCAAAGAGCATCCTTAGGAATTGCCTCTTAGAAGAGGCAAGGTGCTTTTACGGCAAAAATACCTGATCTGGCTTTGAGGCATGTGATTTGGGTACCAGTCTGCCATGTTAAAGGGTTACTAGTCCATACTGCTCCTGCTGCCTGAGGTAGCACATCAGCAAAGTTCTCCACTTCTCAGATTTTTCTCCCTGCTAGTGCTGGGTAGACTGGGATGTGCTACAGGGGCATCTACAGGCTCACAGCCCCTGACAGAGCTTGTGGCAGGTGATAGAGATGCAGGCATGTGAGCTAGAGCCTGCTGAGCAGGACGTGGGCTGACTGCAGCTGGCATCCTTAGGTGCGAGCCAAGCGAACCTCTGAGGTGATCTCTGAACCGGGTCTGTTAGCAATTAGTATATTGCTTGTTGCAAAATAAACGCCTTCACTTCCGTAACTAAGCAACTCCTATTTATATGTGTGCTGTCTTTCAGAAGCCCTATTGACATCAGGGAAATCAAACCTGCTAGCCAGACAAACTCGTTTCCTCTCTGCAAGGTCATGTTAGCCAGTGTTGGCACCCTGTCCATGTCCAGCTGGATCGTATGGATGTGGGTGAGAAACCTAGATGGTAACTGATCCTTATTCTTAGACCATACAGCATACTGGAGGACCAAGAGAGGCAAACATATTCAGATTCTCCATTTATTGTAGCAGACGTTTTGGGAAGTTTCAGAAAGTTACATCTGAGTGCATATGTGCATTTTGCAAAATACCAGCCAGAGGCCTAATGTCACTTGTAGAGGTTATAATTACATGGACTTTTCACAAGTCTTGTAGATGGATGTCTTTCACAGGCAAGGAGATTGCAAGGGCAGTATTTAAAAATAACTGCTCTACCATTGCCCTGAAAAATTACCTGAGCATATTCGACCTGTAAATGCATGGTTATTTTGCCTCAGTGATCTTTGAAGTAGCAGTTTTACGGTGACTTTTTAGAGCAAGCCTGACTGAGCACCTCAGTGGAAGCATTACACTAATAATCATGAGGAGGGAAGCAAGTTCTTGAAGACTTGAAGGAGTGAAAGGAAGCAGGAAGCAAGTCATGTCAGAAAGTCTTGGAGGTTAGGGAAACGTGATGTGCCATCTGGTGGAAAGATCTTTCCAGGTTTTTGACTCTTAACTTTGACCCAGAGCTAGGGAGGCAGGCTGAGTGATGATGGAAGAAAAAAAAAGGAATGGTGGTGATCCAAGAAGCCCCTGGTTGTCCAAAGCTGGTGTGTAGGACTAATGAGGTATTGTGGCCATGGTTGTCTCTGTGTTGTTCATAATGCAAAGCCAACAGGGAGTTGGAGAAAGGCTGTTTTTACAGCTCTTTTGTTTGACAAAGTTTGTAGCCTTTTCTCTCAAAGACTCTAGCCTGACAGGTCGATAGCCCCTCTCCTGGCAGCATGGGCCATGTTAGCGCAGTTGAAGACTTGAGGCTTGCCTGAGGCTCAGGAGCTGGTGTTGTTCAAGAGTGAAGGAATGTCGGTGGACCTTGCAAAGCTGTGGGCTCACACTGGTTGTCTATGTCTAGGCAAGTGAATGAAGCCCTCAGCTTCAGCTCTGCCACAGGTGCACGCCTTAATCACCAGATTAAGCTTCTGTACAGATGTGCTTGTTTGTGTAACAAACAGGATCCATCCATCTCTGCTGGGGAGACAGTGGCTGGCATATGTGAAGCATTTTTCATGATCCCTGGGAAGTAATGCATGATGCAGAACAGTCGTGCAGATGGCCCTGTCTGTGTGCCAGATAAGTACTGTTTATTCATGTCTGGCTGGCTGGCATCTCAAAGAATACAGTGCCTCCTCTGTGGTTTTTGTATAGCAGGTAGTATCTATTGACCTGCTAGTTGTGACAACATATAAAGCTCAAATGCATGTCATTTTGAAATGGTAACAACCTCTGTACTAGGAGCTGAGGTGTTTAACAGGGCTTTTTTTTTATTTTAAATACCCATCTGGTTATATCAGAAGAGAAGCAGAGACCTGATCAGTAATTGTCCTACTATTACCATTATTATCATTATAGTACTGGCTGTTTTCATTCAGTGGCAGCACTACATGGAGTGTTTGAACCTGAAAGCTGCTCTGCCTCCTCATTTCTGCTTCATAAAGAACGTAATTTGCCATGGTATGAATAACTTTTTATTTCAAAATCTATTGCTGCTTAGAGAGTGGCAAACTGCAGCCTGCTAGCCTGTCGGTTAGAGTGGCTTTGGTAAAACTCCATTTCCCTCCCTGCACTGTGGCACATAGTCATGGTGTTCAGGCATGGAGTTTTGTTCAGAGTTCAACTCCCATGGTCACAGGCACACCTATGAATATTCAATGGTAGGAGATTCCCATTTTTCGAAGGAAGTGTTGTCATATTTCAGCAACAATAAAGCATCAGAGAGGATCAGCTCCTCATAAATGAGAAAGAAAGAAAAGCTGAGATAACCTTCCTGCTGTGCCTAGTATCATGAGATGCTTTGGTCTACCACTCGTCAGGGAAACTAAGGATGGCTTTCACCAAGCTTTATGTGTAGTTGTCTTGGAAGAGAGAGCTTTTCATAAATAAGATGATTAGACTGCTTCACAGATGTGTAATCTTTTGTGTTCAGTGTTTTTCAATTAAAGGAATTGGTTTTGACTTAGAGTTTCAACAAACTGGCTTCACAAGCTACTTTGGGGACGGAAGCAGCTTGTCAACACAAAGATGGTTAAAGCAAGCGAGAGTGAAAATGAAGTTGAGATTACTCTTGCAATCCGATTAAAGGAACCATCCTGTTAGAAGGAGCGTTTTCCCTGGAGCCAAATGGTAGTTGCAACATTTACCTATGCCTGGGTCCCAAGTTAATCTGGCTTCTGTTAGTTCATGATATAAAAATTTCATGTGTGGCAACTTTTTGTTTTGAAATTTTAAATTCAGTGACTTTTGGCCTGTAATGGCTCAAAAGTACTTTTAAAAATGAAACTATGCTTAGTCTTCTGAAGGTAACACATTTATCAGGTGGATAGGTTAATGTAATTTGTTGTAGATGTTTAAACATGACATGTTTGCTCATCGCTGTCTTTTTATTTACCTTAGTAGAATGGGTTCTTTTCTTAAATAGTTCTAATGCATAGGCCAAATTGAAAATGGATTTAAAAATATTTCTATGAAGAAATAGCTTTTTAAGGATAAAGGAACTTGATAAGACCACTGGATGGTCATTTTGCTCCTCAGTTACAGTAGTTTCACAGGGAGCTTATTGCTAACATGAAGAAATCATGCAGTATGCAAGAGAAGTATTTTTTTGCTGTATGTGCTCCAGACAACGTGCTGTCTTTAATAGACAGTGTGTAAGTTGTATCATTGGCTGTTATAAACATATTGTGCAAATAAATACTTGCACTGATCAACAGGTTAAAAATAAAATTTGTGTGCAGCTACCACACAGGCAGCGAGACCGTGCCCTTTTTTTAGCTAAAGTCTGTGATGTTCCAGCCAGAGAGCTAGGTTCTCATCCTGATAGTATTTTAATTCCCCTGGCCTCATTTGCACCTCTCTTGATTTCCAGTGGTATAAAAGTATTGTCAGGCTAGGTCAGTTTTGTAGTAATACTTAGGTTTGCTTTCATCAGACTAAATGGAATTTTTCAAAAGCAGGTAAAGGGCAGACTTCTGTTACCGTAAGTTCAGCCAAATTCAGGCAAAAAATACTGTTTAAAATTCTCCCAGTAAGTTCCTGGAATCAACTTACATGACTATTCATGCTTTCATAAATGGGAGGGAAGGTCTGCAGTTAGGAAGGGCAATAGCATCTTAATAACAATAAACAAATTTTATAGATGCCAGAAATGACATGGGTAATCTACTGCTGATGTATAGTTTTGCTGACCCTGGTTTAAACTGGTGAGATTTCCAAAAAAAGCACAAGTGGTTTAGGAGAGGAGGTTCCTTCTAAAAAATTAAAAATAGGTGCTCTCATTCCCTCAAACCACTGGAGCTCAACCACTGAAGATGGTTCAGTCACTTGTTTCCCTCTGAAATTGAGGAGAGTAGCTTTTTGCATAAGGGTTTGTGAACAGTTGAAGTCTCTTTAAGGTTTTTTGGTTTTTTCCTATCATACTTCTGCTTCTAAATTGCTTGTGAACTTTTCCAAGATCCCCAACTATATTGCAAAACACATGTAGAAATTCCTGGCAGCTCCATGCTGCGGTTAGCTGTGCTATATCCATACTTAGAAAGTTAAGTTTGCATTATTTGTCTGCAACAGTAAACTAACAAAAATCAGCAGGGTGAGTCTGCTGGAGTGGCTCTGTATGGAGGCAGCGGCTGGCAAAGTGTTGAGCCTGTTGGCTGATTTGCTGTCAGTGTTGTGCACCGTGACCTGGTGTCACTGAGCAGGATGCTGTGCAGGCATACTTGAGATCTGTGTGAGGTGAGGTGAAGAGTCTATTTTAAGGTCTCTGTAGACTGCTGGCGATCTTCAGCCAGGGTTTCATTTCCACACTTGGGAAGTGTGAGGCACTTCGAGCCCTGACAGCAACCCTGCAGCCTTGCTGGAGGAGGAGAGAACTTGGCTCATTCAGCTTTTTGGTTTGGGCAGCAGCTGATGAATCTGTTAAATCATTGACCATAGTGCTGGGTAACACAGCTGCTTTCTTCATCCGTTTTTCCAAATGATTTGCACTAGGTTGCTGCTCTCCTAGCATCTTTGTGTTGGCTGTGTTTTGTAAAGGGGTAGGCCTGAGAGCTGGTGTTAGATGCTAATTAACTGATTACAGCATTAATGCTGTGTTGGGCCCAAAGCTGTCTTTCTTTGAACCTTGAACCGTAAGTGTAGACACCTGACAGCTGTGCTGGGAGCATGAGTGTACTAGCCAGTTTGTCTAATGCACTCTTATTTCTGGAGTGCTTGTCCTCAAGCCTTGATGTCATCCTCTTTCGTCAGATGCTGGAGACTGAGCAGGATACTTTTTCTTCTTTGTTTGAAGGCATGGACAACGTGCCCTAGATCCTGAACTCAGTGTGGTGCATCTCAGCCACTGAGGGAGGAACCAGAAAAGGGACCCTACTGAGATCTTACTGCATCAGTGGAAGGTTTAGCTAGGACACAGTCTGTAAGGCAGGGGAGAAAAGTCTGCTACTGCCCTCCTTTCTGGCGTTCCTACCCTGCAGCTCCCTCCCCAGCTGTGTCCCAGGGCAGAAGGGACACACCTGAGAAGGTTCAGACTCTGGCTTTGGGGGGCATTGCTGAGGGGGAGTGGCAAGGTGTGCCAAGGTGCCACTGGTTCACACTAGGCAGGACCCCTGCTCTGCCCTGCCAGCTGCCCTCAGCTCCGGCACATGCAAGCCCACCCGTGTCCCCAGGACACAGTGCAGCTGTTGCAGCTGCCTTCAGAGAAGGACTGTGACACCTGGCAGAGGATGGAGAGACTTCAGCTGACAGGAAACCCAGGAAGCTTCAGAGGCTTTGCATCTCTCTGCTGCTCCAAAGCAGGTTTCCTCTGCTCCCTCCTGGTGTCCTTAGTGGTGAGAGTGGAGCAGAAGGGGTGACCTGGTAAAGCCATCTGAGGTGGCCACCACCAGCTGCAGCTGGAAGTGGTTACTCTGTTTGGTACTCTTTAATTCTAGCTGTCACAGCTCCAAGCATGTGGAGGGAGAGGCAGTTTCCTTCTTTTTCAGCTAAGGGTCTTTAAAAATCATTGGTTTTGGCTCAGCTCTCTGCTGGCGGATGCGGGATGGTGCTCGGTGTCAGGAAGAGACCCAACCAAAGTCAGTCACTGCTGCAAAGTGAGGAGAGGTGGGGGAGCGAAGGGAGGACTTTCCTCTTGATTTCCACAGGTGCCTGTTTTCGTCCCAAGTGCATAGGCCTGTCTCTAGAGGGGTTGCTCCTGCACAAGGGGCACTGGGGTGGCTGCTACCTTCACCCCTTGCTTCCCTGAGAGGGCAGAAACTTTATGTCTGTATCTGTACTGACATGTCTGTTGATACCCTGTCATGTGCCTTTCCCAGCAGGCAGCTTCCCCTGTAACTTGGAGAAGCTATGAGCAATGGTGGAAGTGGGTAATAGGTCACATTGCTGGTGAAAGTGCCTTGAAAATGCATGTGGGGTGAGGCTCAGTTGGGATCTTGGAGACTTGGGTGGGAACACGAGCAAAAAGGAGGAAGCTTCTGGGAAGTGACAGTGTTTGGAAAAATCAGCCTTATTATGTCCTGTTACAGAGATAGAAAAAAAGTACTGAGGTGAAGCAGGAAGGTGGGAAGGCAGTGTAGCAAGAGTTGTAAAAGATGTCAGCTATTTCTAAAAGTGAATATTTGGAATTTACCTTACTACAAGATGTTAGCATCCTGTGCAGTGCCACTCAACTATTTGAATGAGGAAGCTGTGGCTTAATTCTTGATAAATACAAAGGAAAAAAAACTGTGGAGGCATGACTGATTGAAGCAAGCTTTGAAAGAAAGAAGTGATAGTGCTTAAGTATCATCTCTTTTTTTCTTTGCAGTGCTAGCCAGATCACTTAAGGAAGTATGTGTGTGTAAAAAAAAGTGTGTTCCACAAACAAAAGCATTTGTGCAGTTTTGTTGTAATAGCACAGCTGGAGGAACTCCAGGACAATCTGTTAAAGTCTGTGAGTAATTAGTACTGCCTTTTAAACACACAAAGGGAAAAAATGAGTGGATGCCAGCAAGTCAGGAAAAAAAACCTATAACCCAAACATTTGGAATTTGATTTAAATATAACTAATAGCTCTACAATCCTGTCAAAAAAAAAAAAAAAACAAAAAAAAAAAAAAAACCAAAAAACACAGTGGTGGTAGTTTATTGTAGTTGTCTCAGTAAGTAGGTAAAGTATTTAACTTCCAGAATCAGTGGAATGCTAGTAAAAACGAAAGTTTCCTGAAAAGTTTCTGCTTTCATGGAAAATACCATTTCTTAAAAAAATTAAGATAAAATGGGCACTTATCTTGCAGAAAGAACCTGCAGAGCTCATAAATGCATTCTTCAGGCATGTCAGCAAGGAGCAGCTCAGAGTCTGCCCTGAGCTAGGGTGGCAGGAGCTGAGGTCACTGCACAGACCGAAAAAGAAGGAAAAGGAAGGACCATTCTTTTAATCCTTTTTAAAGCTAGTAACTTCATAGTTTTCCTTGTATTGTATGTTTTCATGGAAAGAAAAACAGCTTTTTTTTTTTTTTTTTTTGCATTTTCTGAAAACGATCACACCCTTTTCTTATTGGATCCTCAGGAAAGACTATTGAAAAGCACAAATGTTGCCCTTTTTTTTTCCCCCCACCCTGTTGATCACAGTGTTGACAGAAATGTGTTGGTCTTGACTCCTTCGTGATGCTTACTGTCTTTTCTGGCAGGTGCTACTTTGGAGTACATTCCTCACGGGCAGCTTGCAAACACACACTTAACTTCAAATTTGCGAACGCTGAAATTGGAGCAGGACATTGTGCCCGCTCAGGAGGAGAGGAAAACTCCCCTGGTGGAAGCTGTTCGGGGAAGGAAGCCCTTTTCTTCTCAGGACAAAACTCTCGCTCCAATTAACCTGACGGATGACCAGCTTGCCTCTGGCCTCTATGGTAATGACTGGCTTACATTCACCTTTCGTCGCGCTGATGGAGTTTGAAGATGAAATACAGTTAAAGGAGGTTTTCAGTGTTCTCAGAATTACAAAAGCAGGGAAAGATGCAGCTGTGGTGAAAGTCACAGTGTGAGAGCCTGTGTCTGCAGACAGTGGTTAGTTTCTAAGCGGCAGGTTGTAGTGCATCAGTGAAATGCCATTTAGTGTCTTCATAAGAAAAATTTACTGAGAGAGAAAGGGTTAATAATGGGTTTGGGTTTTTTGAAAAAACTTAAATTTGTATGAATGTTTTAGCTGTCTTATGCTTAGAGATAGTTTTAAAAGCTGTTCCAGCAAATACTAAAATCTAAAAGAACCAGCCTTGATTGAACCTTCCTGCTCTGTTGAATAGGTTATCGTTAAATGTGCTGTCTGTACTGATGAGTTAGTTCAGGCAGTGAGCCGCTGTCATCTGACACCAAGAATTAAGGTTTTTTTAACAGAGTAATCCATTTCAATGTTAGAAGTCTTTCACAAATAGCAAAGAAAAAAAACCCAAACATGTCTTTTCTTAAAGTTTTCTCAAGCTTCATAAAGATTATCAGCATGTTGGAAGACAGGAAAGCTAGGCTACACTAGTTTTCTGTTTCCAGAGTTGTTTTCAGAAATACTTGTCTGTATTTCTAATGTGTATCTCACACCATGACTACATGTATAAAAAAGATTTGAAAGCCCAGCTTCAGTTGGTAAATTAAATGGAAAGCTTTTTCTTTGTTTTGAAAAACTGTCTAAAGCTGCTGTTGTCAAAGCCAACTACAGGTTTGTACTGACTCCTGTGCCTTGTCTCCCTTTTCAACAGTATGTACTAATAATGAAAGCACACTCAAATCTATTATGAAGAAAAGGGATGGGAAAAAGGATTTGAGCAACACCAAGAAGAACCTGCAGTTTGTCGGCATTAATGGGGGGTAAGATACCTGTCTGCAGCGAGTCTGTCATTGTAGCACTTTCACAGTGGGAAGGAAAGGAGGAACTCAGGAGTGTATGCGTGGCTTTGGGCTGTCCTTCATGCTGAGGTGCATCTGCTGTGTTTAAGGGTCAGAGGGAAGCACAAAACATCTGAGCTCATCTTAATGGTGCTTGCAAGTCATATGTGGCATCAGTTTCAAATACCTGTAGATTAGATTGCTGCCAAATTCAACACAGGAAAATGAAACTTAATTCACACTCAAAGAGCCATGGGGACATTTCTCAGGCAATATTTTAGTAAGGAAAACTTTAATATGTGTTTGGCACACAGCATTGTGCTGTTGAACAAATCAGCAGGGGATGGCATTGCCTAAGAATTAACTTTTCTGACTTTGCTCTAGATAAAGAGAAACTTTGTTACACAAATACAGAAAACAGTAGGGAAAACTATCTTTTAAAATACTACTTCCCACACAGAATATTGCAAAGAACTTTAAAATGGTTTCACCAAATTGTTTTTATGGAGCTTTTCTAGCCCTTTCCTAAGATTAGTTTTAAATTAGTACAAGTGTCTGATATAGTATGTAGCCTAAATATTGCAGTTACTTCAATTCATACATATAGGCTAAAAGTATTATTACTTACAGTAGAGGATATTTACTTGAGAATTACCACTTATCAGTCACTGTTGTACATTAGAAGAATAGGCTTAGTATATTAATTCTTCAGCAGCTGCAGTTACTGAGGTAAGACAATTAATTAGAATCACCATTATAATTTCCAAATCACTTACATTTCACCCAAAATATCAAAATGTTTTGGATTGTGTCAGGAAGAAGTGTTAAAATTGCAGCTGTTGTCTTTAGATAGGTTTGTTAGCTTCCCTGCTTATATCTGCCTAGTAAGATAACAACACAATTTACTCTGAACAAAGTAATTTCATCCTAGGACTAAGACAAGGTCTAACAAAGTATTAAGACTTCTGTTTAAAAAAGGTTGTGTTTTCATTACACACTGTGCACATAATAATCACAGTGTCAGTTGGCAGTGACCCTGAGTTTAGTGAGTAGAAAAGGTCTTGAGTGCAAAACAGCCTTTGCAAGACATTTTTCAAGCTGCCCTAGTGCAGACAGGTGCTGACTGCTGCTGAATGCCACTGAGCAAGTGCCTCTGCCCCTACCTGTTCTCCCCCCAGGTATGAGACGACTTCCAGCGATGACTCCAGCTCTGAGGAGAGCTCCTCCTCAGATTCAGAGGAGGAGTGCGAGGGCCACGAGTACCCCTGCAGTCGGCACACAGAGGAGGGGCAGCCCACATCCCGTGCTCCAGAGGTCTGTGCCATGGGGGCGGAGAGGGACAGTCCCCTTCCCGAGTGCGAGGCCGAGGAGGTGGAAATCAGAGAGAGGTAGGCTGCTCACCCTCTCCTGAGTGCCTCTGAGGGGGTTAGCTCTGCCTCATTGCACGGGGCGAGCCGTGGCTGTGCCTGTGCTGGTGGAGAAAGTGCCAGCCCCATCACTGCTCAACTGCTGCCCACTCCCCTCCTACTCAAGTGGGTAACCAGAGGTGGTTTTGTGGCAAAACAATCATGTGTGAGTGGGGAGAAGGTGTTGGAGGTTGTCCCTTCCATTGGCTGGGGTACGGTTCGTTTATAGCGAGACCCAGGTGGCTTCCACCTGGCAGAGGCTCTCCCAGGTCATAAATGGCACTCGTATGGGAGAGGACAATGCCCTGTTAACAACCTGGTCTTTAAAACAGTAAGTGAACAAGCAAATGAGTCTTGAACCATGCACACCAGGTCATCAGCCTGCTCAGAGCACATCTTGCATTTGCACCTTGCAAGGCGTCTCAGTTGTGGCTGGTACTGCTTGGTAAGATGGTGGGGTACAGCAGCAACAAGGTCACCCAACCCTAACATCATAAACATCATATGAGATTGTGTACTACAGTATACTCCAAGGCTGCCATCATGCATTTGTTCAGCATTTCATGTGTAAGTTACTTTTCAAACTGCTGGTAATGAGTTGTGTAAGTTAGTATTTGACAGGCAAGGCTTTATTTTATTTTTTTTTTGGCACATGGAAAGCAGTAGTGTGGTGAGATTTTCTGATTCTTGATTAGTGAATGAACAAAACGAATCATATACATAGGCAGTAAAGGGATATTTTGTAGATCCTGGGTTTGCCAGATGTTTACAAATGTGCTAACTTGGCAAATTATCTAAGTGGAATAATAACAGTAGAAGAGCTAAGACAAAATTAATGTTTCACTGGACATACAGCTTAACATCAGACTTACCTGTAATTATCAATTGCTAAATAAAAGAGCTGCAGAAATTAATTATTTTAAGAGCTATTTGTAGGCCTTAGGGCTGTGAGTTTTGAAGTGCCCTGAGCTTTGTTTATACAGTCCTGTAGGATGGCCAGTTATTTTACAAGTGGCATAAAAAGGTGGGCAGTTTCTCAGTGGAGCTCCACAGAGCTCCCCAATTTATATTTATCCTAGCCAGGGGGGATTGTAAAGAGGGGCAGCAGGACAGCTTGGATAGCCGCGTGTACTTGAGTAGCAGGGTCTTTGTAAGCTGGCTGCCCTGGCAATGCCCTTGAAGGGGAAGAAGCAGGGTGCATGGCCCCATGGGACTAAATATGACCCATGCAATGGTAGAGCATTTCATTGTTCTGGAAGCACCAGCAGCTGGCTTGTAACCCTGGAGGGCTAAAGTGTCTGCCTTACACAGAAGTATGTTGGCCTCTCTGCTTTTTGGGAGAATTTTTCCTGGAAAATTGCCATTATCTTCTGTGGCAGGTTGTAGCCTAGCATGCCATGTGGCACAGGCATGGGCCTTATTTTCAGCTCTTCCTTGAGTTTTGAAATTTGCGATGGAAAGGAGGCAGAAGTGAAAACATGAAGGGGAACTGGAGAAGGAAAGTAAATTTCCAGAGTGGATGGGATGAGAAAAGTTGCTTCCAGTAAGTAGGAGCTGTCTGGGAAGCACTGTCTATGCCCTTTCCCTGTGCAGTTTCCATCACAGCTATTGGCATTTCCTCAGTCATTGAAGCACAGAGTATATAATACATGCTTTGTCATACATGTTCCGCAGTTGTACAGCAGTAGGTGAGGATTTCCACTAGAAGGGTTGCCAAATCTAAAGCACAGAAGTGATGCGTCACCTGCTCTCCGTTCCCACTCCTCCTCCCACATACATCTCTGCTTGCGGTGAAGGGAGTCCCCGCAGAGGAGAGATGCCAGAGTGGTTTCTGCATTGCAGCAGCTGATGGCTTGCTGGAAACGTTCATTCCTACATGACTTTCAGAAAAGTAGATGTTTTTATGCTGAAACGTCAGAAACATTGAAACATGCCATGTGTTCTGCTGTCTCCCTCAGGTATGAATTAAGCGAAAAGATGCTTTCTGCCTGTCACCTGCTGAGAAACAACATTGATGATCCCAAGGCATTGACCAACAAAGATGTGGTAAGCAATGCATGGCAAAATTCTCTCTGAGCTGCAACAGAAAAACTTCAGGGAGGGATAACTTCTGGTTTTGCAGGACCAGCACCGCAGTGGCTAGGCAGAAGAGGATTTAATCTTTCCTGGAAGAGTCACAAAGTTGTTTTTCTATCAGGGGACTTTTGTCCAGAGAATGTACTTGTGCTTTGTGTGCTGGGGTGTTGTCGTCCCAAGGCGCACACATAAAAATAGTAACATGAAAGCACAGTTTAAACACATACATGCATTCCCATGTTATTTTTGTAAGTGTGGCTTTAGCACTGCTATAAGCAGCTCTCAGGCCTTGCATTAAGAGACTGTGTGGAGTCAGGAGCCTGTTTCTAACAGACAGTCTGTTCTGAAACTGCAGTTGCCTCCTTCTTAGCACGGGGGTACTGTTTCTGTCTTGCTTACTGCACTAGTAGCTTTTATCAGTGCAGCAGGGAGTAGGGAATATTCATTGTTAATACTCTGCCTCAAGAAATAAGGTTGTATTTGGTTCATATAGGAATTACCTATATGCCTCATATAGGAATTGCCTACGCTACTTTGTGAGGACAATCTGAAAGCAAAGGAACACTGCTTAGTGATACGAAATTGAATTTTGCATTTGTTACAATTTTGCAGTGATGTAAAAGGCAGCAATCCAATGCCAGTCTCCTCTACTGTAGACTATCTGCAGCTTCTTAAAGACAATAATACTGTCTGTAAGACACAGACAATAATATCGTCTATGTCCAGTTCTGACATTTGTGGTCCAGAGAATGAAAGGTTGTTTAATACAGTTGTGAGGGGTAGTTTTTAATCCTGTGTCAGTCCTTCAGGAGTAGTTTAGGAATTCAGACAACAAATGCTTCAGGCCCAGTCAGAGTTGAAAGTGTCAAAAATGGCATAACCAGCTGATAATCTCAGCCTTAGAGGTGTAATTTGAATGCATGTTTCTTGTGCTTGAAATGTTTTCCAGCAGAAGTGGTGTTTTGTACCTGGAAACTGCAGACTAATCAGCACTTGCTGTCTCTCTGTCTGCTGTAAATAAGTCTTGTCCAAAAAAAGTATAAACTTCAGTCCAGCTAGGGATCTCTATAAATTGTCCCAACCTCTTCCAACATACTCAGCTCTTGTAGCTGCTGTTTACACCAGAAGAGGCTGCAGACTGCTCCTTTTGGGACGTCATAGCTTACTTGAATTAAAAAAGTGTATTATTTACTTAATAATGCATGTGATACTGTGTAAAGATCATTAGTGGTATTTTGCACTCAGTCTAAAATAGAAAAACACTTATATTGTGTCACTTTATGACCACTTCTGTGTTTCAACTCTGCATATTCACAATACATGTGGTCTCTTGACTGAAATGGTTGGACCTTGTAAGTTTTTATTATAGTAGTACTGATATAGAATATTCTGTATATATGAATATGTAGTACAGATATGTATGTAGTACTGATGTGTGTAGAATATTCACCCTTTACCAGACATGGGTCCCCTCTAGAGCTACTGGTACAGGTCCTTTGGTGTTTTCCCTAGAGCCTAGAGAAACATGCTGAGTTTTCTCTGCAAAATTGTCCTTGAATTTATTGGCCATGTTGCAGGTTGGGGTTTATGAGAAGAGAATAAGGACGTGATGGTCCTCTCAGGTTAGAGAAATTCTCTCAGAAGGTCAGAGCAGCGGTGACTGCAGGAACCTCCTTGGCTCACAGCTAGATCTGCTCTACCTACATTGTTCCCAACAGACAGTTACTCGTCCTCAGAGGCTCCTACCCCTCCACCCTGAGTCCACAGAAATGGGAAAGTTTATCCTGAATGTCTAGTTTGCATCTTCTCATTGCAGCTAAAGTCACTTCCTACTACAGCCAGCCAGCTTGCCTGTGAAGAACAAGTTGGTTCTTTTCTCCCAGCAACAGCCTTTTGCACTGTGGAAATGCTACAGGGTTCTTTTCCTTAGCTGTTCTTTCAGCAGTGTGTCTTCAGTCCTTCCTGTCTTGTCCCATAGGTCAGATTTCCTTGACTTCTAGTTTTTCTCACTGCTCACCTTTGAAACTGTTTCAATTGAATCTTTCATGTCCAGTGATCTGACCAGACAAGGTAGTCCAGCTGTTGTCTTCACAACGCTAGGCAGAGAGAAGGAACTGCATCACATGCAGTGCAAGCTATAAATGTGTTCATACACCACAGAAGAGTATTTGCTTTTTTGATTACAGTGTGACGTTGACTCAGGTTCAGACTATTGACTTGTAATGTCCAGCTGTTCTGCAGAACTGCTGTCCAGCCAATTCTGTACTTTGTGCATTTGGTAATTCATGCCTTGGGATTGGGCCTAATTGATTTAGCATGCTGCTGTTTTAATTCTCCTAGAAATGTGTGTTCCCACCACTCTTTAGTCTTGGGTTCATCAGTGATTTAAACTTTGTTAAATATTTCATGGAAATGATTACTCCAAGTCTTTTTTCTGTTCACCAGTATTTGATACCCATTAATTCTGGGACAAATCTTACCCTAAAATTCTGTGTCTTCAGAGGTGAACCATTCCTGAAAATTAGGTGAAATGAGAGGAGGTAAACAAATGGTGTTTTAAAGAGGGGTTTAGTCAGAGGGGAAGCTTTAGTCCATACATCTTGTTTGTGAGCTGAATACTTTCTTCCCACATTTGACTAAAAAAGGCTTGACCTCCTGCATTGCTGACTTGTGGGATGGAAAATCCTTTAAATAGATTGCCCATATGTAAATTTTTGTGTCTTGGTTTTGGCAGAGGTTTTGTTTAAATACCATCCAGCATGAGTGGTTTCGTGTCTCAAGTCAGAAGTCGGCTGTCCCTGAAATGGTTGGAGACTACATAACTGCTTTTGAAGAGATTTCCCCTGCTGTCCTCAGACATATTATCAATATGGCAGATGGAAACGGAAACACAGCTCTGCATTACAGTGTCTCACATTCTAACTTTGAAATTGTAAAGCTTCTTCTGGATGCAAGTAGGTTGACTTGTTTGCATATATTTTTTTAAATTACTTGTTTTTTCGCAGTCCTCACAGATGAAATTATTGATGAGCAAGAGCCCAAGTTTGGGCTTCAGCTGGCAGCTGTTGTAACTGTTACCAGTTACATGGTGGCTCACTTGGGTAGTTTAGAATCCTTGTTTCTAGTGCTAGCTTTCAAGGTGATCATGGTGGCTTTTGAAGAAGTTACAAAAACACTCAAGTAAATTATATACACAGTTGACCAGTGTTCAGGACAAGTAGGTAGATCCCTGACTCTTGGACTGTAGTCCAGGTTCAGTAGCACCAGCCTCCAGCAGTTGTTTTCTCTGGAAGGCAGCACAGCTGCTGCTCAGTCAAAGGTACGGAGCTGGTGGAGGAAGATGCACTGCGGTATAGAGATCCATGTTAAACACATGTTAAAAATAAGTCTATCTTATTTTTAATAGAGCAATACAGAAGCTTTTTCTGGACACCACCTTGACACAGCTATGCTGCTTTCCTAGGAAACTGGAGCAATGTGGCATTATGCCATACAGGGACATTTCTATGATCCATGAGCAGCGTGATGATGCTTCATTTAGATCCCTTTGTAACGCATATGCAGAGAGGGTGGTGGCAGAGTGTGACTCCAGAGTGTCTGGTCCCCGCATGTACTAAGCCAGAAGGCAGCCAGCAGAAGGTGTCATGTGTTGGACCTGGTCCCAGGCAGGATGTAATATGCCGAAGCCTAGTTTTGCTCCCTGACTGAAGCTTCTTTCTCTGAACTAGTTATAAAACCTGTCACAGTTGGTTGTAAAGCTTAACTAGGCTGATTACATGGCTGGAGTGTAAGCTTAGCAATATTTATAAATCGAGAAGGGTAGCATCTGATAAACAAGGATATTAATGATACAAGTCTCAGCTTGGATAACCCAGCACATCTGTCATACATGCAGAAACTTCCTCTGCAGGAAAGCGAGTGCTTTGAAATCTCTTGTCCTGTTTGAAGACAGCCTGTAGGGAAGAGTGAGTCACAGTGGGGGAATGCAGGGAATGTGAGGAGTACAGTGAAATGCACCTCGGTGGGAGGAAACTGCCCCTTCACTTCCCTGCATATGTCAGGGTAGCATGAGCATGCTCAACTGTTGCTGGAAGTGAGGGCTCCTTTAGTTCACAGCAACTGGTGTATTCCTATGAACACGGCAGGTTTTGACTGTCAAATGCAACAACTGACTAGTGCCAGGTGTGCCAGAGTCACACTGCACATGCCAGCACTTGATAAATATTTGCAAACAGGCAAATTCCTTCAGGTTTCTACAGTCTTCCTCTGGACTGTGTCTAAATGGTCACTACAGTCATCTTCACAGTGTAGTTGTATCCCAGGCAGATTCTTGGTCCAAGAACTCTGTGTCTGTGTGTTTGGTGGGAAGAGCAGATGGGACAAAAGACTCCTCTATATCACCATGCGGTACTACCAGGAGGACAAACAGAAAAACAGCTCTGCTCATTAGCCACATACAAAAGGAGCTGAAATGTGACCTCAGAAAATGCACCTCTGCTGAAGTAGTCTAGTCAGGGTAGGCAAGCATCACTTCCAATAATTACTCATTACTTATGAGGTAATGCATGCAGCAGAGTGTCATGTTCTGTGGCTTCAGTGGCTTCCCAGAAGTGACTTCTGAAAGTAGGGTTGGGCTGGCTGTTTATAAAATAGCAGAGGTAATGTCTATGGAACCTGAAAAAATGTGCATTTTCTTACATCTGCACTTGTATTGCTTCTGCATGTCACTTAAAAATCCTTCGGCAATAAATTTGAAGAATTTGCTGAGACATTTTTGTTTGTTAAGGTGTCTTTGGTGCAGTTGAACCCCAAGTCTAGAGATACTGTTTATGTAAGTCTGAGACTTTGCTTTCCAATACAATGAGCACACTGAAAGCCTTGCTGCCTGGAATTAAGCCCTACTGGATTTCTTCGAAGTTTTAGGAACAGAGACAGACTGGAAAGGAGAACTCTAGTCAGTTGCTGGCACTAGTCAGAGAACTTCACTGTGTTTGTTCCCAGAGTACTTTTTTTCTCAATCAAATACTCTGTAGAGCTGGAAACGGTCTTCAATTGAAAGATTTTTGTCTGCAGCTCCAGAACATGTCAAAGCACACTTGCAGATCTTTAATATAACACCAATTACAGGAGAATGTTTGTACTGAGGAGAAGCAGCTTTTCCATTGACCACGTTGTCAGACTGTTTCTGTTTTGCAGTGTAAATCCCCTCAGGAGAGGAGCTTAAAGACTCTCCTGACAGTATTCCTGGGGTTCATACCCATGACCTTGATAGTCACGTCAAATTTCAGACCACTTAGCTTTGACAAAAGAAAAAAATGCACAAAGAAGGCCCTAAATGATAACATACAAAGTGGTTTTGTGTTCTCCCTTGTGTTGCATGCATAGTAGAAGAGAATCCTTTTCTTTCTCAGGCTCAAGAGCACCCCTGTTTATTTTTTCCTTCTCCACTTTCCCTTCAATTGCTTCCATTATGAGAGCAATTGCTGCTTTTTCTTTTTATAGGCTGCTTTACTAACAGTTTATTCAGTTCATTAGCACAATTGCTGCTTTTTGGGTTCCTGCTTTCCAAAGAAACAATCTCATCCCTGTGCAGATGTCTGTAACGTAAATCATCAGAACAAGGCCGGCTATACCCCCATCATGCTTGCTGCACTTGCAGCTGTGGAAGCGGAGAAGGACATGAGGATAGTGGAAGAACTGTTCAGCTGTGGGGACGTGAATGCTAAAGCCAGCCAGGTCAGTCAAACGGTTTACAAGACTACATTTACACTCCCATGTCTTTTTATCTTTTCTTCCACGGCTCCATCCCTGCTCCACTAGTTCAGCTTTTGCACTCACTCATTTCCACCCTTTGTGGTCTTTGATACTCATGTGTGTGTGGTTTTGATTGCTGTATACAAAATGGAGCTGTGGAAGAGCAGTTCAGCCTCAGGTCTGGATGTCTTCTGAAAATGAAGATTGAATATTATATGATAGAGCCATTAATGAGTTTTGCAAGACATTTACAAATTCTGCACCATTTAGCTCCTTCCAAGGAACTCCAGATGTCTGGAAATAGATCCGATATCTTCCATTAATTTAATAAATAGCTATGTGAATGTGGATAATAGGTATTTAAATAACGGCAAGCAGAGCTTTGAGAGTACTGTATAAAATAACAATCTTTTTTTCCCCCCCAGAAGAAGCACAGCACCAAAAAAAATCAAGTATGCTTACTTTGTCACTGATTGTGTAATTTGGGTTTTTCATTTCTTTCCATGCAGGCTGGTCAGACAGCACTGATGCTAGCTGTGAGTCACGGGCGGATAGACATGGTGAAAGCTTTACTGGCCTGTGGTGCAGACGTCAATATCCAGGACGATGAGGGCTCTACAGCTCTGATGTGTGCTAGTGAACATGGACATGTAGAGATTGTCAAACTTCTGCTGGCTCAGCCTGGGTGTAACGGCACTCTGGAGGATAATGTGAGTTGCCTTTCCAGGTAGTGCTTCATCAGATGGCCTCTCCACTCTGGGATGTTTATCTAATTCAGTTTTTTTGATGTAGTGGAGAGCTGCTGAAATCTGTTTACATGAATCTCTGACTCACAGCACCAAAGTATCAAATACATGAATCCTCTTAGTGGTAGCAAGTGCTGTGATGGATTGGTTAGTATCTTTGCTTCTCTAACAGACTTACCCAGTAACAATTTTTGTGGTTAGCTGTAGGTGTGCAGTGGTCAGAACAGAAAAAATATTTGCTAGGTTATGGTAGAACATCTTCCCTTCTCCCATTCCTTCCCTCTTTTCCAGGAGTCTTCAGATTTTCAGTTAGGACCTTACCTGGTGACTTAACAGCCTTGCTGTGTTGCTTTTCTGTGTTCGTGGCAAACATCAACCCTACAGTTCTCTTCACAGATGTTTATATAGTATCTAAACCATGACTTAAGAGAGTACAGGTTTGGTCTCAGTCATGAAGCTACATTGTCTTGACAGTAAACAGATACAGGCTGTGACTTCAGTGCCAAGGGAGACACTTGCATATTTCTTGTTCACAAGAATCATTGCAGCCTATGCTGTCAGCAATTTGATCTGTAGACTTCTCAAGCTTGAAAATGTTGACTTAGGTTCTTCTGAGTACTGTGCTCGTTAACAACATGACTTCTTGGGTATGTTTCCATTCTTCCTGTTGCTTTATCCACTGAGCACTGAAATGGAGCCTGGGTTTGGAATTCAGGTGGGCAGTTGGTGGTTATTTGTTGAAGCTCTTGCAGAGAGGCAGAAATGTCATTCTGTTCATTCACTCAGCTGCTGCAGCAGCCAGCTCAGTTGCCCAGCCGTGCTGGTGATGTGTAACAGCAGTCCTGAGGGGAAAATATAAGAAGGCCTCAGTTTAATAAACACTTCTGGGGGCAACCTAGGTTACTGCAGGCTGAATGCTGTTAGCACAGTCAGTCACAAAGTCAATAATTAATGTCTTTATGGGGACATGACACTTAACTGTTCCTGTAGGCAGTTTGGTACTGCTTCCCAAGCACAACTTGTCTGCTGCTAATTCAGTTTGTAACAGTTTTGTTTGTGCTGTGAGATAATGAGATTTTTAGCATTCCCCTAGCTATTCTGAATGTGACAGCAATGTTTTTCCAGTCAGCATGATCAGTAGTAAGCTGAGCTTCATCCTACTGATGTGTGCCACTCTGACAGTGATTCAGCATCTCTAAGAACTTGGCTTTTCCTGTTGTTAACTGTGGAGTATTTGTCGTGCATTATATTGCACTGTAGTGGACAGCTCTTCTAGCTCCCTGTCTGCTCAGGACAAGCAGATTTATGTATAATCACTCCCTGTAGTTTCATAGGAAGACTTTCTACTTGGATGCTGTCCATCATGTCCCATGCTGGAAAAAGGGTTTATAGTTTCTTTAAACTGGTGCCGACCTCTCTAATACCAATGCTACGGCAGTGGCTGGAAAATGTACTTCATTCTGAGAGCCAATGTAAGAGGCAATCCCTATGAGAGGACATTTCTAATACTGGCATTGTTGTGGAAACTTCTGTGCACAAGAGGCAAAAGCCAGGCAGTGGACCAGCAAGCCAGAGGTTCACATCACAGGCTATCTGACAACTGCTTCTTCCTGGACCAAACATGGTCTAAAGGGAAAACAGCAGGTCCATAGATTACCCTTTCAGCAAAAGCACTCTAGCAGCCTCAACAGCTATGGTTTCTCAAAGTAATAACACCTGCTGAGAAACTGAGGTGACAGTACTTGACCAAGAAAGCGTATTTGTTTGTAGTTAGACTTCCATCAAGGAGCATTTGGAATTATGAATGCAACTGCTCTTAGCATTAATGGGAGCTATAACACAATAATTATCATTGTAACACAGCAGTTATCATGATATCTGATTAGCATTTATCCCTCCCCTCTCTTCCACTCCTCACTGACATTATAGTTTCTCTCAGACAGCCCAATCTTCTGAAATCACTAGTCTTACACAGCACTACATGTAACGTTATTGTGATAATGGTGTGCTCATTCTTCCTTAGCAATAATCAAGACTCCTAGTTGGGAGAAATTATGAGGCCTCTGATAATTGGACTGCCCCATAAAACAGCTGTGTAAGGCTTATTGTCACTTAATTATAATAAAAGAAATTAAACAAGACCATAAATTAACCCAGCTGTCTGAGCAGTAGGGCCTCCACTTCATAACTTCCCTTCTCTGTGGGCTGATGGGGCTTTTTAAGAGATCTGTTAATGCACACAAGCACTAATTGTGTTATTTCTTCCTTTATTCTCTCAGGATGGCAGCACAGCACTTTCAATAGCCCTGGAAGCTGGACATAAGGATATAGCGGTTCTCCTTTATGCCCATGTAAACTTTTCCAAAACTCAGTCACCGGTCAGTACACAACCTCATACAGATTATGTTTTAAATTGCTGCACTGAACGTAATAGTAAAACATAAACAAAAAATCAAATCCATGGCACGTGCAGAACAGGTACAGCACATGAAATGTGGAGTTTATTCACAGGATGTTTTTTATGCTGGTGGGTTGATATACAGTTTTCAATATATGTTGACTGCAGAAGGCTGAACCCTGGCTGAAGGATAGCTCCTCCATTTTACCTGGGTTACACTTAGCTCACTAGCAGGGTTCACGTGCTCTGGCTAGTGTGCATAGAATCATAGAATCATTTCTATTGGAAAAGACCTTTCAGGCCATCAAGTCCAACTGTTAACCCAGGACTGCCAAGTCCACTATTAAACCATGTCCCTAAGCACCGCATTTTTTAAACATCTCCAGGGATGGTGATTCCATCAGCCCCCAGGCAGCCTATTCCAATGCTTGACCACCCTTTCAGTGGATGAAGTTTTCTTAATACCCAATCTAAACCTCCCCTGACACAATCTAAAGCCATTTCCTGTTGTCCTATTGCTTGTTCCTGAAGAGAGGAGACTGACCCCATCTTGCTGCAACCTTCTTTCAAGTAGTTGTAGAGAGCAATAAAGTCGTCCCCCCCGAGTCTCCTCCACTCCAGACTGAACAGCCCCAGTTCCCTCAGCTGTTCCTCATACGACTTGTGCTCCAGAACCTTCACCAGCTTCGTTGCCCTTCTCAGGAAATGAGGGGCCCAAACCTGAACACAGGGTTCGAGGTGCAGCCTCACCAGTGCCCAGTGCAGGGGGACAGTCCCTTCCCTTGCCCTGCTGGCCACACTGCTTCTGACACCAGCCAGGGTGCTGCTGGCCTCCTTGGCCACCTGGGCACCCTGCTGGCTCATGCCCAGCCGGCTGCCGACCAGCACCCCCAGGCCCTTTCCCACCAGGCCCTTTCCAGCCGCTCTGCCCCAGCCTGTAGCGCTGTGTGGGGCTGCTGTGACCCAGCTGCAGGACCCGGCACGGAGCCTTCTTGAACCTCATCCAGCTGGCCTCGGCCCACCGGTCCGGCATGTCCAGACCCCTCTGCAGAGCCTCCTGCCCTCCCGCAGATCAACGCTCCTGCCCAGCTTGGTGTCATCGGCAAACTTACTGGTTAACCCCCTTGCCCAGATCTTAAGATATTCAACAGGACTGGCCCCGGTGCTGAGCCCTGCGGAACGCCACTTGTAACTGGCCACCAGCTGGATGTGACTCCATTCACCAGCACTCTCAGGGCTCTGCCATCCAGCTTTTAACCCAGTGTAGAGTGCACCAGTGCAAGCCATGAGCAGTTTCTCCAGGAGAATGCTGTGGGAGATGGTCTCAAAGGCTTTACTAAGGTCCAGGTAGACAACATCCACAGCCTTTCCCTCATGCACTAAGGCAAGTCATTTGTCACAGGAGATCAGGTTTGTCAGGCAGGACCTGCCTTTCATACACCCATGCTGGCTGGGCCTGATGCCCAGTTGTCCTGCACGTGCCCGTGATGGCACTCGGGTTGATCTGCTCCATACCCTTCCCCAGCACGGTCAGGCTGACAGGCCTGCAGTTCTCCATCCTGCCCTTCTTGTAGACGGGTGTCACACTGGCTAACCTCCAGTCTTCTGGGACCTCTCCAATTTTCTAGGACTGTTGATAAATGATGGAGAGTGGCTTGGTGAGCTCCTCCACCAGCTCCCTCAGTACCCTTGCAGGGGTCCCATCCATCCCCATAGACTTGTGTGTGCCCAAGTGGAGCAGCAGGTCAGTTACTGTTTCCTCCTGGACTGTGGGGACCTCATTCTGCTCCTCCGCATCCCTGTCTTCCAGCTCAGGGGGCTGAGTTCCTAGAGGGTAACTGCTCTTGCTGTTAAAGACTGAGGTAAAGAAAGCATTAAGTACCTCAGGCTTTTCCCCATCCTTTGTGGCAATGTTCCCTCCCGAATCCAATAAAGGATGCAGACTATTTTTGGCCCTCCTTTTGTTTCTGCTGTATTTGTAAAACCAGGTTTTTTTATCTTTTATGGCAGTGGCCAGCCTGAGCTGTAGCTGGGCTTCTGCCTCTCTAATCTTTGCCCTGTGCAACCTCACAACATCCTTATAGTCCTCCCGAGTTGCCTGCTCCTTCTTCCGTACCAGGCAGGGGGTGTCCTGGTGACGTCCCTTACCCAGGCCCAGGGAGGCAGCAGGCTGCCCAGGGGCTGGGTCTCACTGACACACAGGTGCAGAGGTGCTGTTGCATCATTGTAATGCTAATTATTGACCTGGTCACCAAAACACAGTTTGTTACAGCTGTCCTAGGTGTTCTGGCAACTATCCACCTGCTCTCCAAGCCCCAGCTCACTCCCCTGACAAACTGCTGCTAAGCATTTCACTGTAAACATCATGCACTTTCAGTTGGTAGGCCATATGATAGCTGGCACCGTTCTGCCTAAAATAAAAATGGAAAAAAAAATAATCTGTGCAATTAAAGGCAAGGGACTGAACAGAGTGCTTGTGAGTGCTTTGTTCTCATTTGGCTGGCTGGAGTAATTTCCCTTTGATTAATTGTTCTTTCCTCTTTTCTAGGGCACTCCTAGGCTTAGCAGAAGAACATCTCCTGGTCCCACCCACAGAGCCACGTTTGAGTAGTAGTGCATGAATATCTGTAAAAACTTATGCCATCTTTAAGCTGCTAAATGTTACTGTTTTACTGAGACAGATACTGAATGTAATTGTCTTGTGCCTGAACTCACCAGCAAAGTGAAAGCAGAGATCTAATGCTAAAGATAGAAAATGCTGAACTTGAAGCAAGCATATAGTCAAGTAGTGCTCAGCTGAGAACCTTAGCCAGAACTGTTCTTCTGCTCACCTACTCGTCTTTCTGTACACTGGCATAAATCCTGTTTTTCTTTGCTGTATATTATCCTTTCCTACATTATGTGCAGCCTAAAACTTCTAAAGCTATTTATACAGGGGTGTCCCTGATGGCTTGTTTTTCATCATTCTATAACATACTTGTATTTACTGTGCCTAGACTTCATCACAGTAACCTTTTCATAAATTTCATTCCAACATGATTTTGATGTTTTTAATTACTTTAAAATTCAGAAGTTGCAGTCGCTTATATAGTCACCTCCGTGGATCTTGAGCTGGTGGGTCAGTGGGTTGGTATTGGGGATCGAGCCTCTTGTCAGGTCTGAAGTTCACTAAATAAGTTGTTGCTAATTGGGGATAATGTATAACTTTTTATATGAGAGATACTAGTATCTATAAAATTAACTCGCACAGTATTTTCAACATTTTATATTCCTTAATAATTAAAAACTACATGAAGAATTACATGTCCTGTTACCATATTTTTATTAATTCTGTCAGTCTATAAGGTCCATACATGTTTATTGGAGAGTAAAATTAGAGGTACCATCTGTATATTCCCCTTGAGTGGAACTGAGTGTAGTTCTCGGTGCGTATTTATGGAATGCTATTACCTTGTCACATTCACTTTACTCATGTGTATTGAAATGTTTGAAGTGCCTTAGACTCTTGCCATATTTTCAGAATTAAATTTCATTATGCTGTTTTACTCCTCTCCCATTTTACGTGTGATTTGTCATCATCCAGAAATGTTGCAAATTACAACTGCAGCAGCAAAACAGGGTAGATAGTTAAGTTGAGGCAGGGAGGACTGGATAGCTCAGCCTTTGGGGGCTGGTGATGTGAAAGGCATCAGTGCCCAAACTAGCTTTTTGCTGCTGACTACCAGAGTAGAAAGCTTTGCCCAATATGGTCTGCCTTTGCTGGGCTTGCAGATGCTGTGAGGGTTTGGCAGCTTGGTGAAGGGATGCTTTTTAGATGGCATTAGACCAAGACCTAAGCTAGTTCCTCTGTATTCTTGTCAGTTTAGACCTATGTGACAAGACAGAGAAACACACCTCAGTGCATTCCTTCAAGAGACATAACACTTCTATTCTGTGTCCTTCCTCCTTCCCTCCTGTAGTCCTCATCAAACAGCTTTTCCTACATAGTCCCTTTGAAATAGGGACCCACTGAAGCCATCCTCATCACACTTGGTCACTTGGACTGCATGAAGTTTCTGTGAGCTCTGCCAGAGCTGGTTTGGTCCAGCTCTCCAGGTGCTTCGTGATACCAGTGCCAGGCTCGTACCCCAGTGCTTGGGAGTGTTCCCTGGGCAAAGGGCAGGCGAAGTCTGTCTGCTGGGGGGGACATGTCTTAACACAGCAGTCCCAAACAAGCCCACACACACCTTGTTGTCAGTCAGTTTTTACTGTTGCACACCTCTGGCCAGCTTCTCACTTTTCACTTAGCATCTAATACTGTGGGGATGCTCTCTCACCTGGGGCCTACTTGCTAGTTAAAGAGGTTCTTCACCAACCCACCAAGTTATTATGAGAATAAGGTCTTCCCTCTGGCATCAGACTTGACAGCAAACAGCAGCAGCAGCTGTAACAAATTGAACTGAAAAAATGCTCCTCGCTTTGCCAGCCACACAGAGGCTCTCCGTCAGAGATGGTGAGTGCAGGCTGCCTTGTGTGGCAGGGAGCTGAGCGGTGACACACGTGCATCCAACCAGTGACCTGAGACTTGGTCACACACAGTACATGATACCAGCACAGGCTTCCCAATAAATTCCTCATTCACCAAAGAGCAGGGTGGTTTCTCATTCAGCAGAATTAGCACAAGTTGGATCTGCCTGCCTTGGGCATGGCAAGCATGGCTTTTTTTTGATTTTCAGATCTGTTGATGTGCCACCTCTTGCCACAGGTTGAATAACTGTCTGGAAAGCAAAGTCAAAATAGTCTGTTCTTGCCTTTATGAGCTTAAAACACACAGGGTGCTAGAGTTAAACAAATCAAGCTGATGAAGTGGAGAAAAAGGATGACTGCTTTCATCTTTCTCCAAAACTTGTTCTAATTTTACAGAAAATCCAGTTCACTTATGTACACATGCTTGCCTGTATCTAGTGGATTAAATTCTTACCTAGTGGAGAGACATAATAATTGCCAGGACAGAATCTGGACCAGGGACAGGTTGCTACTTTCAGTTCTACCAAGAATATAATTTTTACTTAGAACTGGTTTGACCAAAACCAGTCTAATTGTGCTTTCTTAAGGAAGTTCATAATCTTATATCTAACTCTGATTTGTATCTCATGATTGCAGATTTAAGGACTCCTGCAAGGAGCAAGGAGTCAGACTTGATCCTTATGGGTCCTTTCCAAGTTGAGTTATTCTATGATTCCATGACAGCAGTTTTGAAGCCTGTAGATTATGCTTCGAAGTCTGGCTTTGTCAAAGAGTATGCTAAGTCGTCTGGTAACGCGTACTTCACTGTATTGCTGTAAGAGATACCTTGAATAGTATCCCTGAATAGAACATGTCCAATAGATCTTTGCCCCCAATACAGTTTTTGAAACAATGATCTTTGTGGCTGCACTACTACCTTGCTACTGTGCTTCATTTGCACACATGTATAGTTGTACATACTGTAGCCTGAGGCTAAAAGAAATAATTTGAAACTCCTGTGAATTTAGCTTTTCAGAGCAGAGTGCCATGATTCTTACTTTCTGGGTTGGCACAGGTCCCTGTCTGTCCCTCTACAAATCAACAGGAGTTCTGGGTGTGCAGCTATCATACAAGAGTTGAAAAAAACTGGTCCGGTTTAGGTGATTAATGACACAGGGAGAGTCACCAAATGTGTTTTAATACATTTTTTTTAACCTGGAAAAAAGCACAGGAGGAGGAATGCAGAAATAAATATTCCTTCCCTCCCCCTCTCCCCCTCCCCCCCCCTAGATAATTAGTATAGCAAAACCCAACACATTAGAGGTTAAAAGTTTCTAAGTGATTGCATTGGTTTCTAATGGCCTTGAGTGGCAGAAGTCTGGGGAGGAATCTGACCATTCTACAACATGCAAAAGTCGGGTTATGCAGCTCAAGAGTTCCTGGATTTATTTAGATGCCATATTTCTTCTAAGTGAAAGGGTTGACCCAAAACTGGCCTTATAGAGCTTTAGAAAATGTTAGATGAAGCTGTGGACTCTGCATTTCTGTGTGATGTTCAGTTTCTTCCTGAAAGCTTGTTATTTTTGGTTAAAATGTCTTCTAAAGCAATGTGCACCCAGTTTCAGCTGTCTGGTAAAGCAGGCCATTGTGGTATGCCATGTCAGGAAGACTGTCAAAAGCAACCAAAACTTTGGATGTGTTGGTGGATATAGGTGAAAAGTACAGAATAAACTGACTATCTTACCAAAGTCAGTGAATGTCATTTCTGGCCTAAAATCCTATCAGGAGACTTAGTGGATTGAGTAGTTAAAAATTAAAAAGGAAAAAAAAAAAAAAAAAAAAAAAAGAAGAACAAATAATTACTTCCCTTAGCATTTTTTTCTGTTAGATGGCCTTCTTGTTTCCAAGAGGTTGACACCTGAAACAGTTCACACTGTGGAAGTCAGGCCCCTCCCCAGGAAATAGTTAAGACGTTCCCAAAAAACATTTGTATCCGCTGATGCCCTCTGCAAGCCAAGTTTAATTCCACCTGCTAATGCTAGATAGCATTTATCACAGGTGCTGGGATTAAGGTGTTTACCATGCATACTAGCTCTGAACTCGGGTCCCCCTACACGCTCTCCCTGGCACTTGTTTTTCAGTTCAGATCAGATGATGTTGACCCTCAGTACATCCATGCATGATGTTGTCACCACCTTTGAACTCCGACTGTTGGTGAATATATAAAGCTCTGGCAGTTTTTCAAGATTGTAAAACATGTCACTGTCTTTTTCCAGTCATACTGCCATAAATTAAGTGAAGCTGCCACTTACAATCACCCTAAGAAATAAAACGCAAGGGTTACTGGTAGAGAATTTTAAAATGGTGGAGATCAGCCAACACAATATTGATCTAAATGCAATGACTGAAGAAGGCAGTTTGGCAAGACGTTTTTTTCGGAGGTTTTATATTCTTGATACAGCTGGAAGAACTCAAGTTATTCTAGAAATAGCTTTTATGTCTGTTTCTCCTCGTGGCTCATACTTTTGGCTGAGAAGTCTGGCTGCTCTTGAGTCCAGTTCAGCCATGGTGTGAATAATGCAAGCCTTGGCATCCATCCCTGACACACAGGACTGGCTCTGTTTGCTCGGATGGAAGCAGCCGAAAGGCTACAGACATCCTCCTGCCTTTGAAAGGCAGCAACAGAGCTGGCCAAAACAGCACTCACCCTCTTACTGCAGCTGTGAGCAGCCCTCTTCAGTGGGGTCTTTGTCTGCATGAGGGTCTAAACTTCATCCCTTCCTGCCCTTGTGCCTGCATCCAGGTCCATTGACAAAAAGCGTAACTCCTAGCATTTCTTCACTAAAAAAAAGATGCTTTCAGATGTTCAGTTCACATGCGGCTGCTTGGGCCTGCCTCTGAGAGCCTGAGGTGTGACAAGGGACAGAGGTAGGAGGTCAAGGAGCAATGTTGGAAGACATGCAAGGAGTTTGTTTCATTAAACACTCTCAGAAATGACCACAATGAGATTAGAGGAAAGGGGTCCCCAGATTCAGGTTTGTCTCACATTTCAGTTGGGAGCTGTTAAAAGTATTAGCCTTCACTACTCCCAGCCTAACATAACACCTAGGGACGTCAAATAAAAAATTCTGCCTGTTTCACATCACTTTGGCCACTGTATCTCTGTGCATGCATACAGTGAACAGAAGTGCCTAGTTAGAGCTGAGCTACCTGGTTGCTGTCTTTTTTCATCATTTGCTCCACTTTCTGTTTGATTGTAAGACATCATTCGGCGTATCAGTACTTCATCTCTTCTCAACAAGTACCACTGGACAGCAAAGTCCTGTGAAGAAGCTGCACAATTCCCTGCTACCTGCAAGAGTATTTGGGAACCTCTGTGTAAGATACTATGCAAGAAATACTATAACAATTTTATTTTTGCAAAGATGATTGTAACAACTTATTAAAGTTGTTTATAAAACAGCACATCTTTTTTCCTGCCAGGTCTTTAGACAATGGGAACAAAACATATGAGTAAATCATGCTGGAAGTAGTACTGCCTTACAGTTGTATACATATGGTGGGCTGACCATGGCTGGATGCCAGGTGCCCACCAAAGCCACTCTGTCACTCCCCTGCTCAGCTGGATAGAGAGAAAATATAACAAAAGGCTCGTGGGTTGAGACAAAGACAGGGAGAAATCACTCACCAATTACCATCACAAGCAAAACAGACTTGAGTTGAGGAAATTAGTTTAATTCATTACCAATCAAAATCAGAGTAGGATAATGAGAAAATAAAAACTAAATCTTAAAACATCTTCTTCCAGGGTTCAGCTTTACTCCCAAATTCTCTGCCTCCTCTCTGCCAGTGGCACAGGGGGACAGGGAATGAGGGCTGTGGTCAGTCCCTCACAAGCTGTCTCTGCTGCTCCTTTCCCCTCAGGGGAGGCTCCTCACGCTCTGCCCCTGCTGCAGCAAGAACAGACTGCTCCAGCACAGGTCCCCCATGGGATCACAAGTCCTGCCAGCAAACCTGATCCAGCGTGGGCTTCTCTCTCCATGGGGTCATGGGGTCCTGCCAGGAGCCTGCTCCAGCATGGGCTTCCCATAGAATCACACTCTCCTTTGGGCTCCAGCATGGGGTCTCCCATGGGCTGCAGGTGGTTATCTGTTCCACCCTGGACATCCATGGGCTGCAGGCTGGTATCTGCTCCACCATGGACCTCCATGGGCTGCAGGGCACAGCCTGCCTCACCAGGGGCTTCCCCACGGGCCGCAGGGGAATCTCTGCTCTGGCGCCTGGAGCCCCTCCTCCCCCTCCTTCTTCACTGACCTTGGGGTCTGCAGAGCTGTTGCTCTCACATAGTCTCACTCCTCTCTCCAGCTGCAGTTGCTGTTGCCCAGGAACTATTTTTCCCCTCTTAAATACATTATCCCAGAGGCACTACCAATGCTGCTGATGGGTTTGGCCTTGACCAGTGGTGGGTCCATCTTGGAGCCGGCTGGCACAGTCTCTGTCAGACACGGGAGATCTTCTAGCAGCTTCTCACAGAAGCCACCCCTGTAGCCCCACTGCTACTAAAGCCTCGCCACGCAAACCCAATACAACATACACTGGTCAATGTATCAGACAGTTCTTTATTATAGGTGATTAACAAATTCAGTGCCTTAAAACCCTTGTTGTGTTCTGTTTCCTTATTGATATGCCCCTTCAGCTTTTCCTTTTAAAAGAAAAAGATAAGCATGTTTCCACACACCCACCCCATGCATGATCCCTGAAGAGATCTCAGGAATTAGAAGATCATGTGGGAAAACAGGATCCTTCAGGCGCTTGGTATCCATTGTGAGCACTTCAACTGGGGCCTTAAAGGGAGTGGCAGGGGACATGGGCCACAAGCTTGATGAATGGTTTTTTCCCCCCTCTATCATTTTTCCTGCCTGTGCTTTGTTTCGTCACCCTGTGACACTAGTCGAGTGGTAGTCTTCCCCCTTGGCCACTTCTCACTAGGAACCACATCTGTGGGTTTTCTGTTTGGTGAGCCAACACAGCCAGCACCAGCAAAGATAAATTGCCTTTAAAATAATTCTTGCTAGACAAAACTGCCCTTCAAGAACCTCTGCAGTAGAGACCTGTAAATAAGGACATCATTATATTCTTCAGCAGAGTATTATAAAATACATTCAGCCATGAATAGCAGATGTCAGTCTCCACATTCTCTGAACACCACTACAGCCATTTGCAGGATTATTACTTAGATTACATAAGGGGTAACATTTTTTCAAAGCACTGCACGTGCTTTTGTGTGATCTGTAAGTGCTGATCTGAATGGAAGTAGCAAAGTGATATTTCTAGGAGGCATACTGATAATTTTTTTTCTTCATCTTTTCACTTAATGGCTTTAGCCTGTTGCAGAAACAGCCCTTGCTGTGTTGTCCTTAAAAGCTTTGTCTAGCCACAGAGCTGAAAGGGCAGGTCATGCTCCCCCATTAATACTGGCCTTCCCCACTCAGCCACATTAACTTCACTGAGATGAAGGTATGCCATTTTATTTGCATGCCATGGCAAAGAGGCAGAAGATGCTTCTCTGCTTCTTGGCCATGGTATCACACCTTTCTTAAAAGTGTAAAAAGCCACCTGTTATCTCTGGCAGTCATTCTGTGGTGCCCCTGCACTGCTCTTGGGTATTTTCTGGGGCCAGAAGAGCAACTTTTCTCCAGCCCCATGGGTGAGCGAGACTTAGAGCCAGCCAGTTAACAACCCCTTGGTATTGGGGAGGTATGAGCAGGGAGATGTGAGCAGGCAGGTGGCTGGCCCAGGAATGGCTTCCCCTCCACTGTGCACTCATTCTTGCAAATTTATCATGAGAATTTTCCAGCCCAACCACATATATCTGCTCAAAGGTCCTTTATTGTGGTAGTTTAATCTGCATCACCAGCCTAGCAGGAGGAACAAGATGCATGTTGATGCCTTCTGCAGTGGGTGCTGATTTGGGAGAATTCTGAGCTGAACCACTGCACAAAGAGATGGAGAGAGATTAGAAACACTATGATAATAAAATGAGATTTGGTTTAGGAAAATCAGACTGAAAAAACTGATCGCAAATAGTATACACGTGGGAGTGACAGAAAGTTAGAAATCTGTAATGCTGAAAGACAACATGCCAGAGAGTTAATTAAACAAAAGCTAGCAGCGCAATGAGAGGAAAAATGGACCAGAATTGGCAGTATGATGAGAGCAAAAAATGGTCCTGCATTTTTTTGTCCACTTCAGATGGAGTAGAAGTAGAACAAGATGTAATGCAGCTTGACACTGTTTACAGTCAGTGTGTCCCCAGGCAGACAGCTCCAAAGGCTGTCACTATTAACCCAACAAACAACCGCTGTTAACAAGCTGGAAGTTGAAAACAAGAAGTTTAAAAGGATACAAATCTGTAAATAAGGAATTTAAAACATCCCACAGTATGTGACTGCTGAAATAGTAATCCACACAAATGATTTGCAGAGGGGCAGTAAAGCAAAGAGGTACAGCTGGAGGCGAGAAAGTTCTGCAGGTTAGTTCTGCAAAGAATGGGTTTTAGTTCTTGGGAAGCCTGGGTGAGTTTTTAAATGAATATGAGTTTGTCACCATCTCTATCTGTTCTGTCATAAGATAATTGCCCATTCTGGCCTTCATACAACTCGTGTTTGGTCAGAATTCGTTCAAGAATTGGAGACAAAGGAAACATGCATAGATATATCAAAATGGGTAAGTATGAGTGTAAGTTTCTGAAAACATGCTACAGGTAAGACTGTAAACTCCTCCTTTAAGCCGCACGGACAAAACCACCCCGCGCCTTCCCACCGAGCCCCGCCGGCCAGCCCAGCTGCGCCCCCGCGGAACGCCGCCCCTGCCGCGGAGAGGGAGCCCTCTGCAGGCGGGACAGACCCAGCGCTGCCGCCAGCTGCAGCGGCAACAACCGGCCTCTGACAGAGCAGGCAGCCACTGGGTTTTGTTGGCTTTGGGTTGTCGGGTTTTTTAGTGTTCTGGTATTGTTTCACTCATGTCTTCTTCCACTTTCAATAACCCCCTTTCATAGAATCATTTAGGTTGCAAAAGACCTTTAGGATCACTAAGTGCAGCCATTAGAAGTCCAACTCAATTATTTTTCTGTCCTTCCCTTTCTCTTACCCATGAATGATAGAAGTGTTTTATGTTCTACTCACTCACTAATGCTTTTAAAAATATAATTCACAAAGGTAACTGCAAATCATTATCCAAAAAATAGTCAGGCATGCTTTGCCAAATCAATTTGTAGCAGCGTATTTGGTAAGGTGGCTTTAAATGCGCTTCTAGGCTTTCTAGAATTACAGCCTTTGAATGCCTCAAAGCCCAAGTGTGGGCCAGAGACCAAAGTTTGGCCCCACTTATTCTGTTTATTCCTTCTGTAGTTTCATGTTTGCTGTCTTAAGCTTAACTTACAGGACTGGGGCTCCAGAAAGTCTTAGGCCACAATACATAAAATATAAAACATTTATCTGGAAAGATGCAGTGTAAGTGAGAAAAACTAGAACCTAGCAGTACTGAACTCTGAAATGTTATGTTGCTATATATTTGAAAGTCAGCTGGATCATTAACTTATGTCCTGTGGACATTCCTCCAACTGCTGCCATGTCAGGGCCTGCATTTATGAGCCAACATGTGCAAGTCTTGGGTTTCAGATAAATATTTTCTCTATCTAACTTAACATTGAATTCTTATCCCACTGCTTTCTACCCAAGCCTTGTGCTTACAAGGAGGTACAGCAGAATTCTCCTGACATCTGGGGTCAGGAGATGGACAAATGTTGTGGCCTGTACTCTAGCATTGCATTTAAAAGAAGTGATGAGTGTTGCAAAGTGAATGCTAACAGAAACGTATGCTCCATAGATAAAGGAACCTCACCATGTAACCCTGTGCTAAACCACAAAACCTGTACAGATCTTGATACCAAGTCAGCATGGAAGAAGTTCAGCAGCCTGACATGACCTTCCAGGAGATCTCTAGCAGTGACATTTTTTGGCTCATGAGGAACTGGCCTACCCAATAGCAAGGGGTACTAAGTTGACTACCCAGTCTCTGAGATCTACCTCTGCCACAGGAATTAAAGTTTCCCTTAAATTACAGAATTATTTTCTTGAGGATGCTAACAAAATCACCTGCTGTGCAACCTGGTGCAGGTGACATGTTTCTGGTGTCCAGGTATGCCTTTTCCATCTGTTTCCATGCCTGTTCCAGCACACAAACGCATCACCCACCCCACCCCTGACCAGCAGCCAGATCAAAAGGGACACTTCCCCCTAACTTACAGCAGCTGAGGATCAAGGCTGAAACTCTCTCCCAACTGCAAAAAAGGTTTGTGTGTTATTCTCTTCAAGCCTGCAAGAAAAGGTTCTTCAAAGGCAGGTACAAACATGGAAAACAGGCTGTCCTACCTACCATGGGCATGCCCAGGGGCTCCTGTGCCCTGCTGCTGGGATGCATTTTTACTGAGGGGTGTGAAAAGTAGTTGGGGCTGGACACACTTCTCCAACACAGAAATACATGAGCAGAGGAACTAGCTATCTAGGAGACTTTCACGTGAAATGTGACAGAGACTGCCAGAAAGTACCTAAATTAGCTGATTGCCTCCCACAGGCAGCAAACCTGATCCTTTTCTGCAGCTGAGCAGAGCTGAGCGTGTCAATCTCAACGTTAAACAAAAACACAGCACAAGAATATATAAGCTGCCTTCCTGAACTGCCATGTGTCTTCTTGAGATGCTAGTGGAACAAAAATGGAGAGGAGGCTGCATGTGGAAATTTAGCCTTGGCTTTAAATAAAGCTTTGGGGAAAGCATGAGTCCAGAGTTCCAAGGAAAATGTGCAACTCTTCTGTCCCTGCCTGCTATATTTCTCTTCAGCATTGCCATTTGCAAACTAGTGAGTCCCTCATCGCAATGAGGTTGTCTTTCCCACTACTTTGATTACATCAAAACGCAACTGAATGTGTGAAAGTCACTCCCTCCTGTCCCCTGCCAGAAGGAGGATTGTATTAACCAGCATTTCGAGGCCAGGGCACTCCTGAGTTCCAGTGCTGGAACTGTCTCCCTCTACCACCATCACCTTCGCTGGTTCACTTACAAACTATCAATGGGATCTTGTATGAGTTGGTCTGGGACATCCGTTATTTTGACCGTCTTTCATGAGTGGTCAAGTGGTCCCCCTTAGAATTTAACAGTGATGATAGCAATTATTTTAGAGACCTTCTCTGAACAGGACAAAAAGGTAAGTGCAAGATATTCCTTGTAACAACATAGGCAGACTCCATAACAGCTCCTATTTTAACAAAAGAGATGTCATGACGTGACCAGGTGAGGAGTTGGTGGGTTTTTTTAATGTGTGTGTGTGTGATTTTCATTTTCTTCTTAATGTTTGCTTTGAAAAGATGATAGGCGAGCTATCACTGGAGCATAGAAGAATAAATAGCTACTGGAAGTTGGTTAAAGGCATGTGTTCTCCATCCAGTGGACCAGAACATGACCAGGCTGATGGGCTATTGAATAAAGCGAGCATCCAGGCAGGTATTTAATATATGCATCATTCAGGCAATAGAACACAGTGAGTCCTGCCAAGAGGCATTATGGGCTGTTGTGTTAATACTCGGGCAATTTTAGAGGTGTGCCCTTTTTACCTCCAGGTGCCTAAGGAACAATCTTACAAGGTTTCATTATTGTGAATATACAGAAGCTGCCTTCCAGTAGTGGAAAGGCAATCTCCATTCCTTAGTTCCTTAAAAACCGATATAAGAAAATTATCACTTAAACAGCCATGCAGCAAGGCCACTTGCTCTCAACTGTACTGTGTGTTATCAGTTACAGTTTCAAACTCTGATGGCATTAAAAAAGATTTTACTCTGGCAATATTTGCCAGAATATGCATAAACTTAGTTGGGATGGCTAAGCTGGGCTGGGCTCAGAACACTTCTATTCTGGAATCTGCAAGAGACACTGCATAGGGTTGACAGAAAATTAAGATGCCTGACTAATTAGTTTCCATACAATGTTCCCATCTCCTGACAAGGCATTTCCATGTCTAGACAAAGTCAGCCTAATTAAAATTACTAGCCTGACAGTTGAAATCGTTTGTAACAATGTGTCATCTTCCTTAGCACCTTCTAGCCAGTAGAATTAGAGAAACTCAATTACTCCTAATTATCCAATTTGCATATAAGATGTACAGAGATCATCAGCCCCAACACTGCTAACCTACTGTCCTGGTTTCAGCTGGAATAGAGTTAATTTTCTTCTCAGCAGCTGGTACAGTACTGTATTTTGGCTATGATGTGAGAACAATGTTGACAGCACACTGATGGTTTTTAGTTATTGCTGCATGACGTTTATACTAAATCAAGGACTTTTCAGTTTCTCAGGCCCTGCCAGCAAGAAAGCTGGTGGGGCGCAAGAAACTGTGAGGGGGCACAGCCAGGACAGGTGACCCAAACTGGCCAAAGGGACATTCCATACCACGCTATGTCATGCTCAGCAGCAGATAAACAGAGTGAGTTGGCCAGGACCTGCCGATCACTGGGTCACTGCTCAGGGACCAGCTGGGCATCGGTCAGCGGGTGGGGAGCAACTGCACTGTGCAACACTTGTTTTCTTTCCTCCCTTCCCTTTGGATGTTGTTCCTCTCCCTTTCTCTTCATTATAACTGCTATAATAATTATTGGTTTTATTTTATGTCAATTATTAAATTGTTCTTTATCTCAACCCCCCAAGGTTTACATTCCTTACAGATTCTCCTCTCCATCCCCCTGGCAGTGGCGGGGGAGTGAGTGAGTGTCTGCATTGCACTTAGTTACTGGCTGGGGTTAAACCACAGCACCAACATGCAAGCCATAGAAGAAAACTGTTACCTCAGGAAGCCAGCTAATTAAGTGCTCTGATTATCTGTATCTTGATAGCACTAAGCAAAGCCTTACCTGAGAGATGTCAGTCTCCTGGGACTCAGATCTCCCAGGTTTTTCCTCTGAACTGGATTCCTGGCATGGAGGAGGGATGAGCCTGTGAGCCCTTGAAGAGTGGGGAGACCCACCACACTGGAGCATTTGGGGACTACCTCTGCATTCCCCGATTGCTCCGGGAGCTCCGGGGCACTGAGGCGACACCAGAGAGGCTGTGGAGGAAGAAAGTCAGGCTGACAGGGAAGAAGAAATCCTGTTTCTCAGCCTCGGAGATGTGAAAGGTCAGCAGCTCACATCAAGTCGTTTCACAGCATGGCTGATTAAGTAACAGTCATTTGACTTTGATTAAAATATTTGGAAGAGCTCAGCTGCAGCTGGAGGCAATTCTGACACTCTCACCCCCTTTGCCCTGCACCTCCTCAGTGGATTTGAAAGACTTCACATGAGAAGGGGGAAGAAAGCAGCACAACGTTTTGCTCTTAGGCACACTGACTGATTTTAATGGGAAATCCCACAGAATTGTGTGCTCCCCTGAGAGCAGAGTATTATGTGAAAAAAGATACTTTCTCTTTACTTAGGCTTAAAGAAGAAAACAAATTCAGAAGGAGCTGTTGTGAAAAATACTTTAGCTTCTATCAAGCATCAGAATTAGGAGCAACAAATAATAATGAACAAATAATTAAATAAATTGGACAGCAAATAAATCAATGCAGCAAAAACTGCACCTTCTGTCACCTTAGTTGAAACCATCCCCTACAATCATGGAGCTCCAGCAGTTTTAAGAAGATCAAGAATGCAAAATAATAAAAACTTTCACTATTTAAAAGGAAGTGTAGGTAATAAAGCAAATGCTTTATAATTTGAAATGATCTATTTGTTCCATTAAATACCAATCGGCTTGTTCAATGAAGTGGAAATTTAACAGTATCCATTAAAAGATTAAAGACCATAAATAAAAAAACTAGCATTTAATTGTGTTGCGAAGAGGTTGGAGCTTGAGTTTTCGCACTCTGATAGTCTATCAAACTCAGCTCCATTACAGATGTCTTAGAGCTGAATTGATGATGATATTCAAAACTAAGGGCATTCTCTTCAGTAGACCTACCCTGATGAAGGAGCTCAAACATATAGATGGCTTATGTGATTCTATCATTCTTACAGTGTGAATTACAAATGTTAGAAATGTCAGCTTAATGAGTCATGCAAGAGTCTTCAATGTTCTAAGTCACTGGATCCAATTAATTTTTAAGTGTGCCTAAAATGAACAATGAAGACTGGAAGAAGCAATCTGGTGGGTTTCCCTGTACTCACTTTTTTACTTCTATTTTGTAAGCCTGACCTAATAATGCTTCCAAATAGCTATCCATGTCAATGACTATCCAAGGAACTGGCAGAATGCTCTCTTCAGTCTTCAAATCTGCAATGAAATTATTCTGACTTGAATGAACAAATGAAGAAATAGAGAATGTAGGTGTTACTGAAAAAATGGTATTTTTTTTCTTTGTGCCTGTTACTAGATAAAATTAGTCACAGCAGTCACAACAAACATGCATTTTTTAAGTATCTGCATTCTATTTGCTTCATTGTACTTGAAAACTGCTTTGGTTTTGTAATGTACTTGGCACGATGTAACAAAATGAATTTTGTTTCCAATGAATTGTGGTTTTATTGAGCCCTGTGGGCCAATGCCATTGGCCCACATTCACAGCTATGAAGGGGAAGAGCCACCCATTGTTACAAGCATGCTCTTCTTGATTTTTACATACATAATTTTTACCTTAACTCAGGCATTTTGGCCATTAAGCTCTGACTTTAAGATTCTGACTCATGTATATCTTGCTAACAAAGACATCCCTGAGCTCACTGGTGAAAGGCTGTGGACCCTTTCCCCAGGGACTCTCCTAACTCTCACTGAGAAAAAGCAGCAAATAGCCAACTGGTGGTAGCACTAAAAACTGATTTAGTTCTTCACTTAGCAAACATAAGCACCTGAGACAAAGACAGCAAAAGAAAAAGGAGTTTGAGGAGAAGAGGACGAAGTAGCACATTGGGGCTCTCTACACCTAAAGGCCACGTGCCCTAGAAACATTTTTTGGAGCAAGGATGAATGAAGCATTTGAAATCTTATGTCTGCATGAAAGATTCAGCTTCATTGAATGGACTTTCAGCAAAAGCCATCAGTGGCTTATCAGATTTTACTGACCTTCAGTAATGCTGCTGGTCACTATTACAGTACCACAGAGAAGTGTCTGAGATGGCAACTCTAGGGCTGATTTTAAACTCTTGTAAATACCGGGCATTACAAGGCAAGGTTTGGATTCAGATGTGCCTGTTCTAAGAAGTAAACCTTACCTTTTTTGTGGTTCTGGTAGTTCTAGAGGTGTAACCTGAAAACAGAAAGTGTAAAAGCACAAATAATGAAAGAGACAAAAAAAACCCCAAACCAACAACCAAACAAACAAAACAACAAAAAAAACCCCACCAAACAAACAAACCAGAAACCAAACACAAACCCCAAATAAAAACCCACAAACAAACACAAACAAAGGCCACCAAACGAAAAAGCTACATGCTGCCAGCATCAAGAAAATTCTCTGCCAGGAGTAAAATACCCTGCCTGTATTTGAGCCAGGGGACAAAACTTCAGCTTTCCTGCAAGTTAAAGGAGGTTTTAAAATAAAGAATTTAATTCCTATTTAAAATAAGGAAGGAAGGAATGACAGCTGTGCAAATATGCAAGTGAAACTGCAAAAATTGCATGGCTTATTTATGCCACCTACTGGATTTTCCCTGAAGTATCTTTTCAATCGATTTAGTTGCCACGATCATGTCTGCCAGTCCAGCAAGTACTTTTGCACAGGAGGCTACTCACACAAGTAGGCCAGCAGATGTTAAGCTGGATGACTCATGTGAGTAAATGACATGTGTGGACTAACACACCCCCAGGACTGGAGATGGGGGGTAGCTGTACACCTGTGTATTCTGCTAACTTGATGGCTGTAGGGCAGCCGAGACACCCAAAGCTGCAGGCACGCACTGAATTCCAGCACTGGGGAGTTCCCCAGCCCCAGGGGAATGTGCCGGCTCCGTTTCCCTCCCTTGCTTGACCCACTCTGGCTGTCTTTGATATTTTGCTCTAAATGTCCAGAGTGATCATGGACATGGTGATGTTTTCAAGCAATGATATCAGCAGTGTGATTGCTTCATCTTCTGTCCCTCACAATTCCTTGCTCTGCTGGGATCCACAACCAGCCGTGGTGATATGGTCTTTAAAATGACCTGGGAGAGTCAAAAAATTCTGTGAACAGAGAGGGCAAAAGCCCTCTGTCTTGACCCATTGGCAGCAAAAAAAAATACTAAACAGAAACAAACCTAGCAAATCTCTAAAATGGACTTAGTAAATGCAGTCAACTCCCACTGACTTCTGTGACACTAAAGGTCTTTGTTTTCCAGGCAATGGTGTCAGAATTGAGTTCTCTTTCATTTGAGACCTCTCTACCGAGGTGCTCTGTCATGCCAAATGTGGTGGTGGGGACACGGCTTGTTCACATCTGTCCCTCAAAATTATGATCTTGTTAGCAAATAAAATGCTTTTGCAAGGTTCAAGGGAGCAGCCAAAGGTATGCATGAGCAAAGAACAGGTCATCACTAACAGATGACGTTTTGTATTTAAAAGACTTGAACAAAAAAAAGCTAAAGGATAACTAGACAAAAAGCAAAAATGTAATTTGATTTCTTTTATATTTTTTTTCCCACCAGAAACATTAATTACAGTTATTTCCAAAGGTGCCAGCAAACTGCAGTAATGCTTAGTCACTGACATCATCACTGGATTCAAATCAGATGCCCAGACTTAACACTAAATGAATGACTACAATTTCCTGCAGACTATCCGGAAGACAGTGAGATTACCCTGATTCATGTTAGAACTGCTGGCAGTTTATAACCATCTCCTACTCCTTCATGACTCCAATGGATGTCAAATCCCGTAATGTGTTGTCACCCTCGTCAAATACCCATTAAAAAAATTTGAGACAAAAATTACCCACTGAAACCATACTCAAAGTGCAACTTGAGCCAGCAAAACCAAAGCAATTCTTGTTAAAGGATCGATCATGTACTTGCTGTATTCATCAGTCATCTAGGTATTTTGGTGGTATTCATCCAGAGCACAAAATACTAGATAAGTACTAACAACGTTAATATTTTGTTCCTCACCAATAGATTTTGTAACATTATGGATAATAGAGATCCATGCAGTTAGCCTGAGAAGCAGAAGTAGAAAATACTAGCTATGTGAAAGACAGCTGAATTAATGTTCTTTGAACTGTTGCATTTTCTGCATCTTGTGATTAATCTCTGAGCTTGGCTGTCCTACTTAGTTCCTAGTGAAAAGTCATATATAAGCAGCTGGTGACTGCTATTATTTCTCCTTTGTCTGTCTTTGCCTGCTTTATGCACTGTGCTTCTTTTCTCTTTTTTCACTCCTTCCAGTTTTTCTCCTCCTCCTGTCATTTCTGATGTGCTGTTTTTTCTCCTACCTTTTCAGTACCTCAGTTTGTTGACTTTTATTTTATTTTGCATTTCATGTTCTTTTGATTTAGCCCCTTTCATCTCCTTTTAATTTGCATTTTCAATTGATTTCAAGATAATTTGCACACAAGCACCTGAAAACATCCCTGGGTACGTGTTCAGCCACACACTGTTCACTTTCAAGACTCACTCCTAGAGAGCAATTTCAGAGCTCGATCAAGGGCCCCATGACTTGAGAAGATCTCAACCAGTTTCATTCAGGGAAGAATTTCATGTTTCAGTATAGGAAGCTAAGCATGCCTGTCTTCATTGTTACCTCCTTAAATATTAATGATATTAACACCATTAGGTATTAGTATATACTGTTCGGTGTATAGGCAAACCACGGTTTTGTTCTGCTAAAACACTGTATTCACCTTCTCCTATTTTGCAGGAAAATATGCAGTTGTTGACATCAGAAATGTCAGTCCCAGCAAAGTGATGCAAGGGGAAAGTTTCAGTTTCTGCAAACTGAATGATTGATGCACCCCCGCAGGAAGACCACCCAGCTTCTGCTGGTGGCTCACTTGAGGACCATCTGACTACTTGAGACTGGGGCTTAACAGGAGTGTTTTAATGTGGTCTCTGCGGAGGATGGAAAGTGCCATAAATGTCTCCAACGTTGTACCATGAAGGAAAAAGTTCTTTAAATGTAATTGCTGGAATGCTAACGCAAAGCAGCAAGCAGCAAGGATCTGGGTCTTTCAGGCTGGGATAGGCACTGATCGTTTTCCAGCAGGGAGGCTTGGTCTGTGAGCAGAATTAGCTGGGAGATAGCTGATCTCAAAGAGGGAGAAGCTTTCCTTGGCTTCTTCTAGCAGAAATAAATTTCTACCCACTGTAACTTATTACCATCTGATATGCTGAGTCATGAAGCTGGGGTTATAGAATTCTTTATGCAATCTTTATAAATCAGCCTCACATAATCTCAGGCGCTTTCTGCTTCATCTCTGTTGAGTCACTCATTTGACAGTTGTCATTCATCTTAGATTGAGATGTAATTTAATAGTTTCATTTCAGCATGAAGATAGCGTCATCTAAAGTTGAGCCCAGAAAGATTTAAAGGTGTAACAGAGGAAATATTAATACTGTAAATAATATCTGTAGAGCTGCATGGGTCTATAAATCACACAGTGCCAAGTCGGCAGGGGAGCCTATGTAAAACAGAGAAGAAAAAGCATCTCCTGCTGTCCTGCTTGCAGAGTACAGCCGCTCCAGCCACCCGCGCCTGCCCAGGGGTGCTGCCCACCGTGCCGTGCCCCCTGCTCCGTGCCTGCTGGGATCCCCTGCCCACGCGGGTCTGGTCCCGGTGTGTCCGCACCCACCCAGGGATGTCCGCGCTGGGCGGCCCGCAACCGGGAGCCGCGGCCCGGCCGGGAGCCCGAGGCCTCGGCAAGGGGCAGCCTTGCTGCGCGCTGCCGTGTCGTAGCTGGGCTCACGCCTCTCCCCCGGCCAGGCCATGTCGGTCGCCCAACCAAGCCCGGCCTTGCCCGACCCAGGGGCACACGGGGCTCACAAACTGCCTCTCTGGGGCCGGGCTCACTCCCCCAGGCCGGGGCCGGCGCCACGGCCCGTGCCCCGGCAGGGAGGGCGGGCAGGGGGGCCGCTGGGCCGCCGCCTCCCCCCAGGGCCGACAGACGCCTCGTCGTGCGGCTCCGGCGGGCAGCGTGGCTGGGCCGAGCCTCGTCGTTCCCTCCAGCACGGAGCCAGGGGAACTGGGGCCGCGGCGGCCCCGCACCCACCAGCCCGCCGCCCACCCGACGGCTGGCCACCTGCTCGGGGCGGGAGCCGCCCCTGCCCCTGCCCCTGCCCCTGCCCCTGCCCGCCGGGCGGCCGCCGCGAGCCGGCCGGGGTGGAAGGAAGGAGGGGGAAGGGAGGAGTGGCCGCCCCCCCTGCCCGCGGGGGAGAGAGGGCTCCGCGCCCGCACCGCACGGCCAGGGGGAGTTGCGAGGCAGCGGCGACGTCGGGCTGCCGCCGCCCGTCAAAACGCGCAGGGTGGCGGGACGGGACGGGCCAGGGCAGAGCCGCGCCGACCCCTCGCCTGGCTGCCCCCAGGTCTCCGCGATGCCCAGTGACTCCCCGGCCCTCAGCAAGTCCCCGGACGCCGCGGGGCCGAGGGACAAGGCGGGCGGCTTCGGCAAGGAGGCGGCCCTCACGTCGGCCTCCCCGGCGGACAGGGTCGCCGCCACGGCGGGGAAGAAGCCGCCGCGTCTGCCCAAGTGTGCCCGCTGCCGCAACCACGGCTACTCCTCGCCGCTGAAGGGGCACAAGCGATTCTGCATGTGGCGGGACTGCCAGTGCAAGAAGTGCAGCCTGATCGCCGAGCGGCAGCGGGTGATGGCAGCACAGGTGAGCCCCGCGGGGCGGCCGCCCGCTGGCCGCCGCCGCCTCGGCAGGGTCTGCCCGGAGCGGGGTGCGCTGTCTGCCCGGAGCGGGGTGCGCTGTCTGCCCGGGCCGCCGCCGGCGGTGGGGCCGTTGCTCGCCGCCCGGCGGGCGCTGTGCCGTGGGGCGGACGGCGCGCTGGGGGCGCGCGGCCGCGGGGGACCCGCGGCGCGGGCTGGGGTTGCACCGCCGCCTTCCCGAATTAACGAGGCTTTTCGCTATCTTTCTCGTGCGTTACTATTTTCTGTCTGTCTTAGGCATAAAAACAGGAGATGCCCTGAGGGCGCTTAGGGTTCCAGTCGCGGTAGGCTGGCGGTGAGCGTGTGGCGGCTCCCTGCGGGCGTGGCGGCGTGCGTCCCTTCGCAGGACGGGCAGCGCCGAAACGTGTTGGCAGCCCTGACCTGCGGGGTTCTGCTTTAAAACCTGCAGAGGGAAGGGCTTCCAGTTAACGTCAGGTTGCCGGTTTTCAACTTGTTTTTAACTAGGTAATGCATAAGCTAGCCAACTAATCGGTTAGCGAGAATATTTTGCGTTGGTGATTTCAGACGGTGTAGCTGCTTTCCCTGATGCTGTGCACCTTTGGTTGCGTGCATTTCTAATTATTTAATTTTTAATTAAATTTAATAAAAACTAGGCATTCTTCCTGATTTTGTATAGAGTGGCTATGTAAATAGCTGAGTGGCTGCCTCGTCTTGAATCTAAACAAGGACTCAGTAGTATTCGCAAAGGAACCAAAGTGCACCCAGTTTTGTGTAGAAGTTAACTTTTTCCGTTAGGTAGTCCCGCTTTAGTCACAACTCTTTGGCAACGTAAATGACCGCTGTATTAGTCCTTGTGATCCTTATCTTGAAAACTTCAAAGAGGAGTCCTGAGAGCGTAATGGCTACTAGCTGCTTGAGCTCTGCGGGGGGCTTGCACCTTCTCTGTGGTGCAAATGGTGGCCTGCGGCCAAGTTAATCGAAAGGCGTCAGGACCCACCGACCCAGTTTGCAACTAGTGCGTGCTCAGATCCCACGTAAAATGAGTGTCCCACTGACAGATTTTAAAAAAACTTTGCAGCCCTGGTTTAAATCTTTCACCACTTTTTTTTATTTAACCATTCAGTGCAGGTATACTAGAAGTCCTCTGAACCCATGGGAGCTTTTGTTCGTTGAAATAATTCTTCCTTGTCGGTGGTGTGGCAGTACAGAAACTATTATGCCCAACTTGCATGCAGTTTCTCTGCCCGGGGAGAACCACGGAATAACGAACACAAATCCCTTTGCTGCCTGCCTCGGGGGAGGGAGCACAAAATGGGATGCTGCCCACGCAGATGTTCCCTTCTGCACAGACAGTTTCCCTGCTGCCCAGCAGCTTCTGTCAGGTGGTGAATGCCTCCTGCTAGTGGTTTCTGGCGGTGGCCTTCCTGGGTATTTTCTCTTCCCAGGCTAGTTTCTGAAAGTGGCTTTGTAAGCCTCCCTAACTAAACCTTATCTGTGTAGGAGTTACACATTGAAAGTCTGACTTTCCCCGTTTTGATGTATTTCTGCAGTGAGCCCCTTGGCGCTGCTGGAATTTTACAGTTCAAGGTTATTGGCTTGTGAAGTCAAAGCTACCCGTGGTGTTTGCGAGTCTACACCTCCTCTTTAGGATGTCTCTGGTGGAAGAGCTGTCATTATCTAACGGTATTACGCATCTGTATTAGAAAAATGTTACTGTTGAACATGGAAATGGAGGGAAGTCCAGTTCAAGTTACCCAGGAGAATTTTCAGCAAGAAAATCCCACAATCCTAGTCTGTAATCTATGATAGATTTTCAAGGTTCAAGTACAGATGCAAATCAGTCACCTGGCAAATTGCAGGTTAGGTAGCTGCCCCCAGTGTCATATATACCACCTGGACATGTATCACAGCTTGGCATGGGGGGACAGCTGTGCAGAATTTATCTGCCAGTTCAGATTAGGTAGAAGAGGTCCTCTGTATCTTCAGTGAGCGAGGAATGTGGGGTTTTTGCACCCATGTTCAGACTGCGTAGTGCCTGTGAGCTTGGCCAGTGTCAGCAAGGTTTTGGAACATCATCTGTTGGGAAAGAACAGCAGGGAGCTCCTGCTTCTGCAGGCCTGGCCAGCTGCCTACAGTGTATATGGCATTGGCTGAGATGCTCACAGGATGGTTCACCACTTTTGCTGTGCTTCTTCCATGGTGGATGTCTTGTGTACAGTGTACTGTGCATAGAAATTCCCTTGAAGGGCTAGATTTCCAGCAAAGCCAGCGAGGGAGCCCAGCAAAGATAGAGCAGCAAGACTGCAGGTGTAAGCCCTTATGAAGAGCTGCTTTATATTGATGAAGAGGCACAGCAGAGCCTTGCAAGCAGCTGAATTTCTTATCCCCAGCAGTTATGTATTGGCGGAGAGAAAGGTAGTGACTACACTTTTCGCAGTATGCTTTGACCAAGAGCAACTGTGTCTGGTGAGTGCAGTCATCTTTCATGCATCTTCATTTGGCCTTGTTGGACAAAGATGTATATGGTACCAGCATTTCAAAGGTTTGTTGGTATATGTTTGGACACAAAAAAGGGTTGGTTTTAAATAGCTTTATAACCTCATTTATATGCTCCGCTACCCACTGGCTGGATTGTGATGTCAGCATTGTAGAGAGTACCAGGAGATAAAACCAGCCTTGAGTTTGAGTCTTGTTGTTGCTATTATAAACTGTGCTAAAGCCAGAGAGCATGCCCTACAAGTGTCTGCTTGTTCCTAGGTTGCACTGAGAAGGCAGCAAGCTCAGGAAGAGGAGCTGGGAATCAGCTGCCCGCGGCCCCTGCCCAGTGTCCCTGAGGTGTTTGTTAAGAAGAACAGCGGTGGCAGCTCTTGTCCCCTGTTGGAAGGCAGCAGCAGCCCTCTGCATTCGACGAGTACAGCCACAACAGCAACCAGCACACCATCAGGTAAAGTGCTGGGAGAGCAATGCTCACCGCTGGGGGTGAGGGCTGATGTTGCATATGCCAGCCTGCTGTTGCACCTCTTCCCCTTGCTGCAGCGGTGGGATTATGGAGAGTCCCCTTTCAGAGAACGGTGTTACACCGTTGGTATGGTTAGCAAAATGGAAATCTTTTATATTTTAAGTGACTATTTTTACTTGAAAATCAAAATTTAAGTTTGATGTAGACTGGCACTGTAATTTAATTCAATGCGGTGTATACCTGCAAGTAGAGGTTTACAAGGAGCTTTGCTCCTTTATCCCAAAATGTGCTTCTGCCACAGTCCTGGCATCTGCATGTTGGTGGGCTGTGTATCTTCTTCACAACTGGAGGGTTTTCAGCACTGTGTAGGAGCGAAGTATGTAGGTAATGTTATTGACCCCAGCAGCAGAGCACTGTCCACCTTATGTGACTCGATGTGGAGGTGCATCTGTTTGGTGTGGCCAGGTGTGATGACTATGAAAGACTGACATAGTCCTTCCACTCTATTACATCTTACTGTAGTGCATTTAACCCTTGTCAAAAGAAACAAAAAAACCCACCAAAACCCAAAACCCAATGTTTTTCTGCAATTGCAGTAAACCCATGGGTAAGTACAACTGAGACTTAAAGGCATGGAAGTGAAGATTCTAGGCAGAATGCTTTTTCCTGTGTAGAGCTTAAGGTAGGGCAACTGAGTATGTATAAAAGTGAAAATTATGTAATTGTCTTCTGCTCTGTAGACAGAAAAAGCAAACATAAAGGAAAGGAAAAGGAAATGTCATTGATTTTTAATCATCTGTGCTGATGTCAGTAATACAGGTGAATTTACTTCCTGGTTAAAAAGCTGCTTCTGAAGTGGACAATGCCTTGCACTAACTGATAAAAGTACAGCGTCTATGTGTGTCTGTCAAATGATACTACTCTGTTTTGCAGGCCATTTAAAGCCTTGTCAGATGGATTTCTTGCATACATTGCATACAGGCAGTTTCAGACCAATGTGGAGGAATTTGTTTGGGAAGCTTTTTGAAAAACTGGTGGATAAAACAAGAAATAGCTTTTTATGAGATTTTTTGTTTTCATTATTGCAGTCATGTTAGTGTCACCTTTGAATTGATGCAATTACTCCTTTCATATTTGGATTACTGCATGGTTTGTCTATAGACAAGGAAGAAGCTGGCTGAAGATTATAGTGGTATATTCAGTAAGAGATTATAGGTGTGGAGAGATCAGGTGTAACTTGGGAAAAGAAGAAAACCCTTGCTTATACAGAATGGTCAAAAAATGAAATTGAACTACTGTCAACAAAATATGCATAAGCTTTAATCATAATGTGCTTAAAATGTCAGTGGAGATATTTATTAACCCCACTTTAATAATTTCTTACTAATTGTATTAAATTGTGGTCTTTTAATGAGAAACATTCATTAAATAAGCTCAAAGCAATTTATATGCTTGAATAAAGTCTTGAAAACGTGAAGATGCCCAATTTTAAAGGAACTTGAATGGTTTGAAAATTTTTTGATCAAAGCAATTGTAAATGGTTTCCAGTTGTCTTTCTTACAATGGATTTTCCTTTGTGAGCTATTCAAATACATTGCTTCTCAAGTATTTTACTGAATAACTGTTTGGGTGAACAACATTTAAAATACACAGCTTTATCTCCAGAGTGAAGATGTGATTCCATCCAAGAATCAAGCCAGGGTCAGCTTTGTCCACCAGAATAGAATAATCTGGGAAGGAGTAGGAAATTTGGTTCATAATTTTGTTTATAGACACCTAAGTAGCAACAGAAATTCATGCTTATCTCGAAGGCAACTACACTGCATAAAGTTCTGTCTCAAATAATTTGGTAGGCTCATCTTTTGAAAGCACTGTAAGTACTTGGTAGGTATGGATTTAATGCCACCAGTGACCGTGCTGGCTGTGAAGCTGCAGAAAGTGCTCTGCCTTCAGCCAGATTGTAGGGTGGCTTCATCAGATGTCAGAGACCCTGGAAAGTCTTTTTTCAGTGAGGATACTGCTTAAATACTCTGATGCTTTATTTTTTTAGTATATGAAGATAATCTGTTAGACAAGAAGCTGCTGTGTGTGATGTGACATGAAGTTTTTGGTTTAGGTGTTTTCAGAACCAGGTAATTGAAGGATTCTTGCATTTCCGTTTTATCATTTTGCAGGTGCCCTCAACTGCAAGCAAAATGAGAGACCCCATCACAGCAAATGTCACAGTGTCTCAGTTTGGTAGGCTGAGGTGCTGGTTTTGCAAGGATTTACAATCCTCATTAAGGCAGGCAGAGAGAGTGAAACCCTGTGCAGCTGGGGAAGTCAGCAGCCCCCTGCAAGCCCCAGGGGAACTGGTTGCTTCTTGGAGCGCAGTGTGCCCTGTACAGCACGCATTAGACCGGGCAGGAGGTGGTTTTGACAGTGGTAATTCTATTCCTCCTGTAAGTTTTGGCTTCACATAGCTGTTTTTCTTTTGGACTTACATTGTGCAGAGCTTTGTTTGCCAGCAGAGGAGTGATGTGTGAAGGAGTCACACAAAATATGTAGTGCCAGAGAGAGTCTTTCCTTGCTGTATCCATTTTATCGGCAGATGAGAGATATTGTGACACCTGGAGAGACAAGAGACAATTTTTCAGATTCTTTTGTGACACGCTAGGTTTGAAAAGTGTAGAAGTGAATTACTATGTTCATAGCATAGGGGTTGTGCCTTTACTATCTCAAGTTTGGAAACTGTGTTTACTTTGGATACAGCGTATGTTTCCCACTGAAAAGCAAACTGGTAATCTGCAGTTCAGTTGGAAGGGAGCAGACCGTGGTCTCAGGGAATTAGCAGAACCGATTGCAAACAGATCGTGTAGTCTGTGCATTTTTACTTCAAAAGTTGCAGGCTGCTGAGAGCGAAGGCCATTTAATAGTACAGAGCAGCAAAAAGTCATGATTCCAGAGCATCTAAAGTAATTGTCCTTCCTTCTGCAGGGTAAGTTCATCTTGTTAGGTTAACTAGTGTGCAAAACTCAGGAAAAGACTGTTGTGGGGCATTTAAAATGTGCCTTACAGACATCCTTAATTTATAAAATCTGGGTTCTTCCCTCTTCCATGTCATTTTGGTAACTCTGCCATTTTAATATTTAGAAATCACTGGGGGGTGAGAGGGGAGCATGATCATGAAACACCTTCCAGTGAGAGCTGCTCACACTAAAGGAAGGAGACAGTGCATTTCACCTTTCCTCTGTTTTTATTTGGTCCTCATCACAGACTTAAAGGTCGTGTTTGGCATTTATGGAATGGGGTGGGGTGACTGCAACATACATTACTTGGTGGTTGGAAGGTGCTGGAGAGCACCCCATCTTTCTGCTGCTCTGCATTCATGTTGGCCCAGTTTAGAAGAATCCAGTATGGATGGGATTACCATATGATGCTACATTCCAGCTCCTGCTCCTGTCCTCTGTGGTGGTCGATTTCCCATTGGTTTTCCATTGACCATAAATAATGACGTTGGTCAGGTGCCTTTGCAGCATCACTGGCTGACAAGTTAAACACATCATTGTCAGCAATTGTGAGTAATAAGCTTGAGTTTGATATTTCACTTTGCTGCGTTTATTATGTGTGACAGAAACAAAATAGTGTTCTTTTTACATTTCTCCAGATAGGAGCAGCTTTCACTTTGAAACCCTTGGAGGAACAGATGAGGTTTTATCTACCTATAACTGTGGACTGTAGTGGGGTCAGCAGTAATGCTGTGCCTAATGAACGATGGTACTAAGATCCCTTTGAACTTGCAGTGCCCTAGATGCCTCTGAGAATCCTGCCTGGCCTTCTTTACTTTTCCTTTGCTTTTTTAATGTTATCTTTTGCATTTCTACAAAACTACTGTGATTTCAAAAATCAATGTCATGACCTTCCAGATGTTGTGCTGCATAGGTAATAAAGAAGAAAAATGTTGTTATAATTGGAAGATACCACGGCTTGGTTTTAAAAAAAAAAGGAGAAATTTTCATTCTGAAAGAAGGTCATTTTAAGTCTTTACAGTATAATGCCATATGCTGTCAGAATTTTTGTTTTGTCAAAAAAGTCTCATTTTAGTCTCTGATAGGCAACATGAGGAAGCAGCCTTGGACGTTTCACCACAGGAGTGCTTAAGCACTGGAGCAGGTTGCCCAGAGAAGTTGTGGAGCCTCCATCCTTGGGGAGGCTTAAAACTGCTGAATGGTGCCTGAGCCACATCATCCAACTGGAAAGCTTGGCCTGCTTTGAGCAGAGTTTGGGCCAGCTGGCCTCCAGAGGTCCTTTCTAAGCTGAACTACACTGTGGAATCTATGGAATGCCTACTTTTTTGTATTGACATTGTGTCATACATACTAAAATTTGGAATTCAGCTAGCTTCAATACTGATCAGCATTTGCAAGCCTGGGAAAGAAATCTTGACTCTTGACCTAAAACCACTCAATGACTAAATCTATGGTAGATTCCAATAGAACATTAGCACCGTGAAGGTTAACAGGTGGTGGAGAGGATTGCTAGTTCAGGTGGCAGCAGCCTCAGCAGGCTGAGCACTAAGGAGAAGGAGGCATCTAGCTGCTTTGTCTGCGTGTGCCAGGGCTAACATGATGGCTGGATGGCCTCAGAGGTCTTGGTGGGTCTGCAGTGGTTATGGGTCCATCATCCTACTCTTTCCTTTGGTCTTTGTCTCCTCGTTACTCTCTAACAATTATTTTCTCCTGCTACACCCACTGCTGCTTCTTCACCAGGTTTAATTGCTGGCTGGTTCCGGGTCCTGCAGACTCTCCTTTGATACTCGGGGCCAAGCAGCCCCATCCATTGCTTCCTGGCCAAGCAGCCCCATCCATTGCTTCCTGATCCTTTGCCCTGGCTTCTCAGACAGCCAACAGATCTCTGTTAAGGAGAGGGCATAGCTGAATGTGATGTGTCTTTACTGGATAGTAACAGCTGGCAAACCTAAGTTTTGCATCTTTCACCTCTGAATAACTAATACCTTCCCATCCATAACCATCTGTTTTTCTCCAGCTGGTTGTAGTTCAGATGAGAGAAAACCACATTTGTATGTGTCTGTTGTAAGAGTTTGTGAACTGCCGTACCTCTCTTGCATTGGCATTATTTCTACAGCGTGAGTTAGACTTTGTCTGGGGAAGCAGTTGCTGGAGATGGTCTTCTGCCTGGAAGGTGGTTTTCTCAGTTGCTAAATCTCCTTCAAGCAGATACTGAGAGAGTGTTTCACTTTGAACAGTCTTTCCTTGGTTTGGGATAAAACTCGCCCCTAATAGGCTTTTTAAATTTCAACTATGCGATGAACAAAGCACTCCACAGTGTGGCTGCCATGGCTTTGTAATTTTCAGTTCCTACCAAAATAGTGTGCATTTTGCTCAGAGTTGTTTAAAAAGGCATTGTTTGTGAAGCAAGGCATTGCTGCCTCTCTGCACTGCTGTAGTTTCACCGTACTTGGGAACGTTGCAAGGAGTTTTGAGCATCTCATTATAAAAGGACATAGATAAATCTGAAAGGATAGAGGGAAGGGTGACAAAAATGATGTATGGCTTGTAGAAAAGGAGACTAAGGGTGGATATAACAGTCTATAAATATTTGAGAGGTAATAATATGGAGGAGGGGGAGGGATTATTTACAGTGCTTGTGACAGCATAACAAGGAGCAACGGCTTGAAACTAAAAAAGACAAAATTAAATTAGACAGTAGACACTTTTTCTCCTAACTAGAAGTGCAATTAGCAACGGAGTGACCTGCATAAGGACAAGGGGGTAAGTGAAGCATAATCAGGAGAGGTGTTTAAGAGTGTGTTAGATTATGATCTCAAGTGATTAATATGGGGGTAAACTCTGATCAATGTGCAGGTGAAACTAGATGACGGAAATCTCCTGCAGCTTTGTCATCTCCTATATGATTCATTGCCTCTGGCTATTGTTTGACTGTGTTAAATAAATCATAATGTTACAGGGTTCTGCATCCCTGATTAGATGTTTCCAGTTAATTCTCCAGTTCTGGATCCTGAAGCTTGCAAAGCTTGCACTTTCCTTGCTCCTCCTTTCAAGCCATATTTGTTCATTGTCTTTGCAGCTTCATGTGTGTGTGTTTAGGTGTCGATGTTTTAACTGAGCTAGTATCTGAAGTGCCATACGTGTTTATTCAGCGAGGCACAGACTGTCAAAAGTGTGCTATTTCTGTCATGATGGTGAAACTGGTAGAATTAGTAGCAATTTTCAGAGTTTTAAGGCTGTAAATGAAGTTTTATTTTTCTTTTCAGGCTTTTGATCCTGTCTGAAGCCTCAGTGGAAGTAAATAGTGTAAAAATAAATAGCATTAAAAGATTTTGAAGACTTCAGGGAAGATTGCTTTTCTTCTTCTGTTCAGGTGGTACTGCAGGGCTTGTCCAGTGCTGTCTTCACAAGAGGCAGGGGCTGGGAAAAGCTTTCTGCAGCATGCTGGCAAGGCAGGGGTGCCAGGGGAGCAGCTGTGACCTACTCAGACCCGCTTACTTTGGGAGAGAAGGGCTGCCCAGCCCAGGGCTTCTGTGACCACCTTCTGGGTGGATGGGTGGAGGGGAGGATGCACAGGGAGCTCAGCAGGTATTCCCATCCTTCTTTCACATTTCAGAAGAGCTTTTTTCCCTTAAAGAATTGGGAGTAGATTTTTTTTTTTTTTTTTCATTTTCCAAAAGCTTTCACCCTAGGGCTTTCTGTGTTTGCAGCATCTTTTTGTCTGACTTTTCTCGCACCAGGTGAGGTTTCCAGACATAGAGCTGCCATTCAGAACGAGGTCCCTGCTGAGTGGTGTTTGCTGCGCACTGAGTGGACTTTATTTGCCATGTACACTGTCCTAGCACCTGGGTGCTCAGGGTTTCTCCTCTCACCGAAGGCCACTGGGGCTAGTGGGCAACCCTGTTGTTCTTTGTGCCTTGGAAGCTCTTCCTCTGTCATGTTGACATTTGCACATGTGTCTTCACATTTAGAAAGTTACTTACGCCAGCTTGTCATTTCCATTCATCATTGTGAACACTGAGATAAGGAAGAGAGCAGGAGCAGAAGATGTACTGAGACTTTTCTGTCCATGGGCATATTACGACATTTATCTGCAGCTAACTTCTTGTTCCTTTCTGTGCCCTTGAAACAGTTATTATTACTTAACTGAATGTGTGGGGTCTTCCTTTTGTTTTTAGAAAAGATAGAGGTTGGGGAGTGAAGGGGTGCTGCATGCTTCCTTAACTGAGCACTGGCATGATTTCTTGCCTTTTCTTTTTTCCATGTGCTTTCTTATACCTTTAAGACTGTTTCCATTCATTTTATTTATCAACCTTCTAATTCAGCCTGTTGGCGCGTTCCCCATTTTCAGTGGATTTGTCACTTAATGACATGGGGACTAAAGTGCAGTTTTGAAGGTTTCTTTTGGAGGAATGCTTTTTCATATACTTCTTCGAATGCCTCTTTCTTTTTCCTGATTTTGAGTACCTGATAGTCTTAATCAGAGTTAATAAATAGCTCATCTACTTAGGTACAAACATTGCTCATGTGCTTCTGTCCTGTGTTTTCTTTGGGAGCTTGCAAAGAGTCAGTTAAGCACTGAGCTTCTTTTCCTTTGCAAATGAGCGTGGGTGCCTAACTATTTTTATAGGGTTTTTTTCTCCAGTTCCTGTCTCTAGTCTCTATTCATGCTATTTCTGTTGCTTACAGCATAGGCCACCATTTGCTGACTTGGATGCCTATAGTCACGGATACAACTGAACCTCAGCTGATGTAAGCCACTGTAGTTCCAGTCACTGTGTGTCTCTTGTCAGTGAGTTGTGCATGAACAAAATTTGTTAGTGATCTATTTGCATTTGCATGAAAGCAGATTTTGTGAGCGCAGATGTTGTGGCATCCATGCAGCACTGGTGATCATGTACAAGTGATGCATGTGCATGTGATTTTTGCTCACTTGCCCAGGTCCTGTGGGTGTTAACAGTGGTTCTGTACCACTCCTGATACTAGTTTTTCCATCACATATTGAGTACATAGAGTGAAAAAGCACTCGTGTTACTTCTAGTTGGTCTTGTTTAGAAACCCTTTGGGTTTCTGTCATCATATAGCTTATAGTCAAGCATGGACTCCAGCTAATTCCAGCCATCATCCTACTCCCTTTATTATTTTTATTGTGAGCCATAATGATTTTATCCCAGTCATATTTCCTCCAAGGTCTGCTATCTCAGACACTTGTAAAGCTTTCCCTCCCTTCTAATATTCTCTTTGATCTGTTGTTAATGACTTAAATCCCTTTACATTTAATACACGCTGAGTTTCTTTCTCCTCTCAATTTTGCTTCTTTGTGCCGGGAGGCGTTCAGGCTGTTTTCCATCACTGTCTAGAAATCTGATTTCCTTTCCTAATTTCCCTTCTTTTTTAATTTCTTCCTCTATTTTTTTTAAAGTTGTGTTGATTCTAAGTTTTGTTCCTTTTACACACTTCAGTAGCACATTGGATGTCTGAATGGAACAAGTTAAATGTTTGTAAATTTGTTCCTCAAGGTTTGTATCTCGAGGTGAATAATAACATGTATACATACATATGCACACGTAGTAGTCATACTCCCAGCTGTAATACTGGTGATTGAAAACAGCATTTATTTCTCATGCTCCTAATTTTCTGAAGTCCTAATTTTATTGGTCCAAATCCTGTTAGCTGTCATGCATGCTAATAATTTTAGATATGTAAATAATCCTGCAGTCTTAGTGCAGCATGAGCAAACATATGCTGGAGCATTAAAATAGTGCTTAGCATCTTCACAAAAATAAAAGCCATGTTCAAAGATTTTGAATGTTTTTTCTTTACTAAAGCCATTCTTTTTTTGCTGATAAAGATTTTAATACAATCACTATAGCTATATTACAAAGAATAAAAGTGCAAGTACGGAAAGGACAAGCATTGCCCCACCAGTCCACATTAAAATATCAACTACTCTGCTCTAGTCAGTGGCAGATGTTGAAAGTGAAATTTGCTGCTGTAGACATCTTACTAAGGGCCTGAAGCTTCCACTGAGTGTGATAATAAAAATTATTTTCTGTAGGTTTTACTTCTTCAGGCACATTAGGCAGATTTTTAAGTTGCATGCTAAATGTTTGCAGCAGATCATTTTTATTAAGTGTATGCTAAATGTGAACAAAATGTGCCTTCACCAGTTCTACTGAAATTGGTGGTATTTCAGCTTCTCTTGGCTGGAGCTGTATGTACGAGTGAGAAACTTACTGTGCCAAGCTGCAGTCTTCTGGATGGGATTTCTCCCTCCTTGTTTTTTTCTCCCAAATGCCGTTTTCCTTTGAGAAGTGTTGTTTTGTTAAAAACCTTAAAACTGGTAGGTTTTTGAATTGTATTAGGAACACACACACACACACACAGAGTTAACAGTCATTTGACCCATTATGGGATAATAATTCTGCCTGCAGAAGAGAAGAAAAAAATGCTTAATATTTTTTTCTGATCTTTGCTTTGAAACAACACAAGTGATACGGCTGTGTATGGACATGGTGACATTCTGCTTTCATTTCCAGCAGTAACTGAAACCAGCAGGATTGGATAACTTGCATGCAGTATTTAATACAAAAACAGAAGCAAAAGCAAAAAAACCAAAACAACAGAAGATTTGGCTGAGGATCTATCTGGTCCATTAATGCTGATTTCCAGTAAGTCTTTTAACACTGGGGAAATTCCTAAGGCCTGGAAGAAAGCTGATGTCCTGCCAGTGTTTAAGAAGAGTGAGTGTGGTAGGATGGGTGGCTGCAAATCCATCAGCCTGACATCAGTTTTTGTGAACAGTGGAAGAGTCCACAGTGAACTGAAATGTGCAGGAGGGGGAGAAATGCAGCTGTTAAAGGACGCTCACACAATACAAATTAACAGAAGTTTATGGGTAAAATATTCTGTCAAGTTAGTAATTTTTATCGTTACAAAATTGCTTGACAAAGTGACATATTGATGAAATCAGATTCTGAAAAGCATTTAATTTTTGTGTCCTATGACATCTTGATTAGGAAACTGAACTGACAGAAAAATCAGTATTGTATGTGTTACGTCGTTTTGAGGATGATCCTATCAGTCTTTAAAATGTAGGTCTGAGTGGAGAATCTTAACACAGTGGCGTTTCTGAAGACATCTCACGGGGAGGGACCTGCTCTTGGCTGTAAGCTGTGTGGTCTTCCCTGAAACCGGTGAGGTGCTTGTGGAGCTAGTGGACTCATTCCCGGACGAATGTGCATACCAGGAAGTGGGCTTAAAATGGATATTGGAAAGGTAGTTGGTGGTGGTTATGGAGGCACACCATGCCAGGTTCAGGAGCATCACTGAGCCAAAAGGAATGGGAGGCTGGGAGCGTGGGCTTGCCCCACTGGAGGTATCACATTTGTTTGCCCCATTTGTACTGCACCCTGGGTTTCTCTTTATAGCTAGTGGTGGGGATATAGCCATGGTCTGGACCCACACACCTGGGCTTGGACTTGGAAGGGCTCAGGCAGGAGACATAGGAATGATTAGAAGACTGGAAAACATGTCCTGGAGTGAGAGACAGCAATTTATTTTGCCTTTTAGTGACCCCCTTATCTAAGATTTAATTAATACCCAGTATGATTGTTCTAAATTGCTTGTGCCAGACTAGACCAGCTCATGCTGAAAGTTTTGTGTCGTTTCATGAGATGGGTTTTGACATTGTCAACAGAAGCAGAATGTGGTTGCAGAATCCCATGAAAAGCTTCTGTGTTGGGTGTATCCACTGCAGGGCTCAAGCAAGACAGTAACAAATAACCTTAATTCTAGGGCCTCCCAGATTTTGTCCCTGTGTCTAACTTTTATACCTGGAGTGTCTCCTTCTGGCACATGTTGTTCTTGGTAAAACGTGGTGTCCCATTTAGGGTTCATTTCGTCCTTCATAGTTGAAACTGGAAAAGCTTACTCTGCTTTGCTCAAATGACCGCTCCAGACTTACTCCTAGAGGGGAAAAAAAGTAATACTCATCTTTCTGGGGTGAAAATGAGTATTGTTCTGGCAATCAAGTAATTTTTGAGAAGCAGGAGAACGCAGCCACTGATGTCTTGGCGGATGAAGCATGCCCTGCACCTGCAGACACTGCTGACATTACGCCCGCTCCTTGCTGATAACACTTACTGAACTCGTCATGCAGCTGCTCCATTGAGTGAAGGGTGTTGTGAGGCTCCCAGACTTTGCCCTCACTGTAGAGAGCCACTGCAGGAAGGGTGCAACGACTGGTGGTTTGGTCTTGGGGCGGTGGGAGAAGGTGAGAAGTGCTTGCACGAGTTGGCAGGTGTTAAGTGCCCAGGCGAGGCATCGCTGTAATAAGGAGGTGGGGTAGATCAGTACTGGTGCACTCCAGCTTCAGGGAAGAAGCCAGGAGGCCTGCAGGAGGCTCAGTTGGACCATGCAATTTTTTCTTCTTTTTTTTTTTTTTTAATGCATGTTTCTGCTTTTAGAAGAAAGGTATATCTCTGCTGAGCAGCTGTGTTCCCCAGGTATGATTGGAGAGGACCTATAGACTGCTGTGGCAGTAAGCTGTTTGGCTATGATTTACTCTCTTTAGCCTGGAAACACAGCTGCTTTTATCCCACACGTCTGATATGGGTGATAACAGATTTTTCGACCTCTCCATCTAATAGATGTTAGTTGGGATGGGGGAGAGAGCTGGGGAAAAAAACAGTAAAACTCAAGATAAAGGCAATTGAATAAGTAAAGCAAAAATTGTGCATGCAAGCAAAGCAAAACAAGGAATTCATTCACCACTTCCCACCGGCAGGCAGGTGTTCGGCCATCCCCAGGACAGCAGGGCTTCGTCATGCGTAGTGGTTACTTGGAAAAACAAATGTCCCCCTCTTCCTTCTCCACTCAGCTTTGTATGCCAAGTGTGACATTCTATGTTACAGCACATCCCTTTGGCTGGTTGAGGACAGCTGTGCCAGCTGTGCCCCTCCCAGCTTCTCGCTGGTGGGTGGGAGGCAGAAAAGCCCTTGGCTCTGTGTCGGCCCTGCTCAGCAGCAGTGAAAACCTCCCCCTGTTTATCAACACTGTTTCCAGCACAAATCCAAAACACAGCCCCATACGAGTTACTGTGAAGAAGCTCAACTCTACCCCTGCCAAAACCAGGACAGCTGGACATGCGGGGCTGTTTGGACAGGCAGTCCTGAACAAGGAGGAAGAACTGCTGGATTTGGTGTTTGAGCTTGAGATGGGGTTACTGGCAGTTGGGGGAGGCAGAAAAAAAATGCTTGTCTTGAAAGAGAGCTTTGAATGCAAGTAGGACAGCCCTGTATGTCTCAGGAGCCAGGCTCCAGGACAGGGGTATGCGCACAGGCTGTATTTGGCTCTGCAGACCATGCCCTTCACCTGTGTTTGCTGGCTCATCTCAAAGGGAGAGTGACTGTCCCTTCATTGTACCACTGTGAAGATCTCCATCTCCCTGCTGGCTGAGAGCCAGCACAGAGCAGTAGACCAGAGGTCTGCAAACCGTGGAGAAACTCAGGGAAGGGTTTTGTCTTCACTGCAGTGGCCTGGGTAGCCATCTCTTATTCAGGGATGCTTTCAGGGGTTCAGTGTCCCTCCCGCCCCCCCCCCCCCTGCTTTTAGGAAGAAGGCTCTCACTGGCAGATCTGAAAGGCCTGATTCTGCATACCTTGTGCTACAGTAATTCATACTGCGCACTTTTAGTCCAGATTACCTGGTCTGTGATGGTTTGTTTGTCATGATGGGAGAAAGATATCTCAGATTTCCTTGTATGTGGCAAGTTTATTTAATCACACAGTTCAAAAGCATCAACATTATTGTTTTACTAGAAGTTGCTAAATGATAATTTCTTAAATACCTCTTTTCAGATAGGGTTGTGGGCTGAAAGTTTTACACGTGTAAACACCTGAAAGAAGAGGCTTTAAAATAAAGCACCCTCTGGAGTATATTGATCAAAAGAGGACTAAGGGGAAAACAAGGATCAGGATGCAGGGAGTCAGCCCTCTTTGTTTTGTTGAGAGCCCTGCTTCTCTGTAAGGTCCAATTTCAATGTCTTTATGAGGAAGAGGGACATAATGCATGGACCCGTGTAGTGCAGTGAGGCTTAGTCAAATTGAGTGGGACTGGGATGCAGGTCAGTGTCTGGCCCTTTGGTGGGGGCTTTGAGAGCAGTGGAGGTGAAAACCTGGTCCTTTGTGCACTCACATCAGCATCCATAAAGGGCAGTCCCTGTGAATCTCGTATCGGAGCAAGTTGTTCTCTTGGGAACCTGTACTGCATTGACAGAAATTGTAAATGGGGAGAGTGGGGGCTGGGTATGGGGGTGTTGATGTTTAAAGCCCTGTCTCCTTACTGAAGGAGCATTAAGTGGGCTTCTATGTGAAAGAGTAGGGCTCAGCAGAATTACATAGGTGTGAAAAGAAGCCAAAATGGTGAAATCAGACTCTGGGGATGGAGATGAGAAAGAGGAAATGCGGCATTGGAGAGGAGAGCAGCTGGGACCTTCTCCAGAGCCTGACATTTAGGCTTAGCCAGGTATTGCTGTTGTGTTCCTCAAATTCCTGTTGAGAGACTCCAGTCTCTTCCTGTTCCCTTCCTTCTTTCACTAAACAGGTTTCCTTTCCTCTTCTCATTTTAGCTAAAGCAGGAAGTGTGAACCGGGAAGGTGTTGGTGTGTAATACTTCATATGGTATCGCTGTGCAATGTACAAGTAATAAATTGCACACTGCATGCTTAGACAATTTACTGCTGGCTTTTGTATGTGCTGTGACAAGTGCTCAAAAGGTCAAAAAAGCTTCCTTAACAAATTTGATAAGATAAAGCAGTGAGCTGTAACAGCATAAAGTCCTGGGGGCCATAGACCAGAATAGAAGAAATAATTATGCATGGTAATGGGTAATTACAGATAATGGCCTTTTTTGGGGGTGGCAGAAAATACACAGCCCCACAGCCTTGCCTGGAATGAACATTGTCTAGCACATTAACTTTATAGCAAGCTAAAAGTTCAACACTGGAACCAAAGATAATCCGCAACTTCTAATGGGAAGAGAACAAAAATACTCCTCTCAAAGGCAGAGCAAGCATGCATGCTTTGTTCCTTGGGAGGCAGAATGTCTCAGCAGAAAGTAAATAATGGTGCCAGCTTTCTTTGACATCTGAAATAGCTCTGTCATGTTTGTCTGGTGGGAGAAACATATTGTTCCAGTGTTTCTGATTATGATGTTAGGGAGTGATTTCATACTGGCCTCATTCAAGGCTACTGTCCGACCTCAAAGCCAGCTATGAATTGGACTAATGTGCTGCGAGACTTAATATTGCCAAACCAGTCTAATAAGAGTTTACTGATACTTTATATACTGAGCGAGGGGAAATTGTCAGGTGTGGATCCAAGACTCTCGAGGTCTGAAGGCAAGTGTTTCCTGACTGAATAATTAATTTTTGGTGTTTAATGGCATAGCTGTCTCCTGCCACAGAGACTGGCTTGCAGCTAGATAGTAACACTGCAGTGATGAAAACACTCACTCTGAATTGAAAACTATAGGAAATGTAAACTACCAGAAGCTGAACTCTGCTCACTGGGAATGCCTTCCTGCTCCTTGAGTGTGTTACTTGAGTAGTCTCAGTTCTGCATTTTCAACAGCATGTCTGTGTATGTGCAGGGTCTCTGTAGGCATAGAAGAAGTAAGAACTGTTAGCCGTAGGTGTAAGAACTCATGTCAATAAACATGGGCAATGAAATTCTCTTAATGGCCACACTACATATACAGGATCCCTTTTCTGAAATACCCAATCAGATGGAAACTAATCAGCTGCTATGGCCACGTGAGTAAATTGAACCATGCCACTATATTGAAATCTGACTGTATGTGCTATCCTGATCTCTGAAACAGTTCCTGGTGTGTGTCTGTCCCAAGCTGACTAATATTCTCCCCCAGATTCCCAAGCGTGGTCCAGTAACCTTTCCCAGTAGTCAGTTTGGTGCTACTGCCCTGGTTTAGATGGTGAAGAAGTCTAATAGCATGGACTCTGTGCCATTTGACCTCAGCATCGGAGGCTTACCCATGCATATTTAAATTACTATTATCAGTGTGTAATAATATGTGTAAGTGGCCCTTAACAGTACTTGTAGGAACAGAAGATAGTCCACGTTTATGTACAGAATGAGTGAACATTACAGACAGAACTTCAGTGTTTGCATTTCTCAGTGCATGCTCTGAAAAACAATTTGCATCACTGAGACAGATGGGATGATAGAAATTCCTGTAAATTCCCTGACGTTTCTTCTTTCTCCAGAAAATTTCTATCAGAAAAGTAAGAAGGGAAAGAATGATATATATACTTCCTTCTGCGTTGATTTTCCCATGCATATCTGTAATTGTGTGAATCGCCGTAGTTTTATTGAAGTAAATGGTCTGAGACTGGTTTACATTAACTGAGGATTGGACCACTGTTTTTCACCATGCTCTGCTAAGTGAAGGCAGGAGCCCCTCATAGATTACTGACTGTATAAGACCCGCATGTGTAACTGACCCTGAGAACTTAACTTCCTTAAAAGAAAATTCTGGCCATCCTGAAATGAATTACTGGTTAACTACTATTAATATGCCATAGAGCTGGAGAGTCGTCTACAACACTGCAAGATCAATAACAGTATTTATCGTGCATCATATTGATCTTCTGTGAAAGAGTGGGCCGTATTTCACACTGTGTACATAGTGCAAAAAAAGTAGCATCAGTTCTCTACAGGAATTAGTAAATACATAGAAAAGAGCTTAGAGATCCAAGGGCACAACTGCATGAAGGGATACTCTTGGCTCACTACAAGAGCCTTGCTCAGGCAGGGAGAGCCTCTGATGCTGCTACATTGTAGATTTGATGTTCCAAAATCTGAGTGAGAATTTTAACCACTATTTGGTTTACTTGTCTAGTTTTGGTTCCTTTGTGTACAGGTTCAATCCTGTATTTTTGATCGCATCCTGTTCGCAACTTGCAAAATGTTAAAATTTGTGGCTAGTGGTAGGGAAAGAACCCAGGAGCCCTTCCCAGTTTTTCGTGTAGAGGGTGAAGACAGCCAAGGTGTGAGCCCAGCTCCTGCAGCAGACCTCTTGTTTGAAAGGGCAGGTGGAGGGACGGAGTGGGAGTCTGATGGTGTAGCAGCAGTTGCCTCATTGAGAGCTGCATTCCTCTCAAAAATTGCTCCCTTTAAAGCAGTGGACCTAAGGGCTGCCCATCAAGTGCAGGTGTTGTAATGTGGCAAGCTCTGAGGCAGGGGAGGACCCTCTCCTTGCCAGCAATTACATTTGTGGGGTAAAAAACGCCACAAAACAAACAAACAAACAAAAAACCAGCTGAAAACCACTTTCTTAACCTTGGTAGTCTCATCTTGCTGGTGGAAAATGCAGCCACAGACAGTCTCCCTTGAAGAGGACACCTTGCTTGTTGAGCAGCTGGAGGGAGGGCTGTGGGAAGGTTCAACCTGTATGTATGTTGGAGTCAGGAATTACAGGTACAGGCCAAAGACCAACTAGAGAAACCCCGATTAGTTAGAGTTTAGTGTAGTTACAGATGTTGCTTCCAAAAGACCTGCGCGTTTGCCAGCGGTGGCCCTGAGTGAGGATGCTCTAGCCCACAAGCAGTGTGCTTGCCTGCAAAGGGCTAGCAGACGTCAGAAGCTCCCCGGATATTAGGTAAACATAAAATCTCTGGGCAGATCTCCAAGTGCCTTGTTTTATCCCTAAGACAGTTTAGCAAGGTTCTTTGACCTTTAATTCTGCTGGCCTCGGCACTTAGCACTTCTTTGAAAGTACACTGTGTAGGTACTGGCTGGTCTAACCTTCCTGAGGTTTTACTGCTCAGAAGTCAGATCTTTCAGAGCTTTCTCCATTAATAGCAAAACTCTTTCCCCTTATTGTGTTTACAGTTGTGTATGTTCTATATATGTTGTATGTGTATGATATATGCATTAGTAGTAGGAGATGGCATGATTCAGCTAGGCAGGATGGGGTAAGAGCGTAGAGCTGGACTGCAGACCTGTCCCTAACCTATTGCATGCCAGAGTCACTGAAGACCTGCAAGAGCTCATCTCTCCAGAGGCATCCTTCCCTCAGGCTGGCTGGTTCAAGACTGTGAGTTTAGAGTAACCAGTGGGATGTTTTGACTACGTCTGACATGGCATCCACCCACAGTCCAGATGGCACAAAGCTATATCTTGTGTGTTTCCCTTCTCCCAGGTGAAGCACGAAATCTCCAAATGCTACAGAAAAAAAGCAGAGTCTTGTCCCAAAGCGTGACATCAGAGAAAATCTCATCTCCTAAACTCAGGGGAAAGTGTGAGCTGAAGCAGGTGGCATGTTTCTCCTGCTCTTTGTCAGATGTTGTCAGTCCTTCCGTCTTCAGAAGCATGATGTGGCTTGATATTTAGGGAAAATTAACCCTTCTAGCTATCTTTCCAGCACCAGCACGGGAGTCCTAGTTCTGATTGGAGTTGGGGGTGTCCATCTCTTTGCTTGAACTTTCCCTTTTGCCAGGGCTTCTGTTTTTACTGCTGATCTGCTGGGGCGTATCCTTGTAGTGGGGCTGCAGCTCAGAAGGGCCATGTGGCAGCGATGTAACAAGGACCACAGATTCCATAATTCTGCATTTATAAGAGAAAGGTGCCCCAAGGTGCTGACATCTGGCCATTTATGTGTATGGGTGCGTGGTGCCTGAATGAGCGGCTGACTGGCTCTACAGACTAGTACGGAGTCTTGAGAGGGCAGGTGATAGTATTGTAGGGGCTATTGGAGAGCACAGGGACAGCAGAAGGAGAGCAGAGGGCCACTTTGGTGGATTTGTAACAGCCCTGAGCACTCAGCCGCTGACAGCTGTTGTGCAGCTAGATAAAGAGGTGGCTGCAAGTTAACCCTTTTGCACCTCTGGGGGCAAATGATGGTATCCCCAACAAAATACAGGAAGAAAGAGAAAAGAAGGGACAAAAAGCATATTTTCTTCCCCTGCTTAATGCAGCAGGGGACTGCTACAGCTGCTCTTGCTTTAGGAAGGAGCTGCAGTACTACCTGCCCCTGGAACATCACAGAGACATCAAAGATGCTTATATGATTTTGTGGATAGCTATGAGCAAGTCTCTGTTCTAGCCTAGCCTGTCTTCTGCCATGTGAAGAAGCAGCATGCATGAGACCTTTCCAGACTTGCAGCAAAACTTGCTACTCTTCCCCTCACTTCCTTTTGGTTGCTGATGCTTCAGGGTGGCTCACCTTTCATGTGTAGGTGTAAAGAGGCCCCATCTTCCTGGCCTAATATTCTTAGCAGAAAGTGTTGTCCCTTCTTACGAAGCACTGCAAGTGGTGGAAGGACGCTGCAGAGGTCTTGGAAGAAGTTGCGTATCTGTGCAGCGTAGCATAGCCCTGCCAGAAGTTCTGTAGCCGGCTGCCTTGCATTGCTCTCTCATGTCAAATCCGTATCCCAGCAGGAAGCACATTGGAGGATTTTGCTTTCAGCTTCTATTTTACAGCGTGAAAAGCAGAACAATTGGACCACAGCTTGATTTGGGAGCTGAATCTGAGGAGGAGAGTCAGACTTGTGCTGTGATTTATCAGAGTTGTTGTCTTTCAGCGCCAGTAGTCTTAAGTTCTGATTTTATCAGACACAGACAAAAGGACTTGAAGAGAGGCCTGCCCAGAAGCAAAATAATAGCAATAATATAATCTCATAGAAATATGAAAGTGCAGAACCTGTGTAGGGTCTTTTATGGCATTGCAGCCTCTTCTGTGTGCAAATTTGAGGTACTGCCAACAAAAAAGGCCAGCTGACGTTGTTCTAGCTTGCATAGGGCTGAGGGGCAGAAAAATCAGATGCAGGAGGTGTAAAACACTCTATTAAATGCGTGTAGTTCACTGATCTCAACAAAATGGTGAAAGGGGGCACTGTATAGTAAAGTGATCTGGAAGGAGACAATCCACCATGGCAGAGAGCTTTCATTACAGCTGAAGAAGTGAAAACAAGTTGAATTGCAAATGGCAGTAATGGGTGAAACTGATCATTGGATCTGGAGTGCAGCTAATGCACAGTACAGTGGAAGTTGTTACCGTGACTCTGAGAGGCTGGTAAATGCCACCATATTAATATTGTGGATATGTAACCAAGGTACAGATATACCAAGAGAAACGTACAAAACTAGGCGATGCCTGCCTGACATCTCTCTTAGGGCTGTTATTTCATATGTGCCTGTTGTGCATTCTGCTTCGTCTCCGTACCTGGTAGCCCTCAACAACTCATCAGTATGCTTTAAGACACAACCTTCTCTCCTCCATGGTAGGTAGACTGGGAAGACATGGGAAGAGCAGGAGCTCCTTGCAGAAGGGAAAACTATGCCCCAAACACTTTGTAAGGGTTTGTGCAAGGCAGGGTTACAGGGATGTGAGGTAGAACCAGAGCTGCAGGGATGCCGGGATGTACAGTTCCTCTGTTGTTTAGTATGTAAACATATTTTCACTGTGTGTTTAGACCTCCTGAGGCTGTGGTAGTGTTTTGCTGTGTCTGGCTCGGCCAGGTAGCCAGTGCAGTGTGTCAGAGAGCTCAGCTCTGAAATGGTACCAACAAGCACCTTCCTTTTACATCCTTGCAAATATCACAGGGCACTGGTTGACACAGGGGTGGGGAAAACAGGACTTAAAACGTCCTCAGAGAAGCCCAACCCACCTTAGGGAACCACAGGGGAGGCAGATCTTGGTGGGGACAGCCTGCAGGGCGTGCAGCCAGCTGGGCTCTGGTCTGAAGGCACTCCTGAGCGCAGGCAGCAAGTCAGGAGCAACCCCCTCCTCCTGCTCTTCTGCCGCTGGTGGGGGAACTTGTTCTGCTTTGTGATTTTGAAGGTAAGCAGGAGCTAAATTTGGGTATGGAGGCTGTGCCAGGATTGAAGGCCTCACTGCGTGGAGGTGGCATGTGGGTTTCTGAGACAGCTTGGCTGATAGCACAGTGCTTTCACTCCTGCAGCTTCTCGTGTGGCTGTGTCCTCTCACCGGCAGGACATTGGCTGGAAAGGGGTCATCCAGTAGCTAGGGCCTTTCTGCTTCCAGGGAATTAAAAGAGACTTGGCATGCTGTTACGATTTTAAAATTATAAGAGTGCTGCATCCTTACCTGGTGTGAATCCTTACCAGATCAACTGATGCTGCTTGAGGGCTCAGAGCATTATTTTAACCTGCAGTTGGCTTTGTCTCCTGCTTTGTGGTCTGTGGCATGTGTAGGTGGTGGTCTTAGACTTTGAGTGGACATCAGTTCAGTTGGGTTTCTACCAAACATCCAGCTGTTTCCCTTTCAGTTACCACCTCTTACTGTTTACCACTATCTGTGCAGCCCTCAGGAGAAGTAGTAGATCATCAGAAGGTGAAAGGTAATGGTTTTCATGGAGCCTTCTATTTCATAATGGTTTGGGTTTTTTCTTTTTCAGAGGGACGGATGGTCATTCAGGACATCCCTTCCATCCCCAGCAGAGGGCACTTGGAGAGCACATCTGATTTGGTCGTGGAGTCCGCCTACTACAGCGGTTTTTACCAGCCGTCCCTGTATCCTTACTATAACAACCTGTACAACTACTCCCAGTACCAAATGGCAGTGGCCGGTGAGCCTTCCTCAAGTGAGGCGGAGGGTATGATTCTAGGTCCGGCCATGAAAAACAGCCTTCGAAGCCTCCCAGCAGCATACATGCCAAGCCAGTCAGGAAAACAGTGGCAGGTATGATGATGTTACAGAGATGTTATGTGGAAGAGTGAGGTGCACATTAAGCTGTTCCTTGGGTCTGATTCTCACCTCCTGTTTGCTGTTTTCATGCCAGTGCCACACCGGAGCCAGATTCTGGGGTGGTATTAGGACCCCCATTAGGAAAGTTAGCCGAAATGTGTCATTGTGATGCAGCACAAGGAAAGCAATCATACAGGTGTAGGTAGGTTGCTGCAGCCGCTGGATAGAAGGCACCCACTCGATCTTACCTTCTGAGTTATGTCACAGGAGATTACAGACTGTTTTCCGAAAAAAGGAGTCCCAGCTGAATTACCCAGCGTAGCATCCTGGCAGCTTCGGGTGTCATTTCTGAGAGGCTTTGCCCTTCAGGAATATTTTCTGTCTTCCACATGCGAGGTGCTGAAGTAACCAATAGACCGTGCTGCTGCATGGTGGGTTGGTGGCAGCCAGTTGAGTGTGATACGGGGTATTGCTGCTAATGGTGTGCTCTGGCAGTGTCAGCTCCAGGGCTCGCCATCTCCACTTGGGTAGCTCAGGTCACAGGCTGTGCCTGAGAGGTTTGCACCAGAGCTCTGCGTATTTCTTAAGGTGTAAAGCCAGCCGAGCCATCTCACTGTAGGACTTCGTAGTTGCAGCCTCCAGCTCAGCACCAGTCAGAGACTGGAAAATGGAGAAATCTGCCAAGGCAAGGGATTCTTGGCAAAGTAAGTGGAGCCATTTCAGTGAGCCCGAGGCTGTTCAGTCGGGCTGCAGTGGCACTTTTCCATCTGAGATTGAACTTGGCAAGCTACACTCTCCAAGGCTGTGTACACCCATGGCCCTTGTCTAAGGGCAAGAGAGGGCAGACCTCTTCTATAGAGCCTCAAGAGAGAGTAGGCTGCCTTCTGCAAAGGCTGTGTTGTGAAACCACTCAACAATGAAAGATTAAATATCCACCAAAACCTCCTTTCTGAAGGGAACAGATGGGTCATCCCCTTTGTCGACAGAGAATTCCTCTAGCAATTCTGGCACAGGGACCAACTCTGAAAGGGTATTTTAACTTCCATTACCAAGGAGCTGGAACTAAGACCAGGGTGATTACAATTAGTGTAGCAGTCCACGTCACCTTCAGTGAGTCTTTCCTATCATTGACACTTTTTTTTGTGGAAATGTCCTTCTGAAAATGCAGATGTCTCCTGGGGCAACAGCTGGCAGGTCCATGAATTTGAAGCTCATGACTTTACAGCAGTATGCATTTAGTACTGTTCCATGTCCCTTTTTTGCTATGAGTACAGCTGTGTGGGGAAAAGAGCTGTCTCCCTCCCTGCTGCTGTGTGAGCCCACACCACAAGAGCTATCTTCTCTCAGTGTGTTGGTAAGCTTCACTGCAATCACCTTCAAATCCGTGGAGGTACACCTTTTCAGTTAGGTTAGTTGATAGCATCCTCTCTAGCCACCGAGTTTCATTAGTAAAGGCAAGCTGGTGGTAGGATTTTGTGTGTGGTGATGAGGTGAGGTGCCAGTGGTTTTTTTAGCTTTTTCATTTTGGTTGATTGAGTTAACTTGGCACGTCATAGCAGAGTACTTTTGCAATACCTAGCCTGTAAGAGAGCTACTGCAGAGCTGATGCTTGGAGACACCATCACAACACAAATGAGAGGCAGCAACATTTGTCTTGTGAAAATCTTGAAGGCTGCTAGTCCTGCACTTCACCACTCTCCCAGCCTGTAGAGACTTCTGTGATTTTACTTGCTTGGGAAAAATGAAAGGAAATTACAGATATTGACTATTCTAGCACATAGTGTTTGAGGAAGAGATAGATGAGGGTTTCTTAAAGTATGTTAAACCTTGGAATGAAGATGGTGTTCTCCTGGTTCTGTTTTCATGTACTTTCATTTGAAACTAGACCGTATGTGTAAGAAGTCTTGGCCTGGAGGGTCCATTGTCACACTGTGAGACTACCTGTTTCCTGTGGGACCTTTGACACCCCTTAAAGAAATAAAAGCAATAGTACGTTCTCCACACGTTTTTCTCTTGGGGCCTTGCAGAATCTGTAACTAACTTTTGCTTAAGGGCCACTCAAATTTGTTTGGGATACCAGAGAGGTAATTAAGGAAAAAAAGAGGTGGTTGTTGTCAAAAAGGACCATTTTCCTTCCACCAGCTGGCTCCAAGCACTGGGTGTTCATTCCCACCTTGTAGGTTGTGTGGCATGAATTTAGTGATTTACCTCACCTAAGATTTTAATTTCTCCTGGCCGAACCTTTTGGGATCTCTCAGTGCTGTTCTGGTGAGATGTCTGTGCAAAGAGACTAGAGGCAGTGCTTTCTGCCTGCAGAAGTGACATCTCCCCAGTTTCTATATGGCCTAAAACCAGGAGCCACCTCTCCTGTTCAGCAGGGCAGAGGGTGGTTCAAGGTCAGTGTCATGTGACTTACAAAATGTTTCTCAGAGGCTGATCTGCAAGAAGGATTGTTATTGCTGGAAGAGTTACGAATCATGGGGTTTGCATACTGTTATGACAGCATAACATTGCACAAATAATCATAAAAAGTTTTACTGAGTGCTAGGCTAGATAATGTTTGATGGCAGCGGGTGCAGTGATGCCGAGGTTGTAAAACACTGTGTGGCACTGAAGATGGTTTGTTGTAAGGGGAACAGGCTTTCAGCTACTGCACTCGCTTAAACGTCAATTCTGTGCGTGGAAGGTTACCGGTAAAGTAAGATCCAGAAATACAGTGTTAAATGGAGAAGGATGAATGCATTTCTTTGTCAAGCACAGTGAGGAGTTACAGGAGAGTTTTCCAAGCATGATCCACAAAGAGGAATCAAACCTTGCTTACACCTTCAGGGGGTTTTGTTGGCAAACCTATTGTTGTGGTTTAACCCCAGCCAGTAACTAAGTACCACGTAGCCACTCACTCACTCCCCACACCCTTCAGAAGGATGAGGAGGAGAATCAGGAAGAAATGTAAACCTCGGGGGGCTGAGATAAAGAACAATTTAATAACTGACATGAAACAAAATTTGAACAGAAAAAGTAATAATAACAACAACAATTATAATGAAGAGGAGGGAGAATGGAAGAGAAACAACATCCAAAGGGAAGGGAGGAAAGAAAACAAGTGTTGCACAGTGCAGTTGCTCCCCACCCGCTGACCGATGCCCAGCTGGTCCCTGAGCAGTGACCCAGTGATCGGCAGGTCCTGGCCAACTCACTCTGTTTATCTGCTGCTGAGCATGACATAGCGTGGTATGGAATGTCCCTTTGGCCAGCTTGGGTCACCTGCCCTGGCTGTGCCCCCTCACAGTTTCTTGCGCCCCTCCAGCTTTCTTGCTGGCAGGACCCAGGAAACTGAAAAGTCCTTGATTTAGTATAAACGTCATCCAGCAACAACTAAAAACCATCAGTGTGCTGTCAACATTGTTCTCACATCAGAGCCAAAGTACAGTACTGTACCAGCTGCTGAGAAGAAAATTAACTCTATTCCAGCTGAAACCAGGACACCTGTCCAGGCTGATTCTTCCCAGAGGAACCATGTAGCTGTATCTACAAAGGAATTTTTGCTGAACTGCCTGTACTGCCTGGGTTTATTTTTCACATGCGCAGCTTTCTTAACCAGTCTTCCAGTATGTGAGTCAGCGTGTGACTGGTAGTGCTGTAACTTTTTTGATCAAAGTTTTTTATTTTTGCTTCTTCACCAAAATCTTAGCTGTATGATGCCTGCTGTAACTGAATCAAGGCAGCTTGCTAAGATTGTGAGCTCGCGGGAGGGTGTCTTTGTGTGCTCCTGTAAGGTACCCTAGTTTAAGCAGCGTAGACAAGACCCCTGTCTTTTCCAGGCTCTGTTGGTAGAGTCTTGAGCTTGTCTTGGAATAACTGTAACTGTACAAGGAGAATTGCATACTTAAGGTAACTTCTGGATGCAGACAAGGTGTTGAGCAGCCCAGCTGTCTGCTGTTTCAGGATTTAGGGAGCAAGGGAGAAAAGCCAGGGAGGGAATGTGTGAGTGTGTGGGATGGGATGAGGATTAATGCATCATTGAGCCTTGGCAAATAAACGGAATCACTGAATCTTTAATGTAGATTAATGTCAGATTTCATTAGTCTTTGTTCTTGGCAGAGGCTGGTGTGGATTCATGAGTGGATTCATAGAGGTGCAAATTTTTTAGATATTTCTGTGTAGGTTTTGTTCATTTGTATACAGTTATCCCAGAAGCTGTATCCATCATGATTTGATAAGCATAATGAAGAGGATAGTTTTGGTCGAGACCTTCAGTCATTTGTATTCTGCTGCTTTTGTCACCTGCAAGGCAGATAATCAGATATATCTGGTGGTGTACCTAAAGAAAAGGCAAGCTTAGGTCAGAAAGGAAATGTAGCAGATGTGGTGGTTACTGTGCATCTCCTTTCACCCCAGTTGTGTGTGAGCATGTGGAGCCTCCCTTGAAGCTCTTGTAATTGTTCGTTATGGCAGGAATTTATGTGCATTCAATCCAGTGAACAGTTAAATGAGTTCACCAACATTAGTGCTCCAAGTCAGAGCACGGTGTTATATAGTGGAAGTTGGTCCTTCTGAAACTGGTCTCACTGCAACGCACTTAGGGACAGCAACTGGAAAATGATGTGGTGACAACAGTCTTTTCTACATCAAAAGTAAAACCTGGATGGACATGTCAGACTCTAATCAGGTTTAATTCTCCAAGATGGCAGTGAAACCACTGGCATGTGACACAGACCATGAACATAATAGGGACTCCTTGTGAGTCAGCATCCTCCCCAAAAAGTGTTAAAACTCTTCTGTTTTCTACAGCTGAACTATTAAAAATCCACAAGATGCCAAGTTTAGCCCCACACCTGGGGACAAACAGCTGCATTTTCTTTGTTACTCTGGTAACTCCACAGATCCTGCTTTGCAGAAAGGTTTAAGCTGGCCAGGTGGTTTTGGACAAATTTCAGAATTTCATGACATCTATTTTATGCTCTGAGGTGGCTTTTTTTCTTTCTTTTTTTAATGCAGCTTGGCAAACCAGTATTCACACTTCCAAAAGCTCAACTTTCTTGTTCTTCTCTTAAACCAGTTTAGAGCAAAAACCAGAAGTAAGAATTGGTGAAAGTCAGACTGAGAGATTTTAACTCATTTGCCAACATGGGAATTACATTTACCGTTTCGAAGTGGAAATACTTAGCATTGCTGAGGTAGGAAACTGGTTTTTTAAGGATTTCTTAAAAAGCAGCAAACATAGAAGACTGTCTTTTACTGAATCTAGAAAAGTGTAGCTGTGATAGGGCAGCTAGCAGTTTGAACTCTTTAAGAATAGCTGCTTGCTAGTAAAAAAGGTAAGTCTTCTCAGCTTCCACAACGTGCTTCTATTTTCTGGCACAGTTTTTACTCCAGTAAGCCTGGCCTTCTTGCAGAAATGTGCGGTCTAACTCTCCAGAAATAGGTGTAAAATGTGTGTGTGTAAATATATACACATTGTGCAAGTCAACTGACACAATCGCGATTTTATGTGTAAGCAGTGTATTATATACTGTATTCATAACATACCCTTCACACTACAGATTTATGCTAAAAGTATCCTAATGTTTCTGACAGCTCATGTGTGACATGAATGCAATCCATATTTCTTGGAGGAGCTAATCTAAGCGGTTTGTTTTCCGATACTGCTGATAGGGCTATATCTCTAGGTGTCACCGCAGTTGAGATTCTGATGGTAACATATTGTTTATGGGTCACTGCCTTTGTCTAAAAGAATAGGTTGGAACAGAATAGCAAAGGTTAATTAAGTTTGTCTATCAAGGAGGGACAGATATAGATGTCTCTTGTATTTTCTGTGCTAGAATCAAAGTAAGTCAAGGCAGGGTATCATAGACTTGTTTTGCCTCATGCTGGAAAATATGCTTAGCTGGTTTTAGGAATGAAACAAAGCCACCCTGGGCAGTGTGAGTGCAGCAGTACCTGGGAGAGGTCAGCTCATGGGCAGTAGCATTGCAAGATGGGAGAGCAGTGGCAACCCTGATTTACAGCTGGGGAAACTGAGGCAGGGAAGTGTTAAATAACTTGCCCGTGGTCACACAGCCTGCACATGACAGGATGGAGATTCCTGATGTCTCGACACTCCAGTGCCTGGCAGATGCTTTCTCATCTCGTGCCAGAAACTGACCTGTGAGACTGTGTCTTGCAGCTTCTGCAAATAAAAGAATTAACCGGGTGATGTTTTGTCTGAAAAAATCATGTGGGAAGGGCAGGACCATTTTCTCATCTGTGAGGCTGGAGGAAGTGAGCCACCACTTGTGCCTGCCTTGCCTCTTTTCTGCCTCTGGTCTGGCCACCTTTTCTCATCAGCTCTTCCTGCATGAAGATTTGTAGAAGTTATGCAGATGTTTCCAGGAGCATGGAAGGAGGAGCTGGGCTTTACGTTGCTCTTCCACAAGCTGTTGAGGAAGCTTTTTTTGCAGGAACAGAGTGAACTGATGCAAGAGCATTTTATTCATGCTTCCCTGGCTATTGCTACGTATTCTGTCACTGTTGCGCACTGCTGTAGGTCTGCACTGACTGTTGTGCTCAGTGACAGACCAATCCTGCTTCCAGTTAGCCTGTTGGGGACGAGTTGTTCCTGCCTTCTGATTTCCCATATTGGCTTTACAAAGGACCAAGGAAGGAATTTCCCCTGTGTGCACCGTCTTTTAATCAGGCCATGTTTATTTGTTTGTGAGTTATAAGCATCCCATTGTTGCTTGCAGTACATCCTTTAAAAAGTCACTGAGTGCGTGCTGCGCTGTACAGTTTAGAGGAATCCATCAATGTTGAATAGGCCAGATGTGCTTCTCTGATAATCCGTTTCTCCCACTGAAGTTGGGTACTTGGTGAATCAATCCTGCAGCTGGGGCAGGGCACAAGGGAAATGTGGCTGGAAGGGGATGCACTGTAAGTGAGCAACTCATGTGTCCAACTCAGGAGTTCATCTTGTTCTCTGCAGAGAGCAAGTGCATGCCCATCCCTTCCATAGCGCTCCCTTACCTAAAACGTGCCTTGTTCTTATGGAGCATAGCCTGTGCTGATGCCAATCAGTGTAGCTTGTGGCACCATCCCAGTCCTTGCCTGTCTTGGCCTAGCTGTAGGACTGGAAGAGGTGAGGGAGGCAAGGGGAGGCACCAGAGGGCCAGGCATCTCCTCCTGTGATCCCTGCATGACCCCAGGATTCCCCCAAGACAGGACCCAGGGAAGGTTCCCAAACCTGGCACCTGGAGAAAACATGGCTGCAGTATTTGGAAGGCCAGACTGCCCTGGCTTGGAAATAATCTGAATATTCCAGGACCTCCCCAGGGCTGTTTTTATCTCCCTTTCTGGCACCCAAAAATGTGCAAGGACTCTTCAGAGCTACAGGAGTTAATACAGAGCAAATGCCCCTTCTCATGGGGTAATGATCTCCTGAGACCACTTTTTAATGCAGCGCTAAGGTCAGGAGTTTTTACGACTGGTTGTTTTTTTATTGTTACTGTAAAATAGAATTGCTAAGCACTATAAAAAGGAAACCTTATGGTTCAGATTTACTGCAGTGTGTATTCTAAACAGTTTAATAAAACAAAACCAAAGCTTTTAGATTTTCTTCAGCAGTTAATACACAGCATATTCTTTGCAGAGCCAAGCAGCTGGCTGTCGGTCGAACTGTGGTTCATAGACTTGGTGTGGGTAATAAGATTATAAAACATGTCTCTTGCTAGCCAGCTACCACACACTAATAATAATAGTAGTAATAATTCATTGCATCCAGAGGTTTTAGATGAGTTGGTTTTTTAAGAAATGGAGAAAAACCCTAAAAAGAGGTTCGAAAAGAAACAGGTCACTGCGTCCACTCTAAAGGGAGAGGAAACACGCATGTGACTCTTTCAGTGCCAGCGAGTGTTCCCTTCAATTTTACAGCTGAAGTAATGCTGTCTGCTGCAGGCGACCTTTTCTCAGTTGTACACGTGCACATGTGCGTTTGCACAGGGGAGAGGTGGAGATGTGAGGACCGTGGATGCTGCCCACAGCCCTGCGCCATCAAGGGAGGGAAGTCTGTGTGCAGAACGGCAGACAGAGGAGTTTGCTAACATTTTTCCCTAGTACTTCTAGAGCTGTTGAGCTTTGTGGATATGTAGATTCAAAATGGCCTTTGGACTGAGCTTTTGGGCAGTTTGCATTGCTGATCCATAATTTCAGGGCAGAGGCAGCCTGGGTTTTGTTGAAGGAGTCTCTGCAAAGTACAGATGTCTGTTTCCAAGAGGAGACTGCCATTTTTCGGAATAGTAGAGAGGATGTCAGTGCGTTTTTTGAGCTCAAGCTTCCTTGGGTTGACACATTAATGTTTTTTTAAGAGCAAGTTATTATTTTTCATGGTTAACATAGGTGCATATAGAGCTGTTTCTGCAAGCATAGGGTGCAGATGGTAGAAAAATCAACATCTTAAGTATTGCTTTAATTTATAATAGAAAAACTCTTACTTTCACAGACTAAAAGCATGTTCTGCCGGTCCTTCAGTATATGTGCAAATACGTGCCACTGTGCTGCTGTCAGAAGACGGGCAGAGGTGCACTTTGCTTCCTGTAAACAGCCACTGCTCTCTCTCAGCACTTAATCTTGCTGTAAGCCTGGCTCCACCTGGAAAGCGGGATGTTGACCTCTGTCTCAGAGAGCACCAGCAGGATTTTATGTGACTCAGGCCACATTATTTCCAGCCAGGCATACTAAAATGAATATTGAATTATTAAGGGGACTCCTAGAAAACAAGGGGTGACTGCATTCTGGTTGCTTTGCTGGGAGGTGCCAGTGACTCCTTCTGCAAGGACCAGACCCTGGGGGTCTGCTGGCACAGGGTGGCCATCTGAGGCAGCAGGGTTCCACGTGTGGCTGGCTGGGATCCAAGGGAGCCACAGTGGAGTGGGCAGAGCTCCTCTAACCATGGTGAGATACGGCTGAAAAGGCTGTCAGACACTTCTGGTTGCAAAGTAAACATCTAATGGCATAGCTAGATGTGCGTTACTGTTGGCACTTCTACCTTTATACCTGGTACAGAACTGTGGTATTTTTTCTCTGTCCAGAAGCTTTCCATCTTAGAATCATTCAGCTCCTGGCAGACTTAGGGAGACCAGGTCATATTACCTTTCCTGTTGATAATCTTAAATCTTGTGAAGTGTTTGGCTGCATTTTTTGGAGCACTGTAGCCACATTACATTGTAGGGTTTTGGGAACAAATAATAGTAGATGGTAGTTCTTTCATAAAACAAAAATTTAAAAACGCATTACCACCTCCCTCAGGAGAGCAGTTTGGATGATTTCAGGGCACTGGAGTAGGACAGACTTTGATTTCTCAGTGCTGCCAGCTTTGCTGCAGACTGTGGGATGGGGAGGAGGTTGTCTGGTGGACTCTTTGCTGACACAGTGGACCTGCTGGCTGGTGTCCAGCTGTGGCTCCGCTACAGGCTTCTTGTGTGGTCTGTCCACAATTTGTTTTTTCTGGGTAAACCAAGAAAATATTTTTCCATCTGACTGTGTTGTAAGAAAAGCAGTGTGTTAGTGTGTGTTGTGACTGCTCAGATTCTGCAGAGTGTGTCCCGAGTGAGTCAATTGGTAGGACTGTCCTCCTTAGCCACCCCGCAGGTCCCTGGCAGAGCAGTTACTACCAGTCTGAGGTGGGTTAGTCTCTGGGGAGGTGTAGGGACTGGATGGTCACTTCACCTCTGACACTGGCCAGGTGTGTGCAGTTGAAGGGGTCTGGAAAGCTTCCCGTGGTGTTGTCTGTGCCATAAACAGAAGACTTCCCAGGAAGCTCCTTGCGGTAAAGAGTGCATGTTTGTGTGCCAGATGCAGCTTCACCTGAGGTGAGATAAACCAGCCCCTAGGTATGCTGGTGCTGCTCCTGCTGCTGTAACCGCTAGGTCACATCCCATATCATGCCAGCTCACCTGCAGCTGAGCAGTGTGGACACACCGTGAGCCCATCAAAGCAAAAACCCAAGACCAGCGTGTCAGGATTTGACTTCTCATCCATCCCCTGAGGGCTCCTTCATGTGCACACCATGTGGCAGTGGGGTGCCCGTGGGGTGCTGGGGTTCAGCTTTCACAGACTGCTGTTGTGCTTCTCTCTCTGACAGGTAAAAGGCATGGAGAACCACCAAGCCATCAGCTCCCAGTATCGCATGTGCTCCTACTACCCACCTGCTTCCTACCTGGGACAGGGGGTTGGCACTCCCACATGCGTTACCCAAATCTTGACTTCTGAGGACGTTCCCTCCTACTTGGATTCAAAAGTGAGAGGTAAGTACACCCACCAAGTTGTCTGGGACCACCTTGCTGTGGGGCAGACACCCAGGAGGTGTGGGTTGCTGCTGGGAAGGAAGCTAGGTGTCAGAAAATAGGTGTTTTCAAGATGGTAGCTGTTTTCTGGAAGGCTTATAGTGGAGTGGCAACATAGAGCTGTTATGGACAGTAGTGCAAGCTTGTACTTCAAGCAGTCTTGTGGTTCAGGAGCACAGTTGTTCATGCCTTTCTGCTCCTATGTATGTCTCTTAAGTTGTAGAAAAAGTCACTTGAGGTTCCATCTTTGGTGCTCCACCCCCTGGCTCCATCCCAGGAAAAAAGAATTATCTTTGCCCAACCACAGAATTAACTTTCTTCTCCTCAGAAATGCTGTCCATGATTTTTTCCACAGGCTTCCCCCGGAGCATTTGCTGTTCCCTTCTTTCTGAACCACATGTGGGAACTATCCCTACATCCCAACCATGTTGTGAAGCCCTTTGCAGACTTGCTTCCTTGTTTGCTTTCAAACTCATCACACAGTGTTACTTAATTTAAAACTGCTGCAGATAAGGTTTTATTTTCATATGCAGTGTTTCTTGGCTGTCCTAAGGATTACTATTATCTGCAGTAATTTCCAGGAAAGCATTGCTGAATTTACCCTGTGGTTTTGAAAACGTTCCTCTTGCTTCCTTGTTCCCTTGCTTCAGTAGCAGGTAGAGCGCACACACAGGCATTAACATGGCCCTGCTGGAGCAGACCAACTCTATTGAGCTGCTTCCCTGTCCCTGGAATAGGACAGTAACTGATGCTAGAGGAGCAAGAAGAGGAAGAGGAACAGAAAGAGTAGGGTGATCCTGCTTTGTATGTCCAAAATCCTCATGCTCCTGCAATGTTCAAAGGTGTCTTAAGCTGCTGATTTCCTCTGAACCATCGTTTCAGTTACCAGCAGCAGACTGCACTCCATGAATTGAGCTAACCTTTCCATAACCTGTTCACACTTCTTGTCTCTCTGTAGCAATCAACAAATTGGGCAGTTTAATTTTGTATGGTCTGTGGGAAGTACTTCTTTTCATCTACGTTACACCTGCCAATTTTTTGTGGGGGTTCTGGTTTTATTTTTGCACAGTCACGCCACTGGCAACAGCATCCATCCTCATTTGCTTCTTTGATGCTCTTGTACATCTTCTTATAATGAAATTAATCTTCTCTTTATATCTGATGGAAGGATATATGTTGTGCAGGTTCCATAATTGTTTTCAGTCGTGGCCTTTCTGTGGCCAGTGTCCTGGTGTCTGTTGCATTTGTGTTGCAGTGAAAAATAGGGTGGTAGTGCCATGAAAGGACCTTAAGGACTCAACTGTTAAGTTTTGGATGGTGAGATGTGTATAAAGTCATACCTGTGGCTGGTGTAAATCAGCACTGAGCCCTTGTATTCACTAACTCCAGAACAATTTGTGCTGAGGGGGCGGTTGCTCTGTCGGAATGGCTGTTTTCTGAAAGTCTTCCAAATACTGTGAAGTATCAGATAGATGAAGAAACAACACGTGGTGTGATGAAACCTTAGACTTTTCCTCCTTCTCAAGTAGTTTTAAATGGCTTAGAGAAATCAGTGATCCTTGGTTCATTTTCCTTCTCTTTTCTTCAATTTTATTTTCTTCCTTCTTCTCTGACCACCATTGAACAGTGATGTCTTCCTTTCTGCCCATTGGTTGGAGAAGCAGTTGGCTTTATGCTCAACTGCAGTTAACGCTTTTTCTTGCATCCATCACTACTAATTCACTTAAGAAGTCTTACCAGTTGAGTGTTCTTACAAATAGACAAAAGACCTTATACCCTTTGTTCCCAAATGCACTTCAGTAGTTTTTCATCACTCTAGAAAAAAGTTGTGCGTAATGTGCCACTGATTTTTAAACTGCATAAATACTGTATTTTCAATAATCCCTGACTGCTTCTCCAGACAGTATTCCACATACAGATATTGTTCCCTAAGTTACACCATCAATCAGAAACCGACAAGCAGTGAGATGTAATTTACCGAGATCCAACAGCATTTTCCAGACTCTGAAGAAGTGTTTTTCCATAGCAGGGAGCTAGTGGGTGGAAGAGGCACCAGTATTTCTGTGAGAAACTGGAACATGTAAGCAGGATAATACCCATTTAATGACCTGCTTAGAAGCATCTTCTTTTTTGTTATGCACATTCTTGGAGGAGATGACTGCTTTTACTTTTTCCATCTACAGACAAAATAATATTCTCAGGCTGTTAGTCCATGATTTACACCTCCATGACATTTTCTTCTGGTGCTTTTCACAATCCACAGAGGATCTGAGGGTTTTTGCTGAGTCAGCAAGCGGGCTGTGGGTGGTGGATCCTGCTTATTAAAGAGGGCAGTCCATTCCCCCAAAGTACTGACTGCTCATGCTGCAAGTGCTGTCTCAATCAAAAGACACATTCTTATGCATTTCTCCATTGATTGTTGGGCTGAACTTTGTACAAGGCCTGACTGCTTTGTATGAAGCCTGGTGACATGTTTCTGCAAAGTTAGTGGTTGCTACTTGCTAAAGACAACTCTAGTGCATGTTTTAAATAAATAAATCATATTTTACTCCTCCTGTTTCTGCAGCTGAAGTAACCATACTCAGAGACTCATTTTCTTTCTAAGAAATGTTCATAGATTTTTAGATCCGGAGGGGAACGTTAGGATCATCTAATCTTACTTGCTATAATAATGCAGACTGTAAAACCTTACCTAGTAACTCGTGCAGCAAGCCCATATTTTTAAGATCTATGTGAGGACTTGCATATTGGTAATCCAGAAATTTTACAGGACGGTAACAGTGCATACAGAAGAGCAACAGGTCAAAATAAAAACTTCATTTTGCAGCCAGATTTTCAAAACATCAGAAACTTGTATCTGTAACAAAAATGATTATTCAATTCCCAAGTGCAAATCTGAGATGGTTTTACAATGCATGCAGTCTGTTACCTACACCTGAGTTGTAACTTCAGCTTTATAGAGGTTTTGCCAGTTCATGTATTATCTCAGTTGGTATTTCAGCCAGACATTTCATTAATTTTGTTCTGCTAAGGTAACTGTGTGCTTAGACCAGTTAATGTTGAAAGGGAGGAGAAAGGAGCTAGCAGAACACTGATTTACGCTTTCTTTGTTTGGTAATGGTGTGAAGTTCTCAGGAAGCTTCTGACATTTGCACGAGGTCATACTGTGTTACGGTATGTTGCATATAGTAATGGGCTAACGTTTTCTGAGCTGCAAAACACCATCAGTCAACTTTCTTGCCTTTTGAAGTGGTTCTAAGTAAAATGGTTTTGCTTACAACTAAGCACAGCTGCTGCCCTTCTAGCTTAAACTTGAAAAAAAGGGGAGAAAAAGAAAAACCTGTGACAAATGGCAGAAGGATGTTTTCAGAGGGCTCTCTTAGATAACCAAGTTGTAAGTTTTATATAATAATTTCTAGGTATGAGAGGGATTTTGTACTCTGTACTTTCAAAAGATCATTCCTCTCCTTTTTTCTGCAAGAGCAGTGAGAGGAAAATACGTATGAGAGGTTGTTATCAATCCCTGTGCATGCAAAACATACTGTAAAATGTGTCTTTATTTTGGAAGAAGCCAAGCTGAAATATCCTTGTGCAAGAAATGGATGAATTAGAATGGCTCACAACAAGGTATTTTGTCTCCAAAAGCCAGGTGCCTTATTCCCATAGGTTTCTGTAGGACAGTTGCTTTTTGTTTGTTTGAAAATGGGCTTTTTCATAATTGGCTCAGTGCCCAGACTGGATAGCATCTTCCACTGATTTTGAATCAGCCTCACCTGCACTTAGATTTGTGAAATACCTGCACAAGACCCTTGTTCGAGAGAGCAAGAAAGCACATGCTTGGATCAGGACTGGGTGCCTCGCTCTGGGTCCTGTTTCCACTGAGTGAAAGTTGAGCGTTGGCTTATCTGTGTGGAAGTGTTTTGAAGGCTTGGGACAGCTGCAAAAAAAAAATGACATTCAAATAGAAGGATCCAAAGGAGAAACATCCCTGTATTTGCAGACACCTTTGATTTTAAAGTAGTTATCTTGTCTTAAAAGTTGGCGTGGAATAAAACCTCTTCTTTGTCATTATTATGTGAAATGTTGAGGTAACTTCAGGGGAGTTCACTGCCTTTGGAAGAAGGGGCAGGCAACTCGGGAGGACTATAAGGATGTTGTGAGGTTGCACAGGGCAAAGATTAGAGAGGCAGAAGCCCAGCTACAACTCAGGCTGGCCACTGCCATAGAAGATAGCAAAAAATATTTTTACAAATACAGCAGAAACAAAAGGAGGGCCAAAAATAGTTTGCATCCTTTATTGGATTCGGGAGGGAATATTGCCACAAAGGATGGGGAAAAGCCTGAGGTACTTAATGCTTTCTTTACCTCAGTCTTTAACAGCAGGAGCGTTAAACTAGGAGCGTTACTAGGAGGTTCCTAGTTCCCTCTAGGAACTCAGCCCCCTGAGCTGGAAGACAGGGATGCGGAGGAGCAGAATGAGGTCCCCACAGCCCAGGAGGAAACAGTAACTGACGTGCTGCTCCACTTGGGCACACACAAGTCTATGGGGATGGATGGGACCCCTGCAAGGGTACTGAGGGAGCTGGTGGAGGAGCTCACCAAGCCACTCTCCATCATTTATCAACAGTCCTGGAAAACTGGAGAGGTCCCAGAAGACTGGAGGTTAGCCAGTGTGACACCCGTCTACAAGAAGGGCAGGATGGAGAACTGCAGGCCTGTCAGCCTGACCGTGCTGGGGAAGGGTATGGAGCAGATCAACCTGAGTGCCATCACGGGCACGTGCAGGACAACTGGGCATCCGGCCCAGCCAGCATGGGATGAAAGGCAGGTCCTGCCTGACAAACCTGATCTCCTGTGACAAATGACTTGTCTTAGTGCATGAGGGAAAGGCTGTGGATGTTGTCTACCTGGACCTTAGTAAAGCCTTTGAGACCATCTCCCACAGCATTCTCCTGGAGAAACTGCTCATGGCTTGCACTGGTGCACTCTACACTGGGTTAAAAGCTGGATGGCCGAGCCCTGAGAGTGCTGGTGAATGGAGTCACATCCAGCTGGTGGCCAGTTACAAGTGGCGTTCCGCAGGGCTCAGCACCGGGGCCAGTCCTGTTGAATATCTTAAGATCTGGGCAAGGGGGTTAACCAGTAAGTTTGCCGATGACACCAAGCTGGGCAGGAGCGTTGATCTGCGGGAGGGCAGGAGGCTCTGCAGAGGGGTCTGGACATGCCGGACCGGTGGGCCGAGGCCAGCTGGATGAGGTTCAAGAAGGCTCCGTGCCGGGTCCTGCAGCTGGGTCACAGCAGCCCCACACAGCGCTACAGGCTGGGGCAGAGCGGCTGGAAAGGGCCTGGTGGGAAAGGGCCTGGGGGTGCTGGTCGGCAGCCGGCTGGGCATGAGCCAGCAGGGTGCCCAGGTGGCCAAGGAGGCCAGCAGCACCCTGGCTGGTGTCAGAAGCAGCGTGGCCAGCAGGGCAAGGGAAGGGACTGTCCCCCTGCACTGGGCACTGGTGAGGCTGCACCTCGAACCCTGTGTTCAGGTTTGGGCCCCTCATTTCCTGAGAAGGGCAACGAAGCTGGTGAAGGTTCTAGAGCACAAGTCGTATGAGGAACAGCTGAGGGAACTGGGGCTGTTCAGTCTGGAGTGGAGGAGACTCGGGGGGGGACGACTTTATTGCTCTCTACAACTACTTGAAAGAAGGTTGCAGCAAGATGGGGTCAGTCTCCTCTCTTCAGGAACAAGCAATAGGACAACAGGAAATGGCTTTAGATTGTGTCAGGGGAGGTTTAGATTGGATATTAAGAAAACTTCATCCACTGAAAGGGTGGTCAAGCATTGGAATAGGCTTCCCGGGGAGGTGGTGGAATCACCATCCCTGGAGATGCTTAAAAAACCTGTAGATGTGGTGCTTAGCGACATGGTTTAGTGATGGACTTGGCAGTCCTGGGTTAACAGTTGGACTTGATGGCCTGAAAGGTCTTTTCCAATAGAAATGAATCTGTGATTCTATGACAATTATTTTATGTGTCTGTGCCTGTGTTGAAGGAGATGGCTTGCATTTAAAATGTTGCTCTAGCTGCTGAATGGATTTGAATTTTTATTTCCCTGTCTGAGTGTCAGGATAGTTGGAAACACAATGAAGCACTGGAGCAGTGGTATTTGCAGCTTGATCATAAAGCAGGAGTCTGAAACTCCTCTGAAATAGAAATAAGGAAAACTCATATGATGTGTTCATTTTGACACAGAAAAGGGCAACAGTTTTGTGTAAATCAGCAAACACCATTTTATGAAAGAACATTTCTAGTAGCAGATTTTTTTTTTGTCAGCAGGACAGCTTCCAACACTTTCAAACCACTTTCTCACTATCCTTTCTAGCAGTTAAATAACTGGTGTCCCCAGTTTCACAGTTGTGGAGATCAAGGCAGCACTGACGTTTCCAGGGTCTGCATTTAAAAACTCAGCCTTACATCTTCCTGCTTGGATCCTATATGGAAAACAGTGCTGAGCCATTGGAGAAACCCACCCAAAGTGGAGCAGCTCCATGAAGAGCCTCTTCCAGCAGTTTCACGATGAAGGTCATGTTGGAGACGGTCTCCCTGCTTAAGACAGAAAGGTTCATTTTGACAAAAGCATTGTTAGAACGCAAGGAATGCTGTGTGTGCCATAACCGTGCATGATAGGTTTGATGTTTCTCTCAGATCTGTGCACCAGAGTTATGCCTCTTTTTTGAAGTTTCCCATGTATAGTATTTCTGCATGAACCTGTGCCCTTGAAATGCGATGTGAGATAACAGTAACACTTTGGAGCCACATGTGGCAGACAGCTGTAGGTCAAGGCGTCCTGATATGCAAAAGGTTTTTGAGAATGTCCTTGAACCTGTACTGCTTTCTGCAAGCATTCAAGTTACATGGACTGCATTGCAACAAAGCAGGCTGGTTTGATAAGTCTAAGGAATTAGCCCAAAGAACAGAAAAAAGCCTTGCGTCTATCTGCTCTTTGTTTGCAGCCAGCTGAGAAGATGCACTGATGGAGCTGTGCTGGTAAAGCACTTAGGAAATGGGGCACAATAGTAGAAAGTAGACCAAATTCTCCTCCACCATTGGGCTAGTAACTGTCAGCATAAGCTAAAAAGTAGCTGTTTCAGTCCCAAGGGGTCTGGGTGTTGTCAAGTGTGAGAGGTGCCATTTTGTACTCCTTTTCCTGCGCACCTCTTCAAAACCCCTTGACTTTGGAGGGGTTTCAGCAGCAGAGTATGTAGGGAGGATAACATTTTGCTCCTAGAACTGATACAGTTCAGCAGTATTTAGCTTGTGTTTTTTGTGTGTGTGTCATGTCTGTGCATCTTTTGCTTAAAAAGCAACCTCTATTTGAGAGTATGCTATCAATAGTGATGAAAGAGCAAGCAATGTTTGCTGGAGACTTGAGACTGTGTTCCTCACTAACTATCCATCTTACATCAAACTTTTAGAAGTAAATTTTGAAACAAGACAGAAGAAAGGAAGGGATAATCATCTAAATCTGCAGATTTTGAACAGTCAGTTCAAGTGGTTATCTTGACCTTTGTGCAGCTGTTCCTCTTTTTTTTTTGTGCCTTCTCTTTGCTGTTACTTACAGTCCCCTATGGCTATGCTGTGTGGCTTCCCTTAGGTGCTCATTGCAGGGATGGCGAGCAGATTTTATACTGCACTTCTGCAAGCCTTGGTTTACATTGCTGCTTGTGTGTGCGCATTGCAACATCTTACAGACCTCTTCAGGCAGACTCGCTTTTAACATGTCATTTTCATTTTCAAGAAAATGTTGAATTTTGGGCTTAGCTGACTAGGCAGTTGTTGGACTTAGGGATTTTTCAATCTTTTAAACAAAGGAAGTCACTAACTGATTTGTGACATTCTTGTTCATACTTCATTTCGTTAACTGTAACAGCAGCTATTGAAATACATTTGAGAATGTGAGGCATATTCAGTATAAGCTGTGGTGACTCATTTTCTGTGAATTGAAGTATTTTTGTATATTATTTGTCTGTGGTCTAAATTAAGTTGGGTTGGTGAAGATTTGACCAATATTAAAATAATTTTAAAAGGTCTGAAAAGAAGTGTTGAAATTAATGGAAGTATTTGCTTACATCCCATTCTGCTTCACTTTATTCCTGATTAAAAGGCTAATTTTAGTAGTTTCTTCTCTAAATGCAGCCTTTATATTATGCTCACTTGGAATAAAATAAGACACAGAATACACACAGAGTAAAATAATACGTGCAGCAAAGCAACTTTTCATTGGACAATTGCAGAATTACAGGTTTGATTCATGAGTTTTGCTGATTCATGCCAGGACAGCTGATAAGCCCTTGCTGTTTGCTCTGGGTGAAGCCACTGGTCCTGCCACAGGAGCAGCTGAAGAAGCTGTGTTTTTTATGGTTTTCTGCCAAATCTCTTCTTGTAGAAATGCAGGTATTTCTAGACTGAGGCCTTAGCATCCTCTAGGAGGAATGCTAAGTTCTCATGAAAAATACGTGTGAATGCTTTCATCTGTTGGCACTCCAGCCAGAGAGAGTGGGACAGTCTGAACCCTCAGGAGATGCCAGTGGGACCCCATCCACCCACACCAGCAAAACCACATCTACCAAGAAGGGAGTCAGCCCAGACAGTTGCTAAGCAGTCAAATAAAGGGTTTTTTTCACTGGATGTATTTGTTCATGCTGTAATACTTTGTGTGGATCAAAAGGTGCAAGGATTTTGAAATTCAAGGCTGGACTCCGGTAAGTGTTGCCAGCACTGAGCTGGTAAAACAGGGGTTTGAGGAGAGTCATTTTATTCTGAGGAAAACCAAATCAGCAATGTGGTGAGCCACAGCAGATGCATATCTAAAGCAATAAATTTATACCTACTGCCATAATCTCTGCTTTTTTGAGTTTTCTTCTGTGAAAAGAATTTCACATCAATCCCGGTCTGAGAACGACTGGTTTTGACGCACGCCCTTCTCTCTTGCTGGCCCTCATTGAGGGTGCAGCAGAGAGCAAGCGCTGGGGCGAGTGGTGCCACCTTGACAGCACCCTGCAGAGCACACATGGCAGCGCCGGCTCACATGATGGGCATTCAGCATCTCTCTGCAGGCCCCTGCCAGGATGCTGCCCTGGGATAAGTAATAGCTCTGTTTGCTTTCCCCAGACACCTTCCCTCTTTTACTTTACGTTCTCTTAACGGAGGGAGGTTAATTCTCAGTCCTTCTTGCAGTTAGCATTTTAGAGCCACATGTCAGAGACCAGTGGTTTATACCCACTGCACCCCTGGACTTATTTTCTGCCTGTTGGAGCTGCTGTTTGTGTGGGACAAAGGTTGTTACTATAGCTGATGAGGTTGTGTGGGATTTTTTTTCTTACACTTTAAAGGATGTTGGATACTTCACTGAAAAAATCCATACCATCAGTTGATCTACTTCCTTTTATACTCAGTGTGGCTTTGACACTCTGATTTTATTACCTCTGGATGCAGAATTTTTCCTACTGCAAGCAGAAATTGATAGAAATCATTAACAGTAAAACAAACTTTACCATAAAGTCTAAAACAAATCAAGACATCTTGTTATGATGGTAGCAGTAACAGTGTGCTTACCCAGGTGTGATTTGTAATTTTAACAGTGATAATGCTCACCTCTTTGCTTTCCTTTAATGTGCAGTTGCATCTTGTAGTTGACTGGTTAAGAGAAGAGAACTCATCCCATATTCAGCTGTAATCTTTTCTGTGCATGATGGTCTACATGGAGCATCTTGCAGTTCACATTAGTTTTGCAGCTCGGGTGAGGGTCTCCAGCTGAGCTAATTCTTCTGCAGCTTCTGCTTTTAAAGCAAACCTCTGCAGGCTGTAAGAAACTCTCGCAAAAAATCTATTTGCTACTGATTTCTGAAGAAAAGAAAAGGGGGAAGTAAAAAGTCAGAATTACTAAGGCTTTGCAGTATAGAGCCGTGTAGACTGGCTTCGCCTGTAGTAGGGACATGATGAGCTAAAATGTGACTCTTTGCAAGAAGCTGTTGCAGTCCATGACACTGCTCCCATGCCAGAATGATCTCAGGGAAAACAAAGGGTAACACCTCTCCATGAGTATTGTGGAGATACGTGCCTTATACCCTGTTGCAAGGGTAAACTTCTGACAGAAGAGAACAGAAGTAGCTTTCCTACAAGCACTGGGCAAAGGAGCTGGGGGACAGTCAAGCACTGTGTGTAACTGCACAAGATACAAGGGAATCATGGTGTGTGAGCAGACAGCCCATCGTTCATTCTGCCCATTTTATAAATATGCATATTTATATTGCATGTATAAATAATACCAGGGTGTGTTGCCTGTGCATGATGTATGTAATCCTGCAGGGCAGGGTAGGGGATGAATACCAAGGCTACTTAATGGGCTTTCTTAATTTAGCGACCATTAGCATGCCTGCCCATCCAATGTTTTTAATTCTATGCTTCAGTGTAACCAATTGGTTTATTTCCAGTGCTCTTCACAGGCATAGCTTAGGCCAAGTACAAGTTGAATAACCTTCAGGAGAGCTGTGCTGTCCTTCTGTCGGCCGCTGTCTTTGAAAATTGCCTGCAGAGTTAGTGAGCAGGAACAGTTAAGATTTACAAACAATGATGAAGCTTGTCATGCATCTTTCACCATTCATCATCTGGGTGCCGTGGCTGGGCGGTGAAGTGTTCTTCATAAAAACCAGCTCAGTGTGAAATACACCTCGCAGCAATGTTTACTGCTCTGAAACTCGTCAGCAGCCCTTTATAGTAAATCCAGATTGCGATGTGACATTACAGTATATCATTGCAGAGCGCGCTGGGGTTTACACTAGGAATGAGTGCAGTTCACACCAGATGAGATGTCGAAATTGAGTTATGTAGGAATTTGGCTGTTATATGGGGATAGCTTTTGTTTTCTGAGGACTGAAAGTTAGCTTTATATATATAATATATATAATCTACACATACCTGTACTTGTGTGGGGGTGCCTATATCGATATAGAGATATATATACATGGTTATATGGATACACACATGCTATGCGCACATTCTGTATACAGACACTGCATGTGTTCAAATATTTATTTTTCTGATGGGACCCTGTCTTATTTTCATGCTGTTTCTTAAAAGATATTTCAGTATTTCATTGAAGTTCTGCATTTTAGCATTAGCTTTTCAGCCAAGTAGCCCTTTATTTTCAAAAAATACTGTTGAAAATACAGGTCAAATATCGCTGTTTTATGATTCCTGTCTAGAAACACAGAATGGGCATTAGTTCCTAAGGAATTTTTGTTTAGGTTAATCAGGTTTTTTGTAGGGTTGCTACAGCAGATACTACTATTGAATTTCTCAGTAATCAAAGGCAGAGAACCTGTGAGGTGAGTGTGTTACATACAGCTGGTGTGCTGGCTTTGGGAGAACAAGCATGCATGCAGGTGCACCCAGCAGGCAGCTGAGCTCCAGTTAGGCAGAGCTCTGTGGGAGCAGCTGAGCTGGAGGAAGTTGCTTCTGAGATGTCAAGATGATGCAGCTGGCTGGCAACCAATGAAATGGAGCTAAGGACCATTGCTGGGGTTTGGTTTGAGTGGGTTTTTGTTGGGTTTTTTGTGTGAATGTCTTCCCATACTTGGAAGATGAAACTTTGAGCAGAAGACCTGGTGGAAATATACACAGAAACCTTAAAATACAAAAACTACAGAAGTTACCTACATCTGATTGTGTACTGGGATGGCAGGTGTTCTCCCGGCTTGTTATAGTCCCTTCAACTGCAGTGTGGACACAACGTCACTGAGAATAAGATAAAACAGTAGGAGTCTGTTCAGTTATGTAAGTAGGAAGTTGGTGCAAAATATAACCAAAACATTTTGTGTATGAGTAAATTGAGGCTGAGTCTTTGGAGATAAATCTGCTGTCTTGGGGATCTGGTAGTCTGAGAAATATCCCTGGAGATAAACAGTAATAGCCGCATGAAGCTTTAAAAGCATGTTGTCTTGGTTGGCCTACAAACAAGGACACTAACTTGCTTTAGTCAAAGTGAGGTGCTTTGGTGGCAGTTAACTGATTAAAAAGAAGTTAAAGATTGGAGATAGACCAGCAGAGTTTTTAAGTGCTTGCTGTGATGTTGTTATTTTAGTGCTGTGACTGCTGTGTCTTCTGTGATTGAAACAGAACTGGCATGTTCTGGACTCTTAAGTGAAATCTTTTAGTTTTATTATTGCCAGGCTTTTCAACTGGAGGGAGAGATGGGATGTTTGAAATACTGTTAAATTTAATTTTAGATTACTGAGACTCGTGCTCAGGTATTAAATATAGTTCAGAAGTGGAAAAAGGAGCGGAACTGCAGTTGGTACTGTCAGAGAGGAGAGAGAACTGTACTTCATTTGTTGTCCTTAGCTGTATTCAGCTCCTGTAGTTGTTTTTGTCATGCTAATCCTGCAGTCAAATCATGCTTTTCCAGCTCAGAACAGTTTCCACGAATGTGCTTATTGTTACTGATTTTATTTAGTTGATTTATTATGTTTTTATTAAAAAATCCAGCACTGTAAAGTTTACCTTTCAGTCTGCTGCAGGCAGCGTGAAGGTAAAGCCTCAGCTCCAGTAATCACGTAAATACAGAGGCTTCCAGGCATACCAATAGCATGCCGGACCTGTTCATATTCATAATTAATTTAGTGATACAGTATTAATCTCACCATCGTCTTTACCAGAGGCTTTAAAGGATCCAGGAAGGTTTCTTAGGGAAGATGAGAGGGTCAGAGGGTAGAAGTGGGTTTTTTTATTTTTACTTTCTGCTTGTATTTTGAGAAGGGCAAGTTTGGACATCTTTTATGTTAGTCCTGTGCTTGAATTAAGAGTGGTGAAGAATAAAACTGTCTCTTAGAATGTAGTGGTTTCAGGCACCAGAATGTGGCATTTAAAATCAAAGGGATGTATTTCTTCACAACCTTGACTGCTTTATGTATCTGTTTGGTTTCTAGTAACTTTACTAAGCTGCAGTCTTCAAATGTATATAGGAAGTGGTGCCTTGGCATAAGGACTCTGCAACAGACTTGGGAAGCTTGAGGTCTTTATGAATACATACTCAGAACATTATCATAGAGCTTGTCATTTAGTTTCCCATTCTTGGAGGTGACTTGTTCCTTTTGCAGTGTCTGCCATGCATAGATTGAATGAGACTTCCAGGTGTTAGGGCAGGAATTGGTAAAAATATTCCAGAGAGGTGCCACATCAACAGTATTTAGTGCAGTGCTAGCACCCAGTTGTAGCTGTCCAGGTATCTCCAAATTTGAGTTAAATGGGCAAGTGCTGGCTGGGACTAAGGAAAAAAGAAAAAAAAGTATCTTATCTTCAGTCACTTGATTTTATGTTATTTTCTCACACACTTGCAAAGGTCTTATGATAGTAGTGGCATTTTGTTATGGTGACTTTGCAAGGAATCAAGGTAAACATACCTATACAGCACTGTGAAAATAGTCCAGAAGGAAATTGCTGAGAATCGGGGGGGAAAAAACACACCACAAATAAGCTAACGGTAAGTTGGCCAATTATAATGACTGTCTCTGGCATCCAGAAGTTGTCAATCATACCTTAATGTTTATAGAAGTGAAAAGTCAATGCATAGTTGTTAAAGTTGACATGAGTCTCAGGTTGAGAAAGTGTAATCGCTGGAGGGGACAGTTAAGTAGCTGTGCTCCGTGTCAGCCTGTCTCGCTCGACTACTGCACTAAATGCTTTCCTGATGAACGATAGATATGGTTAAATACCAGGATAATTGCTAGCTACAGCATCCAGCACTCTTTTAATGCCTTGTACTACATCTGTATTAGCTCTTGCCCGAGGCTGTTTGAGGTTTCTGCAGGGAAGAAGGCATGTACATTCAATTGTTCAATTACGTTGTTCTCCGTGGGGTTTTGAAGGGCAATTGTTGCAGAGCTAAATAGGCTATAATAAATTATACTTCCTTTCCTCCAAACCTGTTGAAGTAGATCAGACATGCAAGTGTTGTAGCTGCTCTCTGCTTGTGACATTTTCTTAGTCTGCTATACTGAGAACACACAAAGAACTATTTAGATGAAGTGTTTTTTCACTTGAAAAATGGAAAAATACCAGATTTTTCTTGCTAAGCTGATGCAAAATCAGTGAACTTGTTGTGCGCCATATAAAAGTGCTTCCCCTCACTACTTCCACGCATCTAAATAAGATCATATATAAACACATATTCATGCTCATTGTGCATAATGACAATAGGAGAGGGACTCCACTCTGCCCTCTGTAATTAAGAGGGTGTCAGCATTTTCATTAAATTCGTAGCACTGTTGGTGTTTTAAGGAGAAGAGCTGAAGGTGGTGGTTTCTGCCAGGGCAATTGCCCACTGATTCCCATGAGCAATTGCACCACCTGCGTGTAGTGATGCTGCCTTGCGCTGGTGTAGCTCCTGCTTGCAGAGCATGTTACCGTTGCATCACAGCACGTGCATGGTGGTGTGGCCATGAGGCAAATGCCCACAGATCCCTAACACTTCTCTGGAGCGCACCCCAGCTCTGCTGCAAAAGGGACTACCCCGCTTGGCACCTACAGGTTGGACAAGGTGTGAGAAAAGCTGAAAGCATCTGTGCGCAGATGGGCGTATTACAGCTCACTTTAAAAATGTTTGAAAGGGGTTGGAGGGGGAACATTTGTTTTTGAAGTGCACTTCTCTTAAAAGTCTGAAAAGATCTGGAGACTGGTTTTGAAGTATCTTTGGAATTGAACGCCTCATTTGTTGGGATTCATTCTAATATGTAATCTAGAAAGCATGGGAGCCAAGTTAACCATGTAGGACTCCCTGTGGTTCATTTTGAAATAAACCAAACAATTGTGAATTTGTTTCTTTTTTAACACTGGTATTTACGTCTTTGCATTTATTTTGTGAGTTTTTGTAAGGTTACAGTGCCAGTTTTAAAGCTCTGTGTCTGATGTTATCTCACAGTATCTGATAAATCAGCTAAGTTTCACAAGCAGAAGGTTTGCATAAGGCCTGAATCACCCCCCATGTGCTGTGGGTAGCATGTTTGTTTACCCCAAGCATGGCACTAATCATGTCTTGGACTGCTGAACATAAAAGAATGTTTTTAGTCCAGTTTGTCACTAGTTTTGTTTCCTTTCTAGACATGAAATAAAAAGAAAAATCAATGAGCTCTCTCTCCTGTTCACTTACAAATCATTTTCCCCTTCCATTTCTCTCTCAGGGAAGTTGCAGACACTGCAAGGAGTGTTTTATTTCCCCACCCTGAAACAGCTGTTTACACTAGATTTTTTTTATTAGATTTTAGTGTTGGCTTTTGGCTGTATAAAACACATTTTGATAAATTTCAGTCTGAGTCAGATTTGAGCTAGCTCTGTACCCTTAAATACAGTTTTAAATCTGCTAAATACTCCAGATAAAGACTTTGCACACCTCAGTTTTTGCTGTCCCCTCTCTCAGATAAATACAAACTTCTAGTTCATAAAGCTGTCTGTACCAGCTGTGCCATACACGTCTTTCCCCAGCTCTTCCCAGTGTCAGAAGTGTTTCCCGGGACTTTAATTTTGTGGATTGAATGTCTAGTTTTTCCAAGGGATAAATACTGCACGTGAGTTTGTGCAGACAGCCTACACTGCAGTGAAGCAACACTGGTTTGTTGATGAGAGGTGTCTGGTATATTCGTGTTATATCAATACTCCTGCAGGGACTAACCCAAATGAAGCTGTAGCTGCCTAAACTGTAGTTAAAAACTGGTGAGGAGAGAGGAATGTGGGTTGGTCCCTAGTTCGAAAGTAATTACCCCTTCTCAGCCGTGGGGCTGACCTCTCTGCCTCTGCCTCTTAACTGTCCAGCTTGGATCACTTCATCTGCTTTTCTTGCTGCATTCAACTGCTGTGCCTGTCAGCTGCATGTGCGGATGAAGACTGCCTGCCCCATTCTCCAAGGGAGGGGGAAAAAGCCTGCCTTGACCCTGAACAGCACCAGGTACTCAGTTATTCTGCATGGTGCAAGCTCCTTGCAGCCCCTCCCCTCTCCCCCCTTCACTGCCCCATGTCTGTGGTGGGCTGCAGCAGCCCTGTATGATGCAGCAGAGGATGAGCTCTACCTTTTGCTTCCCTTCTGTTCTCCCTGCCTTGCCCTTACATTGTTGAATCAGTTTCGTACTGGCCAGAGTTGCGTTCAGCGTTGTTGAAATTAACTGAGGCATAACACTGGAGTGGTCCTCTTGAAAGCAAGCAGTCTTCAACACAGCCACCAGTGTCTGCACTGGCCCTCTAGACCCAAGAAACCTGTCTTAAAATTTTTTGTACAACAGAGCCAATGATAAAATTCTGATTTTCTATTTATTAATTTCTTTATTTTAGAACTTTTCTTCCACTTAACCATGATTTAAGGTTCTCCTTCCTGACTTCAGGCTGTGGCAAGCAAAGGCAAGGGAAGCACATGTCAGATACATAGGTCAGATACACCCAAGCCCACTCCAGTAACATTAGTAAGGAAAGATGGCATAGTAGCACTGGACTGACATAGTACCCTTGTAGGAAACTAAAACAACCAAGGTTTTTAGGTTCTATTGACCCACAGCTTGTAGACCGTTAACTGTGATCTTAGGGGAGTTTGGCCCTTCCTAGCAAGGCTGCTGCTGTCAGGATCCTGAAGGAAGCACTGGACAGTGGTGGGTTGACCATGCCACCAGGTCTTCATCACTGTAGAAAGCTGTAGGAAGTCAGCAGGACCTCCTGGGCCTGGAGAGGTGCTGCTGCCAGCACCAGCAGCGTTGTTAGGTGCAGCCTGTGCCCTCCAGCTGATGGCACCTGGTCAGCTGGAGGCTGGCCTTTCACCTCGGTGCAGGACCAGCCTCTGTGCTGCACCAGTGTTTCACTGTCTGCATTTAATACTGCTGTTGTGTTTGTGCAAATAAATATAAATATAATGCAGCAGGTCTGTCTTAAGCCTAATGTTGTGTGAAACTTCATTTAACTTACTTGACTACTTCAGAAATGTTTTGTGTTCGGTTTTTGTCCCTATTTTCTCAAGTATTGTGACTTATTGCAGTGAGGTTCCTAAACTTCGGAGGGCATAAATCTCACTTTAAAATAAGTAGCAACGTTTTTACTCTGTTCATGCATATACCCATCTTGTGCTGAATATTTCATCAATACTTGTTGAGCCGTTTTACTGCAAAGCTGCTTGACTTGCTTCCAGTTTAGAGTTAATATTAAAAAGTGGTAATATTAAGTCACTTTAAAGCCTTCTGGGCTTTCTAAACTGCAGATTCACTTAAATTGTAAGCTGTAAATGATAAGGCACCTTCTTTCTTCCCTCTTGTTCAATTTTGAGCATGGTCATTGGTGAGTAGTCTTGTTCATGCTGAAGTCAGTGACAAACCTCCTGCAGCTTTTGTTGGTGTGGTATGGGTTGCAGGTCCTTGTTTTCTCCCTTCCCAGCAAAGCAGCTTGCATTCTAAGAGCATTAAGAAAAAAATAATCTATTTTTTGCAAGTGAAAAATCTCTTGTATCTACTACAATAGATCACTTGCATTAGACAGCATTTTCTCTGATTGTTTAGCAACCTCTTGATCTCCAAAAGCTTGCAAATCATGTCCAAAAACACATTTTAAGCTGTATAATATGTCACTTTTGCACTGAGCCCATATTTCCTAAACTTAAGACTGTCACTGAACCTGAAAGAGCCGAGGCCATCGTTATTAGCTATTTGATTACTCTTTGAGCATTATGACTGATGACAATGGGCATGTATTGCATCCTGCTTTATAGATTTAAAGCAGCATTGACAACAACAGAAATGTAAAGAGGGCTGACCGGAATTAACGTTTATATTTACATGGCTAGTCCTGCTGTTGCACAGACTGTGATATCCTCCTTTTTTTGTGATATGCTAGTGATGATTAACAGCCTTTCTGACCCAAGAATAGAGAGACATTCAGCCAAAATAGTGTTATGTTTAGATTTCTGTGCTGAATCCAAAAAGTTAAATGTGATATTAAAGCTCTTAGAATCCTCTTTCCTTCCTTTAGTATATCTACACAAGGAGGAAACCTTGTGCCTTTTTTTGTGTCTCTCCACATACTCTGCAGCTTGATAACATTACAGCCTTGAGTGCACTCTTTCCTTTAAAATTACCATTGCTTTTCAAAAGATTACCATTGCTTTTCCTGCCACAGGTATTGCAAATGGCAGTGCATTTTCTGAGTAGGACAGTTGGTGCTGCTGGAAGTAGTTACTCAAAAGGAACTTCTTGTTTAAACAGGTTTTAAATAGATACACCAAGCAAAACAAAGGCAGCTATATTGTAGTGATGCCCAGAAGCAGATGAGTCGGGAGTCACTGGCTGTCTCTGGTGTTGCACTAGGAGGTAGATGTAGTGTGCGCGGTCTTTCCTCTAGACAGGGAGCAGCCCCCATGCCTGTCCATCTGCATGCTGCAGTGTCAGCAGTCACCCCACAGAGAAACAGCAGGCAGCCTTTTTTCTCCATTCATCTTCACATGCTGCCACGCCACAGCCATGGTAAGTGTGCACAGCTACTTTGCCACTGGTTGGCAGCAGCTGGGGATGTCCATTTCAGTTGCCTGTGTGTGGCATTATCTGCCAGTTAGATGGTGTCTGCGATGTATGGAAAAGCCTGTGTCAATGGCATAGGAGAAGATCCAGACCCCAAAGGAAATGGACAGTAAACAGTCTCCATAAAATTACTGTGAGGTCTCCAGATTATGCCTGACGGGGACTGTGGGGTGCAGAGAGATGATGCTGTGTTTTCTTTAGAGCTGGCTGGAAATTGTTCTAATAAAAACTGTTGCTTTGGAAGAAATCCAGCCCACTGGTTGTTCCTGCTGAAGTCACGTTTCTGCAAATGCACAGTGGGACAAGCAGAGGATTCAGCTGGACACGTGACATTTTCTCAACAGGCTCCAGGAAGAGCTTACTGTGGCCTTCCAGTACTTAAAGGAGACTTAGAAGAAGGATCTGTACAGACTTTATAGTAGGGCCTGTTGTGATAGGACAAGGGGTAATGGTATAAAACTAAAAAAAAAGGTAGATTCAGACTAGATATAAGACATTTTTTATGAGTGTGGTGAAGCTCTGGAGCAGGTTGCCCAGAGAGGTGTTAGGTGCCCAGAAAGGTGGTATGTGCCCGATTCCTGGAAACATTCAGGGTCAGGTTGGATGGAGCTCTGAGCAACCTGATCTACTTGAAGACGTCCCTGCTTATTGCAGAGGGGGTTGGACTAGATGACCTTTAAAGATTCCTTCCTACCTGAACCGTTCTATGATTCTTGTGCCTAGCTTTGGAGTTGTAGGCACTCTGTTGCTGGTTTTGCCTTGCTACCAGAGGTTGTCCCGTGTGCACGTTTATGTAGCCTCTTCTGTCTGGATCCTGTGCACAGGAAAAAAACAGATGGCTTTTTCAAAAAATGCAGTTCATTTCATGGATCTGGCTTCGGAGGTGGCTGCACAGGAGAAGCATGTGGCGTGCTGAGGTAACTGCTTTGCTGCTGGACTGAGCAATGGAAAAGCCTAGGCAGGCCCAAGCCTCAGCAATTTTGGGCAAAACCAGCCCTGGCAGGATAAATAGATGTTTGGGCATGCACACCAGCAAGCTGGCAAGATAATTAGGTACTTCTTAAGAGAAATGATTGATAACTGTCTGTTTTAATCTTGTTGTTAGAACAGTTTTTAAATACTATAGGGATGAGAAAAACAGTTGAGAAAATGAATTTTAAGTCCATATTGTTTTCTCAGAGCTGCCTCTGTCATTTGCCAGTGTTCTGAGTACAACACACCAGGAACATCTTTTTTTGATGGAGAATCAGTCTCTGGTGTTGTTTGTGGAATGGAGAAGTAGTATCCAACCTCCAGGAACAGAGATGAAAGGTCCCAGCTTTGTCACAGCCTTGTTAGTGATGAAGCAAGTCACTTCTTTCCTCTAAGATTCCTTGCTCCGCACCTGGTGTCAGATCTCCAAATACACCCATCTCTCACAGGCAATTTTTTATACACCTTTCCTGGAAATTGATGTCTCCTCATATGTTTCTGTGGCTGTTCTCTAATCTTGAATCTTGAAATAGTTTTTTGTTTGTGGGTTTTTTTGCAAAATCATTGTTGCCTTGTTGGCCTCTGGTTTGGAGTGCAGCCATGCAAACCATTGGCTTTGCCCTGCCGTGTTGGAATATGAATGTCTGAGAGAAGTAGGGATCTTCAAAATTAGGTCTGCTGGTAGTTGTAACAGAGACACAGCCTGAAGGAGAAGCAAATGCATCTTACCCATACTAGCAATACAAAACCAAAGGGGCTGCATGTTCAGCAGCAGAATTAGTTTGCAGCGTAATTCCCCATGTTGCTGCACAAATTTGTGCACAGGACAATGCAGGGTTTAAATAAATGACTGGAGAATGGTAGGAAGGGAAAAGGGAGATGAGTTTGGCATTTTATTGTGATGCCTTTTCTTTGTAGTGTTACTACCAGATTAAACATACCTTAAAGCTGTGACCTCATCTCAGCTCTTCTGTGATGCTGAGGTCATTGTGCTGCTTGTGTAATTGTACAGAATGTTTGCGCTTAGAGATGACCCATAAAAACTGCTGTGGAAGTGCATGTTTTACCTTGTTATCCAGCAGTGGGAAGTGTCTGCTTTACATTGAGATGTCCTGTTCCTGGAGAACATTTCACTTCGTGTCTTCCAAAATAGAAAATGTCTGTGTGAAACCATTAAAATCGTGTCTCCTTACTAAGAGAAGTACCCATCTGGGCACCTGGCAGTGGAATGTAAATTGGGGAGCTTTCTGTGGAGTTGTAACTGGTTTATACCTTGCTGAGACCTGGCTCAGGCAGAGGAAGCATTTCTGGCAAATAACTCACACAGGAGATAAGTAACTGTTCACTTCTGCTAACCCAAAAGCCTGTCTCTGCCAGCTGAATTCAGCACGTTGCCTTTCAATCATTCAAAGCAAGGGTACTCAGCACACCTGATCCTCCTGAACTTTTTTCTGAGATGGCTCACCATTTGCCTTTCCTAGCCTGCAGCAGTGGCTTAGTGACATCAAGTTAGCCACAGAATGTAACACGGGTGATAGCAGAGTGTTGGTCCATCAGTACTGCTCTGCTCTGAATTGTGTCTGCAAGCATGTAGAGCAGTTGCTTTTTAATAATGGCTTAGTATAGTTTCAAGGTAGGTTTTGGAGTGTTCAAAAAAAAAGCTTCCTGTGCTTCCTGAATGTCATCTTTGTATCCTCCCTGTCTAACTGGTGGTGGGTGAGAAGTGGAAAACCTTGTTTGATTGTTTCACATATTATTGTAAGAGAATTTAAAGCCAGGGGCGAGGGAGTCAACAGGAGGGTATTTTCTTCAGCCTCTGGTTTCTAATTACATCAGTTACAGTCCTGCCTTCTCAGTTGCTAAAAGTGCAAGCAGGAACTGGAAAAGAATGAGATAATCTGTAGTAAAGTATGCTGAATAAACATCTCCATTCAGTATTTTACCTTTTATCCTAAGTTCCTATTGCCAAGAATTAATGCTATTTGTAAATACACAATGAAATGTGCCCTACTGTGGGCATCCAGGATAATCCTAATGTTAGTGAGAAGGGTAGGTGTTTGAGAGGGTGAAGGGCTCTACTGTGAAATAGTATATCTGTGTTAAGAGACACAGGTGGGACATGTTTTCAGTTCCAGATCTTTAGGCTTGTTTTTATTTTTGCATTGAAAAGCATCTCTGCTTGTCCTCTTGAAACTTCTTGTCAGAGAGAAAATACCCATGGACATATGTTTATAGAACTGGACTGGTGGTCCTTGTGTTACTAACAAGCAAAGCAGAAAAGAACCACCACTCCCATTTTCTCATAAGTTGGTCTGCATTACTGTTGGCACAGAAGAGTACACAACATACTGATCAAAGCAAAAATTGCAAAGACATTTCAGCTAGTGCATGTAATACACAGAGTTCAGTTTTAAGGCAGATCCATAGCTGAGTTCTCGTTAGTCCCTTATAACTACTTGATATCAGCCTCCTGTTAGACTCATGTCTCGTCTTACTCCCTGCTGTGCATAACACCGCTTCTAAGCAGCCTGCACCCTTGCTATGTTGTAGTGACGAGCTGCAGTGAGCAGAAACCATTGGCTTTGGGTGGCCATGCTGAATTTGTCCCTGTGGGAGCCATCACCTGCCCCATGTCTGTTGAGGCCAGAGGGATGGAAGGAGAAGGATAGTCAACACAGAACATTCTTAGCGTATTTATGTACTTGCAGAGGTTGGCAGGAGTTCTCAGCCAGTAGGAACCATTTCATCCCAGCAGTCATCCTGAGTGAGGAAGGAGACAGCATTTTTTTTTTTTTAGGTTAGTTCACACAGAGTAGAAGCAAAAGAACTAAAGGATACTGTGGATTCACGAAGTCTGAATGTCCTTCAGAAACATGAGTTACTGCAGCTTTACAAAATACACATCTTTGTGTTTAAAGGAAATCTTGAAATCATAGCTGATGAAAGTTTAATTTTCTTAACGTTTTGCAGCTTCTCTGTGGCCCTCAGGCGGGAACGCATTGAGCCATAGTCTCCTGACTGCTGATGTCTTTGATCTGCACAGAGCAGAATACCAAAGTATGAGACTGATCGCCATGCATGGCGGTTTTTTTAATAACACCGGTTTCTTCATCTTGGTGTAAGTCAGTAGTCCTCCATCTTTTGAAATAGTGCCTTCACACAGGAATGAATCACATGAGAGATTCAGTGAAGATAGATCTTCTTTTTGACCTTTTGTTAATTAACTCAGTGTTTAGAGGGTTGAACTTTTGGGAACATAGGGTTAGGCGCTCCAAAGATGAGAGGCAGCTGAATGGAGATTGCTTAGGATAACTTAATTGCTCAGGGTAACTTAACCTGGCCTTTCTGCCTGTGTTTGCATCGGGATTTCATCTTGCCCATCTTATGGTGATCTACAGCAAAATCAGGACAGACCTTGACACTCTTGTTGCAGCTCTGATACTTTTTCCACAATAGGAAAATTGTTGTGGAGCCAGTGAATGAGATAGCCCTGATGGTTCTCTTGATTCTGAGTGCCTGGTTTTGCAGCAGTAACCATTTTTTTTGTTTCGTTGATTTGGTTTGGTGTTGTGGCATAATGCTTTGTCAGGCAGTTGCCATGTGTGTTACGACAGTTGCTGTAGGTTGGCAGGCTGTTTGCTGGTGGTGGTGGTAAAGTCAGCCCTCCAGGGTCAATCTGAGCAGCTGAGCAGCAAGGTGCCATCAACTTGATTGGAAACCGGGCAGTGTTTTCAAACTAAGTTCAGCCTGTGGTATTTACATGCCACCAAGCCAGCCTGTCTTCAGAGCATTGCCAGTCACACCACTATGTCCGATAGCGGCACTGAGAAGACCAGTGCCAGTCCTTGAGATGGTAACCTGGGGAGAATGCCGATGACATTCTCTCTCGCTGCACCCTTCATGCAGATAGCATGGCTTGCTTCTTGGTCTGACTGCCACCGGTTTCCCAGGCCTCTTTTTTTTTTTTTTTCAAGACACTTCATACAGGACCTGTGGAGCCTGGAGTGGAAGTTACAGCTTTCTTAGCATCCATTTGCAGTGGTATTTGCAAAAGGAAAATGTTTCCGCTACAAAGAGCAGAGTAGTTCCTGTCTAGCCTCATGCCGAAAACCCAAGCACAATTCAGTGATGCTTCAGTGCCCTTGACCTGCCAGTGGCAGTCTGGTTCTGCTCCCCTTCATCTTGTACACGTGGCTGTGTTCACACACATACGTGTGCACACCGGGATGAAGTGCATAGACCTTAGCAGCAAGTGGGAATGGCAAACTTACTTATTTTCCTTTTCCCTGAAAAAGAAGGTGAAAGAGTTTTGAGAAATGGATGGTACCTCTCAACTTAAATCTTTAAAAATTGCTCCTTATTGAGAGTTTAATAGTTTTTTAAATGTAAACGCGGGGAAATATTTACTTTTCAGGCATGAATATCCTTCTGCTTTCTCACATCACTGAAAGTGTATTATTTTCTTCAGTCCATTGAATTCCAGGGATCACTCACGTTAAAAGTCAATGCAGTTTCCCATGTCAGAAAATGTAAGGTTTTGTGTTTATGGCTGGAATCTCTTCTCGCTTCTTTTCCTGTGCAGTATTAGCTGGAAATTTTTTGAATTCATATGGCTCAAAAGTACTCAGGTGTTTTCCCAAGGGTAAAGGTAATTAGATCAAGGAATGGTCTTTAAAAACTGTCATAGACCCAATTCTGGTACTGTAATTTACACAGATAAGGGCTGTGTAACAACAGGGGGAGTATCAGCCGCAAACCTCAAACAGATGAAACTCATAGACTTAAATCAAAAAGAACATGGGTTTTGTTTCTTTGAACTTGGAAGTTCTACATTTTATTGCTGTGTGATTAAAACACTGGAACAGAATTGCTCATTTCCTTTTTGCTGCCTTTTTATAGCTACAAGTCCCAATCCGAGTATCTTGCTCTTATTATCTGGATTGCAGCTACTCACTTGACTTTGGTGACTCCCATCAACTGCAGTGGAAGTCTATCCAAGTGAGCGGTGCAGGTTTGGATACAGGATACTCTCTCATCTGCTAGAAGTAGTATCTTGGTAGTGCCAGGTTGTTTCTAAAATTGATGTGGCTGCCCTTATGCATCCCTGTGTACATTCAGAGACCAGCACATACAGCCCAAATTGCCTGACTGTCAAAACAGTGACCAGTTTGGAAGTGAGTGGAAGACCAACCCACTTTCCTGTAGAAGGAGGGGTGCGTGACTCAGAATCGCTGATTCCTGTGGTCAGATTAAGGTGAAATGGCACCAGAGGCCCACAAACACAAGGTCTTTGTTCTGGCTGCATACATCGAAGTGGCAGTAACACTTTGCAGTTATCAACAACTTACAAGGGTAATGCATTTCTTGAAAGAGAAGGAGAAGTATTGAGTAAGAAAGGGAGAGGAGAAGGAGAAGACGGGGGAGTGGAGAGAGAAAGTTGACCAGTGCTGGATCCAGCATTGGTCTGGCCCACGGGGAGTGTCTGGTGCAAAGAGTCACCAGAACCTTTGGGGAGTCCCCCTTTACATATGGTCTTTCTCCACCCCTGACATGCCTTCTCCACTTCTCAGGTGAGTTAGCTCACATGCGTAGTTAACGGTTTCCGGGACATTCATCTTTTGAGGAAGGGGATTCATGAGCTGGGGTGCACCTGCCTCTGCATGGTGACTTTGCCTGCCTGCATGTCAGTTCGTCCTTATGATGCTGCCATGTCCTCGGCCGGGTGGCTTGGTTGGCGCAGTGATCCCTGCAGTTGCCTCACTGCTTAAGAGAAACTTCTCAGCCCAAACTTCTCAGTTCAGCTTCTCAGTACAAACTTACCAGTTCTTTTGGGGAATTACACCATGTTCAGACCCTGAGGCAGCTTGTGAGCCAACCAGGTGGTGACTGGAACTGTTCCCATGTAATGACACTTCCCATTTGAAGTTCAATCACGATGTCTGATGCCCCACGAAAAATGTTGGAAGACTGGTGGAGCTCCACTGGCCCAGAAGGCTTAGGAGCCACTGCTTGAGGTGCTGTGATGTAGATGTCTGTTTGCAAAAAAGTTGCCCTCTGTGTCATTCCTCAGGTTTACGCTAATTTAACGTGAGGTTGCAGGAAAAATAGATTGTGAAAATGAAGTGGCAGTTTTGCTGTGGGAGGGTTTTAACATCCGTGCTGTAGCATGTTGAATGGGTTTCCTCTTGGATTCTTTCCATTTAGGAAGAGAACTTTCTGTAATTTCGTCACAGGGATTGATAGATCACAGTATTTTAAAATGGGCGTTTCCATCACTGCAGGCACATGCATACCAAAAATATTAACAAATCCTTTACAATAAATAAGCCACTTGCCCATTTGGCTACTCAGGAGTAAACAAAAAATTATCCCCTTTCAACCTCAGTTGCTTCCTTCATACCTCTGCCCCAGAGCCTGGGAACAGAGATTCCTTACAGTGTGTCCTAAATCTTAACACGTTGGGTTGTGCTAAATCAGAGCAGAACAAGGTTTCAGAGTCAGAGAGCTGAGCCTCTGAGCCAGTCAGCTCTGTGGAAGCCACACTACTGTGTGTTTACTGCATAACACAGGGTACCTCATGTAGAAAGAGGTGTTTCCTGATGCTAGATGCGGCCAGATCCAACCAAAGCTTGTGCTGTTGGCAGGGAAGAGCCAAGGCCCTGAATGACCGTTGAGGATCTAGTCTCTAACATGTGTCAGGAGGGTTGCCAGTTGCTGCATTTTCTGTAGGTGGTTTCCCCGTTGACATGGAGATGTGGACTACAGAGCATCTCTGTTCTGTCATTTTGTAGTAATTGAAGTATGAACCACTCCAACAAGTTTCTCTCCTGAAATAATGACATGGTATATGCATCAGATCACGGGAGTGTGGTGCAGACTGGGCCACCCAATGAATATGTTTGTGCTGTGAGCCTGTCTCACAAGGGGAGCCAGCTTCCCTCTTCCCTTCCAGAGGAGCAGAAATGTTCCTCTGTTCCTCCACTTGTTTTCCCTAACCTACATGTTTGCATCTGGTTCAAGTGCTAGGAACTCTGAGGCAGTGATGACATTTCAAGCACAGACTTAGCAGAGAAAATGAAGTGGAAAGGTGAGTTGCACCCTCATCCAGACGCTGAGGAAGTGTGACTCCTTCTTGGACTCCATCATAACCCCTCTAACCCACTGAGAAGGGAAGGCAGGAAACACAGCATCAGGAATCACCTGGTATATTGTCATGGCAGAAGAGAGCTTGGCTCTAGCATCCCACAAGGGGCATTTCTGATCCTGCAGCACTGCTGGATTTCTGTGTTTCAGTATTGGGGGGCTAGAAAAAGCAAAAATCTACACAGTTGTTCCCAACAGCTGGTTACTTAAGTGCTGTTCTGGACTGCTATAGGTGCAAATCGCTGCCACCGTGCCGCAGTCCAGTGGTTATTCAGGCCTGGAAATGTTGGAGACCTGTTCGGCTGTATTGTGCATTTGACTGCACAGCAGAGGAATACATGATGCTGCAGACACTGCTTCCTTTTTCTGTGTCATTAAGCCGTTGGCAGCATTTGCAGGGTGTCTAAAAACTGTTAGAAGTTGCCTTGACTTCTTTGTCATTCTTTCATATCTAAGCACTGCATTCATTTCTTTGTCTTTTAGCTAGGACAAAATGTAATATGGGGTTAATGTCCCATTCATCGGGTTTAAAAAAAAATCAAAACTATGTCAGATCTAAAAGACAGTAGTAGAGTCTGTTTTGGCCAGGTGATGTGAGAGCCTTACTTGTCCCTTGCATGCAGCCAAGGAGAGGCTTGCATGATATCAGGGAGCCAGGTTCTGCAATGTCAGAGAAGGGCAAAACACACTGAAAATAACAGAAGTTGCCATTTTATGTAGTCACAGGAGAAGTAGGTGAATGAAGATGATACATGAGACCTCAGCTCCGTATCTTTTCCATCTCTTGGTAGCCAGTGTCGTGTTTAATATAAGGAGAAATGGGGAAGCTGAGCTGCAAGTGGAAGTTACTGCAGAAACAAGACACTACAGAAATGGGATGTTGGTGGTTTTTTAAAAGTGTTTTTCATTTTCCTGGTGATAGGGTAAACCCAGGTGGCTGCCGTTTACTTTCCTTGAATCTCGTTGGATTTGCCTGTCTGTCAGAAGTCAAGCCTGACCAAAGCCTAGCCTTTTCATTGAACTTCAGACGTTCTAAGAAGTCCCCAGAGTCTGCAAGCACCCAGGGCTCAAGCGCGGAGGAGCAGCTTGCTTAAGAACAATGGTGCAGTTTGGGGACAGAGTTGAAGCCTCAACTCCGTATTCCTTATTCTTGCACAGTTTGTACTAGATTCATCATGGCTTCTAAAAAACAAGCAATGGTTGTAAACAATATTCTCTTTTAAAAGATCACAGCCTGGTAATATTCTCCACTAAACAGTAAAATCCAGAACATAGTAAGTATTGATGATTAAGGTGTCAGGGGCCCATGGAGCTCCTGCTGTGATTTAGTTCCCTCCGACTGCCTCAACTACCAATGCATTTTGCTAATTACATCATAGATTTTCCTATTGATGAACAGAATCTGAATTAACACGGGAAGCACTAATGTTACCCTTTCACTATTACTGTTGTACAAGAAGCCGTGGCAGATGCTGGCAGTTAGTTACACAAACATTAGTATTAACGATTGGCCATTTGGAATTGGTGACAAACTGCTGCCCGCCAGAATCCTGAGCCTGAAACCAATCAGGAAGTTAATGAGGAGAGAAATTACCACTGCAGCTTCCCCTTAATTATATTCACGGTAGGCAGGAAGGGAGTGTTGGGGGTGGATCTCAACTCATCTAAGGTGAGGAAGGTCAGAGACCCTTTTACTTGGTTTTTGTATCTACTGCAAATTGCAATGTTGCAACCGTTCCTAGCACTATATTAGTTTTAAATTCTTTAATATTCGGCTTTATCCTCGGGCTGCCCCAGCCCTGCCCTTAGGTCTGTAGGCAGGTTGGTTTCCAGGGGGGCAGAGGGGCTGCAGCCCCCAGACCCGAGGTTGTTTCTGCCCCCCGTTACTCCCATCGTGTTGATCTCGGTTGGAGGGGCGAGGCGAGGCCCCCACCCCACCGTGCGGGGGGGTAACCCCGAGCCCCTCTTCCCGGGTGGG